>NC_079499.1:20573108-21773108 GCF_030052815.1 Hevea brasiliensis | reverse complement strand
GCCACTCATGTTCATGGCTTACAGAAAATTAAAGAAGAAATAAAGAAGAAATCTAGAATGTAAATGGAGAATGAAAGTCTGAATTGAGATGCTCTTAGCTGCTGCCCAAAGACTTATTTATACTAAAAAAAACTAATCCCAAAGATAGGAACCAAACCAAACTAGGAAAGGTTTTGAAATTTAAGATGTAGATTTTCAGCCTGCATTCATGTTTCTAGAATCAAGGCAGAATTTCAGTGACTTTCTTTCCGAATCTGCCTCTGCCCTCTTTAGGAAAGCTGTAGTCCTATTTCTCAGCTTTCTAACGGGTACTCATGGACCCAAATCTGAGGTCTACAGCCCAAGTTAGAAGGTCCAGCCCATTGTGATGACTTCATTGTCATTTTTGACAATTAAAATGCCTCATCTCTCATCCAGCCCTTCATAGAAGTTGTAGAGGTGACTCTTAAGGATCAATTGGGCTTGGCCTTGCTTCATTTGGACATCTGAAACTCCAGATACAAAATAAATACTGAAATTGGTCGTGACCCATCTACTCTGGGCTTTTGCAATAGATCCATAGCTCATTTTCTCAACCTTGGAGACTGATTTGGGCTTTGGTCCCTCTTTATCATTTGCAATGCTCTATCTTAGCTTTTCAATGGATTAAACAACAATCAATTTGGAGACCCATAACTTTAGAAACACCTGAAAAGTGCAGCAAAGGTCCAAATGCTGAAAATTTCTCTATTTTTAATTATTCCACAACTATCTAAAAATATGTCTAAATGATAAATATATTTTAACCAACTAAATTAAACATAAAAAACACACTAAAAATACTAAATGTGATGGGAGTAAAATTAATAAATTATGCACTTATCACTCGGGCCGTCACACCATCGGTCACAATATTTCTCCCGGTGTGCTGATAGAATGGCTAATAAGCCATAAAAGCAATAAGGCATAAAGCCAAGTATAACATCATAATCAGTATAGCCATAGGCTATCATATCATAGAATGGCATAAAGCCATACACAGTACTGCTATCAGAACCCTACTGGCATGTCAACCTATCCAAACCAATCTCACTAGGTCTACTAGGGCATATTATAAAGCTCTTAATTAAATATTTGTGTTTAACATGTAAGGTTACTATTCATGTCAAAATATTGATTTTCTCATACATAATAGTTACATGAGTTCTAACCACATGAAATTACCACATTTTGGTTCACAAAAGTGTTGGCATTGGTTGCCAATTAATACTTAAATCCAATAGGAAATAAATCAAAAATTTCAGTTTTTGTGTTTTATGTTTACTATTCCATTGGTCTAAGCTACAGTGAGAATTTAGCTAACCTGTCTTCATCAAAGTTGTTCTTTTATGTGTTTTTTTTTTAATTTCCTTTTTGAATCACTCTATTTGGAGTTTTATAGCTCAAGTTATGGCCATTTTACCATTACTGGCCGGATTGATCTGTACCCAGAATTTTTGGGCAATTCTGGTTCTGCCAGATTTGGTAGCTCAACTTTGGCTAGCAATTTCATTTGGTTAAGTCCAGAATTTGAGTTTGTGTTCTGCATAAAAGTTGTAATAAATTGTCTAAGCTTTTCATTGATATAAATTTCAGGTCAATTGGACCTTTCTACACTAAGTTATGACCAAATGAATGAATACTATTTATTTGGTCATTTTGCCCGAGCAGAATGTGTGTTACCCGGATTTGGTCAAATTTTAGGTCAGTCTATTATGGTTTTCTAGGCAGGATTTCTTCATCAAAGTTGTGCCATTATGTATCTAATTTAATGTCCAATGGCCTTGCACCAATTGAACCTACACAACTCAAGTTACAGCTGCCCAAACCTGCTGGACTCACATCTAGCCCTGTAGGTCACCAAAGGTATCATATCTAACCTTAATTCCATTGGCACAATTCACTTCATTTCTTCATCAAATATAGTTAAATGGTCACTAATTGACCATTAGAACTTCCATTCACCAACAAATGAGCAAAACCCTAAGTTTTAAATTCAAAACCCTAGCTCCAATTCAAGATTTACACAACACATATCACATTAGGCATACTAATCAATTTCTAATTGATGTCTACACATCAAACACCATTTCTAAGCCATTCAAATCCAACAAAAACATCAAACCCTACATCTCATCATGGCTGCTGAAATTGGGGAGGATATATCCAAGTGGTTTTCATCAAATTTTCTTACAATTTATAACTTAAATAAACTCCCTAAACATGAATTGAAAAAGAAAGAGAGAGATTGGTCACTAACCTCACTTATGTGACACCCAAGCTTGTCAAGACTTCATAATTTCTCCTTCCTTTTTGTTGTCTCAAGTTACTCAAGGTACAAGGGTCAGGTTTAATGAAGAGAGGAGGTGGTTTTATGGTGTAAAATCAAGGTTTGCTAAGCTTTTTGGGAAGAGCTTCAATGGTGGACGCTCTTTCTTTGGTTCGGCCAAGTGGGAATTGAAGAAGAAGAAACTGATTTCTTATGTGTTTTTTTTATCTTTTCTTATTTGTTTTATGTAAGCTTGGTAACTTTTGATTGGTCAAAAATTTTAATGACCTCATATTTACATAAGGCTTAGGTAATAATTAAGTTTAAATCTTATATTTGTTTTGTTTTTCTTGCTTCTCTCTTTACTTATTTTTAAATAATTTTTCAAAAATATTAATTCACATTTTATTTCATATATTTCACTTACTTAAATGGATAAGTTGGTCAAAATCATCTCTGAAGACGAAATGACCAAAATGCCCTCCGTTTAGCTTAAGGAGCCAAAACTGTCTATACCGATCTTAAAAATTCTCTTAACCTTTTCTTAGCATTCTATGCTACCTAGGGCACCGTAACTCTTCTCTGGCATCCCAGAAATTATTTCACGGGATTTCCCTCGGGTTTAGGACTGCTAGCTGTCTTTTACAGTAGCTTCCCGTTGAGTCACCCATCACCGGGGCACCGGCTCATTTAACCTTGGTGTATTTCATAGCTTAAATTTTTCTAAATTTTTCCTTACCATTATTTGGGTTATTTATGACTCCTCACTCTATTTTACATATAGTTTTAGTCATTCTAGCTGTCCGGACAGACCTTGGTCATCAGAACAGTAGAACGTACGGTCAATCTAAAGTGAGGGTGTTATATGAATTACTCGTTCTGACTATCCATCCATTTGAGGATGAAAAGCCATGCTATAATGGAGTTGTGTACCTAGGGCTACCTGCAACTTCTTCTAGAATCTGGATGTAAACCTCAGGTCTCTATCAGATATAATAGTAATTAGGACTCTATGTAATCGAACTATCTCACTTATGTACAATTCTACTAGTTTCTCTAGTGAGTTATCGGTTCTAACTGGTAGAAAATGAGCTGACTTGGTTGATCTATCCACTATCACCCATACTACGTCATGTTTCTTCTGGGTGAAATGTAGACCACTAACAAAATCCATTGTGATGCGATCCCATTTTCATTCAGGTATAGTTATGGGCTGTAACAAACCTTATGGAACTTGGTGCTCTGCCTTTACCTGTTGACATGCAAACATCTAGTCACATAGTCAGTAATATCCTTCTTTATACTAGGCCACCAATAATGGGTGCATAGCGTAAAAACTGTTGTGTGCCTCCTTCAAGATACTCTTCCTCAATTCTCCATTATCTGGTACACATATTCTTCCTTTGTAGTATAAGCACCCATCTTCTTTCAGATCATATTCAGCTTCCTTCCCCTTTTTAGTTTTGCCCATGATGTTCATCAATTTTTCATCCATCTTCTGCCCTTCCTGTACCTTCCATAGTAGATTTGGCTTCATTTGCAACTTAGCAAAAATAGCTCCATCTTGTGCTAAAGATAAACGGGCATTCAAGGATCTCAAGGCCACTATAGTCTTCCTACTCAGAGCATCTACCACCACATTTGCATTCCTAGGGTGATAATCTATCACACAGTCATAATCATTTAAGAACTCAATCCATCGCCTCTGTCTAAGGTTGAGTTCCTTCTGGGTTGGCAAATATTTTAGACTTTAATGATCTGTGTATATATAGCATTTTTCACCATACAAGTAATGCCTCCATATCTTCAATACAAATATAATTCTTGTTAATTCAAGATCATGAGTAGGGTAGTTCTTTTCATGTGGTCTCAATTGTCTGAAATCATAAGCAACCACTTTCCCTTCTTTTATCAGAATACACCCAAGCCCATTGTGAGAGACATCACTGTAGACCACAAAGTCTTTCCTCGATACTGGCTGGGTCAACACTGGAGCCTCTGTCAACATAGCCTTCAGCTTCTCAAAACTGGCTTGACACTTGTCATTCTAGTCAAATTTCACATTCTTATGTAACAACTTAGTCAAGGGAGCAGCTATAAGGGAGAATCCCTTCACAAACCTCCTGTAGTAACTAGCTAACCCCAAGAAACTTTTCACTTCTGTTGCATTTCTAGGAGGCTTCCATTCCACTACCACTTCAATCTTCTTAGGATCCACTCTAATCCCATTAACTGATACTATGTGTCTAAGGAAGGAAATTTCATTCAGCCAAAAGTCACACTTGGACAGTTTATGTCACACCTTACCCCTCTGTAAGGCATAACATGATCCCATAGAATACCTAATGAACTACCGAACTTCACCTACTGATAACTCATTAAGTACCCTACAAGGGATTTTGAAACCATTTTCTTACTTTTTGGAAGTGGTGAGCATTTTGGTAGGAATTAAAAACATTTAATTGAAGTTTCAAAACTAGTAAAAATTTTTGTCCATTTTTATTTGTTCACAAATTTTGGAGAAATTTCGGCAGAGTGCCATTGGTATTTTGAGAAAAAGTTCTTCAAAAACCTGTAAAAACACTTCTAATAATTGTTCCCACAACCCCCAACCACCAAAATGACTCAAGTCAACACAATTCAATTTAAGTCCACAATTCAACCAAAGTTTGTCATCTCAAAATACTTCATAAATTCATTCACATTGCCTATAGTACTTAATTTACAAATACAGCTATTAATTTACAAAAAGAAAATCCAAAATAACATTATTACAAATTACTGTACAACTGCTCAACTTTACATTAATACATATGACATTAAACTATTTACATCAAAATAAACTATAAGGGTATAACTAAATACCCATACAAAAGCCTCCCCGTAGTCCCAAAAATCAATAGCTCACTCTACTGCTTTTTCCTTATCTCTATCTACGACAGCAAAGAAAGCTATCGCTGAGTATAAAAATACTCAGTGGTGCACAATAAAATACAAAATGCGTAATATAAAACATTTATGAATAATTCATAATTCAAAAATCTTATAATCACATTTCACAATTTTTCAAATCACATTTATAGCAAATCATAATTTTCAAAGCTTAATATAACACAAATTTGATCAAACAATTTAATAATCATAGTGTTGCCAATCAATAACACAACTTAGGCCATGACACAAAATTTCCAAACATATCATGTTATACAACACGACAAGGCAAACTCACCCCACAAATCAAAATCAATGAGGGAGGTGGCTAGCTAGCTAATGAGTACTCATCCAAACTCACCCCTCAGACTGGGAGGCCAGAGAGGGAGGAAAGTGTTCAAATATCAAACTCAACCACACAAGTGGAGGAGGAACATATTAATATTGCCTTGCCAAGTGTGAATAAAAACAATTTAAGTCAAGTTATTCAAACATTTCATACAATTCACAAATCATATTTCTTTTCAAACTTTTCATTTACAAAATAGGCAATACACTATTTTTTAAATAATATTTTAAAGCCATAATAATCAAAATTATTCACAACATTTATTTCAAGAATTGTCAAGTGAAAACAAAGAATTTTAAGTTTGTTGTGCACAAACCTGATGTGAGTCGCCTCTAGGCCTTGACTCAGTTTGCTCTATCCTTTTCCAGGTCTTTTTTAGCTGAAATATGAAATTTATAGTGTTTCAGTCTCTTATTTCACAATAATTCTAATAATTAATTTATATATGTTCAATTCTAGCTCCAATATGCTTAAACTTACATTCTTGAAAATTTTCATGTTGAGGTTACTATTCATGATACTATTCAAGTCAAAATATTGACTTTCTTATGCTTAAAAGGTATAGGAAATCCAATTATACCCACATACCACATTTTGGTTACCTAACTTGTTGGTTTTGGTCATTTTCTCAAAAGTTAAGTCTTTTAGGCAAACTTTCAAATTTTCAGTTTTGGTGACCTATTTTACACTATTCTATTAGTCATGTTGCTCTTAGAGTTTAGCTAAGTTTTCTTCATAAAAGTTATTCCTTTTTGTCTTAACTTTATTTTCCTTTTTGAATCACTCCATTTGGAATTTTTTAGCTCAAGTTATAGCCATTTAAACATGGCTGGCCGGATTGGCCTAACCCAGATTTCTGGGCAAATTTTTGGGTCTGGCAGTTTTAGGTCACCAATTTTGGATTGTTAAATGACTTGGTTAAAGGCATAATTTGGGTTTATATTCTTCATGAAAGTTCTAGGTCTATATCTGATCTTTTTACTGGTAAAATTTCAGGTCATTTGGACCTACCTAGCCCAAGTTATAGCCAAATGAACAAATACTGTTCATTTAGTCATTTTCATACAGGTCAGATTGCCTAATCTGGATTGGACAATTTGTTCACTATGCTATGGTCACTTTTTGGGCATGATTCCTGAATGAAAAATGTGACATTTTGTGTTTAGTTTCATTCTCGATTGGCCTCACACCAATTGGGTTGGTAAATATTCAGTTTTGGCCCTTGAAAGGGACCTTAGTCATGCTGCCTGCAGAATCACTATAAGCAATCCGAATTCAAACTTAATTCCAACACTTCCTACACACCATAATTGGTCATGCATGACCATTTTTCAGCTCAAACAAGGTCAAACACACCATTTGACTAATTCTCAAAATTTTGTCTCTCAAACCCTAGGTCTAAAATCCTAACTTCCATGTTTAGCTCATTTGTTGAATTCTAAATGCATATTTAGTATTTATACACTCATTCACACTTAACTAATTCATAATTTGTATCAAAATTATCCATCCTCAAACCTAAACCCTAGCTGGCTGAATTTCACATTTGGTCCTCCAACAAATATTTTCTTTTGATTTTAAGTTAAACTCTAAGTTAGTTGAACTAGAACATAAACATTTAACTATAATTTCCAAGTTTAGATGACTAACCTCAACTTTGATGTTCAATCTTCAATTTTTTTTTCTTCTTTTCTTCTTTCTTTCTTGATCAATCTTCTTCTCAAGTAGGTCTAACAAGTTCTTATGGTTTATTTTGGGGTCAAAGTGGGTTGAAGTGTTTGGAAGCAAGCTTAGTTTTAAGCTTTCATGGAGTTTTCATGGTGGTGAGGAAGAAAGGAGGGCGGCACATTTGGGTGAGGAAGAAGGAAATCTGGTTTTCTTTTCTTTTTTATGTATTTTTAAGTCTTTAAAAATGTTTTTGACTTAGTCAATTTAGGTAGGAAATTTAAAATGAATTTTGAATCATGATGATGTCATAAGGGTGATGTAAGGTGATGTAATAAACTTTTTCCTTTTTCTTTTTTTTTTACATTTATTTTTCCATTAGTTCTTTAATTTAATTCCCAATTTCAAAATTTTCTTTTTCCGGATTTTATTTGACAGTCAGGTCAGGAGTCAGCTCTAGGGGTCAATTGACCAAATTGCCCCTCGCTAGTTCGATCCGGTTTGCAAATAATTCAATATTTCTTTCGGATCCCTGACCTAATTATTTGACCGGCTTAACAATTCTTTTTCATGACTTTCTCTTTTCCAATGTGTTCGCAATAGTCCTAAGGACCACAGCGTCACATTTTACGATTCGAAATTTGAGTTTAAATCAACCTCACAGTCCTTCCCAAGAAGGTCACCCATCGTTGTGACTCTCGGCTCATTTAACCTCTTATGTTCTGTTTTTCTTATTTATACTTAACTAATTGACAATTAATAATTATTTGTGTTCAGGGCTTATCTAGTTGTCTTAGACGTGGTTCTAATCCCCTTAATTATCCGGACCGACACCGGTCACTGGAATAGTGAAATATACCAGGCTATGCCAATTAGGGTGTTACAATTCTTCCCCCTTTAAAAGAAATTTTGTCCTCAAAATTCTGCCCACTATCTGTCCTCAATTAGTCATATGTGTTATTTTCTTATGTTTTTCTCATATTTCCATGTAGCCTCATCGTCGGAATGATGGTCCGTAACACTTTAACTAATAATATTTACATATCGATTGCTCACCTCGTGTACCAAGTTCCTTATGAGCTTCTGTCATAAGTTAATTTTGAATTCATTTCAATTCTAGGGGTAAGCAAATCTATGTGCTAATGGATCCACGTTTTTCTAGGACCTCGTATGATCCTAGATAATGAGAACTTAGTTTTTCTCTTTTTTACATAATCTTATAATCTTCATTCCTTTGAGTCTGTGTAAGACTTCTAACAATCTCATGTAACGTTTAATTTGTTTGTACAATCATAATCTTTTCTTACTGCTGCTTTAGCAATTATTTTCCTTTGTAATCTCTTTTTTTTTTTTTTTCATTCCATAACTTAACTTTAATTATTTTATTTCTCAACCTTATTTCTTTCAAATCCACTAATATCTTAAACTTATTTTGATTATGGTACCCACTGACATCTATCAGCAGTAATACCCTTACCTGCATATAAGATAACTATATTACTATAACTTACTTTTAGGTCTTCTTGCCTTACTTAATTAGGCTTACTAATTAACTTTATAGTTTATCGTAGTCTAGGAGATGTCTCTCACTAGAAACTTTTTCAAAATTAATTCCAATCATGCTTATTATCATAATTCTTATCCTAAAAGACTAATCACTAACACATCAAAATTGATTTTTATGCATATACATATCTTAATTAAGAATTGAGAAAATACCAGCCACAATGTCAGAAGTCTCATCCTCTTCCCTCTGTCGCATAGTGTATACTCTAGCTGGAGCATCACCTTGTCCTGGCTGATTCACAGTACTCTGACTTCCAAGTGTACTGCCCCTACCTCTGCCTCTGCCTCTACCAACTGCTGGTGAACTCTTTGGGGTAGAGACTTGGGCTGATCCTTCTGACGTGGTAAATGAACCATAATGGCATGGACTTACGCAATCCTTAACAAAATGACCAGTCCCTCCACAATTAAAACATGCTCTTATAGATCTATAACATACTCCACTATATGGTTTACCACAAGTCTCACAAAGTCGATTCGACAGCATATTTCTGTGTGTCTGCTGAGTTTGCTGATCGGATCGGGGCAGTTTTTGTCTCGAAGATCTACCTCTACCCAATTCGCATGAGCTAGATCCTCCAAAATGTTCTCTCTTCCCCGAACTACTTTCTATAGTTTGACTAATAGCTTTGTCTATTTTCTCTTTCTCTTCTGTACTCTTTTTCACTGCCCCTTCTAATTCTATCCTTTCCAGTTCCAGGGCTTGTGAAAACAATTCAGATAAATTCTGGTATCGGAACCCTATCACTTGCATTCTCAAGCTAGGCCTCAACCCAGCCTCAAACCTCTTACATCGGTCTCTGGGGGCGGTGACCAAACTTCTGGCATAGTGGCTTAGTCAAGAGAAATCCCACTCATACTCTGCTATTGTTCTGTCCCCTTGCTTCAAGCTCAAGAATTCTTGTAACTTCATATCCACATAAGCATCAAGGACCCACTTCTGTCGAAACTCCCTCAAAAAGTCTGACCAGGTCAACACAGGTGGCTCAACCAGGCTGTAGGGGATGGTCTTCCACCATTCATATGCATCCCCTTGCAATAGAGAAACAGAGTACACGAACTTTAGCTCTTCTACACACCGCAACTTTCTAAAAACCCATTCCATTCTCTCTAACCACTGTTCTGCCTCCAGTAGATCCACAGTGCCCTTAAACTCGGTGGCCCTAAATTTCATTAATTTTTCATATTATCGAGCCGAGGGCTGTGGTTATGCTGTAGGTGCTTGCATCTGAGCTTGAGGTGGCACATTTCCCGCTATTTGTTGGAAAAAAATAGCCATCTGCTATGCAAACTGAGCAGAAAACTGCAGTGCTGGAGTAGGAGCTGGAGTGGCTGACCCACTCATATTCTAGAGTGCTGGGGCTTCCCCTTAGACCTCAGCCTCGACAAATTGCTCCATGGAGTGATCTCCATCTTCCATTCCATTTCCCAAAATTTTCAACTTCTTGAGATCAAACACAAGGAGGTGGACCTCCGTTAATGCATATTCATGATGTAAATATGTCATATGTATCAATTAAAGATACATGAGCAGTTGTACTTATCAAAGAATATTCACATACATAGTCAATTCATTGCAAAACCATGCTCTGATACCACTAAAACATGTCACACCTTACCCCTCTATAAGGCATAACATGATCCCGTAGAATATCTAATGAACTACCGAACTTCACCTACCGATAACTCATTAAGTACCCTATAAGGGATTTTAAATCCATTTTCTTACTTTTTGGAAGTGGTGAGCATTTTGGTAGGAATTAAAAACATTTAATTAAATTTTCAAAGCTAGTAAAAATTTTTGTCCATTTTTATTTGTCCGCAAATTTTGGAGAAATTTCGGCAGAGTGCCATTTGTATTTTGAGAAAACAGTTCTTCAAAAACCTGTAAAAACACTTCTAATAATTGTTCCCACAACTCCCAACCACCAAAATGACTCAAGTCAACACAATTCAATTTAAGTCCACAATTCAACCAAAGTTTGTCATCTCAAAATACTTCATAAATTCATTCACATTGCCTATAGTACTTAATTTACAAATACATATATTAATTTACAAAAAGAAAATCCAAAATAACATTATTACAAATTACTATACGACTGCTCATCTTTACATTAATACATATGACATTAAACTATTTACATTAAAATAAACTACAAGGGTATAACTAAATACCCAAACAAAAGCCTCCGTGTAGTTCCAAAAATCAGTAGCTCACTCTACTGCTTTTTCCTTGTCTCTATCTACGACAGCAAAGAAAGCTATCGCTGATTATAAAAATACTCAGTGGTGCACAATAAAATACAAAATGAGTAATATAATACATTTATGAACAATTTATAATTCAAAAATCTCATAATCACATTTCACAATTTTTCAAATGACATTTATAGCAAATCATAATTTTCAAAGCTTAATATAACACAAATTTGATCAAACAATTTAATAATCATAGTGTTGCCAATCAATAACACAACTTAGGCCTTGACACAAAATTTCCAAACATGTCGTGTTGTACACCACGACAAGACAAACTCACCCCACTAATCGAAACTAGCTAATGAGTACTCATCCAAACTCACCTCTTAGACTGGGAAGCCAGAGAGGGAGGAAAATGTTCAAATATCAAACTCAACCCCACAAGTGGAGGAGGAACATATTAATATTGCCATGCCAAGTGTGAATAAAAATAATTTAAGTCAAGTTATTCAAACATTTCATACAATTTACAAATCATATTTCATTCCAAACTTTTCATTTACAAAGTAGGCAACACACTATTTTTCAAATAATATTTTCAAAGCCATAATAATCAAAATTATTCACAACGTTTATTTCAAGAATTGTCAAGTAGAAACAAAGAATTTTAAGTTTGTTGTGCACAAACCTGATGTGAGTCGCCTCTAGGCTTTGACTCAGTTTGCCCTATCCTTTTCCAAGTCTTTTTCAGCTAAAACACAAAATTTATAGTGTTTCAGTATCTTATCTCACAATAATTCCAATAATTAATTTATATATGTTCAATTTTAGCTCCAATATGCTTAAGCTTACATTCTTGAAAATTTTCATGTTGAGGTTACTATTCATGATACTATTCAAGTCAAAATATTGACTTTCATATGCTTAATAGGTATGGGAAATCCAATTATACCCACATACCACATTTTGGTTACCTAACTTGTTGGTTTTGGTCATTTTATCAAAACTTATGTATTTTAGGCAAACTTTCAAATTTTTAGTTTTGGTGACCTATTTTGCACTATTCCATCGGTCATGTTGCTGTTAGAGTTTGGCTAAGTTTTCTTCATAGAAGTTGTTCGTTATTGTCTTAACTTTATTTTCCTTTTTGAATCACTCCATTTTGAGTTTTGTAGCTCAAGTTATAGCCATTTGAACATGGCTGGCTGGATTGGCCTAATCCAGATTTCTGGGCAAATTTCTGGGTTATGGCAATTTTAGGTCATGAATTTGGGCTAAATGACTTGGTTAAGTGCATAATTTGAGTTTATATTCTTCATGAAAGTTGTAGGTATATATCTCAGCTTTGTACTGGTAAAATTTCAGGTCATTTGGACCTGCCTAGCCCAAGTTATGGCCAAATGAACAAACACTGTTCATTTGGTCATTTTTGTACAGGTTGGATTGCCTAATCCGGATTTGGCCAATTTGTTTACTATGCTATGGTCACTTTCTGGGTATGATTGCTGAATGAAAAATGTGACATTTTGTGTCTAGTTTTATTTCCAATTGGCCTAACACAAATTGGGTTAGTAAATTTTCATTTTTGGTCCTTGAAAGGGACCTTGGTCATGCTGCCTGCAGAATGATCATAAGCAATCCGAATTCAAACTTAATTCCAACACTTCCTACACAACATAATTGGTCATGCATGACCATTTTTCAGCTCAAACAAGGTCAAAGACACCATTTGACTAATTCTCAAAATTTTGTCTCCCAAACCCTAGGTCTAAAACCCTAACTTCCATGTTTAGCTCATTTGTTGAATTCTAAATGCATATTTAGTATTTATACACTCATTCACACTTAACTAATTCATAATTTGTATCAAAATTATCCATCCTCAAACCTAAACCCTAGCTGGCTGAATTTCACATTTGGTCCTCCAACAAATATTTTCTTTTGATTTTAAGTTAAACTCTAAGTTACTTGAACTAGAACATAAACATTTAACTATAATTTCCAAGTTTAGATGACTAACCTCAACTTTGATGTTCAATCTTCAATTTTTTTTTCTTCTTTTCTTCTTTCTTTCTTGATCAATCTTCTTCTCAAGTAGGTCTAACAAGTTCTTATGGTTTATTTTGGGGTCAAAGTGGGTTGAAATGGTTGGAAGCAAGCTTAGTTTTAAGCTTTCATGGAGTTTTCATGGTGGTGAGGAAGAAAGAAGGGCGGCACATTTGGGTGAGAAAGAAGAAAATCTGATTTTCTTTTCTTTTTTTATGTATTTTCAAGTTTTTAAAAATGTTTTTGACTTAGTCAATTTAGGTAAGAAATTTAAAATGAATTTTGACATCATGATGATGTCATAAGGGTGATGTAAGGTGATGTAATAAACTTTTTCCTTTTTCTTTTTCTTTTGCATTTATTTTTCCATTAGTTCTTTAATTTAATTCCCGATTCTGAAATTTTCTTTTCTCCAATTTTATTTGACAGTTAGGTCAGGAGTCAGCTCTAGGGGTCAATTGACCAAATTGCCCCTCGCTAGTTTGATCCGGTTTACAAATAATTCAATATTTCTTCCAGATCCCTAACTTAATTATTTGACCGGCTTAACAATTCTTTTTCGTGATTTTCTATTTTCTAATGTGTTTGCAATAGTCCTAAGGACCGTGGTGTCACATTTTACGGTTTGAAATTTGAGTTTAAATCGACCTCACAGTCCTTCCCGAGAAGGTCACCCATCGCTGTGACTCTCGGCTCATTTAACCTCTTATGTTCTGTTTTTCTTATTTATACTTAACTAATTGACAATTACTATTTATTTGTGTTTAGGGCTTATCTAGTTGTCTTAGACGTAATATTAATCCCCTTAATTATCCGAACTGACACCGGTCACCGAAATAGTGAAATATACCAAGCTATGCCAATAGGGGTGTTACAGTTTAGTATACAACTTCTTTTCTCTCAGGGTCTACAGAACAATCCTCATATACTCATAATGTTCCTTTTTACTCTTGGAATACACCAGTATGTCATCAATAAAGACCACTACAAACTGATCCAAGTAAGGATGAATGATACGGTTCATAAGGTCCATAAATGCTGTTGGTGCATTTGTCAACCCAAACGGCATCACCAAAAACTTATAATACCCATACCGGGTCCTGAATGTAGTCTTAGACACATCTACATCCTTTACTCTCAGTTAATGATAACCTGATCTAAGATCAATCTTGGAAAACACACCCGCTCCCTTCAATTGATCAAACATATCATCTATTATGGGCAACGGATACTTGTTCTTCACTGTTACTTTATTCAACTGTCGGTAATCTATACACAGTCTAAATGTCCCGTACTTCTTTTTCACAAACAACACTAATGCTCCCCATGGTGACACATTGGAGAGTATAAACCCCTTATCCAGTAACTCCTGCTACTGGATTTTCAGCTCTTTCAATTCAGTGATTGCCATCCTATAAGGAGCAATTAATATCAATGTTGTACCTGGTATCACCTCTATAGCAAATAGCCTCAAGCTTAGCTGGCCTAGTGTCAACTACATGTGCCAAATAGGCTTCACAGCCCTTTCTCATCAATCTCCTTACAGTATTGGCTGAGATAACATTAGACAGAAAATATGTCCTTTTCCCCACAACTATAATTTCTTCATCTTCAGGAGTTTTCAATGTGATCCTTTTTAATCTACAATCAACTATGGCCTGGTGATGTGATAATCAATCCATCCCCATGATCACATCAAATTCATGGAAGGGTAATTCAATAAGGTCTACCAAGAACTTATACTCTTGAATCCTTAAAGGGCAACCTCTGTAAACCTTATTCACCATTACACTGTGGCCTAAAGGATTAGTGACTAGAATATCTTGGTCACTCTCCTCTACTTGAATTCCCCTTTCCACAGGCAACTTAATCTAGATGTAAGAGTGTGCAGATCTTCGATCTACTAATGCATGAATAGGCATGTCGTAGAGTGAGAATATACCCTTAATCACACCCGGGACATCTTACTCCTCCTGTGCCCTGATGGCATATGCACGAGCTGGGGCCCTAGCTTCTAGTCTCTCAACAGTCTCTGATGCAGGACTCCGTGAACTACCAGCTACCTCCGGTCTAACTGGCCTCCTACCCCTCTGAGTTGCAGGGGCAGATCTATTAGCTGGTGCTGGTGTGGTAGCTAAAGTGTTCCTCAAGCAATCCTTCTAAAAATGATCAGTAGACCCACACTGGAAACATCCTCCAGTTAGTCTCCAACACTGCCCTCTGTGCCACTTATTACAATGTGGGCAGACTACTGCTAGGGCGGCTCCTTTACCCAATGTGCTTGGAGAACTACCCACTGAAGGAGCGAACTGACCTATCCTCTGTGCAGACTGTGATTTGGGTATCTGTGACTTACCTTGACTCTGAGTCTGGGTTTGTGGTCCCCTATATTTCTTACAGGGTGCTGATGATGAACTGGACTATCCAGGCCCCCTCTTAAACTGCTTGTCTCATCTACTCTGCTCATTTACTCTAACTCTTTCTACATTCAATGCAACCCCTACCAACTGAGACAAGTCGGTGATCCTTAAGGCTATGACATGCAACTTGATGTTGTCATTTAGCCCCTCTTTAAACCTTTTATATCTGTTAGCTTCAGTCGAGGCTATCTCCCTATCTTACCTAGAGTTAACTTTTGACCTAAATGTCCATTAAAATAAGTGGTATTAAATTTTGAAAACCCCATGAAAACATGAAATTACATAAAATGTAATTAAAGAAAGTGTGGGGGAATAATTACAAATATTGAAACTTTGATTATAAAAGTAATTAATTAAACTTAGAGGAGAGTATTAAAGCCATAAGAAGACAAACTCCACCACTTCACTTTTATTTCTTCTTCAATCTTCTAACCATGGCCGAAATTGGGTTCTTCATTTTCTCCATGGAAGTTTTCATGCAAGCTTAGAAATCCCTCCCTTCTCAACATAAAATTACTAGATCACTTCATTAAACTTTGTCTCCACACCTTGGGAAGGCTATAGGCAGCAACAAGAAGTGGAAATTTTGAAGTTTTATAAGCTTGGAAATTCCTTGATTAAAGGTTAGTGCTTAATCTTCCCACCTTTCTTCTTTAATCCTTGATTTGAGGTTGAATTGAGTTAGTATGATGAGAAATTTGAAGAAATTTATGAGCAATTGTGAGTCCTTCAATTTGGCAGCCATGGGAACCATGAGAGTTTGGTTAATTCTTACATGTAAATAATGTTTAGTGATGTTGATTAAGGTAATTATATGTATTAGAAATAAATTGCATGTGTATGTTTGAGGTTGACAATGTGAATTAGGGTTTGATGATAATTATGGAGACTTTGTGTAATTGTTGAAATTGGCAAATTGAGATTGTTTGATGAAACTTGTGTAATTGTTGAATTTTGGCAGCTTTGAGAAGCATGGGAGTGTGATTAATTCATACATGTAAATGAAGATTAGTGATGTTGATTGATAAATAATTGAAGTTACATGTGATGCCCCTTACCCATCTACTGTATAGCCGGAGCACCCTATCTTGTTTTATCATATCTATTGTCAACTTTTAATATCATTTAAAAGTAGTAATCCATGTGTAGAAATTTTTTTTTATATATAACTTATCTCTGTGGAGACCCAGACAGAGCCTCCTCTGTTTTATTAGCATCTGACGAGTTCCACTAATCACCTGTTAACATATTCATATTCATTTCACACATTTCCATATCATATTCTCTTTTATCATTTCATTTTCAATTATTTATGAGATCTCAAAAATATCATCTATTACATTCATATAGAAATTTATAGATAATAAATTACAAGTTTACATTACAATCTCAAAATTGAATATATCATGTGTTTATGTACAATGAACAAAAAGTACAAAATCTAGACATATATGGGCCCTACCAAAAAGAATCACAACTGTAGAGGTGACTAGTAAACACTGGCAAATTTGAATGGGCTCTGTGCGCATAACCATCGTTGTTACTGCAAACTGTGGATCGACACCGCATTTCTACGCGATGAAAAACTAATGCGCTAAGCATAACGCTTAGTGGTGCATAATTTATAGTAACAATAATTAAACAATTGAATTAATATTTGCAAATCATAATTTCTGGGTCTTTTACATTTTTATTGCACTTTGAAAATAATTAACATTATCGGGATCTTTTATGATTACTTATTATATTTTAAGTCTTAATTAATTTTTATCAGTGCCCAAGAAGCCTATAACAAATTATAAAAGCTGGATGCACGGGAGTATACTGGTTAGACAGCCATATGTCTATCCAGTATACATTGGTCATGTTAGGCATGGAGCCTGCGGGCAGGCTTTTAAGCCCGATATAAAAATTAGGCACAATGACCAACGGGTAGGCATGAGGCCTATAGAATAATCATATCAGACAGATTTTATCTATTATTGACTATTCTTATGGGCAGTACTACTATCTGTAGTCTCTAATTGGTATACCAATTTATCTAACTAAATAAATAAGTCTAGGTATACTATGGGCAATTAAGTATGATTTTAATTATTTTAGTACAATTCACTATCACTATTTTCTGGTACTGTTCAGTGGTACCATTAATTTCATATTAATAGGACATTAGTCCCAATTTACATATTCATATCATTTTTAATATTTAATTAGGCTTATGAGTATTTTAATTACCATGTATAACATTTTTCCCATGAATCTTTCTTTAGGTTCATTTTGATGTATTATATTTATCTAGGAATTTGGCTAGGTTAGGATGTATATTTGGTCACACTTCCTTCATAATAATTGCTCCTCTATGTTTAAACTTGAATTTCAGTTTTTGAATCACTCAATTCAGGGTCATAGAACTCAAGTTATGGTTAAAATACCATAATTGGTCCCTTTGCCTCTAAGCTGTCTAGAATTGACAATTCCTAGTCAATAAAATTTGACCAGTCATTTGATCATTTTATGGTCATTTTTAGACTTAGGTTCCTCTACAAGATATGTTCCTCTATGTCTTAGGGACTCCCAGGTACAATTTCATAATTTTTCAAGCTTGGTATAGTGAGTTATGGTTAATGAATTGACTTGGACTCTTATTCCTATAAAGGCAATAATCAAACTTCAGTGCAGTATGTTTGACCCTCTTTTTAGGGTCTTTATACTTAGAATTTGGCAAAGGTGTCTAAATCAATGTTGTAGCCCTAAGTATCATGTTTCCAGATCATATTGGCACATCTCAAATGGAATTTCCTAGTGGGAGTTATGGCTAAATGAACACACGAGTGTCAAATGGCATTCTAGGTTCAACTTAACATTTTCCAGATTTCAATTCCTAACTTTTGCTAATATTTTACCTAGTATGCAATGGGTTTTGGAGCTTGGTCAAAACATACAAATTGTTGAGCTATGTCTTATAAAACTTTTGGCACTAGTTTCACTCAATTTTCAACTTTGGAGACCAAGTTATGGCATTTTTACCAAAACTGGTCAAGCATATAAAAGGAACAGTGTTTTGGTCAATTTCTGGGTTGGTAGTTTTAGTGACCCAACTTGTGATAACAATTTGACTTGGTTAAAGGCAAAACTGGGTCAAGTGGTCTTCATGAAAAGTGTAGCCCTATGTCTAAGCTTTCTATTGATGTAAATGTTAGGTCATTTGGACCAGTATAGAGAGAGTTATGACCAAATGAACATGTACTATTCATTTGGTCATTTTTTGGGTTTTAGTGTTTAATTATCCAGGTTTGGGCAGAGAATTGGTCATGATTTTGATAGAATTTGGGCAGGGTTTTCTTCTTGAAAAATGAAGGTTTGGATGTCCCAAAACACCTCCAATTGGCCTCACACCAATTGGGGCAACACAAAGGGAGATATGGCAATAAAAACCTACTATATTCAACAATAACACAACCTGCAAGCAAAAGCACTCCCAATTTCAATCTCCTCCTTCTTCCAAACTCCAAATAAGCATACATGGAACTTTTGTAAGCATCATTCACAACTCAATTAGGTCAATTTCAAAAATGTCACTAATCCCCAAATCATTTACACAAACCCTAGGTTCAAAGTTCTAATTTGCACAAACACTATACAATCAAACTCCCAAACATATAAACTTAATAAACATTCTCATGGAACCCATTTTCATCAATTAAAATCACTATACCTCAAGGTTCCATGGCTGTCGAAAAGTCAAGAATTCTTTCCTCCATTTTTCTTTTCAATTTCATGCAATTTTCACTTGATTTAGCATGATATTAAAGCTTAAAGAAGAGATTAAAAGTTTAAAGCACTAACCTTTTTAGGTGTCTTGCTAAACTTCAATTTTCTTATTTCTTTTTAGTATCTATAGCTTCCTTAGAGTGTGGGGTGCATTTTTTGTGAAGTGAGCTATGGGTTTTGGGTGGATTAAGCTTGAGAAATCAAGCTTGAAACTTTGGCAACAATGGCGGACAATGGAGGAAACCAGCCAGCCAAGAGAGAAGGAGAGAGAGAGAAGAAGTGGAGAAGGAGTTGGTGGATTTTGTCTTCTAATGCCTTATATTTAAATTTTTCATAAGCCTTTTCTTTTCTTTTCCTTTCTTTTCTTTTCTTTTCTTCTTCTTTTCTTTTCTTCTTCTTTTCTTTTCTAATTCCATTCATAAGTTTTAATTCATATTAATTATTTTAATTCTCTCAAATTTTAAATTTTTGACACTTAGGTCAAAATTCGCCTCTAGGGGTGAAATGACCAAAATACCCTTCATGGTGCATATCGCGTTATTTTTTACTATTTTTGTACCAATTAATAAATTCTCTAAATTTTTTCTATTTTTTTTTTACATTTATTTCTTCAATTTATGCCTCCTCACTATTGTTTAGGTGTAGTTCCAGGCATTTTGACCATCCGAATAGGCATTAGTCATCGGAACAGTAAAATGTACAGACTACCTATGGTGAGGGAGCTACAATACATGTACTAAAAAATTTATAGATGTGAATTGTTGACTTTGACCATTTAAATTAGGGTTTTGAATTAATTATTGGATACTTGTGTAAATTGCTAGAAATTTGATCAATTGAGATTTGATTGATGATATTAGAAGTGCCATGAATGCAAATATGTAGTTTGGGAGATGGAGGAATGAAATTGTAATTGTAAAATTTTCTTGCAGGTTGAGAATTATTGAAAATAGTGTGTATTTTGAGCCCTAACCGAAATTGTGTGACCCCAATTTATATGAGACTAATTGGAGGTAAAACTAGACCAAAAATGCACCAATTTTCATGTAGAAACCATGCCCAAATATTTCCTAAAAAGTGACCTAAATATTGCCCTAATCCAGATTACCAAATAGTGAACCCAGAAAATTAACCAAATGAACAGTGTATCTTCATTTGATCATAACTCACTCTAGACAGGTCCAAATGCCCTAAAATTTATATCATTGGAAAGCTTAGACATAGGGCTATAACTTTTGTGAAGAAAACAAAGCCCAGAAATGCCATTAACCAAGTCAAAGTGATTACACAAGTTGGGCTACCAAAACTGTCTAGAACCAAAACAGCCCAGAATTGCTGGACATATGCAACATGACTAGTTTTGGTAAAAAGACCATAACTTGGTCCACAGAACTCCAAATCACATGAAATTAGTGCCAAACTATCAATAAGACATAGACATACAATATTAGTATTTTGACCAAAACCCAAAAATCAAGGGAATTAGGTCATTTAGCTAGGTCAAGACAGCATACAAAATCTGGAAATTTGCATAAGTGACCATTGAATCCAAAATAGTCTTTTAAGCATATCTCCCACTAGAAAACTTCAATTGAAATGTGCCATATAGTTTTGGAAACCTAAGAAATAGGGCTTTAACTTTGTTTTAGACAACTTCCTCAAATTATGAATGTAAGAAGCTTAAATTTTGGGTTAAATTTGCTGACCAAAATGGGACTCATGTTAGTATAGGACATATGAGTCCAGGCCAATAATGTGACAATAATTAATTCTATGAGACTTGAAAAAATTGCAACTAGAAATTTTGAGTAACCATAAAACATAGAGCAACAAATCCTATGAAGAGCACTAGGCCTAAATGTTGCTAGAACTTGTTCAAATAAATTGCTAAAATGTAATACCAAAACTGCCTAGTTAAGGAACCAGAATTTGCAACTAAACCAGTTATGGTTATTTGGCCATAACTTGAGTTTTATAAATCCAAATGACATGATTCAAAAGGAAAAATAAAGACAAGACATAGAGAAACAACTTCCATGAAGAAATTGGGGCCAAACAATGGCTACAAACTGCTCAATTTGATATGCAAAGTTAAGACAATAAAACTGAACCTAAAGAAAGGTTCTTAAAATAAATTGTATTTAATAGGGACTTATCCCTAATAAGTCACAACATGCTAAATTACATGAAATAAGAATGTGGGACCCACTTTCCCACTATACATGGACATAAAAATTTTGTTAAATAATTAATAATGCTTAATTGCCCAAAGTAAACCTAGGCTTATATATATATATAGTTGGATCGATTGGTATACCAATTAGGGATTACAGATAGCAATACTGCTTACATGGAAAATCATGGACTGATAATATATGTTTGATATGATTATTCTACAGGCTATATGTCTGCCCGTTGGCCATTGTGCCTAATTATATTTCTGGCTTTAACAGCCTGCCCGCTGGCCTTGTGCCTGACATGACAGATGTATACAGGATAGAATATTCCCATGTATCCAGCCTTATAGTCTGTTATAGGTTACTTGGGCATTGATATGATTTTAAAAGACTGAGAATGCACTGATATGATTTTAAAAAGACAAAGAAATAAATAAATACACAGATAAGATTCTGATAATTAATTTATTCCCAAAGTGTAATAAAATATACAATTGACCTAGAATTGCAAAATTATACATAGAATTATTATTTGAATTATTTAGTTATTCTTCTTTAAATTATGCAACATTAAGTAATTCGCTTAGTGTGTTGGTTTTTCCATCGCGTAGGTACTGGAGACTAGACCCAGCAGCCACCATAGCAGTAGCTGCCACAGTAGTGCTTTGACAACACGTTGACCTGATCTGCTACAAGTTTAGAGTCACCTCAGTAGTGTTTATTTTGGTAGGGCCCATGTACTTAGGTTTTGCATTTTGGTTCATGTATAATGAGATGTATATTAATTTTGAACATTGTAATTAAATGAATTTATATTTTGGACTGTAAATAAAGCTTGAAATTTTTGTATATAAATTTTCATATGAATGAACTGAATTTCATTTTCTTGAAATGATATGATATGGTACATGAAAAAATGATACAGATATGAAATTTTTTTTAATAGGTGACTAGTGAAACCCGCCGATGCTAATCAAACAGAGGAGGCTCTGCCCGGGTTTTCCACAGAAATGAATAGTGATAAGAAAAAATTTATTTACTACATGTTTTCTATGAAGTTTAAAATTAACAATGAACAGGACAAGACAAGATAGAGTGCTCCAGCACTGAATGTGCACGCCTTGCTCGG
Organism: Hevea brasiliensis; assembly: GCF_030052815.1. Classification (NCBI taxonomy): domain Eukaryota; kingdom Viridiplantae; phylum Streptophyta; class Magnoliopsida; order Malpighiales; family Euphorbiaceae; genus Hevea; species Hevea brasiliensis. The sequence continues at coordinate 21,750,565 of NC_079499.1, read as the reverse complement.
CTACACCGTAGACGGGTTAGGAGTGTCACAAACTGTAACACCCCTATGTTTGGTAGTGCATTCTACTGTTCCGGTGACTAGTGTCTGTCCGGACAACTAGGATGCCTAGAACTACATTTAAATGTTAGTGAGGAGACATAAAATAATCAAATACAAGAAAGGAAAATACAAGAAAAATAAAGAAAAAATAATAGCAATGAAATGTAACCAAGTTAAACTAGCCAAAAACTGTAACGATGGGTGACTGCACTAGGAAGTTGTGGCGTAGACCGTTGACTAGCCCTAGACCGCGGGGAAACCTGGAAAATATTTTTAAGACATAAATGAACATCTATTGAAGTATAAATGTCATTAGAAATATCAAAGAGAAATTAATTAATTAGTACAAAGAAAAATGAGAAATCGAGAAAACGACAAAACTCGGTGTTACCAAAAAATCGAGAATGCAACTCGAATAGGGGCATTGTGGTCATTTGACACCCCTAGTTGTCTTTTCACCTAAATTTCCATCAAAAATAAATGATATTACACTTGAAAAATGTCATGAAAAATTAAAATGGTGGTCCATTATGTAAATAGTGAAAAAAATTGAGGTAAATGTGAGAATTTAAAAACTTGGAATAAATAACCATTTTATTTCTTTAGTGCTCCACTAACCTTAACTTTGGGACACCTTAAGGGACACTTGGAATGCTGAAAACCCATCTTCAACCTCACTTTGCAAAACCAACTGAATCCTTTCTCCCAAGGTCCATCCATGGCCGTCCATGGTGAGAGCTCAAGTTCACCATGTTCTAGCCACTTTTTCCATTAGGTTCCTTCACTAAACTTGACCACCATACCTTGGGCAGCATACTAGGAGCAAGAAAGTTAAGTTTTGGTGAGGTTTTGAAGAACTTCAAAAGTGGTAAGTGAGTATTTTCAATTCTTGTTTCATTAAAAGTGTAACCAAGGTTGTGGGTAGTTAATTTATGGAAGAATTTTTGAAGTTTGATGTTTTAATGGAGATGTACATTTTGGCAGCCATGGAAATTCAGTATATGTAGCTTGTGTTTACTTGTTTATGGTTTTTTAAGATGTTGTTATTGATGGCAGCATGGATATATGTATAATGGTTTGGAATTGGGTATGTAAATGGTGCATGTACATGTGGTTAAATGGTGTAAATGGACTTTGGAAAATTCTGTGTTATAGTGTGCATATTGAGAATGGTTACAAGCTGTCCAAAATGACCAAAATGTGTAGTTAAATGTGTTAATGGTAAGGTACAAACCAGAATTGGCATAAGGAAGTAATTTGGTAAGTGTTGAATATGTACTTGGTAAGTGATGAGAAGTGTGTAGTAGGGTAGTGTATGTTTTGACTTAGAACCTTAAGTGTGTGACTCTAATTGGTATGAGACCGATTGGACGTGAAACAAGGCACAAAATGTGCCAGCTTTCATGAAGGAAGCTTACCAAAATTCTGCTTAGAAGGTGACTTGAAAAATGACCAAATTCGGATTAGTGACTTAGAAGCTTGAAAATTGACCATTTGGGCAGCAGTTAGTGTTTTGACCATAACTTACTCAAAACAAGTCCAATTGACCTGAAATTTTTACCATAAATAGTTGAGACATATATCTAAAATTCTTATGAAGACACCAAAGCCCAAAAATTGCCAAAACCAAGCCAAATAGCTTACACAAGTTCAGGTCCAAAAACTGGCCGAACCAAAAGTGACCTAAAAATGACCTAAAGTTACCATTTTGGTACATTCTATCCAGCATTAGTAAATTGACCATATCTTGGTCTACACAACTCATAATGACCTGAAATTTTGCCTCACGTGCAATAAGACATAGACCTATAAGTTTGTTTTGGACCGAAACCTAAAAACCGAGGGAACTAGGTCGTCCGGCTAGGTCACAATAGTACACCTAAATCCGGTAAATTGCAATAAAATGCAATACACTTGAAAATGAATTTGGTAACATATACCAACACTAAAGGGCTATAAAATGTGACATATTGGTAACATTAGAATTGACTCACTTAGAGTGCATTAAGGGTCAACATTATAAGTTGACTAATGAAATGAATTGAAGGGAATAGTACCAAGAAAATTTAGATATTGGATTTTATGGTTGGAAACAAATTCATTGAGTACTGAAACACTTTAAATTGTGTGTTTCAGTTGATAAGGATATTGAGAAGCATAAAGAACATTGAGTCAAGGCCTATGAGCGACTCAAATCAGGTTTATGCACAACTAGTTTTTAACTGATTTTGTTCTGAATATTTTATATGATTAAATGACATATTTTTCTTTTGTATTATGTTTAACAAGCATTGGATTTAATTCAATGATTATTGAAATTGTTATAGTATGTTTGAATTTAGCTTTGTGAAATGTTATTTCCACAAGTATTAAGCATTGTTGTGGATTGAATAAATTATGTTTTGGAAAATTGTGATAGAACATGTTTTGAATTGTGATGGGCAATTTGTATGAAAAAATGCAAATTTATGATTTGAATTGTGATAAGCATAAAAATTATTGGATATTGGAATTAACTTTGAATCGAATTGTATTGTGATTTATACTTACTAAAAGGATTGTGATATTGTTTTATATCTCACTATAGATGCTTGACTAGGTTATTACCCGTCTCTCTCATTTGTTGAGAAGACAATGGAGTTAGTTGTGTTTTGATTATCATGGTATGTGCACAGGCTTAGATTCTCCTCTTATTAGAGGTTTGATCTAAGTTTTTTATTTGTTATGGCCCTTTCGGAAGTTTCATTATTATGGTGTGTACTGTGCATGATGATTCGACCTCCCCAACTATAAGAAGTTAGAATCCGATTCAACCTCCCCGACCATGGGGAGTTAGAATCACCCCGAAAATGGCCCTTTCGGATTAGTCTTGCATAGTTAGTGTGACACCCTTTACCCGTCTACATTGTAGCCGAGCAAGATATTCCACGCAGTGTACCGGAACACTCTATTTTAATTCAATCATTTTTTTACTCTTCTTAATTTATTTTTTTCATAGTTATGAAGTACAATTTATGAAATATAATTCATTTAAGTCATTTATTGAAATTATAATTTTTTTGAGGTTCCAAAAATTTTATAAAAAATTCGGCAGAGTACCGACTAAAAATGGAGAAAACAGTTCTTCGAAACCTGTGAAAAACACTTCCAATAATCATTTCCAATCATTCTCAAACTCCAATAACCATCAACATGGTCTCAACATTAGCAATCATTTCAAGTTATAGTAGTTGGAGCAGGTCTGTCTGCTTGTGTTGGAGCAGTTATAGTAGTTCTGTGTGGATAGTTCCTCAGCTGATGCTCTGTCGACCCACACCTTAAGCAGGCACCAGTCACTCTCCAACACTCCCCCTTATGCCACTTCAAGCAATGTGGACATGCAGAAGATGCTGGGGCTGGTCCCCTGAACCTCGTCCCTAGAGAGCTACCCACTGATGGTGTGGACAGACCTCTCCTAGGGGTGAACTGTGGCTTGGGCCCCTGAGACTGACCCTGACCTTGAGGTTGACCTGAACTCTGTGCAGGTAGACCTTTGAACCTTTTTCTTGGTGCTGGAGATGAGCTAAACTGACCCGGGCCCCTCTTCTGCTGTCCTCTCTTCTGGTCTACTCACTTATTCTAGCCTTTTCAACTTTTATTGCAGCTTCCACTAACTTGGTGAAGTCTGTGATTCCCAAGGCAGTGATCATGATTTTTATATTATCATTTAATCCCTCTTCAAATCTCTTACACCTTTTGGCTTCATTAGGGACTATCTCCCTTCCGTAGCGGCTCAGTCTAACAAATTCCTTTTCATACTCAGCCACTGTCAGCTATCTATGCCTCAGGTTAATGAACTCTCTTCTTCTCTCTTTTAGGTATACACTACCCACATATTTCTTCTTGAATTCTGAAAGGAAGAAGTCCCAAGTTATTACTTCTAGCTACACTTCACTAGACATTGTATCCCACCATTGGTAGGCATCATCTTGCAACAGAGATACAACAGCTTCTAGATTTTTCTGGAGTGCAGTGGAGTTGTTTTAAAACTCTGCCTGTTCTGTTCAACCAGTTTTTGGCTACAGCAGAATCATTTTCTCTCTTGCTAAAGAAATCCACTGCTCCAAATTTTCTCAGTTTTTCCAGATGTGATTTCTGCTGTGGAGGTGGTAGTGGTGGTGGCATTACCCTAGCCATTTGTCTGAAGAACTCAGCCATTTGTTGAAACATGGCCTGTGGAGGCTGAGCAGGCTCTGCTGGAGCTGGCGGTGCAAGTTCTCCCCTTCCCCCAGTCTCAGCTGCTGCAGGTGGAGCATGACACTCCACTTCCTCCTCAACTGCCCTCTGTGATGTAGGGTCCATATCCTATTAAAAATAACAAAGATAAATAAATCTGCATTAGTGTCACCTCGACTCTTACAAATGCAATGCATGGTATGGACTCAATCTAGGCCTAGAAACGCCTAAATTGTGCTCTGATACCCCTAAATGTGACACCCCTTACCCTTCTATAGTGTAACCAAGCAAGATATGCCACGTAGTGTACCAAAACACCCTATTTTAATTCAATCATTTTTTTACTCTTCTTAATTTATTTTTTTCATAGTTATGAAGTACAATTTATGAAATATAATTCATTTAAGTCATTTATTGAAATTATAATTTATTTGAGGTTCTGAAAATTTTATAGAAAATCTGGCAGAGTACCGGCTAAAAATGGAGAAAACAGTTCTTCGAAACCTGTGAAAAACACTTTCAATAATCATTTCTGTCGCAATAGATTTTGCGGTCGCCTGGACGATCACTCACCGAAGTGGGAAAGAGTGAGGAGTCGCCACCTTAGTTTTGAGGGGAACTAAAGAAAACCATTTGAGAAGATAAATAAAGAATGAAACCACTTCAAGACAGAGATTCTAGATTCGGGGTCCGTAAACGGGTGGGGAAGGTGTTAGGCACCCCACCTCGTCCCTTAATAAGGGTAGGTAGATTTAATTTTGCGTCCTTTATAAATTAGTTAGAAGGGCTCGGATGGGAATGTTAGTCCTTTTGGTAAAAGGAATGTTTGATTTTTCACTGATTAGGATCACCCAGATACATAAGTAAATGAGACAACCTTAGTGAATTACTTTTGCATGTTAATTTTACTTAAAAAGGAATGTTTTATTTAAAATTTAATTTAGAAGATCGGATAAGAACTCTCCTCCGATCTTCTTTTAGATATTAGAATTTTGGTTGGGGATCGGATAAGGACTCTCTTCCGATCCCTATTAAATATTTATTAGCGATTTTAATTTGGGATCGGATAAGAACTCTCCTCCGACCTCTTTTAAGTATTTATTAAAATTTTAAGCTGAGACCGGATAAGAACTCTCCTCCAATCTCTATTTAAATGTTTATTAAAAATTTTGAATTGAGGTCGGATAAGAACTCTCCTCCGACCTCTTTTAAGTATTTATTAAAATTTTAAGCTGAGACCGGATAAGAACTCTCCTCCGATCTCTTTCGGATTAGCAGGAGCCTGGAAGGGGCTTTGCCGATCTCCCGAATTTCAATTTCAGCTACATGTCACAAGAACCTAAAACTAAGGTTTCTGGCATTCAAAAATGCTGGAGGTTAGGTTTCTTGATACCCTATGACTAAATGGGTAATACTAAACTTGATTTACCGACCTTCCATGTAGTCATTTCACGCATACCTATTAATGTCCGATCTGTTCTGTCTAGTTTATTTTGGATTTATTCCTCTTCATGGTATCTTGCCGAATTCCCGTTCACGTCAGCCTAATAGTTTGGCTATTTTCCTGACGTGTTATTCAAGCTTTCTCTTGTGAAAGAGGCCCTTAAGTTGCAGATACCTATATTTTGTCTGACCACTTACACGCTACTAGGAGCTAAAAGCTCGTATTCAGAAATGACGAAAATTGACGAAATGATGGACCGATCACTAAAGAGATAATTCGAGAGTAACGTTCTTTGAGATTTTTTTGCTTAGAATAAACTTAGAGTAAACCGCGTACGTAAAGAGAACAAAGAAAGTGCGAAAAGTAAACGCAAATACTTAATAAAACAGTATTATGAACTCTTACCTGTGAGGAGCCAAATATATTGAAATAGCTGAGGTGGTAAATGGTGATGAAGATGGCGGATTGATCAGCCTGAGAGTTGATGTCTGTGAGGAGCCAAATGTATTGAAATAATTATGAGGTGGTAAATAGTGATGAAGATGGCGGATTAACCAGCCTGAGAGTTGATGTCTGTCGCGAAACCGAGAGATGCTTTAGCTAAAAGGTAACCGGGTAAGAACCAGGTAGAAGGAAGTTGAGCTTGAACAGAGGAAAAGAAAGCAAAGATGACGAGAGTATCACCAGATAATGAACAAACTGGAAATGTAGAGTTCCAAGATTCAAAATCTTTTCAAGAAAACACTCCGAAAACTAGTTTCAAAAGTCTTTTTGATCACTACAAAACAAAGCAGAGTAACAAACCGAATGAAGTTTGAGTTCCTCCACGATAATAGCGACCTCTTGTCTATATTTTTTTCCGTCCTTGAGCAGTTTTTTCATGCGGTATTTATAGGAATCGGTGCTCCCCATGAAGGGTCGATTTATTTTGAGGGAGATGGAGGGTCAAGATTTTGAAGTACATGATCGGATGTTCAGAATTAAAGAGAATCAAAACGAATGGTGAGATCGCTTCTCGTAATATTTGTCCTTTTCCTCTTTTAATCGACGGTCTTGAATCCTCTTGTCCGAACGATCCGAGGGCTAAGAGTGAAAAAGCTGGTATTGTCGTCTTCTCTTTTGATCCAAGGGTTCGGATTCATCCTTACAAGTGAGATCAACGGTGGAGATTGGGATGTACAGGATGTCATGACATACCACGGCACTGTCGGCATTCGGGCGATTCTTAGGCGTCTTGGTGGAGATCTCGTCGCCACGCTTTAACTACCTCGGCTCACGATTCGACGGTTATTGGAATTTGTCTTATTCTTTTTGTCTTCCGATCCTCCCCTAGCTCCTATTCCGATCTCTCATGCGATCTCCTATCTCCGATCTCTTTTATCCCTTGATCGATCTGGATTCGGTCCAAGCATTAATTACATCTCGATTCTCAAGCGTCCCGTTTTCCTTCGACATTAAATGCCCATTTCCCCTATATATACCCACATCGACGGAGAGATTTTCTTCATCGACTTTCCTCTCTTCTTTTCTTACTTTCCCTGTTCTAGCCGCTCGGTGGAAGTTCGCTATAATCGTGGCTTTGATCTTTTCCGATGAACTTCTTTACTTACCGATGAAAATTTATGATCCGGTGATCGCATGACCTTGACTTACGATGGTTAGAGAACTGGATTTGACCGATCAGTATTGCTGGCATCTGTTGTAACTATCTCGAGTAGCTCAACTGAGTTCATTCGCTTCTCACCGCATTGGGTGTTCCGGCGGCGTCTTTCCTCCACATTGGGTGTTCGGACCGGTCGGTTTCGAGTGGTAACATCGGTGACGATGTCTCTCATCTTCATGGGAGTCATAATCACCCCATCTGAGCCGTACATCCGTCCGATGTCAATAGCCGGTCTCTGATCGAACACATCTTTTGATTCAACCACAAGACTGGCTTTGACATAGGCCTTTTAGATAGGATGTTCCACCGGTCTCTAGAGAATCGCCCAAATGATGTAATCCTGAAATGTAATCAGATCTCTAGAGATTGCCCAAATGATGTAGTTAGACCTTTATTGTAGTCCGATCCCTAGAGATCGCCCAAATGATGTATTTTATTTTCAATGCAATCCGATCCCTAGAGATCACAGAAATGATGTGATCCAATGTTAGTGTAATCCGATCCCTAGAGATCGCCCAAATGATGTAATCCGATCTTTTGAAAATAAAGACTTTATTTTGTCGGTTATCATCTTATTATTTTTGCATTGATTATTTTTCCGATCCCTAATGTGGTTATCCGATCTGGTTCTTTACCTGAATGACACTTAACTGATCCTTTATTCAAAATATTTAGCTCATTATGCCGATCTTTAATCAACCGATCTCTGAACATTCAGATACTTGAGAAAAGTGTCAGAACAGCTGTCGAGTCCCACCAATCGGTGCGCTGCCTAGAACCTCGCGAGCATTAAATGCTCGGACTAGTATAAATAGGGGTGGGAGGGTTGGCCAGTTGTTCTCTCATTCCATTTTCAATCCCCTGCTCACAACTTCGAAGTTCTCTCATTTTCTCCAGTTTCTCCGACGCCGATCAGACTCCGGTAAGGGCTTTAATCCTCTTTTAGTTTAAGTTCTTTGTTTCTTTTGAAAATGAGCGGTGCCGAAGGTCAGAGAGCGGCGAGCCCTCCTTCCATTCAGTTCTCATGGTCATCGTCTGATGAAGAAGAGGCAGTCGGGCCCAGCGTGCAACCTAAACCCCCTAGGGTCTCTGCTCCAGGTCGGGGTCGGGTCATACCATCAAGGCTTGCACCACCTTCAAGGAGAGAGACCCTTCCTATAGACGAGCTTCCGTCGGTTCTTCGGGAATCCGATCTGCAATCGTTTGTTCAAGAATACAATATTTGTCCTGATTCATATGAGCTGATCAAGTGCCATGGCGATCTTCGTGTCGATCACTCTTTTGAAGAGAATGACATGGTCATGGTGTACGAGGAATGATTAAAGGCGGTCTGAGGTTCCCTCTAGCCGACTTCTATAAGGAGGTCCTAAAATTTCACCGAGCATCCATTGTTCAAATCCACCCCAACTCGTGGCGGATCTTGGTAGCTTTCCGAGGTCTATGCCGAGCTAAGGGAATCAGACCTACGGCTAAGGTGTTCGCCGAGCTGCAGCACTAACTCGCCGAAAGGATGACGAACATCGGTTCTTTCAGAAGCCTCGTTGCGGACTCTTTTCCGATCTGCCCTCATCCCTTAAGAATTGGAAGAACCGGTTCTTCATTCCGAGGAGTAAAGATCCGAGCCGCTTTGAGGACTTTCCTCGTAGCTGGTGGTACCAGGGCCCTCGCTCAAGCACTTTACCCCGAGTCAAGAGGAAAGCTTGATAGTGATGGAGCCGAAAAGTCGTGCCACCACTCTAAAATATTCTGTCCAAATGCGGTGATCGCCGAATCGCACCATTGGACCATGCAATCGATCACCGCCAAGATCGCGAACTTCCGCTCTCGACCTCGGCATTGGTATTTTCTATATCTCGCTTCGGGACCTTAGCGATCTCACTAACCTCTTTTAATGCGGTATGGCGGGTGGTGAGGTTCTAGGAAGCGGAAGAAGGAAAGAGAGATCTCGGAAGGTAAAGGAAATGAAGCGTTGAACGTCTTCAAACACCCGATCACGAACACGGGAGATACAAAGAGACCCGCCTCAACCTTCGGGTCCGCCGACCATTGAGGCTGTCAGATCTCCTCCTAGATCGGAAGAGCAGCCCCCGCCTCTCTCAGTTATTCCAAGCACGGAAAGGGAGCCTTCTCAATCTTCTGGGAGGACCTCTTCTCGTGGCGCTCAGATACTGATCGACTGCTTGAAGAACAACCGGACTGTTAGGGAGAACTCCGATTTTGCCAAAGTCCTGGGATCTACCATCTTCTTTCAAGAGGATCGGGACAGGCTATCCCAGAATGGTCTCGATGATATCTTGACTCGAACCATGAGCCTAAACGTGGAGTGTCTGGTGAACCAGACCATGATTCGGGAGAAGATTCAGCGTCTGGGTAAGGAGGTTGGGAAGAAAAATCAGGAATTGACTTCTCTCCGATCCCAACTCTCATCCGCTCGGGATTATATATCTCAAGTTGAGGGACGGGCGAAGTACCATGAAGACCAGCTGGCCGAAAGGTCTCGTGACTTAGCTGAAAGTGAACGGGCTCTCAGGGAAATCCGGGCACTTCAGGCCAACGGCTCAGTCGCTCAACTTGTAGAGGAGCTTAACGCGAAGGATAAGGAGCTTTCGGAGAAAGAAAAAGAGCTCAAGGAAAAGGATGAAGAGATGGTGTCGGGAATAGCCGGAGCCTATGTGAATGCTCATAAGGATCTCTTGGCCGAACTTCAAAAGCGCTATCCTGAAGAGGACTTTTCTTGGATGGACGACCTGGCTCCCGGGGGCGATGGTGAAGATAGTGAGGAGGAGGGCAAGGAAGAGAGAGAGAGTGAGCAGAATGTAAATCAGGCTGGGGGATAACTTGTACAAATTATGAAATGAAATGGAATATCTCTTTTGTTCAATGAATGGATGTGATTGGAAAATCTTCGAATTTGCCTAAGTATTTGATTGTATGAACATAGCGAAACATGAACTAAATGCCATCATTAATCTAAGTATAAAAGATCGGAAAGCACAATAAGCATGAGATCGGTGGGGGAGAAATGTTGAACGGGACTTGGTTAAAATTGAAAATTTAACTTGAACACTTAAGATCGGAACCCTCGTTAAACCGAACCCAAACTTTAGCTCTTAATCTTCCGAAAAGGAGGTCGGCAATAAAACTGGTAGGAAAAGATCTAGTGCCAGTTCATTTTATTTATCAGGAATATACTTGGCAGTCCTAAATTCGACAACGGGTTTGAGGGTCGGTAAATGATTTGAGAGAGACCGCGAGGCTTAATGAATATGAGGACTCAGCATTAATTCAATTTTTGTGAGGAGAGATCGGAAATGTGACCGCCTAAAGAGGGATCGGAAACGAGATTAGCTGTTCAAAGAAGAATTTTTATTGATTCTAGGGATCGGCCAAAATATGGTGTCAACAGCTGCCCCTCTTTACATAATTTCTATTAAAGGAAAAATTTCCGTATAGGAATTATGTAAAGATTCAGACTCATATTTTGGACGATTAGGTGTTCGAAATTAGGGAACTAAAGCACACCTAAGTTAATGACCCCGAACATTAAAATCAACTTGGATCTAGAAACCAGAGGTTGATAACAGGAATTAAAATTGCATGAAATTAAAATCAACTTAGATCAAGGAACCAGAGGTTGATAACAGGAATTAAAATTGCATGAAATTAAAATCAACTTAGATCAAGGAACCAGAGGTTGATGGTGGAAGTGCAGGAAATCAACTTAGATCAAGGAACCAGAGGTTGATGGTGGAATTGCAGGAAATTAAAATCAACTTAGATCAAGGAACCAGAGGTTGATAGCATGAAATGTAAATTGCAGAAAATTAAAATCAACTTAGATCAAGGAACCAGAGGTTGATAGCATGAATTAAAATTGCAGAAAATTAAAATCAACTTAGATCAAGGAACCAGAGGTTGATGGTGGAATTGCAGGAAATTAAAATCAACTTAGATCAAGGAACCAGAGGTTGATAGCATGAAATGTAAATTGCAGAAAATTAAAATCAACTTAGATCAAGGAACCAGAGGTTGATAACAGAAATGTAAATTGCAGAAAATTAAAATCAACTTAGATCAAGGAACCAGAGGTTGATAGCATGAATTAAAATTGCAGAAAATTAAAATCAACTTAGATCAAGGAACCAGAGGTTGATGGTGGAATTGCAGGAAATTAAAATCAACTTAGATCAAGGAACCAGAGGTTGATAGCATGAAATGTAAATTGCAGAAAATTAAAATCAACTTAGATCAAGGAACCAGAGGTTGATAACAGAAATGTAAATTGCGGAAAATTAAAATCAACTTAGATCAAGGAACCAGAGGTTGATAACAGAAATGTAAATTGCATGAAATTAAAATCAACTTAGATCAAGGAACCAGAGGTTGATAGCATGAAATGTAAATTGCATGAAATTAAAATCAACTTAGATCAGGGAACCAGAGGTTGATAACAGAAATGTAAATTGCATGAAATTAAAATCAACTTAGATCAAGGAACCAAAGGTTGATAGCATGAAATGTAAATTGCATGAAATTAAAATCAACTTAGATCAGGGAACCAGAGGTTGATGGTGGAATTAAAATTGCATGAAATTAAAATCAACTTAGATCAAGGAACCAGAGGTTGATGGTGGAATTGCAGGAAATTAAAATCAACTTAGATCAAGGAACCAGAGGTTGATGACAGAAAATTTAGATTGCTGGAAATTAAAATCAACTTACAAAGCAAGTCTAACCCTGACACATGAAGTTCTTCCCTGATGAAGTGTACTTAACAAGATACCGAAGGCCGATGATTAATGGAAAAGGAGTTGCAAGACTTGGCCCATGACCTTCAAGGCTTCAAATGCCCCTCTGCTATTCCCGATTTTTCTTCTTATTTTATGGAAAGCGCCCTTGCGGGTTTTCACTTTCTTTCCGTCCATTTAGCCAGAAGCGCCCTTTAGGGTTTTCACCTCTAATTTTTTTTTTTTTTTTTTTTTTTTTTTTAGGACGCCCTTCCTGCAAATCTCATAATAAAGTACGTGAGGTTATCAATCTTCGAATTCAAATCTTATGGCAAAAATTTTAACTAATCAATAGCGCGTTAAACAAAGAGGAAGGATAGCATTAAAAAGTGGGTAAACGGGAAAACAGAAGGAATGAAGTATAACTTTATTAGGAAAAATAGACTTTCAAAGGAGAAGAAAAAGGTACAAAGATAGATCTCACATGTTCCTTTTAGTTGGTTTTGAAGTCTTTTAACTGCCATTATTTCAAGTTCTCTGCAGCCTCATGCCATAATGGTCTCTTCTCCATCCTTGGTTTCATACCCTCTTCCTTATTCCTCCAGTTTGGTTCTTGGGACGCCCTTTTTGGTTTTCACCCCAAGAAGGTTTTTTTTTTTTTTTTTTTTTTTTTTTTTTTTTTTTTTTTTAGGACGCCCTTTCGGGTTTTCATCCCTTCTCCTTTTTATGCATAGTATCTCTTGACAGTGTCGGCATTCACAGGTCTCGGGAATTCTTCACCGTCCATGTGGGTCAAGATCAAGGCTCCCCCAGTAAACGCCTTTTTAACCACATAGGGTCCCTCGTAGGTTGGTGACCATTTGCCCCGGGGATCGTTTTGGTTTGGTAGTACTTTCTTTAGAACTAAATCCCCGGGTAGGAATTCCCGTGGGCGTACGTTTTTATCAAATGCTCTGGCCATTCTCCTCTGATATAATTGCCCGTGACATGCTGCTGTTAACCTTTTCTCATCCAGCAAGTTTAACTGATCCAACCTTGACTGGATCCATTCTGACTCACCAATCCCTGATTCCTTCAGAATCCTTAGGGAAGGAATTTCAACCTCAACAGGTAATACTGCTTCCATCCCGTAGACCAGTGAGTATGGAGTTGCCCCAATTGAGGTTCTTATGGAAGTCCGGTATGCATGAAGAGCGTAGGGGAGCATGTCATGCCAATCCCTATATGTGACCGTCATTTTCCGGATTATCCTCTTTAGATTTTTGTTCGCGGCTTCCACCGCTCCATTCATCTGAGGACGGTATGGGGAGGAATTGAGATGTCGGATTCTGTATTGATCACGGCTTACGAATCTTCGGACCGTTCAGGTTCTTGGCGTTATCGGTGACAATTTCATTCGGGAGACCATGCCGGCATATGATATTGTTTCTGAAGAATTTGAGAAACGTGTTCTGCGTGATGTGAGCATATGATGTCGCCTCGACCCACTTGGAGAAATAGTCGATGGCTACAAGGATGAATCTGTGCCCATTGGATGCCTTGGGATTGATGGGACCAATCACATCTATGCCCCACATTGCAAAAGGCCACGGTGAGACGAGATTGAACAGCTTGTGAGGTGGCACATTTATCGGATCTGCGTAAATCTGACACTTGTGGCACTTCCGGAAATACTCGATGCAATCCTTTTCCATTGTGGTCCAAAAATACCCACGTCGCATGATTTGCTTGGCCATCATGTATCCATTGGCGTGAGTTGCACAATTTCCCTCATGAGTTTCAAAAAGGATTCTCTTTGCCTCCTTTGCATTCACACATCTCAATAATTCACCGTTGGAGCTTCTTTTGTATAGGGTTTCCCCACTGGGAAAGTACCCCAATGCTAACCTCCGAATCATCTTCTTTTCATTTTTGCTTGCCCCTGAAGGGAATTCTCCGGTTCTACAGTAGACCAGGATGTCGTGATACCAAGGCTTTCCATCGAGCTCTTCTTCAATCATGAAGCAATAGGCTGGCTCATCCCTTACTTTAATCTTCAACGTCTTTTAATTCTTCCCTTCTTCTATTTGAGCCATAACAGCTAGATTAGCTAAGGCGTCGACAAATTGATTCTTGTCTCTACTCGGATGAGTGAAAGAGATTTCTTGAATTCCACGATCATCTCCGATGAAGTATTTACGGTAGGGGATTAGCTTGGGATCCTTGGTTTGCCATTCTCCCTTGACACGATAAATTATCGAGCCGAGTCTCCGTACACCACCAACTTTCTGATTTTCATTTCTAAAGCGGCATGTAGACCCATTACACAAGCTTCATATTCTGCGACATTATTGGTACAGTCAAACCCCAACTTAGCAGCTATCGGGAAGTGCTTTCTTTCTGGGGATATTAGTACGGCTCCGATTCCGTTACCGGATAAATTGACTGCTCCATCAAAATACATTTCCCACACATCGACTGACCCCTCTTCTTCGCAGTCTACTTCATTGATATGTTCATCAGGGAACTCAAAATCCAGAGCTTCATAATCCGGGATAGGGTTTTCTGCTAGGAGGTCAGCAATCACACTACCTTTCACTGCTTTCCGGGTCATGTAGACTATGTCGTATTGGGAGAGTATAACCTGCCACTTGGCTATCCTTCCTGGCACGAACGGGCTTTCGAATACGTGTCGATAGGATCCATCCAGAGATAAGCCATGTCTTGTGATTCAACATGTAGTGCTTGAGGCGATTTCTTCATCGTGCTAACGCAGCAACACTTTTCTAAGAAAGAGTACATTGAGTCACAATCATTGAACTTCTTGCTCAGGTAGTAAATGGCCCTCTCTTTTCGGCCGGTATCATCATGCTATCCTAAAACACATCCCATAGAGCTCTGTTGGACTGCCATGTACAGGATCAGAGGCCTGCCTGCCACAGGCGGGACCAATACTGGTGGGTTTGACAAATACTGTTTGATTGTCTCGAAAGCCTTTTGACAATCCGAATCCCATTGGGTAGGATTGTTCTTCCGGAGTAGTCTGAAAATAGGCTCAGCTTTGGCAGTGAGATTAGAAATAAATCTTGAAATGTAGTTCAACTTTCCTAGAAAACTGCGCACCTCCCTTTCTGTTTTTGGGGACGGCATTTCTTGAATAGCTCGAACTTTGTCTGGATCCACTTCTATCCCTTTCTCGCTTACTATGAATCCCAACAGTTTTCCCGATCTAGCTCCGAAGATGCATTTAGCAGGGTTCAGCTTCAACTTGTATTTCCTGAGCCTTTCGAGCACCCTCCTCATCACCTGAACGTGGCTCTCTTCTCCCCTGGATTTAATGATCATATCATCCACATATACCTCCACTTCTTTATGCATCATATCGTGGAATAATGTGACCATTGCGCGCTGGTAAGTAGCCCCGGCATTCTTCAACCCGAAGGGCATGACCCGATAGCAAAATACCCCCCATTGGGTGATGAAAGCAGTTTTATCCTTGTCTTCCTTGTCCATCGGAATCTGATTGTACCCTGATGCTCCATCAATACACGAACACCTACCCAATCCCGCAGCATTGTCAACTAACACATCAATGTGAGGGAGAGGGAAATCATCTTTCAAACTTGCTTTATTAAGGTCCCTGTAGTCAACACACACCCTGACTCTCCCGTCTTTCTTCATTACTGGGACGACATTAGCCACCCATTGGGGA
Organism: Hevea brasiliensis; assembly: GCF_030052815.1. NCBI lineage: Eukaryota > Viridiplantae > Streptophyta > Magnoliopsida > Malpighiales > Euphorbiaceae > Hevea > Hevea brasiliensis. Next base: position 21,734,786 of record NC_079499.1, on the reverse strand, counting down.
TATTTGACTACTTCCAAGAATCCGGCGTCATACTGTTTCTTGACTTCATCCCGAACCTTGAGCAGTGTGTCAGGATTCATTCTCCTCGATTTACCTTCACCGGATCGTTCACGGAATTAAGGGAATCTTGTGCGTCACTATCCGGGGTCCAAACCGACCATATCATCATAGCTCCATGAAAATACGTCGAGAAATTCCTTAAGCAGACCGATCATATCTCCCAATACCTCACTCTCCACTATCTTAAGTTCCCTTTTCACTTCTTCCGAGCCTAAGTTTATTATGCGCGTTTCATCTTCACAAGGCACGAGGGAGGGTTCACCTTTTTCACTGCTTTCTTCTGTAAGGTCTTCCTCAGAATCACTTGAAGTAATGGCAGTTATGGGGATTTCAAAATTAACTGGAGGAATTTGAGTCTATTGGATTATTAGGTGTTAATTGATGAATGGTCCTGAATGAATAAAGAATAGAACATGTTATAAGGATGGAATTAAAAAGGAAAGAGAGTATTGGATTTAAAATGCGCTATCAATTCATTAATATTAATGCCTTAAGAAAAGGTCCATTTACAGTATTACACTTGTCACCATGGACAAAATGATCAAGTGTAGATAACCAGAGGTACTTTACTCGAAATTGAGTACAGGGATATCCTCCGTTGTCCAGTTGTCAAGCTCCTGCTCCTCAGCCATGGGTGAAACTAGGGCCTCATACAAGGAATCCAGTTGGATGACATCTATGGATGGATCATCTGGTGATTCTTCTGTACTTGCCGGATGTTGGATGACCGGTTTGGTGAAGATCTCCGTAATTCTCGGGACTATTTTCATTTTTCCCGTCTCCTGGTCGAACCTCTGATCCCGAAGCATTCTCCTCATCCAGAATCGCCCATCCACGAGGGCATCCTCCTCATACCCCAAACCACAACGGCCTATCTTCTGAATAGCCGGTATAGGCTCGACGATTCCTTGCAAGGCAGTGCCCAAGCCTTTCCCCTCTTGATACCCGTTTCTTGACATTACTTTGGCCACCATAGCCATAGCCCCTTCCTTCCCAGTATCTTGCAATTCAAGGGCCTGGAAAGAACTCTCCAATGATTCCTCGGCCGCTTCCACATAAGGAAGTGATTGCGGCTTGGTGACCAGTATGGCCTCTTCGCCCCTTACTGTGATGATTTTGCCGTCCTTAATGTATTTGACCTTCTGGTGTAAGGTTGAAGGAACAGGAACAGCGTTCGCAGAGTGGATCCACGGCCTTCCTAATAACATAGTGTAAGCCGGCTCAATGTTCATCACTTGAAACGTGACGTTGAAAGTACATGCCCCGACTTGAATTGGCAAGTCAATGTCTCCCAGTACCTCTCTCCTGGTACCGTCAAAGGCTCTTACCACCATTGCACTTTGACGTATATGCGATTGGTCAACCGGTAGCCTGGCTAAGGTCGCACTAGGCAATACATTGAGGGCCGATCCGTTATCGATGAGAACCTTGGCCACTATACAACCCTTACACTTCACAGTTACATGTAGAGCTTTATTGTGCCCTAAGCCCGCAGGGTCTACCTCCTCTTCAGAAAAGGCTACAGAGCTGGATGCCTGGATTTGTCCTACTATTTTCTCAAACTGCCCCGGAGTAATGTCGGGGTTCACAAAGGCGATCCAGATTCTTTGTAGGGCTTGTCGGTGGACTTCCGAGCTCGAGATCGGTGATACTTGATGAAATTCGGGCGGGGTTTTCTCAATTGCTCCACCACGTCATACTCGCTCTGTTTCATTATTTGGAGCAGCGATTCTTCATCTTCCTTGTGCTCAATAGGCTCTGCTTCCCTGCTTTCTCAACCTCCTCTTCCGTGTTTCGGATGACTCTCCCATTTTACTTTCCCTTTTCTCTTCTCTCTTTCTTCGTTCAGTAACACCTCCCACTTGAGTTATAAACTCGACTTCTTGCTCAGTGGAGAGGATTTTGTTGCAATAACGGGTCTAGAAGCGGCTTGGGAGTAGTGTTGCTAGCAGTCCAGCATAAGTCATTACAAGTGCTCGTGAGGAGCGAAACATGGTTTTGGTGGTGCCGGAGGTGAGGCAAGACTAGGAGCGGATGTACTGCTTGACGCTCCCTGAGTGAAAACTTGGAAGTTATAATTCCAAGGGACAGCGTGAGTATTGGTGATGGGGAGCTGAGGTGGAGTTTGGATAACTGTTACCGGTGGAGAGGCTACCGGGGGTGAGAAGGTGATTCTGGGTTTAGAGGTGGAGGCGTTCTGGCCGTATCCGGTGGTGTTCACTCCTTTTTCCGTTTTCAGCCTTGTCTGGCATCTTAGAACCCTGAGAGACAATAAGTTCTGGACTTCTTGCCTGAACCCCTCACAATCTCGCAGCTCATGGTCAGCTGCCCCTCCATGGTAAGGACACCTCGCACTTTCTTTGAATCCCGCTACCTGAGGGCAAAGGTAGCCTTCCCTCGTTGCTATAGTAAAAATCTCCTTAAAGTATGGAACCAGCTCATCCACTTCTGGTGTTGATCCCTCTCCTTTAGACTCTATCATATTTACACCACTGCCCGCATTGTGGTTAGGCAGTGGGTTTGAGGTAACATTGGGGAGGGAACCATTTCCCTCGATCTTCAGCCACCCGTTTCGGATTAAAGCGTGCACTCTCCCTCTGAGTGCCCCGCAGTTGTCAGTTGAATGCCCTTGTGCTCCTCCATGATACTCACAACGGGCAGTGGCATCATACCACCTGGGATATGGCGGCTGGATTGGGTCTAAAGGGACTGCACGATTTGGTTTATACCGGCAAGGTATCGGTATATTTCACCGAGAGGGAGGAAGGGGTGGATCAGATTCCTTGGAGGTCTTGGGTTATTTTGTGGTGGTCGGTTGAGCGGAGGAGGAGGTGGTCTTGGTTGGAAATTTGCAGTGGGGCGTATTGTGGGCGTGGTTGTGAATAATTAGGGAAAGGGGGTGGGATGTTTGCGATAGTTGGGCCATGAGAGGGAGGATATGGCGTAGTTATTTTGGGGAATTGGGGAAAATTATTCACGAGTGATGGAATGTACATCACTCTCCTTCTTCTTGCCAAAATTGGCAGTCTTTTCACGTGGTTCTCGATCAACTCCTGTAGCCTTCCTATTCTCGATTAGCTTCAATTCTCTCACCGCTTGGATGATATCCGAGAAGTCTGGAGGTATTTCCGATCATCGAGTTGAAGTAGGGAGCCTTCAATGTTTCGATGAATAGGGAGCAGAGTTAATTATCGGTCACCGGAGGATATACTTCTGTATCCTTCTCCCTCCATCGTTGGGCGTACAGCTTAAAACCTTCCGCCTCTCTGCACTGTGGTTCGGAGGTCCTCCTTGTGGGTGCTGCATCACAATTGAATTTGTACTGCTTAAGAAAGGTATCACCCAAATCTTTCCAGGAGTGCAGCTTGCTCCTGTCCAATTGTATACACCATCTCAGAGCTGCTCCGGAGAGGCTCTCGTGAAAGAAGTGAATGAGGAGTCTATCGTCTTCTGTTAAGGCAGATATTTTGGCAATGTAGGTTGCCAGGTGGATGCAGGGGTCTGAGTTTCACAGTATTTGTCGAAATCAGAACCTTGAATTTGGGTGGTACCACCACATCGCACCAATCTCCGGTGACGACACATCGATCGAGCCATACATGTTCAACCCTTCTATTGCTCTCAATCTTTCTTCTAGGGCAGATAGTTTCTCGTTTTCTCTCGCCCTATGTTCTCCTTCCACCGCATGATACACTCCTCCAACCGGGAGCTGAGGGGTGGAGTAAACTGGAGGGATCGGGATTGAATGGTGAGGCTCGACATTTGAGACGGCCGGGTAATAGGAAAAAGGTGGGTCATTATTTATGGTCACCGGATTGACAGTGATTGTCGGGTCCGAATGGGAGACCGAAAGGTAAAAGAGGTTGAAGCTTCTTGAGGATCATTTGTTGTAGGAGGCGGAGGAGGTAATGGTGGGCTAGGTTCTGAAGCAGGTTTGCTCTGAGACATTTCCTTCATTAGTCTCATAATTTCAGAAAGCTGATCCTTCAACTCGGAGACCTGTCCCTGTAGGTTCTGTACTTGCTCCTGATTTTCCATTATCTTCCTCGTTCGAGATCTTGTTAAGTACACTCGCTTGGGTTGGATCGTGTGCTTGGTCAGACTTGCCTTGTTTGAATCAATATTGATTTCCTGTGAGGATAAAAAAAAAATTTAAATGAATTTGAGTTTTGCAAAGAAACTAAAAGTCCCGATGCGACGAAGGATACTGATGGCATTTGAGAGCCAGGTTGGAATCTGTAAAAGGATAATCGCCTCAGCTTTATCATGGCATCGTTCGATAGTCTGACCGTGAATGACGGGATTGAATGCGCATTTATGATACCTGTCCATATAGCGCATTTCAATTTTTCGCATAACCCTAGCGAGGGAGTTCCTACGGGAGTCATATTATTCATTCACAAATCTGCTTAGACAATGGTCCAAAATCATTTCATTAAATTAATAAATTGTACAGCATAATCTTTACATCGGCCTAGGTTCTGGGAGGTTCTTTATAATGAGATGACATTTTCTGAGATACTCATATAACCTTTCCTCTTGTTTGGCAGGATCGAACACTTTCAGAGCATACTCGGATTCAGGTAATAGTTCCTTTTTTCCCTGTGCTATCATCTTCTCCAACTGGTCCACATTTTCTTTCAGTCCTTGATAGAGGGCAGCTTGTTTCTCTTTCTCTTTCCTTTCTTTAGCACACTCTTTCAAGATGTCGTTGATGAGGAGTGCCTGTTCTTTTAATTCAAGCTTCTTCTTCTTGTTTTCCTGTTTATACTCTTCAACGAGTACTTCTTGGTACTTCATCCTTTCCTGAAGCTTACTATTCTGCCCTTTCATCTCTTTGACCTCAGCTTGGAGAGAGTTTCTTTCTTTTTCCCACTGTACCTCTTGCTCTTCGAACCCTATCCTTTCGGCCCTTGCCTCTTCCTTGAGCTTTCTTACCCTTCTCTTAAGTTTCTGCTGTTGGTCCTCCAATTGTTTCATTCGTTCTTGCAGCTGTGAGTTCTCGGTATTTGCCTTTTGTAGCGAGTCAACCAGGCGATTATCAGCTTCCTCTAATAGGGCGTCTTGGCGAGGGTTGTCGTCCTTGAATTCTATGGTAGAGCGTTCTTGGTCCCTATCAGCTCTCCATTTAAGGTAATCGCCCGAGGCACTTGGGCCTTTGGGTAATCTCTCCATTAGAGTGATGTTTTCCCAGGACTTGCGAGCCATTTTCAACCCTTCTTCTTCCTTGAGCTCATGGTAGAAGTGACCTTGGTGGTATTCTTTAATGTTGATCATGGACTGTGTTGAGCCAAACTGCCTCATTACCAGTGCTGGAGTGTAACTTGTATACCCGGTTATTCCAATCAGGGACACCGACTGAATACCTCCTGTACCAATCAAGACGGGTTGGCTTGACGTCCACAGCTTCCTCCAACAGTAATCACGGCTATTGAAACTCAAAATCCGTTCCCGCCACTGTTTTTCATTCTTCGAGCTGATCACTAACCGGATCATCTTCTCAATGGGAGGCTGGTCAAGGTACCAAGTCAATCCTTTTGTCTCCACAGGACACATGTGACTGATAGTCCAGAGGTATAATAACCGAGGCAACACTTAATGGACCCTTTCCTGTTGTCTGCAGTAGTTAGGGTTAACAAGGTTTCGGCAAGAATTGCCGGTATCGGATTGATCCCCTGCCTTTCTACTGTCCAAAATACCTCCACTGCACTGCAAGTGATGATCCCCAATGGCCCCGGGAACAGGATCAGACCATAGATTCCCAAGGCGAGTGCCACGGAAGCTTGATCCCACTGTTTCTCTGGGTGGTGAAGATCTAACCGCTTCAAGGTACGCCCAATGCCATCCATGCGTGTTCCTTTGATCGTTTCTCGACTTTACTTCTTCCGGGGAGAACCCAACATATGTGCCAACCGTTTCGTGTCTGCCTATGCTCGAGGTGTAAGTAGATCCGGTTCTGCGATGAGTATGGGATCCCCAGCAATGCCTGATATTCTTCCATAGTGGGGGCCGTGTCAATGTCATTGAAAGAGAATACTCCGTACTTAGGATTCCAAACCGTCAACATGGCTTTTAATGCAGGGATTTGGACCTTGGCTTGCATTAAGGTTGCAATCCTTCCGTACTTCTCTTCAAACTGTACCTTGACCTGATCGGGAAGCAACCTCCATCTATTAGACAGACCCTCGAGGTTGTTCATTTTGACCTCTATTTTGTCCAGATCCAGTGAAGATATTGAGCTAATGTGTGCCTCGGAAACATCATTTTGCGAGGGTACCGACCAATGAGCTGATTTGGACCAAAGTTTAGCATGCTGAGCCTCTCCTGCCGACTGACTCAAGGATGCCATGATAAAAATGATGCCTATCCTTATACAGACTCTTGGTTTGGTAATGCCTGCGGGAAAATTTGTTAGTAAGACAAATTAGGGTAATTTTGAATCATACTGTTGACAGGGTGACACGTACACATTTATCAAAGTAGGAAAATGTGTAGGCGTTTTAGTAGGATTCAAGATTACCCTCTAAAGAAATGAACAAAAGGAAATTAAAGCAGAATAGGGTAAGAGTAAGTATGCCCCTTTTGTCCTATAGTAGGGAGACTCCTAACACCGGGTAAGCGCTACCTATCTGGATAGTTCTATCTTATGAGGCGATTTACTACGGCTTTCACTATCGTGACGGTTTAGCTCAGGATCTAATTTTCTAAAAGCCACGAGTTCCCAAATTGCCCCTATCAGAACAAGAGAGCCCCATTCTACCCCCATGATATTGTCGGGAAAATTCCACGGGTATCACGGTGAATAGAACGAGTTCCAATTTGAGCAGAAGCCTTCACGGATACTAACGGGGTAAAACCCACGGGCACCGCTACATGACCCCCTCCTACTTTCCTAAAAGGGTAAGAAAGCCCGGGTTAGGACCATAGTGTGTGAGGACATTGTGTAAGTGTTCAGTGTGTGAAGGGACACTTTTACCTCTTCCCAATTCAGGGGGATTTTATTTTTCCATTTTTTCTTTTTTCCTTTTTCTTTGAAATGAAGAGCACTGTAGGAGATAGAACAGGCAAAACAAAATAGTTAGTAGCAATAATAATTAGCATATGAGACATCGCCGAGTGAGCCCCTCTAAATATAATTTGATCGGACAAAAATTAAGCCTACTTTTGGACCTCTAGACTGGGGTTGGGTCAATACGTCCCCAGCGGAGTCGCCAAGCTGTCGCAATAGATTTTGCGGTCGCCTGGACGATCACTCACCGAAGTGGGAAAGAGTGAGGAGTCGCCACCTTAGTTTTGAGGGGAACTAAAGAAAACCATTTGAGAAGATAAATAAAGAATGAAACCACTTCAAGACAGAGATTCTAGATTCGGGGTCCGTAAACGGGTGGGGAAGGTGTTAGGCACCCCACCTCGTCCCTTAATAAGGGTAGGTAGATTTAATTTTGCGTCCTTTATAAATTAGTTAGAAGGGCTCGGATGGGAATGTTAGTCCTTTTGGTAAAAGGAATGTTTGATTTTTCACTGATCAGGATCACCCAGATACATAAGTAAATGAGACAACCTTAGTGAATTACTTTTGCATGTTAATTTTACTTAAAAAGGAATGTTTTATTTAAAATTTAATTTAGAAGATCGGATAAGAACTCTCCTCCGATCTTCTTTTAGATATTAGAATTTTGGTTGGGGATCGGATAAGGACTCTCTTCCGATCCCTATTAAATATTTATTAGCGATTTTAATTTGGGATCGGATAAGAACTCTCCTCCGACCTCTTTTAAGTATTTATTAAAATTTTAAGTCGAGACCTGATAAGAACTCTCCTCCAATCTCTATTTAAATGTTTATTAAAAATTTTGAATTGAGGTCGGATAAGAACTCTCCTCCGACCTCTTTTAAGTATTTATTAAAATTTTAAGCTGAGACCTGATAAGAAATATCATCCGATATCTTTCGGATTAGCAGGAGCATGTAAGGGGATTTGACGATCTCCCGAATTTCAATTTCAGCTACATGTCACAAGAACCTAAAACTAAGGTTTCTGGCATTCAAAAATGCTGGAGGTTAGGTTTCTTGATACCCTATGACTAAATGGGTAATACTAAACTTGATTTACCGACCTTCCATGTAGTCATTTCACGCATACCTATTAATGTCCGATCTGTTCCGTCTAGTTTATTTTGGATTTATTCCTCTTCATGGTATCTTGCCGAATTCCCGTTCACGTCAGCCTAATAGTTTGGCTATTTTCCTGACGTGTTATTCAAGCTTTCTCTTGTGAAAGAGGCCCTTAAGTTGCAGATACCTATATTTTGTCTGACCACTTACACGCTACTAGGAGCTAAAAGCTCGTATTCAGAAATGACGAAAATTGACGAAATAATGGACCGATCACTAAAGAGATAATTCGAGAGTAATGTTCTTTGAGATTTTTTTGCTTAGAATAAACTTAGAGTAAACCGCGTACGTAAAGAGAACAAAGAAAGTGCGAAAAGTAAACGCAAATACTTAATAAAACAGTAATATGAACTCTTACCTGTGAGGAGCCAAATATATTGAAATAACTGATGTGGTAAATGGTGATGAAGATGGCGGATTGATCAGCCTGAGAGTTGATGTCTGTGAGGAGCCAAATGTATTGAAATAATTATGAGGTGGTAAATAGTGATGAAGATGGCGGATTAACCAGCCTGAGAGTTGATGTCTGTCGCGAAACCGAGAGATGCTTTAGCTAAAAGGTAACCGGGTAAGAACCAGGTAGAAGGAAGTTGAGCTTGAACAGAGGAAAAGAAAGCAAAGATGACGAGAGTATCACCAGATAATGAACAAACTGGAAATGTAGAGTTCCAGTATTCAAAATCTTTTCCAAGAAAACACTCCTGAAAACTAGTTTCAAAAGTCTTTTTGATCACTACAAAACAGCAGAGTAACAAACTGAATGAAGTTTCAGAGTTCCTCCACGATAATAGCAGCCTCTTGTCTATATTTTTTTTTCCGTCCTTGAACAGTTTTTTCATGCAGGTATTTATAGGAATCGGGTGCTCCCCATGAAGGGTCAGGATTTATTTTGAGGGAGATGGAGGGTCAAGATTTTGAAGTACATGATCGGATGTTCAGGAATTAAAGAGAATCAAAACGAATGGCTGAGATCGCTTCTCGGAATATTTGTCCTTTTCCTCTTTTAATCTGACGGTCTTGAATCCTCTTGTCCGAACGATCCGAGGGCTAAGAGTGAAAACGCTGGTATTGTCGTCTTCTCTTTTGATCCAAGGGTTCCGGATTCATCCTTACAAGTGAGATCAACGGTGGAGATTGGGATGTACAGGATCGCCATGACATACCCTCGGCACTGCCAAAGATTAAGTGCGATTCTTAGGCGTGCGGTGGAGATCTCGTCGCCACGCTTTAACTACCTCGCTCGATTCGGCGACGGTTATTGGAATTTGTCTTATTCTTTTTGTCTTCCGATCCTCCCCTAGCTCCTATTCCGATCTCTCATGCGATCTCCTATCTCCGATCTCTTTTATCCCTTGATCGACCTGATTCGGTCCAAGCATTAATTATATCTCGATTCTCGGCGCCCGCCGTTTCCGCCGACATTAAATGCCCATTTCCCCTATATATACCGTCGACGGAGAGATTTTCTTCATCCGACTTTCCTCTCTTCTTTTCTTACTTTCCCTGTTTCTAGCCGCTCGGTGGAAGTTACGCTATAATCGTGGCTTTGATCTTTTCCGATGAACTTCTTTACTTACCGATCAAAATTTATGATCGGTGATCGCATGACCTTGACTTACGATGGTGAGAGAACCGATTTGACCGATCTGTATTGCGGACCTCGGTTGTACCGATCTCGAGTCGCTCAACCGAAGTTCATTCGGCTTCTCACCGCATTGGGTGTTCGGCGCCGTCTTTCCTCCACATTGGGTGTTCCGGCAGTGGTCGATTTCAGTGGTAACATAGGTGACGATGTCTATCATCTACATGGGAGACAAAATCACACCAACTGAGCTGAACATCTGTCCGATGTCAATAGCCGGTCTCCTGATCGAACACATCTTTTGATTCAGCCACAAGACTGGGCTTTGACATAGGCCTTTTAGATAGGATGTTCCACCGGTCTCTAGAGATCGCCCAAATGATGTAATCCTGAAATGTAATCAGATCTCTAGAGATTGCCCAAATGATGTAGTTAGACCTTTATTGTAGTCCGATCCCTAGAGATCGCCCAAATGATGTATTTTATTTTCAATGCAATCCGATCCCTAGAGATCACAGAAATGATGTGATCCAATGTTAGTGTAATCCGATCCCTAGAGATCGCCCAAATGATGTAATCCGATCTTTTGAAAATAAAGACTTTATTTTGTCGGTTATCATCTTATTATTTTTGCATTGATTATTTTTCCGATCCCTAATGTGGTTATCCGATCTGGTTCTTTACCTGAATGACACTTAACTGATCCTTTATTCAAAATATTTAGCTCATTATGCCGATCTTTAATCAACCGATCTCTGAACATTCAGATACTTGAGAAAAGTGTCAGAACAGCTGTCGAGTCCCACCAATCGGTGCGCTGCCTAGAACCTCGCGAGCATTAAATGCTCGGACTAGTATAAATAGGGGTGGGAGGGTTGGCCAGTTGTTCTCTCATTCCATTTTCAATCCCCTGCTCGCAACTTCGAAGTTCTCTCATTTTCTCCAGTTTCTCCGACGCCGATCAGACTCCGGTAAGGGCTTTAATCCTCTTTTAGTTTAAGTTCTTTGTTTCTTTTGAAAATGAGCGGTGCCGAAGGTCAGAGAGCGGCGAGCCCTCCTTCCATTCAGTTCTCATGGTCATCGCCCGATGAAGAAGAGGCGATCGGGCCCATGCAACCTAAACCCCTAGGGTCTCTGCCTGTGCCTGGTCGGGTCATACCATCAAGGCTTGCACCACCTTCAAGGAGAGACCCTTCCTATAGACGAGCTTCCGTCGGTTCTTGAGAATCCGATCTGCAATCGTTTGTTCAAGAATACAATATTTGTCCCGATTCATATGAGTGATCAAGTGCCATGGCGATCTTCGTGTCGATCACTCTTTTGAAGAGAATGACATGGTCATGGTGTACGAGGAACGATTAAAGGCCGGCCCGAGGTTCCTCTAGCCGACTTCTATAAGGAGGTCCTAAAATTTCACCGAGCATCCATTGTTCAAATCCACCCCAACTCGTGGCGGATCTTGGTAGCTTTCCGAGGTCTATGCCGAGCTAAGGGAATCAGACCTACGGCTAAGGTGTTCGCCGAGCTGCATGCACTAACTCACAAAGGATGACGAACACTGGTTCTTTCAGCGAAGCCTCGTTGCGGACTCTTTTCCGATCTGCCTCATCCCTTAAGAATTGGAAGAACCGGTTCTTCATTCCGAGGAGTAAAGATCCGAGCCGCTTTGAGGACTTTCCTCGTAGCCTGGTGGTACCGAGGCCCTCGCTCAAGCACTTTACCCCGAGTCAAGAGGAAAGCTTGATAGTGATGGAGTGAAAAGTCGTGCCACCACTCTAAAATATTCTGTCCAAATGCGGTGATCGCCGAATCGCACCATTGGACCATGCAATCGATCACCGGCCGAGATCGCGAACTTCCGCTCGACCTCGGCATTGGTATTTTCTATATCTCGCTCAGACCTTAGCGATCTCACTAACCTCTTTTCGTGCAGGTATGGCGGGTGGTGAGGGTTCTAGGAAGCGGAAGAAGGAAAGAGAGATCTCCTAAGGTAAAGGAGATGAAGCGTTGGAACGTCTTCAAACACCCTGGCCACGAACACAGGGAGATACAAAGAGACCCGCCTCAACCTTCGGTCCGCGACCATTGAGGTCGGATCTCCTCCTAGATCGGAAGAGCAGCCCCGCCTCTCGATTATTCCAAGCACGGAAAGGGAGCCTTCTCAATCTTCAGGAGGACCTCTTCTCGTGGCGCTCGAATCTTGATCGCTTGAAGAACAACCGGTGTTAGGGAGAACTCGATTTTGCCAAAGTCCGGGATCTACCATCTTCTTTCAAGAGGATCGACAGCTATCCTGAATGGTCTCGATGATATCTTGACTCGAACCATGAGCCTAAACGTGGAGTGTCTGGTGAACCAGACCATGATTCGGGAGAAGATTCAGCGTCTGGGTAAGGAGGTTGGGAAGAAAAATCAGGAATTGACTTCTCTCCGATCCCAACTCTCATCCGCTCGGGATTATATATCTCAAGTTGAGGGACGGGCGAAGTACCATGAAGACCAGCTGGCCGAAAGGTCGTGACTTAGCTGAAAGTGAACGGGCTCTCGGGAAATCCGCACTTGGCCATGAAGCCGCTCAGGTCGCTCAACTTGTAGAGGAGCTTAACGCGAAGGATAAGGAGCTTTCGGAGAAAGAAAAAGAGCTCAAGGAAAAGGATGAAGAGATGGTGTCGGGAATAGCCGGAGCCTATGTGAATGCTCATAAGGATCTCTTGGCCGAACTTCAAAAGCGCTATCCTGAAGAGGACTTTTCTTGGATGGACGACTGGCTCCGGGCGATGGTGAAGATAGTGAGGAGGAGGCGAGGAAGAGAGAGAGAGAGAGAGTGAGCGGAATGTAAATCAGTGAGGTGATCCCCGTAGAATAACTTGTACAAATTATGAAATGAAATGGAATATCTCTTTTGTTCAATGAATGGATGTGATTGGAAAATCTTCGAATTTGCCTAAGTATTTGATTGTATGAACATAGCGAAACATGAACTAAATGCCATCATTAATCTAAGTATAAAAGATCGGAAAGCACAATAAGCATGAGATCGGTGGGGGAGAAATGTTGAACGGGACTTGGTTAAAATTGAAAATTTAACTTGAACACTTAAGATCGGAACCCTCGTTAAACCGAACCCAAACTTTAGCTCTTAATCTTCCGAAAAGGAGGTCGGCAATAAAACTGGTAGGAAAAGATCTAGTGCCAGTTCATTTTATTTATCAGGAATATACTTGACAGGTCCGGAAATTCGACAACGGGTTTGAGGGGTCGGTAAATGATTTGAGAGACCGGCGAGGCTTAATGAATATGAGGACTCAGCATTAATTCAATTTTTGTGAGGAGAGATCGGAAATGTGACCGCCTAAAGAGGGATCGGAAACGAGATTAGCTGTTCAAAGAAGAATTTTTATTGATTCTAGGGATCGGCCAAAATATGGTGTCAACAATTTCCAATCATTCTCAAACTCCAATAACCATCGATATGGTCTCAACATTAGCAATCATTTCAAGTTCTCAACATTAATCCACAATTTCATTAAAATTCAAAATCAACTAAAATTTCATGAAGATATTCTCAAATTATATTAATTAACAAAATTCTTCAAAATATGTACATTAACATATGATTACATAAATTTACTAATTTACATGAGTTCATAATTTACAAATCACAAACTACTACCTATTACAAAATGCAAAAACATAATTTCAAAAGGGACCTAAAGGTCCTACCACTGATGCACTGTAGATGAGAGGTGACTTTGACTCTAGGCAGATCTGTGACCTCACCTAGTCTGTGGTCTGCTGGGCTCTCTGTCTGTCTCTCCAGAACCTATGCGTGGCAAAAAGTAACACGCTAAGCAATAATGCTTAGTGGTGCCAATAATAAAATAAAAAGAACTAAAAGGAAATAAATATGCAGTGAGTGTATTGATATCTCATGCAAACAATTTTTTGATAATTATTGGTAGTCTTATTTATTTGGTACTTGTTATATTCATTATTTCATTAAATTTATCAACTTTAATTTTTGGTTGCCCAAGTAACCTATACTGGATGACTGGACTGGATAAACGAGTAAACTGGCACTGGGTATCAAGTACCTCGGGCCGTCACACTATCGGTCACATATGTGTCTTCCGGTGTGCAACAAAACAGCTAATAAGCTGTAATAACATTAGGCACAAGGCCAAGTCTCAACATAATGTCAGAATGGCTAAAAGCCATGAAATCGTAGAATGGCATAATGCCATGTGCAGTACTGCTAACTGAACCCTATTGGCATGCCAACCTATCCAAACCAATCACATTAGGCCTACTAGGGTATTTAACACTTTTAATTTATGTAATTATTTGAAATTGAAATTTTATGGCTACTATTCATTTTATTAGTCAACTAAAATGTTGAATTTTTCATAAACAATAGGTATATTGGTTCTAATATCACTAGCATATCACATTTTGCATTCTAAAGTTGTTGGCATTGATTGCCAATTCTATTTCAAAGCATAGTGTTAGTTATTCACAATTTTCAGATTTTGAGCACTAAGTTTACTGTTCCGTTGGTCATTTCTACAGTAGGAATTTGGCAAAATTGTCTTCATGAAAGTTGTTCCTTATTTTGTCTAGTTACATTTCCTTTTTTGAATTACTCCATTTGGAGTTTTTTAGCTCAAGTTATGGCCTAAACACCATAATTGGCCGGATTAGACAGAATCCAAAATTCTGGGCAAAACTGGTTCTGCCAGATTTGGTAACCTAAGTTTGGTTGGCAATTTGACTAGGTTATGATCAAAATTTGGATTTTTGTTCTTCATGAAAGTTGTAGGCCTATGTCTCTGCTTTCTTCTGGTAAAATTTCAGCTCAATTGGACCTTTCTACAATGAGTTATTACCAAATGAATAAATACTGTTCATTTGATCATTTTGCCCAGGCAGAATGCAAGTCACCCAGATTAGGGCAATTCTTAGGCCAACTTGGTTTGGTTTTCTGGGCAGGGTTTCTTCACCAAAGTTGTGTCATTATGTGTTTAGTTTCATGCTCAATTGGCCTTGTACCAATTGAACCTATACAACTCCATTTATGGCTACCCAAACCTGCTGGACTCATGGTCAGTTCTGCAAGTCGGCCAAGGCAGCTTACCAATCTCAAATACCAAGCCACAACTCTCTTCATTTCCTCATCATACACAGCCAAATGGTCACTAATTGACCATTTAAACTTTCATTCACCAACACATGAACAAAATTTAAGTTTTATGCCTCAAACCCTAACTCCAACAACTAAAATTTTTCATACACATACAATCCATAATTTACAACACCAACATCATGTTCAATTGCAGCCATACACAAAATTTTTAGAATAAATTGGCACTAACCTTGACTTAGGCACTTTCCAAGGCTTAAAAACTTCACTTTCTTCCTTTCAAATTGCTGCCCAAAGCTTGCTCTAGTGGTAGGGATAATTTTTAATGAAGGCAAGTTAGGGTTTTGAGGTGGTTTAAGGTGGGAATTGAAGCTTTGATAAGCTTTCAATGGTGGTTTAGGTGTGGAAGAGGAAACGGCTGGAAATGGGGAGGGAGATGAATCTGATTGCTTTTATTTATTTTTGTCTCAATTATCCCTTTTTAATAGGCTAGCTTAATTGTGATTGGTGGGGAAAGGATTGATGACATCATGTGATGTCAAAATTGTCATTTAATCTCATTTTCTTTCCTTTTCTTCTCTACTCATTTTTAATTTAATTTTTAGCAATATTTATTCACATTTTGTGTCATAATAATTATTTACTTAACTGGACAAGTCGGCCAAAAATCATCTCTGAAGACGAAATGACCAAAATGCCTCCGTTTGGCTTAACAGACTAAAATTGTCTGTACCGATTGAAAAAAAATTTTAAGCATTTTCTTGGCATTCTAATGCCATAAGAACCTCAATGACCCTTCTCTAGAGTTTCAAAAATTATTTTATGAATTTTCTCCTTGGTCTAGGGCTCCTAGTTGCGAGAACCGCAACTTCTCTCTGGGTTACTCATCGCTAGGGTACCGGCTCATTTAACTTGGTTGTATTTTATTTCTTTTTTTTTTTTTAAATTTTTCTTATTAACATTTGAGTTAATTATGGTTCATCACTTTAGTTTAAATATTTTTCCGGATATTCTAGCTATCCGGACCGACACTAGTCACTGGAACAGTACAATGTACAGAGTTGCTACAGGGAGGGTGTTACAGTTAGTGAGATAAAGAATGTTTTTGAATAGTAAAGAATTGTGATTTCAATTATAATTTATGTATAATTGATTTTGTTAGAATTACCTTAAATGGTTAGTTATGATTTGATAAATTGAATTTCGTGATCAAAGTCATTTCATACAAATGATTTATGTTATTGGCAATCAATAATTTGATTTTTGGAATTTGATGAGTATCCTGATTTCCAAATTATTTACTGAAATTTTTGTTAAGGTATATTGTACTATGTTTTAAATTATAGTTGTGCACTACTGAGTTCACCACTCAGCGATAGCTTTGTAAGCTGTCGCAGGTGAAAAGAGCATAGAGCAATTGAGTAAGCTTCTTTGAAGAGACATTCAGATCAGCTCCAGGTATATCATAGGTATACCCATGTACACAGGTTTTGATGTATGCATATAATAATATGTATGTAAATTATTTGAACAGTTGTATAAAAACTCTTGTAAAATATTTTGATATGTAATTAAATGTAAATTATTGTAAATGTAAATTTGAGATTTCATTTACTTGAATAGTTTTGTAATATAAATTTTGAGTCTTGTAATCAATGAAATATTTCTTTATGATGAGATTGGTTTGAAAATGAATTGATTGTTTATTGAGATTTGAATTGTAAGTTGAAATGACGTTATTGGAGTTGTATTTGAGAAAACATATTGGGAGTATTTTCTTTTGCAGGATTGAAGAACTGTTTTCTCAAAATACAGCCGGCACTTTGCCGAAATTTTGAAAAAAATTTTATAACACCATATTTTAATCGATGATTTAAATTTCACAGAAATTGTTTTAAAATCCCTTATAATATATCTAATGGGTTATCGGTCGGCGAAGTACGGTAGTTCATTAGGTGTACTACGGGATCATGTTACATCTTACAGAGGAGTAGGGTGTGACATGTTTTATTGTATCAGAGCAATGGTTTTAAAGTAAATTTTAACTTGTGAAATTGAATTAATTTTGTTGGTAAATACAACTGCTCAAATATTTGATACTTATAGTACATTTACATTATAAATATGAACTAATGGAGAGAAATCTTCTTGTGCTGGTTGTATAGGAAATAGAAAATCCTATGAAAAAATATGAAAGAGAAGAATGAGACAATATAACAGTCTGTGATGGCTGAAGTACAAATTGAGGCCCCAACCCCACAAAGTGTCGAAGGCCTGACTGTACCAGTTTTACCGGTACAAATTACTGCACAAATGGCCCAGCAAATGGCCACTTTCTTTCAATAAATGGCTGATACTCTGTCAGCTTAAACTCAAGTACAAACCCAACTCCCACAAGGGCAACATGAAATAGAGAAGAGGGAGAAACCTATGGGTTAGAGCTCGAACAGTAATTTGGGGAAGAGAAAAGAATTTGAGGAGCCCCTAGCTCAGGGATATGACAAAGGCGGATCATCAGGGCAGAGAACACCAAGATCTAGTCGTCGAACAACCAGAAGTTCCTATTCTGCCCATTTTTGCCATGTTTGTGGTAAGCTACATGGAGGTATTTGTCGTAAGGCCACTGGAGCCTGCTACAATTGTGAAAAGCTTGGACACTTTGTTAGAGATTGTACTAGAGCACCTCGATCTGCTCTCCGGAGTTCACAAACAGTCAGTCAGAGTCAAGATAGAAATAAAGTTGGTACTCCTCACCACCATAACACAGTGAATCAACCTGAATATAGTAGCGCACCGGTCAGAGCTTCCACTATGCTCCAACGAGAAAGAACAAAAATTTCGGATGTAGCTGCTGGTAAGTTCTTAATTTTTGAAAGAAATAATTAGTTATTATTTGATCCCAGCACTTATTTGTGTGCTAGTGTTAGAACTATATGTTCTGTTGCTATTCTTTTACATGGGAATGAATTTTGATGTATTAGTGACTAGTCCTTTAGGATAAAATCTATAATAACAAGTATGATTGACATTCATTTTAGAAGAATTGTTAGGTAAAAGTATTTTTTAACACACCATAAATTATAAAGCTAATTGGCGAGCCTACTTAATGTAAGGCAAGAGGACCTAAAAGTAAGTTACAGTAATAGAATTGCTCTAGATGAGAGCAAAGATGTTACTGTTAGTAATTGTCAAGGGATATTGTAATCAGAATCGGTTTAGGATATTAGTGGATTCGAGAAAGATAGGATGTTAGAAAACCTAGTCCATGAGGTTATAACGTAGTGACTATGTAATGTTCTAGATGTTTGCATTGTAAGCTGCAGATTACAATACCGACACAGGATTATTGTGTAGAGCTACGTGCTTCCCCGTGGTACAATAAAATAAGAATATTTGTAAGTAATCTATAAATTAATACAGTTACGCCTAAATAGAGTGCTATTACGGGAAGTAAATGTGAAAATTTTAGTCAGAAATTTAAAACTTCAGAACTAGCCTATCGAAAGACTACACTTGTAAAGTAGCTGGAGTCAGTAACTCGGTTACAATAATGTGAACTACCTGTACCATAGTAATTGCTATGAGTTTAGAGATATCAGCACAACTTATCATCCTCAGATGGATGGACAGTCGAAACAAGTAATTCAGGTAAATTCTGAAACTCATTGAGTTTGTGTAAATAATGAAATGAAATGATAATCATAACCTGTAAAATGTAATAAGCCCTCGAGAATATACTGAGAACTTGTGTCCTTGAATCCGAGGGGAGATGGGACAGATACCTCCCACTAACAGAATTTGTATACAATAATAAGTGTCAAGCTAGCATACAAACGGCACCCTATGAAACATTATAAGGGAACGGATAACTATGGATTTTGTGATGAGACTTTCGAGGAAACAAAATAGTCATGATGCAGTATGGGTCATAGTTGATAGACTAACCAAGTCTGCTCACTTTTTGCCAGTCTGGATGGACTATAGTTGGAGAGATTAGCCAAATTGTACATAAATGAGATTGTAAAACTGCATGAAGTGCTAGTATCGATTGTATCAGACAGAGATCCTAGGTTCACTTTTAGACTCTGGGGTAGTCTTCAGAGAACCCTAGGAACTAGATTGAACTTTAGCATGGCATTCCACCCATAGACAGATGGCCAGTCTGAGAGGGTAATTCAGATATTGGAGGATATGCTACGGGCTTGTGTGATTGAGTTTGAAGGTAGTTGGGATACACACTTACCTTTGATTGAGTTTGCTTATAACAACAGCTACTAATCAAGCATTGGGATGCCTCCATATGAAGCTTTATATGGCAGGAAGTGTAGAACTCTCCTATGTTGGGATGAAATAGGTGAAAGGAAGATGAATGGGCCAGAAATTATTCAGCAGATAGAGAAAAAGATCAGATTGATCAGAGATAGACTCAAGGTTGCATTAGACAGTCAGAAGTCCTATATTGATCTGAAGATAAGAGATATTAAATATGCAGAGGGTAATAAGGTATTCCTTAAAGTTTCTCCTTGGAAGAGGATTATGAGATTTGACAGAAAGGGGAAACTGAGTCCTCGCTTTATCGGACCATACGAGGTTCTGGAAAGAGTGGGTCCTTTGGCATATCAGTTAGCATTACCTCCAGAGCTAGAAAGGATACATAGTGTCTTCCATGTGTCCATGTTAAGGAGGTATAGATTTAACCCATCTCATGTTGTATCAGTTGAAGAGATTGAGGTAAATCCAGACCTTTCATATGAGGAAGAACCCATAAAAATTCTAGCATATGAGGTGAAGCAGTTGAGAAATAAACAGATACATCTGGTTAAAGTGCTGTGAAACCATCATTCAGGCCAGGAAGCTACTTAGGAATGTGAAAAGGACATGAGGAAACAGCACCTACAGCTGTTCAGAAACTGATGCCAGGTAAAATTTCGAGACAAAATTTATTTTAAGGGGGGGAGAATTATAACACTAAAATTGTAACACCCCTATGTTTGGAAGTGTGTTCTACTGTTCCGGTTACTAGTGTCTGTCCAGACAACTAGGATGCCTAGAACTACATTTATATGTTAGTGAGGAGACATAAAATAATGAAATAAAAGAAAGGAAAATATAAGAAAAACAAAGGAAAAATAATAGCAATGAAATGTAACCAAGTTAAACGAGCCGAAAATCGTAGCGATGGGTGACAGCACTAGGAAGTTGCGGCGTGGACCGTTGACTAGCCCTGGACCTTGGGGAACCCTAGAAAATATTTTTTAAGACTTAAATGAACATCTATTGAAGTATAAATGTTATTAGAAATATCAAAGAAAAGTTAATTAATTAGTACAAAAAAAAAATTGAGAAATCGAGAAAATGACAAAACTTGGTGTTATCGAAAAATCGAGAATGCAACCCGAATAGGGGCATTGTGGTCATTTGACACCCCGAGTTGTCTTTTGACCTAAATTTCCATTAAAAATAAATAATATTACACTTGGAAAATGTCATGAAAAATTAAAATTGTGGTCCATTATGTAAATAGTGAAAAAAATTGAGGTAAATGTGAGAATTTAAAAACTTGGAATAAATAACCATTTTATTTCTTTAGTGCTCCACTAACCTTAACTTTGGGACACCTTAAGGGACACTTGGAATGCTGAAAACCCATCTTTAATCTCACTTTGCAAAACCAGCAGAATCCTTTCTCCCAAGTTCCATCCATGGCCGTCCATGGTGAGAGCTCAAGTTCACCATGTTCTAGCCACTTTTTTCATTAGGTTCCTTCACTAAACTTGACCACCATACCTTGGGCAGCATACTAGGAGCAAGAAAGTTAAGTTTTGGTGAGGTTTTGAAGAACTTCAAAAGTGGTAAGTGAGTGTTTTCAATTCTTGTTTCATTAAAGTGTAACCAAGGTTGTGGGTAGTTGATTTATGGAAGAATTTTTAAAGTTTGATATTTTAATGGCGATGTACATTTTGGCAGCCATGGAAATTCAGTATATGTAGCTTGTTTTTACTTGTTTATGGTTGTTTAAGATGTTGTTATTGATGGCAGCATGGATATGTGTATAATGGTTTGGAATTGGGTATGTAAATGGTGCATGTACATGTGATTAAATGGTGTAAATGGACTTTGAAAAATTATGCGTTATAGTGTGCATATTGAGAATGGTTACAAGCTGTCCAAAATGACCAAAATGTGTTGTTAAATGTGCTAATGGTAAGTTATAAACCAGAATTGGCATGAAGGAAGTAGTTTGGTAAGTGTTGAATATGTACTTGGTAAGTGATGAGAAGTGTGTAGTAGGGCAGTGTATGTTTTGGCTTAGAACCTTAAGTGTGTGACTCCAATTGGTATGAGACCAATTGAAGGTGAAACTAGGCACAAAATGTGCCAACTTTCATGAAGGAAACTTACTAAAATTCTACCTAGAAGGTGACTTGAAAAATGACCAAATTTGGATTAGTGACTTGAAAGTCTGAAAAATGACCATTTGGGCAGCAGTTAGTGTCTTGACCATAACTTACTCAAAACAAGTCCAATTGACCTAAACTTTTTACCATGAATAGTTGAGACATATATCTACAATTCTTATGAAGACACCAAAGCCCAGAAATGGCCAGAACCAAACCAAATAGCTTGCATAAGTTCAGGTCTAAAAACTAGCCGAACCAAAAGTGACCTAAAAATGACCTAAAGGTACCATTTTGGTACATTTTGTCCAGCATTGGTAAATTGACCATATCTTGGTCTACACAAATCAGAATGACCTAAAATTTTGCCCCGCATGCAATAAGACATAGACCTACAAGTTTGTTTTGGACTGATACCTGAAAACGAGGGAACTAGGTCGTCCGGCTAGGTCAAAATAGTACACCGAAATCCGGTAAATAACAATAAAATGCAATACATTTGAAAATGAATTTGGTAACATATACCAACACTAAAGGGCTATAAAATGTGACATATTGATAACATTAGAATTGACTCACTTAGAGTGCATCAAGGGTCAACATTATAAGTTGTCTAATGAAATGAATTGAAGAGAATAGTACCAAGAAAATTTAGATATTGGATTTTATGGTTGGAAACAAATTCATTAAGTACTGAAACACTTTAAATTGTGTGTTTCAGTTGATAAGGATATTGAGAAGCATAAAGAACATTGAGTCAAGGCCTAGGAGCAACTCAAATCAGGTTTATGCACAACTAGTTTTTAACTGATTTTATTCTGAATATATCATATGATTAAATAACATATTTTTCTTATGTATTATGTTTAACAAGCATTGAATTTAATTCAATGATTATTGAAATTGTTATAGTATGTATGAATTTAGCTTTGTGAAATGGTATTTTCACAAGTATTAAGCATTGTTGGGGATTGAATAAATTATGTTTTGGAAAATTGTAATAGAACATGTTTTGAATTGTGATGGACAATTTGCATGAAAAAAATGCAAATTTATGATTTGAATTGTGATGAGCATAAAAATTATTGGATATTGGAATTGACTTTGAATCGAATTGTATTGTGATATATGCTCACTAAAAGGATTGTGATATTGTTTTATATCTCACTATATATGCTTGACTAGGTTATTACCCATCTCTCTCATTTGTTGAGAAGACAATGGAGTTTATTACCATGGTACGTGCACAGGCTTAGATTCTCCTTTTATTAGAGGTTAGATCTAAGTTTTTTATTTGTTATGGCCCTTTCGGAAGTTTCATTGTTGTGGTGCATACTGTGCACGATGATTCGACCTTTCCGGCCATAGGGAGTTAGAATCCGATTCGACCTCACCGACCATAGGGAGTTAGAATCACCCCGAAGATGGCCCTTTCAAATTAGTCTTTCATAGTTACTAAGATAGAGAATGTTTTTGAATAGTAGAGAATTGTGATTTTAATTATGATTTATGTATAATTGATTTTGTTAGAATTACCTTGAATGGTTAGTTATGATTTGATAAATTGAATTTCGTGATCAAAGTCATTTCATACAAATGATTTATGTTATTGGCAATCAATAATTTGATTTTTGGAATTTGATGAGTATCCTGATTTCCAAATTATTTACTGAAATTTTTGTTAAGGTATATTGTACTATGTTTTAAATTATAGTTGTGCACCACTGAGTTCACCACTCAGCGATAGCTTTGTAAGCTGTCGCAGGTGAAAAGAGCATAGAGCAATTGAGTAAGCTTCTTTGAAGAGACATTCAGATCAGCTCCAGGTACATCATAGGTATACCCATGTACACAGGTTTTGATGTATGCATGTAATAATACGTATGTAAATTATTTGAGTAGTTGTATAAAAACTCTTATAAAATATTTTGGTATGTAATTAAATGTAAATTATTGTAAATGTAAATTTGAGATTTCATTTACTTGAATAGTTTTGTAATATAAATTTTGAGTCTTGTAATCAATGAAATGTTTCTTCATGATGAGATTGGATTCAAAATGAATTGATTGTTTATTGAGATTTGAATTGTGAATTGAAATGAAGTTATTGGAGTTGTATTTGAGAAAACATATTGGGAGTATTTTCTTTTACAGGATTGAAGAACTGTTCTCTCAAAATACAGCCGGCACTTTGCTCAAATTTTGAAAAAAATTTTATAACACCAAATTTTAATCGATGATTTAAATTTCACAAAAATTATTTTAAAATCCCTTGTAGTATATCTAATGGGTTATCGATAGGCGAAGTACGGTAATTCATTAGGTGTACTACGGGATCATGCTATATCTTACAGAGGAGTAGGGTGTGACAAAAACTACATGTGAGACTGTATTCCACCATTGGGTACATATCTTCTTGGAGCAAAGATACTACACACTCCACACTCTGCTCTGGTGTGCAATGGAGCTGCTGAAGGACTCTTTCTGTCCTTTTGCCAATACTCAACTGCAGACGGATCATCTTCCTTCTTACCCTTGAAGTCCACTATCCCATATTTTCAGAGCTTCTCCAAATGAGACTTCTGCTGAGGCTATGGGGGTGAAATTGCCCCTATCATCTGCCTGAAAAACTCTGTCATCTGCTGAAATAAGGCTTGCTGAGGCTATGGAGGCTCTTCAGGCACCAGTGGAGTAAGACCTCCCCTGCCTGCAACCTCAGCCATAGGCGGAGCATAACTCTCCACCTCTTCCTCTATGACTCTCTGGGACTCTGGGTCTATACATTAACCTAAAACAAACAGGAAAGTAGATCGGCATTAGTGTCACCTCGATACTTACAAATGCAATGCATAATATACACCCTACATCTTTTTTATCTATCTAGGTCTAGAAATGCCTAAACCGATGCTCTAATACCACTAAATGTGATACCCCTTACCTGATCTACAGTGTAGCAGAGCAAGGAATACCACACTCTATGCCGGAGCACCTTATCTTATCTTACTTTATTCATTATCAATTTTAATGCCATTTTAATTTAAAACTCAATTTATTTTCATTGGAGAAACTGACGGAGTTTCCCCCGTTTCATGGATATTTTGCGAGTTACACTATTCACCTGCTTAAAACAATTTCATATATCAATTTCCACATTTCCATCATCATCTCAATATCTCAAAATTAAAACCTCATTCATGTTCATTTATATAAAATCTGCATATTCATCCATATCAATTTTCAAATTCTCATCATACATGAAATTTACAAATTTATTAATTTACATCATATACTTTACACAAACTTATAATTTACATTACAACTTAAGAATTATTTACAATGAAAAAAAAAAAACAAAATACACTAATATGCCATATGCAGGCCCTACCCAAAATGCACTGCAATTAGAAAATGACACTAGACACTATCTGCAGATCTGATCCAAACAATTCCAGTTGGATGTCTATTGGGTTTTATCTTTATCTTCAGTACCTACGTGAGAAAAAATATATGTGCTAAGCATAACGCTTAGTGGTGTAATAATAATATGAAAATAAACTAAATAATTAAAAATAATAAATTCATGTTCATGTTGTCATGGGAGATACGTTTTTAATAAATATTTGAATTACGTTGATTTGTTGATTCTTTCATTCATTTGTTTATTATTTACTTTTCAACATCGCATTTCAATGCCCAAGTAACCTATGACAGACTGACTAGAGTGGATAAGTGGGTAAACTAGCATTGGACACATCTGTGCCTCAGGCCTTCATACTGTGGGACACATAATGTCGACCAGGTATGCAACAGAATGGCTAAAAAGCCATAATAGCAAATTGAGCATTAAGCTATGTATATCGTAGGGCAATAGAATGGCTAAAAGCCATAATAGACATAATGGCATAAAAACCATGATAACAGAATGGCATAAAGCCATAAGCAGTACTGCAAATTAGAACCCTATTAGCATGCTAATCTATGCAACCCATACATAAAGTCTAGGCGTACATGGGCAACTTAGCATATTGCGTATTTATAACTTGCATTAATTTATCTCATATGCTATTATTTGTTCATAACATTGTTATTCTATTTGTGATGGGAACATAAGTCCTAATTACATTTTCATATGACTAATGTGCCCCACAATTCATTTATGTTTTATACATTTCATGAATTCCAGATTTTGTGTCTTAAATTCCCCTAACAATCTGGCCAAAATGCATAGTCCTTTTTGGCCATACTTCCTTCATGAAAGTTGTTCCTTCATGTGTTAACTTTAATTCTCTTTTTCAATCAGACAATTTGAGGTTGTGTAGCTCAAGATATTGTCAATTTATTAGTAGTGGTCTATTGACCATTTCCTATTCCAGAACATGGCAAATTCTGGAGCTCAAATTTGTCCAGCCATTTGGATAAGTTATAGTCATAATTTGGATTAATGTTCTTCATATGAGTTATTCCCCTATGTCTTATGGTTGCACAAGTTCAAGAATCACTAAGTTTCAGGTTATGTAGGGTGAGTTGTGGCAATTTAACTAACCTAGACTCATGAACCTTATACATTCAGGATTTTAGGTTCAGGTCAGTCTTTGCAATTCACATTTGAATTTTGTACACTTAGAATTTGAGCTGGGTTTCTAAACCAAAATTATAGCTCTATTTCTTAAGTTTTCATATCAATTTGGCTCATCCCAATTGGAGTTTTCTACTGAAAGTTATAATTCATTTACTATCCGGGTGTCAAATGGCCAATTACTCCAAATGCATGAATTCCATAATTAGAGTTCCTGATTTGTCCTAATAATTTTCCTAAGTTCCTTTAGGATTTGGGTTCTGGCCAAAACATCAAAGTTGTAGTTTTAGGTCTTATGAAGATTTTGATTTTTGAATCACTACATTTGCAGTTTTGTAGGCTGAGTTATGACAATTTTGCCACAACTAGTTGGGTACCCTGAAGTTCACGATTTTCAAGTCAAGTTTGGTCCAGGCAAATTTGATGAACTAATTTTTCCTAACAATTTGGTTGTCTTAAGGTCAAAACTAGGTCTCCTGGTCTTCATGAAAAATGTTGTCCTATGTCTGAAAATTTCATAGGTTTAAGAATCAGTTCATTTGGAGTTTCCTAAGGTCAGTTATGCTCATTTTACTAACCACTGTTTATATGATCATTCTGTCTAGGTCCAAAATGCCACATCTGGATTTAAACCAATTTTTGGGCAAGCTAGGGTCCGTTTCTAGTTAGGCTTCCCTCATGATATTTCTAGCATTATGTCTAAGGTTTAATCTCCAATTGGCCTCACACCAATTGGAGCCATGTATCTCTACTTATGGCCACAAAAACACACTGGACTCAAGAGTCCAAAATCCCTGCATAAAAGTCACACTTCCAATTGCTCAATTCCATCCAACAACCAACTTCAAAACTCAACCAATTCACATAAATGGTCAATATTTGACCTCAACAACATCAATTGAGCATCATATCATTAAATCCCCAAATTTCCCTTCAAAACCCTAACTATATAATCTCAATCCCATGCAACCACATGCAATTCAACTCATAATTTATATATACTCATCCAACAACACTAGTAGACAAGTTAAATCAAAATAAATCATCAAAATCCCATCTCCCCTAAGGCTGGCTAGAATATAGGTTCTTCCTTTCATGCATCAATTTCAATCTTTCCCATGTAAATCACTCATAATTAACCTTGATTTCAAAAATAGAAAAGGAAAGAGAGATGGAGTTGGCACTAACCTTACTTGACTAAATCTCTAAGCTTGTCAACTTCAAGTTTTTACAACCTTTTTGCTTCTAATCATTCTACCAAGAAGAAATACCGAGATTTAGTATTGGGAAGTATGAGAATTATGGTGAAAAGGTCATGAAATTAGAGCTTTGCAAGATGAAAATGGAGAAAGAACAATGGAAGGGAGGTTCGGCCAAGGCAAGCAAGAGGAAGAAGATGAAGTCAAATTATGATAAGAATGAATTAATTAAATTTGTCTTATATAGGGCTATATGTGTCTTAATTTAATTTGATTTTAATTAGGTCATCAACTTGTCATGCTTATATCATAATTGATATTTAATTTTCATTTCTTTTTTTCTTCTTTCAATTACTCTTCTCTAGTTGTATTTTCATCAAAATTTCTTTATATTTTATTACATTAATTTCACTTAATTTAATTAACATTTTGGTCAAAAGTCAACTTTAAGTGTCAAATTACCAAAATGCCCCTCATCGAGTTATAGCCAATCTTTTTCGATAATGACATTTAAGTCCGTACCCCAATGATCACTTTAATTTTTATACTGCTTATTTCAATTGATTTTTACTTTATTTTTAGTCTTCTAACTGGCTTTGAATAGTATTATTCACTGACTGAATATGGCATTATTCAAAACTTGGAAGTTCAAGACGTTATAGAGATAATTTGACTTGCCTAAGCTTAAATGGAGCAAAGGCCTCCTCAAACTTATCCCCACATGGTTGCATCACATTATGGTTGATTACGCTTTTACTATATGTGCAAATGGCGTGCAATAAGAAGGAATTTAATAAAAAAAATATTAATAAACTAAAGGAACCAAGTTGGAGTAACTATCCTCAGTCCCCAGTGGAGTCGCCAAGCTGTGGGGCCCTAAAACCTGGTTCAGCATCGTCTTTCCATAACACTACCACGGTGCTTGGATGTTAAAGCCATTGAGGTGGAGGAAAGGAGATGCCACCAAGTAATAACCAAAACAAAATCATAGAAGAGACGTCAGCGACAACTTACCCTTGGGGAGGTCACTGCAAGAAAAAAACAATTTAAAAACAAAAATTTTCATTTCTAAATTGAAGATTTTCATTTCTAATTTGGTTTAGAAACAAATTAAAAAAGGAAAAGAACCATTTCTAATTAGCAAGTTGCTAATAATTATAAAAATGAAAATTTCTAACCGTTTCTAAATTAGAAACGGATTAGAAATAGAATACCATCTGCTTCTAATTAAATTAGAAATGAAACAATTTTGTTTCTAATTTTGTTTCCAAATTTTTCTATTTTGATATAGAAACGAAATAGAAATTTAGAAATGCTTATGTTTCTTGTTTTGAATTAAAAAAATAGATTTTTCCTATTTCTAATCTATTTCTATTTAGAAGCGGAATTTGATTTCTAATTCGTTTCTAATTAGAAAAAATTATTTAAAAAATATGGTTAGAGTAGATATTTTTCAATTTCTAATTATAAGGGTGAAAAAATATATATTTTTAAATTATTTATTTTAAAGTCATTTTAAAAGTAAATTTTGAACAAAATAATAAATTACTACTAAAAATACAATAATAATTTTATTACTAATATTATAAAAAAAATAAGTGTAAAAATATTAAAAAAATAAATCACTAATAAATTACTAATAAGAATACATTATTAAAAAAACAATATAAAATATTATTAAAGTTAGAAATAAAAATTAATAAAAAAAATTGTATAACTGTATTATAATAAAAATTACTAAAAAATAAATTAGCAATAGAAATGGGTGAAAGAGTTAGGAATAAAAATAAAAGAGAAAAAAACTTAGAGGAAATTTGAAATAAATAAAATGAAAGAAATTGGGAAAATGAGAAAAATAGAGAAAAATGAAATAAAAACTATTGATAAAAAAAATAAGAGAAAAAAGAAATGAAAGATAAAAGGAGGAAAATAAGAAAGAAAATGAAATAAAATGGAAGAAAGAATGAAATGAGAGAAAATGAAATAGAGAAAAAAAGTATTAATGAAAAGGGGAAAAAAAAAGAGAAAAATGATATTAAAGATAAAATGAAGAGAACAAGGAAGAAAAGAAAAGAAATGGAAGAAAAAGTAAAATAAGAGAAAAGAAAATGAAAAAAATGAGTGAAATGAGAAAGGATAAGTGTTTTTATAAGCGATTTACAAATGGATTAGAAACAGATTAATCTGTTTATAATTGAAAAAAAAAGGCGGGATTTTCCCTTATTTGAAACAGCATAGAAACAAATTGGGGATTCTATTTCTATATATTGAAATAAAAAGAGACTATTTCCTTCCTTAATTTTTAAGCTCCATAATTTAGAAATGAATTACAAATGGAATTGGATTCATTTCTAGTTTAGAAACAGAATTTGGAATCTGCTTTTAATTTTCAAATGAATTTGGATTTAGTTTCTAAATTTTTAAGCTTTTTTTTTTTTTCCTACTTCTATAATTTAGGAATGGAATTGGATCCATTTCTAATTTAGAAGCAGAAATTTGGAATCTATTCCTAATTTTGAGATGGAATTTGTATTTTGTTTTTAAATTTTTTTACTTTCTTTTCAATTTCTATATTTTAAAAACATATTAAAAAAGGAACTGAATATGTTTGAAATTTAGAAACATATTAGAAAAGGATTTTGGTCATTTTCTAGTCCGTTTCTATTCCATTTTTAACTTGTTTCTAAATTTGGAGGCAAATTTTTTGCTGATAAAATTAGAAATGGAAGTTTTTCACTTTTAATTTCCGTTTCTAAATGTAATGCCATTTTTTTTACGCTAAAATAAACAATAAATCCTTTTTTGTTTCTAGATTTCGTTTCTAATTTGTTGCAACATTTAATAAACAAATTTAGTTTCTATTCTATTGTAAGTCTGTTGCAAATTAGAAATGCACACAATCAGTTTTTTAATTTCCATTGCTATTTTGGCAATATCTTGTAGTGGGTCGACTATCATTCTTTTACCATGAGCCCAATTTATTCCAAATTTTGTCATGATTGTTTTTCTATTACTGGTGGATATTTGTACTAATTTGGAGAGATTAATGAATAGTTTTTAGTGGAAGTGTAGTGGTTAGAATGAGGGTATTCACTGACTTAATTGGGATTGCTTATGTTTGCACAAAGAGTTGGGAGGATTCACTGTCAGATTCATTAGTTTAATTTGGCCCTTCTTGCTAAGCAAGGCCAACATTTAATTTGTATAATAAACTTGTTAATTGCTTGAATGTATAAGCCAAATATTACCCTTATTATCTTTTCTAGCTTCACTTGGCACCAATCCAAGTTATGCTTGGCAAAGCATTTAGGAGGCCAGGTCTATTTTAAAGGTAGGTTATCGACGCCAAATAGGGAATGGAGTTACAAATAAAATTTGGGGTGACCCATGGCTTCCGGATGTTAATGATTTGTTTATGCATTCAACAAATAATTCAAGTATGAATAATGCAATGGTTAGTGATTTGATGGTACCCTCAAGTATGGCATTGGATATTAATGTGGTTAATTCTCTATTTGAGCAAAGGGATGCTTCTAGGATATTAAATATTCCTATTACTTCAGTGCATCATAGTGATGGTTATAGTTATGGGACAAGAAAGGACTTTCTTTTGTTAAGAGTGGCTATAGACTTCAGCAGCTTAGTTTTGGTTGTGCTCCTATTAATCTTCAAGTTGCAAAAAGTAATTGGATGAAGTTATGACAAATAGAGGTCCCTTTAAAAATGAAGCATCGTGTCTAGTGCTTTGATGCTAAAGTTGCTCTGACTAAGTAGGCCCTTATCTCAAAACATGTGGATGTATCAATTTTATGCCGTATTTGTGGTCAGTTTTCGGAATCTACTGTGCATGTTGTTGTCCAATATGCATTTATACATGCTTGTTGGCAGCTTATTGGTTTGGGTTCTTGTGATGGGGTGAATACTAAGGCTGCTTGGCTAATGCATCTCCTATCCTTTCCAGATCCTGATAAGGTTTTGTTGATTTTTATTTTAGTTTGGAGTCTTTAGCAAAACAAGAATGAGGTGGTGTGGAAGGGTCGTTGGCTAGATGTGATCTCAACATTCACGTTTGCGAGTTTGCAGTTACAGTAATGGCAGCAAGCTTAGATTTCTTTGATCCCTCCTCATAGGCTGAATGCTTTTTCCACTATTGTAAAGTGGTGTCCTTCTTCATGTGGCTATGTAAGATGTAATATCGATGCTTCTGTTAATATTGGTTCTAATATATATTGTATGGTATGGCTTTTACGTGATCATACTGGTTCTTTTCTTAGTGGTGTGGCCTGTTCATATGATAGTTATTTGGATCCTTTGTTGGTAGAAGTTTTCTCTTTTAGGAAGGCTCTGAGCTGTTTAACGCAGCGGTAGATGCACCATATTTGCTTGAAGATAGATTCTCAAACTTTGGTTCATGGTCTTTCGTCGGATTATGAGGATTTGTCATATTTTGATTCTTTGGTCTCTGATTGTAAATCTTCGTTGCTTGATTTTCATTAATTTTCCACCTATTTTGTTAAAAAGTCAGCAAATCAATGTGCTCATACTCTAGCTCAAGTTATTGTTTCTATGCCTGGTTTGGTTGAGTGGGTATTATATCCACCTTCAATCCTCTTTGATTTTCTTCAGTTATATATTAGCAACATATGATTAGTTTGTTGTTTTGCTTCAAAAAGAGAAAAAAAAAAAATTAAGGCCAAAATCATACAAAAAAGCCAAAACTTTCGGTGCTTTTGCATTTTAATCATATCATTTTAATTTTGCAAAAAAAAAAAAAAAAATTGAAAGGTCTGCAAAAATTTTGTCAAAATTTGAAATCCAACTTGGGGGGAAGTGTGTATTCAATGGCATGGCATGCCATTTGGCTTTTTCTATTCTTAATTAAGTGGGACCCACTTGACACATCATATAGTAATTAAAAAAAAAAAAAGACTAATCCTCTCTCTCTATTAGATAAGAATCTTGTTGGGGATTTCCTAGGAAATCATGATGAGTTTTGTGTTCAAGTTCTTCATGAATTTGTTGGGACATTTGATTTCTAAGGCATGAATTTTGGATTGCATTCTACGGTTACACAAGCTCGAACTAATTTTCAATTCGAGGTGCTTTTTCTGAATGCATAGTTATTTTCATTTACGTAAAGTTAATAATTGACCAAAAACAAATCTAGTACTTTTAAATAAGTTGGTTACAGAGTACAAAGTACCTCCTAGTTTAAGATTCCCTCTATTGACAAGATGCAATTTGCAAGGGCTTTTGGCATTTTATCTTCTTGGCAATGGTATACTTGCATTCAATTGTATGCCTTAATTGTTCTTGTAAAAGCAAACAGTGGTTTGATGACTTTCTTTCTTTAACTCTGAGCTAGAGTTTGTACAAAAGTTGGCTTCACTGTTGAGTTATGAAAATGTAGTTCCTGAGAAAATTCAAATCTTATTTCTTCTATCATTAGTTGCTTTTTGTCAAGATCAGTCCCACTTATCAACTATGTTGGCTGCTGTCACATATGGTGGGCATCACGACATCCTATCTAATGTAATGCAAAAAGCCATTAATTCTGTTATCAGTGGCACATCAAAATGGTCTATTGTTTTTGCTGAAGCTTTATTATCTCTTGTCACTATTTTGTTCTTATCAACATCATTGCTTAGCCATACATGAGGCAAGGTTCATTCATACTATTCTATCTCTCCTTAAGGATATAAATCCTCTGCACTTGCACTTCCTTGGCACTGCATATTCTGGAAACTTTCATGGATTTTAGTAACCTAGCTATTGTACTGTTCAGAGAGTTGAGAGGTTTAGATGATACCATCTCTAGCTTGAAGGTAGAAGTCTCATACGTAGAAAATGGTTCAAAGCAACAAGATGAAGATTTTGATTTGAGGGAGAAAAGTCTGCAAGCTGAAGTGCTTTCTCTAACCTGGACAATATGCACTTGTTATACTCTAAGCCACTAGTTTCATGTCATCGACTGGTATTGATGAAAGCTTTGGTAAGTACGATCTGTTTTTGGTAGTGGTTCGTTTGAATGAAAGAGACTCTCTGCATATAGCGGGTGGGTGGGTGCAATGGTCACATTCTAATGACAGGTTTTATTGATTGTTTAACTCAGTGGTCTCATGAAGCTATGGAAGCTAAGGGCAAATGACCGTATTAAGGTATCTCAGAAACGAAAAATACCAAAACAGGCTAACACCTCAAAAAATTACGAAGAGGGGGCGGGTTGCAGTGGTCAGCGCGTGGGACGCTGTTCAAAATAGCGTCTGAACAAGGGATGCTATTCATAATAGCACCCGAAGCTCCGACGCTATTTTGAATAGCGTTCGGAATGAGCCACTGCAGCACACCAGGAATATTACGTCCCATCTGCTTCGGATGCTAATTATATTAGCATCTTGTACCTCCGGACGCTAATATAATTAGCATCTTTGGGCATGACGTGCAGCCTCCCGCATCTGTGCAGCGAATCTTCAGTAGTGGGACGCTATTTTTATTAGCGTCCCGTGTTCATCCACTCCTCCTCCCAAGCCTGGCCTGCAGCCTCCTCCCAAGCCTGGTGCAAGTCCAATCTTTGCTTCGGGACGGTGCATATTTCTGCTTCGGGCGGCTTCGGGCAGGGCGGCTTCCGGCATATTCGTGGGGACGCTATTCAAAATAGCGTCCTCACGTAAAAACGCTATTTTGAATAGCATTTTTATGTGAAGACGCTATTCAAAATAGTGTTTTTTTTTTGGACGCTATTTTAAATAGCGTCTGTGTGTTGGGACGCTATTTTTATCAACGTTTTTTGGTCTTCTCGCCCCCTTCCCGTAATTTTCTCAAATTCTACCCCGTTTCGGTATATTATTTTTTAAATTGACCCTGTACGGTCAATTGCCCGGAAGCTAATGGAGGATGCAAAGTTGTCCATGGAGAGAGAGAAAGAGAGGGTTTGTTTAACTTGGTGGTCTCATGAAGCTTGGAAGCTAATGGAGGATGCAAAATTGTCCACACACACACACACACACACAGAGAGAGAGAGAGAGAGAGAGAGAGAGAGAGAGAGTTTGTTTAACTCGGTGGTCTCATGAAGCTATGGAAGCTAATGGAGGATGCAAAGTTGTCCACACACACACACACACACAGGGTCTATTTAACTCGATGGTCTCATGAAGCTATGGAAGCTAATGGAGGATGCGAAGTTGTCCATATACACAGAGAGAGAGAGAGAAAGAGAGAGAGAGGGTTTGCTTAACTCAGTGGTCACATGAAGCTATGGAAGCTAATGAAGGATGCAAAGTTATCCACACACACACACACACAGAGACACACACATACAGAGAGAGAGAGGGTTAGTGTTTTTTTTTTAATTATTATATAACGTGTCAAATGGGTCCCATATTTTAAAAATAAAAAGGAAATTATGTTAGCATGTAACGCCATCAGGAGCACGGTTCTTTTAGATTGAATTTCAAATTTGGATAAAATTTCTGTAAATCCCTTTCATTTTTTAAAATTAAAATAATAAAATTAAAATACAAAAATATGCAAAAGTTTATTTTTTTATTTTCTTATGATTAGGCCTTAAATCAATATACTTTTTTTCTTTAATTTTAATGCACCTAATATATAACAAAGAGGGATAATTATTAAAGTTTCAACATATGACCTTTGATATTATAAATTAAAATAGACATTTGATCATTAAAAAATTAGTTTAATAATGATATTTCATTCTAAATTAAATATAAATACACATGATACATGAATAATTAATCAGTAATAATAAATAACTAAAAAAGATTTTTTAATATAAGAATTTTTGTTAAAATCATTTCACTAAAAAAATCAGTTTTGTAATCAATTTATGATTTTAATTTTTTTTTTTTTGTAAAACGGTAAATTTTTAAAATTTAGCAACCAATTCAAAAATCAGTTGCTATTAGTGTCACACTTTACCCCTCTGTAAGGCATAACATGATCCCGTAGAATACCTAATGAACTACCGAACTTCACCTACCAATAACTCATTAAGTACCCTACAAGGAATTTTAAAACAATTTTCTTATTTTTAATAAGTGGTGGGCATTTCTAATAAGTATTTTAAACATGTAATTAAGTTGAAAGCTAGTTGGAAATTTTAGCCCATTTTATTTTTCCGCAAATTTTATAAAAATTTTAACAGAGTTCCCTCTGTATTTTGAGAAAACAGTTCTTCAAATACCTGTAAAAAGCACTTCTAAAAATTTTCTCAACAACTGCTTCAATTTCATACGCAATCTCAATCAAGTTCTCAACACATTTATCAACTTTCCATTTCAAATCCAGTATCCAATGATCATCAAAATACTAACAATCATTTCATTCAAATTAAATAAAATAGTTTCATTCATATTTCATTAGAAACAAAACAATTTAAATAGATCATTACAAAATTTACATTAAGAGAATTTCAAACTACAATATATATTACAACTTTATACAAATTTTATACAACTGCTCAAGACCCATTTTTACATGTCCATACATTTATGTGCAATATATACATCAAAAGAAATATTTACAATTAGGGTATAAATTATACCCGAAGACTTTAGGCTGAATGATCCTCAATCTTTAGCAGCTCAGTCTGCTGCTCCTTTAGTCTCTGTATCTGCGACAGCAATAAAAGCTATCGCTGAGTACTAGGACTCAGTGGTGCACAACATACTAAAATAATCTTTAGGCAAAAATAAAATCACATTTATTCAAAAATTTGACTAAACATGAGCATTAAACACAAAACATGAATTATGAGATTTTAATGCAAACCACCTTCATTTCGAAGTATCAAAACACATTTCGTAAAACCCACAGTTAGATCATGCCATTCGAAACAAATAGAATCTCGATAGCCTGAGGCTAAAGAGAAATCACATCACAAGGCTAGCTAGCTCAAATATATGGATATCCATTCACATCCTCTTCTACTGGCACACCTCAACACTTCTCCAGAGAAGGAATCAAAATTCGAAACTAATTACCCCCAGTAGTCGTGCTAGTGAGGTGTTCAAATATATGGTCATGACACTGTGGTTTCAAAACTTAGCTTAACAATTTGCTAAACATTGCCATTTCAAATATACACAATAACTTTCACAATTTAAATCAAACATCCTGAATAAGATCACAATAAACTTTCAACAATTCAAAGCAAGAGTAAAAATGCATATTTCATTCACTTTATCAATAAATTTTAAGGCATAGTAGTGTTGTGCACAAACCTCAAACGAGTCGTCCCTTAGCCTCGACTCGGTTCCTCGGGTTCCCTCCCGATATTCTTTTCAACTGAAACACACAATTTTACAATGTTTTAGTACTAGAACTTAACATAAATCTAAAATAAATTTATCTTCACATTCACCTAGTTCTAACGTGTTAAATTCGACGTTCTCGAAATTTTTGTGTTTTGGGTTACTATTCACTGCACTATTCAAGTCAAATTGTTGACTTTCTAAGGCTTAATAGGTATGGGAATTCCAAATTCATCAACATACCACATTTTGGTCACTAAACTTGTTGGTTTTGGTCATTTTCTCAAAACTTAGGTCTTTTAGGCAAAATTGCCAATTTTCGGTTTTGGAGTCCTAAGTTGCACTGTTTCATTGGCCCTTTTACTGTTGGAATTTGGCAAAACTTCCTTCATAGAAAATGTTCCTTATTGTCTTAAGTGTACTCTCATTTTTGGATCACCCCAATTGGAGTTTTGTAGCTCAAGTTATAGCCAAAATACAATTACTGTTCACATGCACTGTTCATGCTGCAATTTAGGTTCTGGCAGATTTTTGATCCAACTTCATTCAATAATTTGATCAAGTTAAGTCCATAATTTGGTCTAATTTCCTCCATACGAAATGTTCTACTACGTCTTAGGTTTCCATCGGTTCAAGAATCGCATAAATCGGAGTTTTCTAGAGAGAGTTATAGCCATTGAAACTTTACTGTTCAAATGGAAATCTGCAGTTTTGCAGGTTCAGTAACTCAACTTTGCTCAATCATTTGATTAGGTTAATGGCATAATTTGAGTTGGTGTTCTTCATGAAAGTTTTAGATCTATATCTTACCTAATTACTGGTAAAATTTCAGGTCATTTTCACCTACCTAGCTCGAATTATGACCAAATGAACAATTACTGTTCATTTGGTCAATTTGTGCAGTGGCAGCCTGCTCTCATTTCACTTTGGTCAATTGGTTCACTAAGTTTTGGTCAGTTTTTGGCCATGGTTCCTCAATTAAAATTGTGCTATTTATGTCTATTTTCATCCCCAATTGGTGGCATATCAATTGGACTTGTAAAATTTCCATTTTGGTCCTTCAAAGTTGGTTTGGTCATGCTGCTAGCAGCATGACCATTCACCCTCCGAATTTGGTTTCACTTTAAACAATTCAAACACATCTCCTTTGGTCATTATTGACCATTTTTCAGTTCATAATTGGTCAAAGTCATCATTTATGCATTTCTCCAAAATTTGGTTCACAAACCCTAACATTCAAACCCTAACTCATTCATCTCATGCATTTAACTACATTTAATGGTTTTAATGCTAATCATTCAACTAAGTAAGGTTTCCAAACTCATTCAAAACCCTCAAGCCATACAATTGATGTCCCCTGTTCAAGCTGGCCAAATTTCAGCAATGGTCCTTCCCCCATATTTTTATTTCCTTTAATAAATTCCAAGCTCATTTCAACCACTAATTATGCATTTAAATGGAAAAATAAGGAGTTTAATATACTAACCTCAACTTAAAGCTTCAAATCTCTCTCTTAGCCCTTCTTTCCTCTTGTAGTCTTCTTCTCAAGTTATAATAACAAGCTCTAGGGAGGTTTTTAAGGGAGTTATTAGGATCAAGTGGAGAAATTAAAGCTTGAGTGCAAGCTTTAATGGAAAATTTCCATGGAGGGAATATGAGGAAGGTGGGGCGGCACCAAAGAAGAAGAAAAAGAGATTTTTTTTGTTTTTCTTTTCTTTTATTTTCTTTATTTATTTTAGTTATGGAAGACCACAAAATTTTCAATTAATTAATTAAATTAATTAGTTTAGTTATGGCATCATGCATGAGGTCATGCATGATGTCATCACCTTTTTACTTTTTGATTTTTCCTCTTTTTTTTTCTATTAGTTCTTTAATTTAATTCTCGATTCTGAAATTTTCTTTTCTCCAATTTTATTTGTGATTAGGTCGAGTCGACTCGGGGTTAATTGACCAAATTGCCCGTCGCCGGTTCATCCCAGTTTACAAATAATTCCATATTTCTTTCGGTTCCCTGACCTAATTATTTGACTGACTTAACAGTTCTTTTTCATGATTTTCTCTTTTCCATTGTGTCCATAAGGGTCCTAAGGACAGCAGCGTCACTTTTTACGATTCGAAATTTGAGTTTAAAATGACTTCGCAGTCATTCCCGAGAAGGTCACCCATCGCTGTGACTCTCGGCTCGTTTAACTTCTTTTGTTCTGTTTTTCTTATTTATACTTAACTAATTGAACATTACTAATTATTTGTGTTTGTGGCTTATCTAGTTGTCTTAAGTGTGGTTCTAATCCCCTTAACTGTCCGGACCGACACCGGTCACCGGAACAGTGAAATCTACCAGGCTATGCAAACGGAGTGTTATAATTCCCCCCCCCCCCTTAAAATAAATTTCTTCTCGAAATTTTACCTGGTATCAATCTCTGAACAGCTGTGGGTGCTGTCTCCTCATGTCCTCCTCTCGTTCCCAAGTAGCCTCCTGGCCCGAATGATGGTTCCACAGCACTTTTACCAACGGTATCTGCTTGTTTCGTAGCTGCTTCACCTCATAAGCCAGAATCTCTATGGGTTCTTCTTCATATGTGAGGTCTGGATTTACTTCAATTTCCTCTACTGGTAGTACATGAGATGGGTAACATAGACACATGGAAGACATTATGTATCTGTAACACCCCTCACCCGACTACAGTGTAGCCGAGCAAGGCGTGCTACATTCGATGCCGGAGCACCCTAACTTATCTTACTTTATTTTTTTAAATAATTTTGAATTTATTTAATTTAATATCAATTATTTTTCGACGGAGAAACCAGCGGAGTTTCCCCTATTTTATTATCATTTGGTGTATTTCAATATTCACCTGTTTGAAATTCAACAATATTTCCAAAATAAAATCTTATCCATGCTAATCATAATTATCTCATATTTCAAATCTCATCCATACATTTCAATTTCATAATCATTTCCATACATTTTCATTCATACTCAATTCATATGTAAACATTCTCAAATTACATAAGCAAAATTTTCAAATTTCCTTAATTTACACAATTTACAAAATAATTACAAAATTTCATAATTTACATAATATATAAATTAATTACATATGAAAAAGCTAATTAATTAATTTACATCGCATTCCTATTAATTACCTATTCATAATCTACATTATAATACAATATCTAGCATTTTATACAAAATACAAAATATGATCTATATGGGCCCTATCTACATGCATTGCTGAGGAGGTGATAAACTTTGACACTCTGCAGATCAAAACTCCTAAAATTCCTAGTCAAACGTCAATTGGGTTCTAGCTTCAGTACCTGCGCGAAGGAAACAATTCCATCGCGCTAAGCATTGCTGCTTAGTGGTGCAATAATATAACAAGGAAATAATATACAAATAAAGAAAGAAATAAAACATAATTCAAATAATTAAGATTTATTTATACTTCACATGCGGTTTCTAAAATTTAATATATTTTATCCTAATTTAGTCTTCTTTGAAAGTGTTTATTTCGCCAATGTACAGTAATAATGTACAAAGAAAAATGATCTGAAAATAATAAATTTATGCTTATATTATTATATAAGTCACATTTGCAATATTTATTTATGTTATAATTTTCTTTGCTAATCTTTTAGCATTTTCTCTATACTTGCTAGGTTGTCTCAGATTGTTTCATAATAAGTAAATTTTGATATCGGTCCAGTTCATTTCGATTCTTTCTAATAAATAACTATTCTAATTTATTTTAGGTCATCTTACTCATTTATTTAATTTCTAATATTTTTTTATTACTAATATTCTTAACTTATTTCAATAAATTTCACTGCCCAAGTAACCTATGACAGGCTGACTAAACTGGATAACGGGTCGTTGTACTTTGGACACCGCATGATTGCCTCGGGCCGTCATACCATGGGACACAGAACGTCAACCACATATGCAGTCAGTATGGCTAAAAAGCCATAATAACACATAATCGGGCATAAAAGCCATGAATACAGGCATAAAGCTATGAATGCGGGCATAAAGCCATGAATACGGGCATAAAGCCATGAATACAGGCATAAAGCCTTTCGCAGTACTGCTAAAACAATACCCTAGTGGCATGCCAAACTATCCAATCTGACACACATGTCTAGGCAATACAATGGCACATAATATCATTAAATATTAATAGATTGTGTTTTATGACTTCATTATTTCATGATAAATTTCGATTATAATTCATACATTCATTTGATCATTTATATGATCACAATTCACATCAATTATCCTTTTATACCATTGTACTCAAAATACTTCTCCTCTCTACAATAATGAGAACTAATGTCTCATTCATACATTAATATGGTTCATTTATTCATTCATTATGTTATTCATATTGATCACAATTCTAAACAATGGTTCACATGTACCATTGTATTCAAAAAATTTTTCTTTTCTCATTTATACATTCAAGAATCTACTTATGTCATTACAAATTTTATATTTCAAGTTGAGTTACTAATATTTTATGAATTCCATTTGTGATGGGCATATAAGCCCTAACTATCTATTCACATCAATTAGGTGACTTATTTTTCATGTTTCAAGTAATCCATGAATATTTCATGGATTTCAAATTTATGGCCTTAATTTCTTTTTAACAATTTTGACTAGGATGCATAGTCCACATTTGTTATACAATTCTAAGCATTTAAGCTTAGAATTGGTTCTAGGTCTTCATCTTAATTTACTAATCATTTTGATTACTATTCACCTTACTAGTCAACCAAAATGTTGACTTTTTTATACTTAATGGACATATGAATTCTAATTACACCAAGATCCCATATTTTGAGTTTTACATTTGCTAGTATTAATTGCCAATTGCAATTTAAAGTCCCCTAGATGCATTTATAAATTTTTAGTTTTTACTACCTAAGTTTACTATTCCATTGGACAATTTTAGAGTGGAAACTGGGCTAACCTTTCTTTATCAAAGTTGTTCCTTATTGTGTCTTCTTTAATTCCCTTTTTGAATCACTCCATTTGGAGTTTTGTAGCTCAAGTTATGGTCATTTTACCATAACTGGTCGGAGTGACCTGTACCCAGATTTTTTGGGCAATTTGGTTCTGCCAGATTTGGTGACCTAAGTTTGGTTGGCAATTTGACTAGGTTATGGTCATAATTTGGGTAAGGTTTCTTCATGAAAGTTGTTGGTCTATATCTTATCTTGTTTCTGGTAAAATTTCAGGTCAAGTGGACCTTTCTACATTGAGTTATGGCCAAATGACCAAATACTGTTCATTTGGTCATTTTGCCCAAGCAGATTGCAGGTCACCCGGATTAGGGCAAACTTTTGGTCAACTTGGTTTGGTTTTCTGGGCATGGTTTCTTCACCAAAGTTGTGCCATTATGTGTCTAGTTTCATTTACAATTGGCCAAACACCAATTGAACCTCTACAATTCAAGTTATGGCTGCCCAAACCTGCTGGACTCATGTCCAATTCTGCAGGTCACCCAGGGCAGCCACACTAAACCTAAATCCCATCACTAAACACACTTCATTTCTTGTTTACTAATAACCAAATGGTCACTAATTGACCATTAAAACTCACTTTCATCATTACATGATCAAAGTCTCAATTTCATGCTCAAACCCTAACTCCAATTTCCAATTCATGGCATACACACACCAAACTCATACCAAATCACTTTGTCCATCATCTATACTCATCAATAACATAATTAAGCCACTTAATTTCATCAAAAACCAACAATGCTTAAACTTTCTCATGGCTGCCAAATTTAGAGATTTCATTTACTCAAGTTTTTCTTTTAATTTCACACAATTTTCTACTTGATTTAGCATGCTTACAAGATTAAAGAAAGAAAGAAATTGTTTAGGGCACTAACCTTGAATGGAGCAGAATTTTTTCTTGACCCAACTTAGATTTTTCCTTCACTTTCTTTAATTTTCTTGGCTGCCAAACACTTGCTCAAGATGTAGAGACAAATTTTGTTGAAGTGGACTTAGGGTTTCAAGTGAGATTTGGGTGGGTTATAAAGCTTGGATAAGCTTTAATGGTGGTAAGGGTTAGGAGAGCTACGGATGGAAGAAGAAAGTAAAAGGAAAACTGATTTCTTTCTTTCATTTCTACCCATTTAACTCATTTTAAGTGAGTTATAGCCATGTGTCACCATGTGATTGGGTGGAGGCACACTAATGACATCATTTGATGTCATAATTTCTTATTTAATTCATTTTCTTTTTTTTATCTTTTCTACTCAATTTCAATTTAATTTGTAGCAATATTTATTCATATTTTATGCCATAATAATTATTTACTTAACTGGACAAATCGGCCAAAAATCACCTCTGAAGACGAAATGACCAAAATGCCCTCCGTTTGGCTTAACAGACTAAAATTGTCTATACTGATTGAAAAAATTTTCTAAACCTTTTCTTGGCATTCTAATGTCATAGAAACCTTATTGACTCTTCTCTGGAGTCTCAAAAATTATTTTATGAATTTTCTCCCGGGTCTAGGGCTCCTAGTTGCGAGAACCGCAACTTCCCACTGGGTTACCCATCGCTAGGGCACCGGCTCATTTAACTTGGTTGTATTTTATTTCTAAAATTTTTCC
The DNA here is from genome assembly GCF_030052815.1 of Hevea brasiliensis. Taxonomy (NCBI): domain Eukaryota; kingdom Viridiplantae; phylum Streptophyta; class Magnoliopsida; order Malpighiales; family Euphorbiaceae; genus Hevea; species Hevea brasiliensis. The sequence goes on along the minus strand of NC_079499.1, from coordinate 21,691,743 downwards.
TAAATTTTTCTTATTAATATTTGAGTTATTTATGACTCTTCACTCTAGTCTAATTAATTTTCCAGACGTTCTAGCTGTCCGGACAGACACCGGTCATCGAAATAGTAGAATGTACGTAATTGCTACAGTGAGAGTGTTACAGTATCTTTTCCAACTCTGGAGGTAGTGCCAACCGATATGCCAAAGGACCCACTCTTTCCAGAACCTCATATGGCCCAATGAAACGAGGACTCAGTTTCCCCTTTCTGCCGAATCTCATAATTCTCTTCCAAGGAAAAACCTTGAGGAAAACTTTCTCACCCACTGCATACTGAATATCCCTTCTTTTCAAATCAATGTAGGACTTACGGCGGTCGATGCGATCTTAAGTCGACCTCTAATCACCCTGATTTTCTCTTGGTTCTTTGAGCGATTTGAGTCCAATCATCTTTCTTTCACCCACGTCATCCCAACACAACGGGGTTCTACATTTCCTGCCATACAAAGCTTCATATGGAGGCATCCCAATGCTTGATTGATAGCTGTTGTTGTAAGCAAACTCAATCAAAGGCAAGTGTATATCCCAACTACCCTCAAACTCAATCACACAAGCCCATAGCATGTCCTCCAAGATCTGAAGTGTATATCCCAACTACCCTCTCAGATTGGCCATCTGTCTGTAGGTGGAATGCAGTACTGAAGTTCAATCTAGTTCCTAGGGCTCTCTGAAGACTACCCCAGAATCTAGAAGTGAACCTAGGATCTCGACCACGATGGATACGGCACTCCATGCGATCTTACAATCTCATCGATGTATAACTTGGCCAATCTTTCCAAACTATAATCCATCGGATCGCGTAAAATGAGCAGATTTAGTCGATCACAACAATGACCCAAAGCGCATCATGACTCTTACGTGTCCTCGGAAGTCCCATCACAAAATCCATCGTTATTCTCTCCCATTTCCATTACGTGCTTGGTAGTGGATGTAACAACTCGATGGGTACTTGATGCTCTGCCTTCACTTGCTGACAAGTTAGGCATTTGGATACAAACTCTGCCACATCTCGTTTCATACCCATCCACCAGTAATGCTCCTTTAGCCCTCTATACATTTTTGTGCCACCAGGGTGCATGGTAAAAGGAGACTCATGTGCTTCCTTCAAAATGATCTGTCTCAAATCAACATCATTAGGAACACATATTCTACCTGTATAGCGATGAACCATCATCTCGATTGACAATTACGGTTTCTTACCTGTCGGACTTCTTCCATCGACTTCTAATACTTACGATCATTACGGCGACCATTCTAATATGATCAATCAACACTGGCTGTACAGGCCATGCAACTATTGTCTGCCCATCATCATTAATCTCTAAGCTGGCATGCAATGATCTTAACTCATGTACCAAAGACAAAGGAGTAACTCGTAGACTTGCCATAGTCTTGCGACTTAAGGCATCAGCCACAACATTAGCTTTCCTTGGCTGATAGTCTATCAGACAATCATAGTCTTTTATCAACTCTAACCATCTCCTCTGTCTCAAATTCAGCTCTTTTTGGGTGCCCAAATACTTCAAACTCTTATGATCTGTATAGATGTAGCACTTCTCCCCATACAAATAATGTCTCCAGATCTTAAAAGCAAACACTATAGCTGCAAGCTCTAAGTCGTGTGTCGGATAATTCCTCTCATGCGGTTTTAGCTGGCGTGATGCATAGGCAATGACATTTCGATCTTGCATCAATACACAGCCTAACCCATTGTGAGAAGCATCACTATATACTGTATATTCTTTACCCGGAGTAGGTAAAGTCAGGACTGGAGCTTCAGTCAAACATCTCTTCAATTCATCAAAACTCTGCTGGCATTTGTCCGTCCACTGAAATTTTACATCTTTTCTAAGTAGCTTGGTTAATGGAGATGCCAACATGGAGAATCCCTTCACAAATCGACAATAGTATCCGGCTAAACCCAGAAAACTATGAATTTCTGTGACATTTCTGGGTGAGCTCCAATTAAGGACAGCTTCAATCTTACTTGGATCTACCTTGATGCCCTCTTTTGATACTACATGCCCCAAGAAAGATATTTCTTTCAGCCAAAATTCACACTTCGACAATTTGGCATATAGTTGTTTCTCTCTCAAAGTCTGCAGTACAATCCGCAGATGTCTATCATGCTCTTCTGCATTCCTCGAATAGACTAATATATCATCTATAAATACCACAACAAACTGGTTGAGTTATGGTCTGAAGATAGTGTTCATCAGATCCATAAAAGCAGCCGGAGCATTAGTTAACCCGAATGGCATGACTAGGAATTCATAATGGCCATAGCGGGTTCTGAAGGCAGTTTTGGCAATACTCTGCTCTTGTACTTTCAACTGATAATAACCTGATCTCAAGTCAATTTTGGAGAACACAGCTGCACCCCTCAACTGATCAAACAAGTCATCAATACGGGGCAATGGATATCTGTTCTTTATTGTCACCTTATTCAACTACAGATAATCAATGCATAACCGGAGAGTGCCATCCTTCTTCTTTACAAACAACACTGGCGCTCCCCAAGGTGACACACTAGGGCGGATAAAGCCCTTGTCAAGCAACTCCTGCAACTGTACTTTTAACTCTTTTAATTCTGCTGGTGCCATTCTATATGGTGTTATGGAGATTGGGTCCACACCAGGCATAACATCAATCTCAAACTGCACCGCTCTTTCTAGAGGTAATCCTGGCAATTCATCAGGAAATACATCCGGAAAGTCACATACAGTAGGGATATCCCTCAATGCTGGACTACCCACTTGGGTGTCTATCACATGTGCTAAGTATGCTTCACACCCCTTTCTGATCATTCTTCTGGCTAGTGCAGCCGAAATGATGTTTGATGGCAGTAAATGCCTCTCCCCATGTATTACCACATCACCATACAAAGAGAGACCAAAAGTGACTGTCTTCAGTCTACAGTCAATCATGGCATGATGCCTGGCTAACCAATCCATGCCCAAGATGATATCATACTCTCTGAAGGGCATTTCAATCAAGTCTGACAGGAAAACATGTCCTTGGATCACCAAAGGATAGTCTCTATAAATTCTGTTGACCCGGACCTCTTGTCCTAACGAACTAGTTACTAGCACTTCAAAATCCATTTGCACACATGGAACAGCAAGTGAACTAACTATGCTAGCACTAACATATGAATGGGTTGAACTCGGATTAAACAACACAAATACTTCTTGATCAGAGATAGAGAATGTACCAGCTACCACATCAGAAGTCTCAGCCTCTTCTCGCTGTCTCATTGTGTAGATTCTGGTTGAAGCACTTCCTTGTCCTGACTGACCAACTGTGCCCTGACTGCCTGAAGCAGTGCCTCTACCTCTGCCTCTTCCTCTGCCAACTGACTGTGAACCTCTGGGAGTAGGACTCTGAATAGATCCCTTGGCAGTAGTAGGAACTGGACTATATCTCGGAGCACTAGTACAGTCTTTAGCTATATGGCCCTTGCCTCCGCAGTTAAAGCAGGCTCCAGTGGCCCTGTAGCACTCCCCCCCATGAATCTTGCCACACGTCTCACAGGGGCGGGCAGAATGTGAACCCCTGCTCGACTGCTGACCAGACCTAGGGGGTCTCGATCCGGAGAATCGGCCCCTACCAAATCTTCCACCTCGACCCCTGCTAGGTCCGCTAAATTTCTTCTTTTTCCCAGAAGTCCCACCAGAACTCAGCTCTACAGACTTTTCCCCCTTGTCTTTCTCTGATTTCTCAGCTTTCTCTGATTTTTCTTTCACTGGGGTTGCTTCTGATTCTATTCTTTCCAACTCAAGTGCTTGAGACATGAGCTCTGAAAAGTTGCTGTGTCAGAATCCCACAACTTGCATCCTTATGCTAGGCTTCAAACCCATCTCAAATCTCTTGCATCTTGCCTTGCTGGTAGTAAGGAGACTCCCCGCATAGTGACTCAGGCGGGAGAACTCCCTCTCATACTCTACCACCGATCGGTTCCCTTATTTCAGACTAAAAAATTCTTGCAGTTTCTGGTCAACATATGCATCTGGGATGTATTTCTGTCTGAATTCTCTGATGAAGTCATCCCAGGTCAACACTGGTGGTTCAGCCAAGCTGTGGGGGATGGTCTTCCACCAATCATACGCATCCCCTTGTAGTAGCGACACAGAGTACTCAAACTTCAGTTCATCTTGGCAATGTAGCTTCTTAAATACTCTGTCCATTCTTTCAAGCCATTGCTCTGCCTCTAAAGGGTCCACTATACCCTTAAATTCTGTAGCCCCATACTTCAGTAATTTATCATATTGTCTGGCTGGAGGTAGTGGTTGTGCCACAGGTGGTTAGGGTGGAGCTTGAGCATACCATACCCTGACCATTTGTCAAACATCGCAGCCATCTGCTGTGCGAATTGTGCAGGGAACTGCGGCATTTGTGGGGCTGGTGCTGCTGACCCACTGACATTGTCACACCTTACCCCTCTGTAAGGTATAACATGATCCCGTAGAATACCTAATGAACTACCGAACTTCACCTACCGATAACTCATTAAGTACCCTACAAGGGATTTTAAAACAATTTTCTTATTTTTGATAAGTGGTGAGCATTTTCCAATAGGTATTTAAAACATATGATTAAAAGTAAATCAAATTAATATTTTTGGTCCATTTTGTTTTTACGCAAATTTTATAAAAATTTTGACAGAGTTCCCTCTGTATTTTGAGAAACCAGTTCTTCAAATACCTGAAATAAAAGCACTTCCAATAATTTTCTAACCACTGCTTCGAATTCATACTCAATCTCAACCAATTTTTCAAATTCACAAGTTCAATAATTCTCAAAATACTGTCAATCAATATCATTCATATTTCCTTAGAAACAAAACAATTTAGATACATCATTACAAGAAATTTACATTAAGAAAATCCAAACTAAAATTTATTACAACTTTATACAAACTTTATACAAGCTGCTCAAGACCGATTTTACATGTCCATATAATTATGTGCAATATATACATCAAAAGAAATATTTACAGTCAGGGTATAAATTATACCCGATAACTTCTAGCAGGTAGCTCCCCTATCCTCAGCAGCTCAATCTGCTGCTCCTCTAGTCTCTATATCTGCGACAGCATACAAAGCTATCGCTGAGTGGTGAACTCAGTAGTGCACAACTAATAATTTAAAATGTAATGCAATTTGTGCTTGACAATTCATAACAAGTAAAATTTTAAAATTTCTAACTTCTTCAAAATCCCTGACCTTCTGAAATCAACATTTTCATTCATGCAAATTATTCATTTGAATAACATTTTGATCAAATAATAACGATTAATTTACATTTCTTTTAGATTCCGAAACAGTACAAAATCTTTTGAATCACTGACAAATTATTTATTTCAATAACAATTTATCAAATCATGCATAATTTAAAGGGCGTTGCCAACAATACACACAGTCGAACCCATGATCCAAAATTCGAATAGATGCCGTGTTGTACACCACGACATTTCACATTCTCCCAATAACCGAGGCTAAAAGGGAGAAACAAAGACTAACTAGTATATTTGAGTACTCATTCACATCATTCCCCAACTGGCAAGCCAGAGAGGAAGAAACTCGCCCCATCAAGTGGAGGAGTTATCTCACTAGACAAGCTAATGAGAATTCACAACATATTTTGTCATGTCAACTGTGGTTTCAAATCATATTCAAAACAATTTTTATTTACAAAGTGTTTACAAATCATCAGCATATTTAATCATCATAAATTCATGTTCAAGGTTGGCAACACATCAAACTTAATATTTACAATCATCAAAGCAATGCAATAAATCCTTAAATGCATAAGAAAATTTATATTCAAATTATACAATTTCATTCAATAAGTTAAAATTCTCAACACAACAAAAATCATGAATCATATAATAATTTATTTCAAATCAATTTGGAATTGAAAAAAAAACAACAAAAGAGTTAGTTGTGCACAAACCTCAAATGAGTCGCCTGTTGGCCTTGACTCGACTCCTCGGGTTCTGTCCCGGTATTCTTTTCCACTGAAACACACAATTTTATAGTGTTTCAGTACCATAATTTAACATAAATCCAAAAATAAATTTAACTTCACTTTTACCTAGCTCTAACGTGCTAAATTTGACGTTCTTGAAATTTTTTGTTTCGAGTTACTATTCACTGCACTATTCAAGTCAAATTATTGACTTTTTAAGGCTTAATAGGTGTGGGAACTCCAACTTCACCCACATACCACATTTTGGCCATTAAACTTATTGGTTTTGGTCATTTTCTCAAAGCTTAAGTCATTTTGGCAAAATTGCCAATTTTCGGTTTTGGTGCTCCGAAGTTGTACTGTTCCATTGGTCAATCTACTGTTGGAATTTGGCAAAACTTCCTTCATATAAAATGTTCCTTATTGTCTTAAGTGTATTCTCATTCTTGGATCACCTCAATCGGAGTTTTTTAGCTCAAGTTATAGCCAAAATATAATTACTGTTCACGTGCACTGTTCATGCTGAGATTTTGGTTCTGGCAGATTTTTGGTCCAACTTTGTTCAGTAATTTGATCAAGTTAAGTTCATAATTTGGTCTAACTTTCTTCATATGAAATGTTCTACTATATCTTAGGTTTCCATCGGTTCAAGAATCACCTAAATCCGAGTTTCCTAGAGAGAGTTATAACCCTTCAAACATTACTGCTCAATAGAAATTCTGCAGAGTTGCAGGTTTGGTAACTCAACTTTGCTCAATAATTTGAATGGGTTAATGGCATAATTTGGGGTGGTGTTCTTCATAACAGTTTTAGATCTATACCTTATCTAATTGCTGGTAAAATTTCAGGTCAATTTGACCTTCCTAGCTCGAGTTATGACCAAATGAAGAGTTACTGTTCATTTGGTCAGTTTGGTGCAGTGGCATCCTGCTCTCATTTCACTTTGGTCAATTTGTTCACCCAGTTTTGGTCAGTTTTTGAGCATGGTTCCTTAATGAAAATTGTGCTCTTTTATGTCTATTTTCATCTCCAATTGGTGGCATATCAATTGGACTTGTAAAATTTGAGTTTTGGTCCTTCAAAGTGGGTTTGGTCATGCTGCCAGCAGCATGACCAATTGACCTACGAATTTGACTCCCATTCTAATAATTCCCATACATTTCCTTTGGTCATTATTGACCATTTTTCAGTCCACAATTGGTCAAAAATATCATTTATGCATTTCTCCAAAATTTTCCTCAAACCCTAGGCCTCCAAACCCTAATTCACTTAATTATTGTAATTAATCACACTTAATGGTTTTAATGCCAATCATTCAACTAAGGAAGGTTTCTAAACTCATTCAAACCCATTAAATTCATGCAATTCATACTCCCTTCAACAGGCCAAAATTCAGTTTGGTCCTTCAATAATTGATTTCTCTTCATTCAAGCATATGTTCAAGTATAACTTAACTATTTAAACATAGACTCAAAGAGAAAATGAGGAAGAACACTAACCTTAATTTTTTTGATTTACAATCCACCAATCCTTTCACTTTCTTCTTTCTTCTTCTCCCTTAATCTTCTTTTCTAGTGTAGATTGGAAGCTTTTTAGGGTTTAGGGTTTATTTTGAAAGGCTAAAATCAAGTTATGGAAGCTTGATGCATTCATCAATGGTGGTTACACATGGTGGTGAGGGAGGGAGAGGTATGAGACGTCCAAGAAGAAGAAGAAATGAGATGGTTTTAATTTTTTTCTTTTCTTTTCTTTTTTTTTTCTATTTATTTTTCTATTAGTTCTTTAATTTAATTCTCGATTCCAAAATTTTCTTTTCTCTGATTTTATTTGACAGTTAGGTCAGGAGTAAGCTCTTGGGGTCAATTGACCAAATTGCCCCTCGCCGGTTCATCCCGGTTTGTAAATAATTCCATATTTCTTCCGGCTCCCTGACCTAATTATTTGAATGACTTAACAGTTCTTTTTCATGATTTTCTCTTTTCCACTGTGTCCATAAGGGTCCTAAGGACCGCAGCGTCACTTTTTACGGTTCAAAATTTGAGTTTAAATGACTTCGCAGTCGTTCCCGAGGAGATCACTCATCGCTGTGACTCTCGGCTCGTTTAACTTCTTCTGTTCTGTTTTTCTTATTTATACTCAACTAATTGAACATTACTAATTATTTGTGTTTATAGCTTCTCTAATTGACTTAAGTGTGGTTCTAATCCCCTTAATTGTCCAGACCGACACCGGTCACCGGAATAGTGAAATCTACTAGGCTATGCAAACGGGGTGTTACAGACATTCTGCAAAGCTGGGGCTTCCCCTTGTGCCTCAGCTTCCACAGACTGCTCAACTGAGTGATCCCCTTCTTCCATAACAGTCTGGAGTAGGGTATCTCCTGAACAAATAACATATGGAGAGTTCCCTCTGTTAGTTCATATTCATGATGTAATGCACTGTATGTAATAATTATGGACATCGAGCAGTTATACTTAACAAAGAAAAGACACAAATTCTGTGGCACCCCTTACTCGCGTACAGTATACGCGAGTAAGCAATGTCACACGGTGTACCGGCACACTCTAATATACCTTAATTAATTTTTATCATGCTTTTGAATATAACTTGTGAAATATTATTAATTTAAATCATTTATTGAAATTATAATTTATTTGAGGTTCCGAAAATTTTATAGAAAATTCGGCAGAGTACCGGCTAAAAATGGAGAAAACAGTTCTTCGGAACCTGTGAAAAACACTTCCAATAATCGTATTCAATCATTCTCAAACTCCAATGTCATCACAAACTCAATATTTTTCAACAACATTTCTCAATCAATCATTTCTCAGGGTACTCATATATAAGCAATGAATAAATACTCAAATTTTTCCATACATAACCACAAATCTTTATTATTTACATGAACATCAAAATACATTACATAAGTTTCATTTACACAAAGGAAAATAAAAATCAATTACAAAATACCAAAATGAAGCCTAGTGTCCTACCAATGCACTGTGGAAGGTGAGGTGACACGGACACTGTGCAGAGCTGCAGGATGGACTCACCCAGTCTGCGGTCTACTGGGCTCACGATCAGTATCTCCAGAACCTACGCGTGGCAAAAGCAACGCGCTAAGTAATAATGCTTAGTGGTGCAATAATAAAATAAAAGGAATAGCAGAAAATAAATATGTATTGAATGTATCGATGTTTTACTGATTTTGTACTTGTTATAATCATTTATTTTGTTAACTTTATCCACTTTCATTCTTTTGGTTGCCCAAGTAACCTATACTGAACGACTGGACTGGATAAACGGGTAAACTGGCACTGGGTATCTAGTACCTTGGGCCGTCACACCATCGGTCACATATGCATCTCCCAGATGCAAATGTAAACTAACAAGTCAGAATAATATTAGGCACGAGGCCAAGTCTCAACACAATATCAAAATGGCTAAAAGCCATAAAATCACAGAATGGCATAATGCCATGTGCGATCGCTAACTGAACCCTATTGGCATGCCAAACTATCCAAACCAATCTTGTTAGGTATACTAGGGCATTTGATACTTTTAAATTCTTCAATTTTTGAATTTCAAGTTTTGGTGTCACTATTCACCTCATTGGTCAACAAAAATGTTGACTTTTGGATAGAAAATAGGTACATTGGTTTTGACAATCCCAACATACCACATTTTGCATTGAAAACTTGTTGGCATTAAGCATTAATACCATTTCTAAGCTTAAACCAAGGGAAGCAAAATTTTCAGTTTTTGTAACCCAATTTTACTGTTCCATTAGGCACTGTTGCAGTGGGAATTTGAGGAAATGGTAAACATGAAAGTTGTTCCTTATTTTGTCTAGTTGAATTTCGTTTTTTTGAATCACTCCATTTGGAGTTTTGTAGCTCCAGATATGGTCCAAAAACCACAGCTAGCCGGATGGCAAAACTGCAGAATTGACCATATCTACAGTGCAGTGAACAGTGACTACCACTGCCTTTTTGGATGGGTTCTGGCCATAATTTGGGGTAGGTTTCTTCATGAAAGTTGTTTGTCTATGTCTTAACTTGTTGCTGTTAAAATTTCAGGCCAATTGACCATTTCTACAGTGAGTTATGGCCAAATGAACAGTTACTGTTCATTTGGTCATTCTGCAGATTCTAGTTGCAGGGTATCCGGATTGGGGCCAATTTTTGGTCCACTTGCTTTGGTCTTTTGGACATGGTTTCTTCAGAAACATTGTGCCATTATAATTCTAGTTTCATGTCCAATTGGCCAAACACCAATTGGACCTACACAGCCAAAGATATGGCAGTCCAAACAGGCTGGACTCACAGCCTCATTGCTGCTGTCACTAGGCAGCCTACCAATTGGGTTTGTAACACTTTAGTTCACTTCAAATTATGATTAACTTGCCTCAAATGGTCACTAATTGACCATTAGAATGTTCACTAATCACTTCATAAGCCAAATCAAATTTTCACTCCCTTAACCCTAATTTCCTTTAAGAATTTACACAAGGTACCTTAATTTGACTCACTAACTCATTATCCACATATATATATTCTTTAATCATGATCTTTAGTCCACTTTAAATCCATCAAAACAATCACTCTTATCCCTTCCTTAGGGCTGCCGAAATTCATGGTAAACATAAACATAAATTTTATTCATTTAAGTTACAAATTCTTACCTATTTCAAGTCTCTAACATGGAATTAATGAGTTTTAGATACATATGTGCACTAACCTCTTGTAGGGCAGAATTTTCCCAAGCTTAACTTCACTTTCTTTCCTTTTCTTGGCTGCCAAACACTTCCCCAAGAGGTATGGACAAATTTTAATGAAAGGTGTTTAGGGTTTAGTAGTGAAACAAAGAGAGAAATGAAGCTTTTTTGAAGGTGTTAATGGAGGTTTAGGCAAGCTTGGATTTCGGCTGGTTAGGGAGGAAGAGGATGGCTGCTATTGCTTTTTAATTTTTTTAGTCTCAATTATCTCTTTTATTTGTTAGTTGAGTGTTTGTTTAATTGTGATTGGAGGGGGGCTTTTAAATGACATCATAAAGATGTCATAATTTGCTTTATTTTGATTTTTCTTTTCTTTTCATCTCTACTCATTTTCAATTTAATTTTTAGTAATGTTTATTCATATTTTATTTTATAATAATTATTTGCTCAACTGGACAAGTCGGCCAAAAATCACCTCTGAAGGCGAAATGACCAAAATGCCCTCCGTTTGGCTTAACAGGTCAAAATTGTCTGTACCGATTGAAAAATTTTTCTAAATATTTTCTTGGCATTCTAATGCCATAGGGACCTCAATGACTCTTCTCTGGAGTCCCAAAAATTATTTTATGAATTTTTACCCCGGGTCTAGGGCTCCTAGTTGCGAGAACCGCAACTTCCCTCTGGGTTACCCATCGCTTGGGCACCGGCTCATTTAACTTGGTTGTATTTTATTTCTAAAATTTTTCCTAAATTTTTCTTATTAATATTTGAGTTAATTATGGTTCCTCACTTTAGTTTAAATATTTTTCCGGACGTTCTAGCTGTCTGGACCGACACTGGTCACCGGAACAGTAGAATGTACGGAGTTGCTACCGGGAGGGTGTTACAACTCTTCCCCTCTAATTTAAATTTCGTCCTCGAAATTTACCTGATGCAAACAGTTGAGGGAACTGTTGCCCCATCGTCTCTTCACTTTCCCAAGTTGCCTCATCGGTGTTGTGGTGCCTCCAAAGCACTTTCACCAGTGGAATCTGCTTATTTCTCAACTCTTTCACTTCCTGAGCCAGGATCCGTAGAGGTTCTTCTTCATATGTCAAATCCGGCTGTATTTCAATTTCTTCCCTGGAGATGACATGTGAAGGATCCGAGGTATCTTCTTAACATAGATACGTGAAACACATTGTGGATCTTGTCCACTCGAGGTAAAGCTAGCCTATAGGCCACTGGACCCACACGTTCAATGACTTCATATGGGCCAATGAACCTAGGGCTTAACTTACCTTTCCTTCCAAACCTCAATACCTTCTTCCACGGTGACACCTTGAGGAACACTTTGTCGCTAACCGCATATTCTATTTCTTTTCTCTTCAGGTCGGCATAAGATTTACTCATGCAGAGGCAACCTTCGATTGGCTTTGATTAGTTTCACTTTCTCCTCGACTGTTTCACGTGTCTAGCCCCACCGCTTTGTTCGCCAATTCAGTCCAAAGACACCTGAGTTCTACATTTCCTCCCATACAGTGCTTTATATGGGGCCATTTGGATACTAGCTTGGTAGCTATTGTTGTATGCAAATTCTGCCAATGGGAGGTATCTATCCCAACTTCCCTCAAACTCAATGACACAACTCCTCAGCATATCCTCAAGGACCTGACATATATTTCATGTTATTATTATCATTTTAATTCAATAGTTGTATTAATTCAATTAGTTCAATTGTTTACCTGGATTACTCTTTCGGATTGCCCATCCGTCTGAGGATGGAAAGCTGTGCTGAAGTGGAGTTGTGTACCCAAGGACTCATGCAACTTCTTCCAAAATCTCGATGTAAACCTTGGGTCTCGATCAGATATGATGGAAAGTGGAATTCCATGCAGTCTAACTATCTCACTGATATACAATTCTGCTAACTTCTCCAGTGAGTAGTCAGTCCTAACTGGCAGAAAGTGTGCTGACTTAGTCAATCTATCTACTATCACCCATACTGCATCATGTTTCTTCTGGGTGAGAGGTAGACCACTTACAAAATCCATGGTGACCCGATCCCATTTCCATTCAGGTATGCGTATAGGCTGTAGCAAACCCGATGGAACTTGATGTTCTGCCTTGACTTGCTGACATGTCAAGCATTTAGTCACATAGTCAGCTATGTCTTTCTTCATACCAGGCCACTAATACTGAAGCTTCAGATCATGATACATCTTTGTACTTCCTGGGTGCATAGCATAAACACTGGTATGTGCCTCTTTTAGAATACTGGCCTTCAATTCCCCATTATCTGGTACACACAGTCTTCCTTTGTAATACAGACACCCATCTGCTTTCATCCCATAGTCAGTTGCTTTTCCCTCTGAGATTTTGCTCATAATAGCCATTAACTTTTCATCTGCCTTTTGCCCATCTAAAATCTGTTGTAGCAGGTTTGGCCTCACTTGCAACTCAGCCAAAATAGCTCCATCTCGAATCAAAGTTAGACGGGCATTCAATGATCTCAAAGCTGTGATGGACTTTCTGCTCAAAGCATCAGCAACTACATTTGCCTTCCCGTGATGGTAGTCAATTACACAATCATAGTCTTTCAGGAACTCAATCCATCGCCTCTGTCTAAGGTTGAGCTCCTTCTGGGTTGGCAAGTATTTTAGGCTTTTGTGGTCCGTGTAAATGTAGCACTTTTCACCATACAAGTAATGCCTCCATATCTTCAGTGCGAAGATAATTGCCGCAAGCTCTAGATCATGGGTAGGGTAGTTCTGCTCATGTGGCCTTAGTCGCTGGAAGCATAAGCGACCACTTTCCCCTCTTGCATCAATACACACCCTAACCCATTATGAGAGGCATCACGTGAGACCACAAAGTCCTTTCTCGACATCGGGCTGTTAACACCGGTGCCTCTGTCAACATAGCCTTCAACTTCTCAAACTGGTCTCGACACTTGCTATTCCAGTCAAATCGACATTCTTGTGTAACAACTTGGTCATTGGAGCAAATATTAAGGAAAATCCTTCACAAATCTTACAGAATACCTAGCTAGCCCCAAGAAGCTTCCGACCTCGCTTGTATTTCTCGGGAGGCTTCCATTCCATCATCGCTTCTATTTTCTTGGGATCCACTAATCCTATCACCGACACTATGTGTCCAAGGAATGCAATCTCATTCAACCAAAAGTCACACTTGGACAACTTAGCATACACCTTCTTTTCTCTCGGGGTTTGCGTAACAATCCTCAAATGTTCATCATGTTCTTCCCTGGTCTTGGAATACACCAAAATATCATCAATAAAGACCACTACGAACCGATCTAAGTGTGGATGGAAGATACGGTTCATAAGGTCCATGAATGCCGCTGGTGCATTTGTTAGGCCAAAGGGCATCACCAGAAACTCATAATGCCCATATCGGGTCCTGAATGCAGTCTTGGGCACATCTACATCCTTCACCCTTATCGATGATACCTCGATGCGAGATCAATCTTAGAAAATACTCCTGCTCCCTTCAACTGATCAAACAGATCATCAATTCTAGGCAACGGATATTTGTTCTTCACAGTCACTTTATTCAACTGCCGGTAATCAATGCAAAGCCTCAAAGTCCCATCCTTCTTCTTCACAAACAAAGACCGAGCTCCCCATGGTGACACATCGGCGTATGAACCCCTTATCAAGCAACTCTTGCAACCGAGTTTTCAACTCCTCAATTCTGGGTGCCATCCTATAAGGAGCAATGGAAATGGGTGTCAGATCTGCAGTGTCTCAATAGCAAATTCAACTTCCCTTTCTGGTGGTAAACCGGGCAATTCTTCAGGAAATACCTCTGGGAAGTCTCTTACTGTGGGTATGTCACTCAGGTTTGGCTTAGCCTGCCTAGTATCCACCACATGTGCTAGGTAGGCTTCACAGCCTTTTCTCATCATTCTTCTTGCAACTGTGGCTGAGATGACATTGGACAAGAAATCTGTCCTTTCCCCCACAACTGTGATCTCATTACCCTCAAAAGTTTTCAAAGAAATCCTCTTCAGTCTACAATCAACTATTGCTTGATGACGTGACAACCAGTCCATTCCCAAAATCATGTCAAACTCGTGGAAGGGCAACTCAATCAGGTCTGCCAAGAATTCATACCCCTGAATCCTTAACGGGCAACCCTTGTATACTTTGTTCACCACTACACTGTGGCCCAATGGATTAGTGACCAGAATGTCTTGGTCACTCTCCCCTACTAGTATCCCCCTTTCTATGGGTAGATTGATGCAGATGTATGAATGAGTGGATCCTGGATCCACCAATGCATGCACAGATGTATTGTAGAGGGAGAACGTACCCCTGATGACGTCCGGGGCATCTTGCTCCTCCTGGGCTCTAATGGCATAGGCTCTGGCAGGTGGTCTGCTATCAGGCCTCTCTGCTGGCGCTCGATGCAGCCTCTGTGATGGTCCCACTTGCCTCAGTTTGCGATTTCCTACTCCTTTGTGGTGCAGAGCAGTGCATGCGCTTGTGTTGGAGCGGCTATAGTAGTTCTGCGTGGGCGGTTCTTCAATCGATGCTCTGTTGACCCACACCTTAGCGAGCACCAGTCACTCTCCAACACTCCCCCTTGTGCCACTTGAGCGGTGTGGACATGCGAGAAGATGCTAGGGCTGGTCCCTGAACCCCATCCACAGAGCGCGCGATGGTGTGGTGACCTCTCTAGGGGTAGCGTGGCTTGGGCCCCAGGAGACCACGACCATGTGGCTGACCTGAACTCTGTGCAGGTGGACCCTTGAACCTCTTCCCAGATGCAGGAGCTGAACTAGACTGACCTGGGCCCCTCTTCTGCTGTCTTGCCCTTCTAGTCTGCTCACTGATTCTTACTTTTTCAGCCTTTATTGCAGCTTCCACTAACTTGGTAAATTCTGTGATTCCCAGGGCAGTGAGCTGGATCTTTATGTTGTCATTTAGTCCCTCTTCGAATCTCTTGCACCTTTCAGTTTCATTAGGGACTATCTCCCTTGATGTGACTCAATCGGCGAATTTCTTCTCATACTCGGCCCACAGCCTGTCTCGCTCAGTTAATGAATTCCCTTCTTCTCTCTTCTAGGTATACAGTACCCACATATTTCTTCTTGAATTCGGAGAGGAAGAAGTCCCAAGTTACTATTTCTGGCTGTACTTCACTAGACACCGTATCCCACCATTCATAAGCATCATCTTGCAACAGAGATATGGCAGCTTCTAGGTTTTGTTCAGGAGTGCAGTGGAGTTGTTTTAAAACTCTGCTGCATTCAACCAATTTTTTTTCATGCAACATAATCATCTTCTCTCTTGCCGAAGAAGTCCACTGCTCCAAATTTTCTTAATCTTTCCAGGTGTGATTTTGGTTGTGGAGCTGGTGGTGGTGGTGATGGTGGTGTTGGCATTACCCCAGCCATTTGTCTGAAGAATTCGGCCATTTGCTGGAACATGGCCTGTGGAGGCCGAAAGGTGCTCTGCTTGAGTCGGAGCAGTTCTCCCATACCCCCGATTTAATTGCTGCGGTGGAGCATGACTCTCCACTTCCTCCTCAACTGCCCTCTGAGATGTAGGGTCCATATCCTATTCAAAATAAGAAAGACAAACAGATCTGCATTAGTGTCACCTCGACTCTTACAAATGCAATGCATGGTATGGACTCAATCTAGGCCCAGAAATGCCTAAACCGTGCTCTGATACCACTAAATGTGACACCCCTTACTCGTGTATAGTATACGCGAGTAAGCAATGTCACACGGTGTACCGGCACACTCTAATATACCTTAATTAATTTTTATCATGCTTTTGAATATAACTTGTGAAATATTATTTATTTAAATCATTTATTGAAATTATAATTTATTTGAGGTTCTGAAAATTTTATAGAAAATCCGGCAGAGTACCGGCTAAAAATGGAGAAAACAGTTCTTCGGAACCTGTGAAAAACACTTCCAATAATCGTATTCAATCATTCTCAAACTCCAATGTCATCACAAACTCAATATTTTTCAACAACATTTCTCAATCAATCATTTCTCAGGGTACTCATATATAAGCAATGAATAAATACTCAAATTTTTCCATAGATAACCACAAATCTTTATTATTTACATGAACATCAAAATACATTACATAAGTTTCATTTACACAAAGGACAATAAAAATCAATTACAAAATACCAAAATGAAGCCTAGTGTCCTACCAATGCACTGTGGAAGGTGAGGTGACACGGACACTGTGCAGAGCTGCAGGATGGACTCACCCAGTCTGCGGTCTACTGGGCTCACGATCAGTATCTCCAGAACCTACGCGTGGCAAAGCAACGCGCTAACCAATAATGCTTAGTGGTGCAATAATAAAATAAAAGGAATAGCAGAAAATAAATATGTATTGAATGTATCGATGTTTTACTGGTTTTGTACTTGTTATAATCATTTATTTTGTTAACTTTATCCACTTTCATTCTTTTGGTTGCCCAAGTAACCTATACTGAACGACTGGACTGGATAAACGGGTAAATTGGCACTGGGTATCTAGTACCTTGGGCCGTCACACCATCGGTCACATATGCATCTCCAGGCAATGTAACAAAATGTGTAAATAATATTAGGCACGAGGCCAAGTCTCAACACAATATCAAAATGGCTAAAAGCCATAAAATCACTGAATGGCATAATGCCATGTGCAGTACTGCTAACTAAACCCTATTGGCATGCCAAACTATCCAAACCAATCTTGTTAGGTATACTAGGGCATTTGATACTTTTAAATTCTTCAATTTTTGAATTTCAAGTTTTGGTGTCACTATTCACCTTATTGGTTAACAAAAATGTTGACTTTTGGATAGAAAATAGGTACATTGGTTTTGACACTCCCAAAATACCACATTTTGCATTGAAAACTTGTTGGCATTAAGCATTAATACCATTTCTAAGCTTAAACCAAGGGAAGCAAAATTTACAGTTTTTGTAACCCAACTTTACTGTTCCATTAGGCACTGTTGCAGTGGGAATTTGAGGAAATGGTAAACATGAAAGTTGTTCCTTATTTTGTCTAGTTGAATTTCTTTTTTTTGAATCACTCCATTTGGAGTTTTGTAGCTCCAGATATGGTCCAAAAACAACAGCTGGCCGGATGGCAAAACTGCAGAATTGACCATATCTACGGCAAAGGAACAAAGGATCGCCACTGCCTTGTTGGATGGGTTCTGGCCATAATTTGGGGTAGGTTTCTTCATGAAAGTTGTTTGTCTATGTCTTAACTTGTTGCTGCAAAAAGTTTTAGGCCAATTGACCATTTCTACAGTGAGTTATGGCCAAATGAACAGTTACTGTTCATTTGGCCATTCTGCAGATTCTAGTTGCAGGGTATCCGGATTGGGGCCAATATTTGGTCCACTTGCTTTGGTCTTTTGGACATGGTTTCTTCAGAAAAATTGTGCCATTATAAGTCTAGTTTCATTTCCAATTGGCCAAACACCAATTGGACCTACATAGCCAAAGATATGGCAGTCCAAACAGGCTGGACTCACAGCCTCATTGCTACTGTCACTAGGCAGCCTACCAATTGGGTTTGTAACACTTTAGTTCACTTCAAATTATGATTAACTTGCCTCAAATGGTCACTAATTGACCATTAGAATGTTCACTAATCACTTCATAAGCCAAATCAAATTTTCACTCCCTAAACCCTAATTTCCTTTAAGAATTTACACAAGGTACCTTAATTTGACTCACTAACTCATTATTCACATATATATATTCTTTAATCATGATCTTTAGTCCACTTTAAATCCATCAAAACAATCACTCTTATCCCTTCCTTAGGGCTGCCGAAATTCATGGTAAACATAAACATAAATTTCATTCATTTAAGTTACAAATTCTTACCTATTTCAAGTCTCTAACATGGAATTAATGAGTTTTAGATACATATGTGCACTAACCTCTTGTAGGGCAGAATTTTCCCAAGCTTAACTTCACTTTCTTTCCTTTTCTTGGCTGCCAAACACTTCCCCAAGAGGTATGGACAAATTTTAATGAAAGGTGTTTAGGGTTTAGTAGTGAAACAAAGAGAGAAATGAAGCTTTTTTGAAGGTGTTAATGGAGGTTTGGGCAAGCTTGGATTTCGGCTGGTTAGGGAGGAAGAGGATGGCTGCTGTTGCTTTTTAATTTTTTTGGTCTCAATTATCTCTTTTATTAGTTAGTTGAGTGTTTGTTTAATTGTGATTGGAGGGGGCTTTTAAATGACATCATAAAGATGTCATAATTTGCTTTATTTTGATTTTTCTTTTCTTTTCATCTCTACTCATTTTCAATTTAATTTTTAGTAATGTTTATTCATATTTTATTTTATAATAATTATTTACTCAACTGGACAAGTCGGCCAAAAATCACCTCTGAAGGCGAAATGACCAAAATGCCCTCCGTTTGGCCTAACAGGTCAAAATTGTCTGTACCGATTGAAAAATTTTTCTAAATATTTTCTTGGCATGCTAATGCCATAGGGACCTCAATGACCCTTCTCTGGAGTCCCAAAAATTATTTTATGAATTTTTACCCCGGGTCTAGGGCTCCTAGTTGCGAGAACCGCAACTTCCCTCTGGGTTACCTATCGCTTGGGCACCGGCTCATTTAACTTGGTTGTATTTTATTTCTAAAATTTTTCCTAAATTTTTCTTATTAATATTTGAGTTAATTATGGTTCCTCACTTTAGTTTAAATATTTTTCCGGACGTTCTAGCTGTCCGGACCGACACTGGTCACCGGAACAGTAGAATGTACGGAGTTGCTACCGGGAGGGTGTTACAAATTCATAGGTTAAAACATACTTCAAAAACTTGCTCTGATACCACTAAAACATGTCACACCTTACCCCTCTGTAAGGCATAACATGATCCCGTAGAATACCTAATGAACTACCGAACTTCACCTACCGATAACTCATTAAGTACCCTACAAGGGATTTTAAAACAATTTTCTTATTTTTGATAAGTGGTGGGCATTTCTAATAAGTATTTTAAACATGTAATTAAGTTGAAAGCTAGTTGAAAATTTTAGCCCATTTTGTTTTTTCGCAAATTTTATAAAAATTTTGACAGAGTTTCCTCTGTATTTTGAGAAAACAGTTCTTTAAATACCTGTAAAAAGCACTTCTAAAAATTTTCTCAACAGCTGCTTCAATTTCATACGCAATCTCAATCAAGTTCTCAACACATTTATCAACTTTCCATTTCAAATCCAGTATCCAATGATCATCAAAATACTAACAATCATTTCATTCAAATTAAATAAAATAGTTCCATTCATATTTCATTAGAAACAAAACAATTTAAATAGATCTTTACAAAATTTATATTAAGAGAATTTCAAACTACAATATATATTACAACTTTATATAAATTTTATACAACTGCTCAAGACCCATTTTTACATGTCCATACATTTATGTGCAATATATACATCAAAAGAAATATTTACAATTAGGGTATAAATTATACCCGAAGACTTTAGGCTGAATGATCCTCAATCTTTAGCAGCTTAGTCTGCTGCTCCTCTAGTCTCTGTATCTGCGATAGCAATAAAAGCTATCGCTGAGTACTAGGACTCAGTGGTGCACAACATACTAAAATAATCTTTAGGCAAAAATAAAATCACATTTATTCAAAAATTTGACTAAACATGAGCATTAAACACAAAACATGAATTATGAGATTTTAATGCAAACCACCTTCATTTCGAAGTATCAAAACACATTTCAAAAAACCCACAGTTAGATCATGCCATTCGAAACAAATAGAATCTCGATAGCCTGAGGCTAAAGAGAAATCACATCACAAGGCTAGCTAGCTCAAATATATGGATATCTATTCACATCCTCTTCTACTGGCACACCTCAACACTTCTCCAGAGAAGGAATCAAAATTCGAAACTAATTACCCCCACTAGTCGTGCTAGTGAGGTGTTCAAATATATGGTCATGACACTGTGGTTTCAAAACTTAGCTTAACAATTTGCTAAATATTGCCATTTCAAATATACACAATAACTTTCACAATTTAAATCAAACATCTTGAATAAGATCACAATAAACTTTCAACAATTCAAAGCAAGAGTAAAAATACATATTTCATTCACTTTATCAATAAATTTTAAGGCATAGTAGTGTTGTGCACAAACCTCAAGCGAGTCGTCCCTTAGCCTGGACTCGGTTCCTCGGGTTCCTTCCCGATATTCTTTTCAGCTGAAACACACAATTTTACAATGTTTCAGCACTAGAACTTAACATAAATCTAAAATAAATTTAGCTTCACATTCACCTAGTTCTAACGTGTTAAATTCGACGTTCTCGAAATTTTTGTGTTTTGGGTTACTATTTACTGCACTATTCAATTCAAATTGTTGACTTTCTAAGGCTTAATAGGTATGGGAATTCCAAATTCATCCACATACCACATTTTGGTCACTAAACTTGTTGGTTTTGGTCATTTTCTCAAAACTTAGGTCTTTTAGGCAAAATTGCCAATTTTTGGTTTTGGAGTCCTAAGTTGCACTGTTTCATTGGCCCTTTTACTATTGGAATTTGGCAAAACTTCCTTCATAGAAAATGTTCCTTATTGTCTTAATTGTACTCTCATTTTTGGATCACCCCAATTGGAGTTTTGTAGCTCAAGTTATAGCCAAAATACAATTACTGTTCACGTGCACTGTTCATGCTGTAATTTAGGTTCTGGAAGATTTTTTATCCAACTTCATTCAATAATTTGATCAAGTTAAGTCCATAATTTGGTCTAATTTACTTCATACGAAATGTTCTACTATGTCTTAGGTTTCCATCGGTTTAAGAATCGCCTAAATCGGAGTTTTCTAGAGAGAGTTATAGCCATTGGAACTTTACTGTTCAAATGAAAATTTGCAGTTTTGCAGGTTCAGTAACTCAACTTTGCTCAATCATTTGATTAGGTTAATGGCATAATTTGGGTTGGTTTTCTTCATAAAAGTTTTAGATCTATATCTTATCTAATTACTGGTAAAATTTCAGGTCATTTTGACCTACCTAGCTCGAATTATGACCAAATGAACAATTACTGTTCATTTGGTCAACAGTGGCAAGTACCGCTCTCATTTCACTTTGGTTAATTGGTTCACTAAGTTTTGGTCAGTTTTTGGCCATGGTTCCCTAATGAAAATTGTGCTATTTTATGTCTATTTTCATCCCCAATTGGTGGCATATCAATTGGACTTATAAAATTTCCGTTTTGGTCCTTCAAAGTTGGTTTGGTCATGCTGCTCACCCTCCGAATTTGGTTTCACTTTAAACAATTCAAACACATCTCCTTTGGTCATTAATGACCATTTTTCAGTTCACAATTGGTCAAAGTCATCATTTATGCATTTCTCCAAATTTTGGTTCACAAACCCTAACATTCAAACCCTAACTCATTCACCTCATGCATTTAACTACATTTAATGGTTTTAATGCTAATCATTCAACTAAGTAAGGTTTCCAAACTCATTCAAAACCCTCAAGCCATACAATTGATGTCCCCTCTTCAAGCTGGCCGAATTTCAGTAATGGTCCTTCCCCCATATTTTTATTTCCTTTCATAAATTCCAAGCTCATTTCAACCACTAATTATGCATTTAAATGGAAAAATAAGGAGTTTAATATACTAACCTCAACTTAAAGCTTCAAATCTCTCTCTTAGCCCTTCTTTCCTCTTGTAGTCTTCTTCTCAAGTTATAATAACAAGCTCTAGTGAGGTTTCTAAGAGAGTTATTAGGATCAAGTGGAGAAATTAAAGCTAGAGTGCAAGCTTTAATGGAAAATTTCCATGGAGGGAATATGGAGAAGGTGGGGCGGCACCAAAGAAGAAGAAAAAGAGATTGTAACACCCTCCCTGTACCAACTCCGTACATTCTACTGTTCCGGTGACCGGTGTCGGTCCGGACAGCTAGAACGTCCGGAAAAATATTTAAACTAAAGTCGGGAATCATAATTAACTCAAATATTAATAAGAAAAATTTAGTAAAAATTTTAGGAATAAAATACAACCAAGTTAAACGAGCCGGTGCCCTAGCGATGGGTAACCAGAGGGAAGTTGCGGTTCTCGCAACTTGGAGCCCTAGACCCAGGGGAAAAATTATAAAATAATTTTTGGGATTCCAGAGAAGGGTTATTGAGGTTCCCATGGCATTAGAATGCCAAGAAAATACCTAGAAAAAATTTTCAATCGGTACAGACAATTTTGACCCGTTAAGCCAAACGAAGGGCATTTTGGTCATTTCGCCTTCAGAGGTGATTTTTGGCCGACTTGTCCAGTTGAATAAATAATTAATATAATATAAAATATGAATAAACATTACTAGAAATTAAATTGAAAATGAGTAGTGGAGGAAAGAAAAGAAAAAGAGGAAAAGGGGTATTTATGACATCATGGTGATGTCATTAAGAAAAACTATGACCAATCAAAATTTAGCCATTATTTGACTAACTAATAGAGAGATAAAAGAAGACCCAAAATAAGAAAAATGTCATCTTCTTCCTTTGAACTCCCAACCAACCGAAACCTCTATCTCTCCTCCCTCCATTGATTTTCAATCCAAACCTTAAATTCCCTCCTCATTTCACCCTAAAACCCTAGAGACCTTTCACTAAAATTTGCCCTAGCACCTTGCTAAACCTTTTGGCAGCTAAGAAGGAGAAAGAATTGAAGTTTGGGGCTTGGAAAAATTCTGCCACTTGAGGTTAGTGCATCTATATCTTAAAAACTCATTATTTTCATGGTTTAGGACTTGAAACTAGTAAGAATTGTAATTTAAATGAACCAAAAACCTATGTGTATGACATCTTGAATTTTGGCTGCCCTAGCTATGGAATAGAAGGGAGTGTTTTTATGAGCTTGAAGTGAACTAGAGTTATGTTGGAAGGTTATAAACACAAGAATAATGGATTAAAAGTTAACTAAGATAACTTGTATAAAACATGAATTTGAATTAGGGTTTTGTGAGCAAAATGTAAACTTGGTTTAGGAAATTATTAGAGAGCATTTTAATGGTCAATTAGTGACCATTTTAGGTAAGTTGACCATTAAATGGACTGAAAAATAGGATTGCAAAGTGAGGTTGTAGGCTGCCTTAGGACAGCAGCAAATGGACTGAAATTTCAGTCCAATTACAAAGCCATAACTTTGGCTGTGTTAGTCCAATTGGTGTTTGGCCAATTGGACATGAAACTAGGCTTATAATGACACATTTTTTCTGAAGAAACCATGCCCAAAAGACCAAAGCAAGAGGACCAAAACTTTGCCCCAATCCGGATACCCTGCAACTGATTCTGCAGAATGACCAAATGAACAGTAAGCCATAACTCACTGTGGATATGGTCAATTGACCTGAAAGTTTTACAGCAACAAGTTAAGACATAGAAAAACAACTTTCATGAAGGAACCTACCCCAAATTATGGCTAGAACTTATCCAACCAAGTGACTCTAGTTACTGTTCCTGTTACTGTAGATATAGTCAATTCTGCAGATTGGCAATCCGGCCAGCTGTGGTTTTTGAGCCATATCTGGAGCTACAAAACTACAAATGGAGTGATTCAAAAAAGAAAATTCAACTAGACAAAATAAGGAACAACTTTCATGTTTTACATTTCTTCAAATTTCCACAGTAACAGTGTCCAATGGAACAGTGAAGTTGACTCACCAAAACTGAAAATTCTGCTTGTGTTGGTTTACACTTTGAAATGGTATTAACACTTAATGCCAACAAGTTTTAAACACAAAATGTGGTATGTTGGGAGTGCCAAAGTCAATGTACATATTTTCTATCCAAAAGTCAACATTTTTGTTGATCAATGAGGTGAATAGTAACACCAAAACATGAAATTCACAAATTGAAGAATTTAAAAGTTTCAAATGCCCTAGTATACCTAACAAGATTGGTTTGGATAGTTTGGCATGCCAATAGGGTCCAGTTAGCAGTACTGCACATGGCAATATGCCATTCCGTGATCTCATGGCTTTTAGCCATTCTGACTTTGTATTGAGATTTGGCCTTGTGCCTGATATTATTCTGACTTGTTAACTGCTCATTGCACACCGGGAGATGCATATGTGACCGATGGTGTGACGGCTCGAGGTACTAGGTACCCAGTGCCAGTTTACCCGTTATCCAGTCCAGTCATCTAGTGTAGGTTACTTGGGGCAACCAAATGAATAAAAGTGAACAACGTTAATGAAATAATGAATATACCAATACCAAACAAAGAAAGCATACACATTTATTTTCTTGCTATTTTCTTTTATTATATTATTGCACCACTAAGCATTATTGCTTAGCACGTTGCTTTTGCCACGCGTAGGTACTGGAGATCCCGATCGTGAGCCCAGTAGACCACGATCATCGGTGAGTCCATCCTGCAGTTCTGCACAGTGTCCTTGTCACCTCAACTTCTGCAGTGCATTGGTAGGTCATTAGGTGTCATTTTGACATTTTGTAACTTAACTTTGTTTTTCTCATATGAAATTAAACTTGTGTAATATATATTGATGTTTATGTAAATTATGAAAATTGTACTTGTGAATGGAAATGTAAATGTTTACTTGTGATTTATATGTGATCATCACATGTGATGGATGATTGAGAACTGGAATTGAAATGTTGTTGAGATCTTAATGTTGAGATTTTGTTGATAAATTGAAGTTGGAATTGTTTGGAAATTATTTGGAAGTGTTTTTAACAGGTTCCGAAGAACTGTTTTCTCCATTTTTAGCCTGTACTCCGCCGGATTTTCTTTAAAATTTTCGGAACCCCAAATAAATAATAATTTTGATAAATGGCTTAAATAAATCATATTTCATAAATTAGCTTCAAAAGCATGACACAAATTAAGTAAGGTATATTAGAGTGTGCCAGTACACCGTGTGGCATTACTTACTCGGGTATACTGTACACGGGTAAGGGGTGTCACATTTAGTGGTATCAGAGCACGGTTTAGGCGTTTCTGGGCCTAGATTGAGTCCATACCATGCATTGCATTTGTAAGAGTCGAGGTGACACTAACGCAGATCTGTTTATCTTTCTTATTTTGAATAGGATATGGATCCTTCATCTCAGAGAGCCGTTGAGGAGGAAGTGGAGAGTCATGCTCCACCTGCAGCAGCTGAGACTGGGGGCATGAGAGAATCTGCTCCGCCAGCTCAAGCAGAGCCTGGTCAGCCTCCACAGGCCATGTTCCAACAAATGGCCGACTTCTTTAGACAAATGGCCGGTGTAATGCCACCACCACCACCACCACCAGCTCCACAACAGAAATCACACCTGGAAAGGCTAAGGAAGTTTGGAGCTGTGGACTTCTATGGCAAGAGAGAAGATGACTCTATTGCAGCCGAGAATTGGTTGAACAGAACAGGCAGAGTACTAAAACAACTTCACTGCACTCCAGAGCAAAACCTGGAAGCTGCCATCTCTTTACTGCAAGATGATGCATATGAGTGGTGGGACACCGTGTCCAGTGAAGTGCGATAGAAGTCAGAACTTGGGACTTCTTTCTTTCAGAATTTAAGAAGAAATATGTGGGTACTGTATATCTGGAAGAGAGAAGAAGAGATTTTATTAACCTGAGGCAGAGACAGCTGTCAGTGGCCGAATATGAGAAGGAGTTTGTTCAATTAAGCCGTTATGGAAGGGAGATAGTCCCTAATGAAGCTGAAAGGTGCAAGAGATTTGAAGAGGGACTAAATGACAACATCAAGATCCAGCTCACTGCCTTGGGAATCACAGAATTTACCAAGTTAGTGGAAGCTGCAATAAAGGTGGAAAAAGTAAGAATCGGTGGCGGACTAGAAGAGAGAGACAGCAGAAGAGGGGACCGTGTCAGTCTAGCTCAGCTCCTGCATTTGGAAAGAAGTTCAAGGGTCCACACACGCAGTTCGGCTCACCACATGGTCGAGTCGGTCTCGGGGCCCAGCCACGATTCACCTAGGAGAGTCGGTCCACACCATCGGTGGGCGCTCTCCGAGGATGGGGTTCGAGGACCAGCCCCAACATCTTCTCGCATGTCCACACCGCTGAAGTGGCATAAGGAGTGTTGGAGAGTAATCGGTGCTCGCTTGAGATGTGGGTCTCAGAGCATCGGTGAAACCGCCCACGTAGAACCACTACAATCGCTCCAACACAAGCATGGACACTGCTCTGCACCACGCAGAGGTAGAAAACCCGCAAATCGACACGGTGGGACCATCACGAGGCTGCATCTGAGCGGCCAGAGGCGGATAATGGACCACCTGCGAAATTATGCCCGAGAGCTCGGGAGGAGCAAGATGCCGGACGTCATCGAGTGCGTTCCCTCTACACTACACTGTGCATGCATTGGTGGATCCAGATCCACTCATTCCTACATTTGCATCAACCTACCCGTAGAAAGGGGATACTAGTAGGGAGAGTGACCAAGACATTACGGTCACTAATCCATTGGGCCACATGTGGTAGTGAACAAGTTATACAAAGGTTGCCCGTTGAGGATTCAGGGTATGAATTCTTGGCGGACTGATTGAGTTGCCTTTCCATGAGTTTGACGTGATTTTGGGAATGGGTGGTTGTCACGTCATCAGGCAATAGTTGATTGCAAATTGAAGAGAATTTCTCTAAAAACTTCAGAGGGTAATGAGATCACAGTTGTGGGGGAAAGGACAGATTTCTTGTCCAATGTCATCTCAGCCACCGTTGCAAGAAGAATGATGAGAAAAGGCTGTGAAGCCTACCTAGCACATGTGGTGGATACTAGGCAGGCTAAGCCAAACCTGAGTGACATACCCACAGTGAGAGACTTCCCAGAGGTATTTCCTGAAGAGTTGCCTGGTTTGCCACTAGAAAGGGAAGTTGAATTTGCGATTGAGACAACTGCGGACAAAGACCCATTTCCATTGCTCCTTATAGGATGGCACCCATGAATTGAGGAGTTGAAAACTCGGTTGCAAGGATTCTTTGGATAAGGGGTTCATACGCCCCAGTGTGTCACCATGGGGAGCTCCAGTGCTGTTTGTGAAGAAGAAGGATGGGACTTTGAGGCTATGCATTGATTATCGGCAGTTGAATAAGGTGACAGTGAAGAACAAATATCCGTTGCCTAGAATTGATGATCTGTTTGATCAGTTGAAGGGAGCAGGAGTATTTTCTAAGATTGATCTCATATCAGGGTATCATCAGTTGAGGGTAAAGGATGTAGATGTGCCCAAGACTGCATTCAGGACCCGGTATGGGCATTATGAGTTTCTGGTGATGCCCTTTGGCCTAACAAATGCACCAGCGGCATTCATGGACCTTATGAACCGTATCTTCCATCCATACCTAGATCGGTTCGTAGTGGTCTTTATTGATGATATTTTGGTGTATTCCAAGACCAGGGAGGGACATGATGAGCATTTGAGGATTGTTCTGCAAACCCTGAAAGAAAAGAAGCTGTATGCTAAGTTGTCCAAGTGTGACTTTTAGTTGAATGAGATTTCATTCCTTGGACACATAGTGTCAGCTGATGGGATTAGGGTGGATCCCAAGAAAATAGAAGCAGTGATGGAATGGAAGCCTCCCAGAAACACAACTGAGGTCAGAAGCTTCTTGGGGCTAGCTGGGTATTACAGAAGATTTGTGAAGGGATTTTCCCTAATAGCTGTTCCAATGACCAAGTTGTTACACAAGAATGTCAGATTTGACTGGAATGACAAGTGTCAGACCCGTTTTGAGAAGTTGAAGGCTATGTTGACAGAGGCACCCGTATTAACACAACCAGTGTCAGGAAAGGACTTCGTGGTCTATAGTGATGCCTCTCATAATGGGTTAGGGTGTGTATTGATGCAAGAGGGGAAGGTGGTCGCCTATGCTTCCAGGCAGTTAAGGCCACATGAACAGAACTACCCTACCCAAGATCTAGAGCTTGCAGCAATTATCTTCGCACTGAAGATATGGAGGCATTACTTGTATGGTGAAAAGTGCTACATTTACACAGACCACAAGAGTCTAAAATATTTTCCAACTCAGAGGGAGCTCAACCTTAGACAGAGGCGATGGATTGAGTTCCTGAAGGATTATGACTGTGTAATTGACTACCATCCTGGGAAGGCAAATGTAGTTGCTGATGCTTTGAGCAGAAAGTCCATCACAGCTTTGAGATCATTGAATGCCCGTCTAACTTTGATTCGAGATGGAGCTATTTTGGCTGAGTTGCAAGTGAGGCCAAACACCTCTGACAGATTTTGGATGGGCAAATGGCAGATGGAAAATTAACGGCCATTATGAGCAAAATCCCAGAAGGAAAAGCAACTGATTATAAGGTAAAGGTAAATGGGTGTCTGTATTACAAAGGAAGACTGTGTGTACCAGATGATGGGGAATTGAAGGTCAATATTCTAAAAGAGGCACACACTAGTGTATATGCTATGCACCCAGGAAGTACAAAGATGTATCATGATCTGAAGCTTCAGTATTGGTGGCCTGGTATGAAGAAAGACATAGCTGACTATGTGACTAAATGCTTGACATGTCAGCAAGTCAAGGCAGAACATCAAGTTCCATCGGGTTTGCTACAGCCGATACGCATACCTGAATGGAAATGGGATCAGGTCACCATAGATTTTGTAAGTGGTTTACCTCTCACCCGGAAGAAACATGATGCAGCGTGGGTAATAGTGGATAGATTGACCAAGTCAGCACATTTTCTGCCAGTTAGGACTGACTACTCACTGGAGAAGTTAGCAGAATTGTATATCAGTGAGATAGTTAGACTGCATGGAATTCCACTTTCCATCATATCTGATCGAGACCCAAGGTTTACATCGAGATTCTGGAAGAAGTTGCATGAGTCCTTGGGTACACAACTCCATTTCAGCACAGCTTTCCATCCTCAGACGGATGGGCAATCTGAAAGAGTAATCCAGGTAAACAATTGAAACCAATGAAATTGATACAAATATTGAATAGAAATGATAACAATAACATGAAATATATGTCAGGTCCTTAAGGATATGCTAAAGAGTTGTGTCATTGAGTTTGAGGGAAGTCGGGATAGATACCTCCCACTGGCAGAATTTGCATACAACAATAGCTACCAAGCTAGTATCCAAATGGCCCCATATGAAGCGCTGTATGGGAGAAAATGTAAAACTCCAGTGTGCTAGACTGAATTGGGCGAAGACAAACTGGTAGGGCCAGACCTGGTGAAACAGGCTGAGGAGAAGGTGAAATCAATCAAAGCCAACTTAAAGGTTGCCTCGCATGCATGTAAATCTTATGCCGACCTGAAGAGGAAAGAAATAGAATATGGGGTTGGCGACAAAGTGTTCCTCAAGGTGTCACCATGGAAGAAGGTATTGAGGTTCGGAAGGAAAGGTAAGTTGAGCCCTAGGTTCAATGGCCCCTATGAAATCATCGAACGTGTGGGTCCAATGGCCTATAGTTTAGCTTTACCACCAGAGCTGGACAAGATCCAAAATGTGTTCCACGTGTCTATGCTCAGAAGATACCGCTCAGATCCATCACATGTCATCTCCAGAGAAGAAATTGAAATACAGCCGGATTTGACATACGAAGAAGAACCTCTACGGATCTTGGCTCGGGAAGTGAAAGAGTTGAGAAACAAGCAAATTCCACTGGTGAAAGTGCTTTGGAGGCACCACAACACCGAGGAGGCAACTTGGGAAAGTGAAGAGACGATGAGGCAACAGTTCCCTCAACTGTTTGCATCAGGTAAATTTCGAGGACGAAATTTAAATTAGGGGGGAAGAGTTGTAACACCCCCCCTGTACCAACTCCGTACATTCTACTGTTCCGGTGACCGGTGTCGGTCCGGATAGCTAGAACGTCCGGAAAAATATTTAAACTAAAGTCGGGAATCATAATTAACTCAAATATTAATAAGAAAAATTTAGTAAAAATTTTAGGAATAAAATACAACCAAGTTAAACGAGCCGGTGCCCTAGCGATGGGTAACCAGAGGGAAGTTGCGATTCTCGCAACGAGGAGCCCTAGACCCAGGGGAAAAATTATAAAATAATTTTTGGGATTCCAGAGAAGGGTTATTGAGGTTCCCATGGCATTAGAATGCCAAGAAAATACCTAGAAAAATTTTTCAATCGGTACAGACAATTTTGACCCGTTAAGCCAAACGAAGGGCATTTTGGTCATTTCGCCTTCAGAGGTGATTTTTGGCCGACTTGTCCAGTTGAATAAATAATTAATATAACATAAAATATGAATAAATATTACTAGAAATTAAATTGAAAATGAGTAGTGGAGGAAAGAAAAGAAAAAGAGGAAAAGGGGTATTTATGACATCATGGTGATGTCATTAAGAAAAACTATGACCAATCAAAATTTAGCCATTATTTGACTAACTAATAGAGAGATAAAAGAAGACCCAAAATAAGAAAAATGTCATCTTCTTCCTTTGAACTCCCAACCAGCCGAAACCTCTATCTCTCCTCCCTCCATTGATTTTCAATCCAAACCTTAAATTCCCTCCTCATTTCACCCTAAAACCCTAGAGACCTTTCACTAAAATTTGCCCTAGCACCTTGCTAAACCTTTTGGCAGCCAAGAAGGAGAAAGAAATTGAAGTTTGGGGCTTGGAAAAATTCTGCCACTTGAGGTTAGTGCATCTATATCTTAAAAACTCATTATTTTCATGGTTTAGGACTTGAAACTAGTAAGAATTGTAATTTAAATGAACCAAAAACCTATGTGTATGACATCTTGAATTTTGGCTGCCCTAGCTATGGAATAGAAAGGAGTGTTTTTATGAGCTTGAAGTGAACTAGAGTTATGTTGGAAGGTTATAAACACAAGAATAATGGATTAAAAGTTAACTAAGATAACTTGTATAAAACATGAATTTGAATTAGGGTTTTGTGAGCAAAATGTAAACTTGGTTTAGGAAATTATTAGAGAGCATTTTAATGGTCAATTAGTGACCATTTTAGGTAAGTTGACCATTAAATGGACTGAAAAATAGGATTACAAAGTGAGGTTGTAGGTTGCCCTAGGACAGCAGCAAATGGACTAAAATTTCAGTCCAATTACAAAGCAATAACTTTGGCTGTGTTAGTCCAATTGGTGTTTGGCCAATTGGACATGAAACTAAGCTTATAATGGCACATTTTTGCTGAAGAAACCATGCCCAAAAGACCAAAGCAAGAGGACCAAAACTTGGCCCCAATCCGGATACCTTGCAACTGATTCTGCAGAATGACCAACATTTGGCCATAACTCACTGTAGATATGGTCAATTGACCTGAAATTTTTACAGCAACAAGTTAAGACATAGAAAAACAACTTTCATGAAGGAACCTACCCCAAATTTTGGCCAGAACTCATCCAACCAAGTGACTCTAGTTACTGTTCCTGTTACTGTAGATATGGTCAATTCTGCAGATTGGCAATCCGGCCAGCTGTGGTTTTTGAGCCATATCTGGAGCTACAAAACTCCAAATGGAGTGATTCAAAAAAGGAAATTCAACTAGACAAAATAAGGAACAACTTTCATGTTTTACATTTCTTCAAATTTCCACAGTAACAGTGTCCAATGGAACAGTGAAATTGACTCACCAAAACTGAAAATTCTGCTTGTGTTGGTTTACACTTTGAAATGGTATTAACACTTAATGCCAACAAGTTTTAAACACAAAATGTGGTATGTTGGGAGTGCCAAAGTCAATGTACATATTTTCTATCCAAAAGTCAACATTTTTGTTGACTAATGAGGTGAATAGTAACACCAAAACATGAAATTCACAAATTGAAGAATTTAAAAGTTTCAAATGCCCTAGTATACCTAACAAGATTGGTTTGGATAGTTTGGCATGCCCATAGGGTCCAGTTAGCAGTACTGCACATGGCAATATGCCATTCCGTGATCTCATGGCTTTTAGCCATTCTGACTTTGTATTGAGATTTGGCCTTGTGCCTGATATTATTCTGACATTGTTAGCCGCTCATTACTGCCGGGAGATGCATATGTGACCGATGGTGTGACGGCCCGAGGTACTAGGTACCCAGTGCCAGTTTACCTGTTATCTAGTCCAGTCATCTAGTGTAAGTTACTTGGGGCAACCAAATGAATAAAAGTGAACAACGTTAATGAAATAATGAATATACCAATACCAAACAAAGAAAGCATACACATTTATTTTCTTGCTATTTTCTTTTATTATATTATTGCACTACTAAGCATTATTGCTTAGCGCGTTGCTTTTGCCACGCGTAGGTACTGGAGATTCCGATCATGAGCCCAGTAGACCACAGACTGGGTGAGTCCATCCTGCAGTTCTGCACAGTGTCCTTGTCACCTCAACTTCTGCAGTGCATTGGTAGGACATTGGGTGTCATTTTGACATTTTGTAACTTAACTTTGTTTTTCTCATATGAAATTAAACTTGTGTAATGTATATTGATGTTTATGTAAATTATGAAATTACTTGTGAATGGAAATGTAAATGTTTACTTGTGATTTATATGTGATCATCACATGTGATGGATGATTGAGAACTGGAATTGAAATGTTGTTGAGATCTTAATGTTGAGATTTTGTTGATAAATTGAAGTTGGAATTGTTTGGAAATTATTTGGAAGTGTTTTTAACAGGTTCCGAAGAACTGTTTTCTCCATTTTTAGCCGGTACTCCGCCGGATTTTCTTTAAAATTTTCAGAACCCCAAATAAATAATAATTTTGATAAATGGCTTAAATAAATCATATTTCATAAATTAGCTTCAAAAGCATGACACAAATTAAGTAAGGTATATTAGAGTGTGCCAGTACACCGTGTGGCATTACTTACTCGGGTATACTGTACACGGGTAAGGGGTGTCACAGAGATTTTTTTGTTTTTCTTTTCTTTTATTTTCTTTATTTATTTTAGTTATGGAAGACCACAAAATTTCCAATTAATTAATTAAATTAATTAGTTTAGTTATGGCATCATGCATGAGGTCATGCATGATGTCATCACCTTTTTACTTTTTGATTTTTCCTCTTTTTTTTTTCTATTAGTTCTTTAATTTAATTCTCGATTCCGAAATTTTCTTTTCTCCAATTTTATTTGACAGTTAGGTCAGGAGTCAGCTCTCGGGGTCAATTGACCAAATTGCCCCTCGCCGGTTCATCCCGGTTTGCAAATAATTCCATATTTCTTTTGGTTCCCTGACCTAATTATTTGACTGACTTACCAGTTCTTTTTCATGATTTTCTCTTTTTCACTGTGTCCATAAGGGTCCTAAGGACCGCAGCGTCACTTTTTACGGTTCGAAATTTGAGTTTAAAATGACTTCGCAATCATTCCCGAGAAGGTCACCCATCGTTGTGACTCTCGGCTCGTTTAACTTCTTTTGTTCTGTTTTTCTTATTTATACTTAACTAATTGAACATTAGTAATTATTTGTGTTTGTGGCTTATCTAGTTGTCTTAAGTGTAGTTCTAATCCCCTTAGCTGTCTGGACCGACACCGGTCACCGGAACAGTGAAATCTACCAAGCTATGCAAACAGGGTGTTACAATTAGCAACCAATAATCAGTTGCTAATCAATATTAAAAAAATCTTGAAAATACGATCGACAACTGATTTTAAAATTGGTTGCGATTAGCATCTGCTTAATAAATTGATTGCAAAATTAAAATGTTATTTTAATTGGCTCCTATATTTAAGCAACAGATTGCAAAAAATAATTGCTATCAACAATCGATTTAAATTGGTTGTAAAAATCAATTGCTAACAGTAATCAATAAGGAATCAGTTGCAAATTTTGTGTATTTGAAAAAAAAAACTCTAAATTTAGCAACCGATCTAAATTAGTTGCTAAATTTTTTCTCTAAAAATATTCATCTAATTTTTTGTTTTATTTTTTTTATTTGAATCAATTTTGCAACCGCGAAGGAATCGGTTGCAAAATTTTTCTTCAAAAATCCTGCTCAATTTGTTGTTTTTGCTTTTTTATTTGCAATCAATATGCGAATTGGTTGCTAACAACAACCGATTTTAGCAACCATTTGAAATTGGTTGCTATTAACAACAATTTTTGTAACCGATAGAAATCGGTTGCAAAAATTTCTCCAAAAAATTTTTACTCAAATTTTTGAAAAAAGTAGCAACTAATAATCAGTTACTAAAATTAATTATTGATTCACTCATATAAACTGCAACTCATTTTCTTTCCCTACTATTCATTTTCTTTCTCTCTTTCTTATTATTTTCTTCATCATCTTTTTCTTCTCATCTATTTTTTCCTTATATTTTTTTCTTTTTCATTTTTCTTCTTCATCAACTTTTTCTTTCTCATCTTTTTCATTTAATTTTTTATTATAATTTATCTTTTGTTCATATATTTTTTGTTAGTAAATTATTTGTAATTCTAATTTTTAGCACTAATTAATTTTTTTCTTAATTTTATGTTATAATATGTACATGTCAATTTTTTTCACAAATGTCTTATAAATATATTTTTATATTTAATTTTTTGTTATTATTTTGATTAATAATTATTAGTAATTTGTTTTTGATAATATTTTTTATAATTTTGTAGTACTAATTTTTATTAATAAATTATTATTTTACTATTTTTTAGAATAGTTTTCATTAATAAATTATTATTTTAGTAATTTTTTAGAATAATTTATTTATAAGAATTTTTATTTATTATTTGAAAAATTATTTTTTTAATTTTTTTAAATTAGCAACCGACAACCAGTTATAAATAGTTATCGATTTATAAGGCAGTTGCAAAATTACTAAACTAAAGGCATAATTTTTTTTACAATTGATTATGTATCAGTTACTATTAACAACAGATTTGGATTGCTAAATAGGTTGCTATTAGCAACCGATAATTTTTAATTAAAAGTTTTATTTTTTTAATTTAATTATTTTAGTGATCGATTTGGTTTTTTGTTGCTAAATTGGTTGTTAATAGCAATCGATGTATTAGTAGATTGCTACTAGAAATTAATTTAGCAACTAATTTTATTACAACCGTCTGAATTGATTGCTAAGTCGATTAGCAACAAATTTTAATGGATTAGTAAACGATTTGATTGGTTGCAATTTTTTTTTAGTGGTTTTAGTACTATAAGATCTTAAATTTAAATTACAATAAAAGTTAAATGAAAAAAAAAAAGATTTTTTATTTGAAGGATAAGATCCATCTCTGATACCCTAATCGGTAAAGCTAACAAGATTAGGACCACCCTGTAGTATTAATCAATGGCTAAGTAAACCCTAAGCAACATGAGGGAAATAGTTTTCAATTTTTGAAAAGCTAAGCAACTTTATTTAATTAAAATAAGTCAAAAATATTGGCAGACTGGTTTCCATTGTAGGTTTAATCAAGTTAAGGACCATTTGCTTCAATTTCAAATGGGCACCATTTGGGCAAAGAAGCTTCAAATTTGATGACACCCAACCATATATATGTAGACACACGCAGAAAGACTTGGCTTTAAGTTGCTATCAAATAGCTATTCATAGTGTGCTGAAAGCATTCTTTTAATCAGAAATTAGGATAATTCCAAATGCTCTAATTGTCCTGTATTAAAGCTTAATTGCAACTACAGCCATTTGAATCCAAATCACTTGACAAAAGATACTATATTCCATAATACAAAAATCGTCTTTAAACTATGAGATTAAATTATAATTGAAAAATAACAATATTGTCTATATATTTTAGTGGGTTTAGAATGTTTTGAAGAAGTTCAAAAAATTCTTTTTCCTTTGTGTTTTCTAGAAAACTCAGCATACAACCCTGGAATCATGGAATGTGGAAGGGAAGAGAACTGCATGAAAAATTCCGAAGTAATTGTTTTGAGGAAGAAAAACTCAGTCTTATCATGTTGAAAACCTTAAAATATTACTTAATGCAGTTCATATATAAGAGAATATATTGATTTCCATTAATCAATAAGAAGAAATTTGTGATAATATCCTTCATTATTCCAAGTCTTGGCCAGAAAATTGAGTGTTTTGGCACTGTGGAGCATGCCAATCAAGTGAAAAGTTGGATACCACGTGTCCTACCCCAACACACAAGGGTCAAGACTCAAGACCTAACTTGTGGGAATTGTCATGCTATTTTTAAACCATTCCTGTAATTTCATGCTAAAGGTTTTCATATTATTAGGAGTTAGTGGTAACTATAGTATGAATGGATGATTAATCTAATCTCATTTGGGTTTTTTATTAAAATAACACAAATGCTGTGTGAATCAAAAAGGGATATTGGATCTTCCCGCTGCTTGAAGTCAAATAAGTTTTACTCTATCAACAAATTAGGGTTTGCATAACAAGGTCTAACCGGGTAAGAAATATGTACATGAAGTCCCTTTCCCCTCCTAAAATCTCTATCCATCAAGTGTTTGGAGACTGAAATTTCCATTTGCATAATTCAGGCTATAACAATGACAGACTACTGTTCATTCTTTTCCCTCAAATCTTGCTAAGTGTACGTAAGTATTTAATCAAATAAACAGGAATAGAAAACAATATACATGGAAGAACAAAGTAAGAATTCCGAAATTCTAGTTTGATGGACTTTCAGTGATTTCAAAGAATAACATCACCTCTCCTTCAGCCATCATAAGTTGGCTCTATTCTTTTCAGTGTTCCTATACCAGAAAAATCCTTAGCTTTTCTCCCTGTTCAGGTTTTTCAAGGTAAAGGAACCTTATATTGTCAATATCAAGCCGCTCATTTGTCAACAAAAGCAAAACATTACAATAATTTCTGCGGAACCGAACCAGCATCCATTCATTTGGCCTGCTTCACTTCAATAAGATCGTATTTTTTGATGGCAAGTAATCAAAATCGCAGTGATTTCACCACTTATTGGTCTTTAAAGTTTAAAATGAGAGCCCAGACTATGCTGCTAAGGCTGAGAATTCTGGCGTACAATCTTCTTCAGCATTATTATATAGTTTCAAGTCCAACATGTAAACTACTAAATGCAGAGAGAGACAGAGAGGAGAGGGCATATGGAGCTCATTATCTTTGGATCTCACTAAAAGGAAAAATAAAAAGAAAAAAAAAACCCTTGAATTGCTTAAGAATATAATAATTTGTAGTGATGTGGTAGCTGTTTAATTATGATATTTTCATTATTTGTTTGAGCTTCCTCAGCTCAGTGTGCAGAACTCTACATCTAGGGCACTTAATCTACCCTATTTGTATCCTGCAATACAATGTAGGATCCAAATTGTAACAACCTTGAATTCAGGCTTATATAATTTTCTGACCATGAATTTCGAAGAAATGCTTAAGCATCTATACTAGGCTTCACTTTTCCTAGTAGTTTTCATTAAATTGAACAAAAAAAGATTGCAGATATTCTCCAATTGACCTCTTATCTTCTTGTTTATTGCAACCCAAAATTTTCCCCAAGGTCCAACAATTATTCTTAACTCAACTGAATGAAACCTTTATATCCACCTTTATATCCACCATCACTGACTCCCTATGGGGTCATATCCATCATTAAATTAGACGCACAATTCATAGATGTTCACTTCTCACAAACCAATTTAGTTGAACCTTTTTCTTGTCTCTAGTTCACCTTCAAGTTAAAGCACATTACTCAGTCTTAGTGGCAAACTTTTTTTCTCCGGTCTCAACCATTTTATATTAAGATTAAATTACAAGGTGAACCCTTAGGTTTTGTCAAAATTACAAGTTGATCCTTGCTATTTGAAAATGTAATAATTTAGTCCATAACCAAACCTCATCCACATGCCTGGCAAATAGCCAAAGTGAATGGTAAGGGGGAAGCTCCTCAAACCATTATTTCAAATAAAGGCCGTTACGTAACTTAACGGCCATTATTTATTGATTTTTGAAAACTCTATTATGTGTTATCCCGCGAATCTTGAGTTATACGTGTAACGATTGTTACTACCATTACATAATGGTAATGGCCATTACTTCAATTATGCATCTATCACAAATCACATGCAAACAATATTTTTTTCTCTTCTCTTCTTATTAATGTTTAAAAATGATAGATTTGATGTCTTTATTTGATGCATTTGTACTTATTATATAGTTGTGTATCTTAGTTTTATTTATATCTATCAATATCTAGTCATTTTATAAACTTTGCAAGTCTTTCCAAACAATTTGTGCAATGCCATCCATTAATTTACATCATCCACAACCGTGACTAGAAATGCAGCCATGACCACAATTTGAAATCATGCTTCAAACTAATAGCAAATTTTATGTCATATTTTTATTAATTTTTTTTATTCAGACTAATGGCAAATTTTATTAAATTTTGGATGAAAGAATTATATTTTTAATGAAATTAAAATTGAAGGAACCAATTACATTTTGTAACACACTCGCATTGGACAGTTCCGTACAGTTTACTGTTTCGGCGCCTGATGTCTGCCCGGACAGTCAAGATATCTAGAGCTATATTTGTGACATCTGGAAAAGTCATAGATAAAAATAAATAAAAATTATAAGAAGGAAAAATGGAAATGAAGAGAATAAAGCATAATGGGTTAAATGAGCCGAAAGTCACAGCGATGGGTGATCGCACCGAAAAGTGACTGCAAGATTCGTCAAAACCCTGATTTCGTATGGGATATTATGACACCGCAAGTCTAAGAATTATTGCAAAGCTAGGAAAAATGTGAAAATCACAACAAAAATTTAGAGAACTAGGTCAAATAATTAGATCAGGGTTCCGGAAGAAGTACAGAATCATTGGTAAAGCGGATCAGACCGGCGAGGGGCAAATTGGTCAGTTTACCCTTAGAGGCAACTCATGACCTAACTGTCCAATAAAATGTGAGAAATTAAGTAAAAAGCACTTCAATATATTTCCAAATCTCAACTTCAACATATTTCTCAACACAACATATTTATCAACTCAAATCCACAGTGATTTTTCAAAGACTGAGATACAAGAAATATAATACAATTTTTACAAGCCAAAATAACTCATAATTATTTTACAACTTCAAGGTACAATTTGAATTTACAACTACTCAAAACCAAAAACAATATGTACATACAGTGGTCATACATTACAGTACAAAATGCAAAATGTTGGTATACTCATTATACCCGAAAAATCTCTCACTGGGTGTACTAGCAGCCTAGTCTGCTGCCCTGTCTGTCTGTCTACCTGCGACAGCAATAAAAAGCTATCGCTGAGACAATGTCTCAGTGGTGCATAACATTAACCAAATACAATTTAAATTACAATTCATAAATCATATAAATAGTGGATACTTAAAACCATAGTTAATTTCAAGACAGTAATTGTCAACATGAATTTAAACTCCATTTCTCAATATCCCAATAAATTTTAATAAGTCAGATCATGGTTGAATTCAAAAGATAGTATATGTCAATAAGAGTTTAAATTCATTTCACAATCTCACAGTACATATCAATAAATCACACACAGCTTAAATCATGTTCCAAGGTTCAATTCGTCCCAAAAGCCGATGGCTAATGAGGTATTCAATTCGTCCCAAAAGTCGATGACTAATGAGGAATAACATAGCTAGCTAGCAAAAATATGAGTACTCATCAAAGCACCTGCAGGCGTTACGTATCGCCGTCCCTGCAAGCCCTTGGGTGGTACTTATCAGAGCACTTGCAGGAGTTACGTATCGCCATCCCTGCAAGCTCCTGAGTTCACTCGTGAGAGTACCCAAGAATCGTAGGCGTTACGTATCGCCGTCCCTACTTTGCTCTGATAACACTAAACACATTTTATCTCCAAATTTCCAAAGTCATAATTTTATTCACAAGATGGCAACACAATTCATAATTAACTTCAACTTTCACAAATCACACTAAATCAATTTTTCCACAGTTTCAAACCATTTACAATGCCATCAAATATCATTCAAACAATTTTTCACAGTTTCACAATTTAAAACAATAATATACAAATAGTCATAATTTACTTCAATTGAAAATAATTCAAAAGAAATAGCTGTTGTGCACAAACACAATTTAAAACAATAAAATCATTCTTTATCTCAAAAGCCATTCTTTATCTCACTAACGATGCAAGACTAATCCGAAAGGGCCATCTTCAGGGTGATTCTAACTCCCTATGGTCAGGGAGGTCGAATCAGATTCTAACTCCCTATGGTCGGGGAGGTCGAATCAGATTCTAACTCCCTATGGTCGGGGAGGTCGAATCATCGTGCACAGTACCATCACAATAATGAATCTTCCGCAAGGGCCATAACGATAAAATAAACTTAGATCTAACCTCAAATCAGAGGAAAATCTAAGCCTGTGCACGTACCATGGTAATCAAAACACAACTAACTCCATTGTCTTCTCAACAAATGAGAGAGACGGGTAATAACCTAGTCAAGCATCTATAGTGAGATATAAAATAATATCACAATCCTTTTAGTGAGCATAAATCACAGTATAATTTGATTCAAATTCAATTCCAATATCCAATAATTTTTATGCTCATCACAATTCAAATCATAAATTTGCATTTTTCCATGAAAATTACTATCACAATTCAAAACATGTTCTATCACAATTTTCCAAAACATAATTTATTCAATCCATAACAATGCTTAATACTTGTCGAAATACCATTTCACAAAGCTAAATTCATACATACTATAACAATTTTCAATAATCATTGAATTAAATCCAATGCTTGTTAAACACAATACATAAGAAAAATATGTCATTTAATCATATGAAATATTATTCAGAGCAAAATCAGTTAAAAACTAGTTGTGCACAAACCTCTGATGATTGTCTCTTGGTCTGGACTCAGTGTTTCCTTCCCTTTCCCTGAGTCTTTACTAACTGAAAAACACAATTTGAAGTGTTTCAGTACTAAATTAAACTGTCTCTATTGATAATGTTTGACAAATAATTCACTGAAAGCTATTATTTGCTTAATCACCTAATATACCGACCCTCGATGCATTCTAGGTAAATTAGGTTTTAGTGTCATTAATATGTCACATTCGATAGGGTTTTAGGGTTGGTACGTTTTACCAAACTCATTTCCTTGTTTAGTGCATTTTAATGTAACTTGCTGGATTCCGGTATACTAGTTTGACCTAGCCGGAAGACCTAGTTCCCTCGGTTTTCGGGTTTTGATCAAAACTAAAAACTTGTAGATCTATGTCTTATTGCACGCGGGGCAAAATTTCAGGCCAATCCGAGTTATGTAGACCAAGTTATGGTCATTTTACTATTGTTGGTCAAATGGCATCAAATTAGGTCAATTTAGGTCAATTTGGTCAATTTTGGTTCGGCCAGTTTTTGGACCCGAACTTGTGCAAGCTGTTTGACTTGCTTATGGTCATTTCTGGGATTTGGTGTCTTCATAAGACTTATAGGTATGGATCTTAACTATTCATGGTTAAAATTTCAGGTCAATTGGACCTGTTTTGAGTGAGTTATGGCCTAAATACTAACTGCTACCCAATTGGTCAATTTTCAGGCCTTAATTGTACTCAATCCGAATTGGTCATTTTTAATGTCACCTTGCAAGCAGAATTTTGGTATGCTTTCTCAATGAAAGTTGGCACATTTTGTGCCTAGTTTCACCTCCAATTGGTCTCATACCAATTGAGGTTACACATTTAAAGTTATAGGCTAAAATGCATACTGCCCTTAATCACCTTGCTTAAACATACATCAATGACACATTTACCTTACTATATTCCACTTCCCTTACCAATTCTGTTTTGGTACATTACCAAAACCATATGCCACTTCACTTTAAAATCACTTTGGGCAGATTACACACATCCTCAATCCACCAAATAAACTCAAATTTACAAAGTCTAAGTACAATCACATAGACACATAAACATTACTAATTCCTACATACACTTTACACAACTAATTTATATACATATCCATCAATCCTCAATGTCATAATTCTGCCAATATCTTTATGAACTCATACATTTATCAAAGAGTCCCAAGGCTGCCAAAATGTTCTACAATACCAAAGTGTCCCACAATTTGTCAATCTCCAAGTCAAGTACACAATCACCACATTTTCATGGAAATAACTTACTAGGATATTAAATCCCTCTACTCAACATGAATTTACATCAAATATATGTAATAATAAATCATCAAATACACAACTCCATGGCTGTCCAAACTGGATATATCAAGAACTCTTCAAACTTGAAAATTTTCTTCACCAAGCACACACCCATAACATGTACACAAAGTTTAACAAAGCAATATTCAAAATTGTAAACTTACCTATGGTTGGGACTTGCTAAACCTTGACTAAATTTCTTGATTTTGGTATCAAGCTCTTCCTTATGATGTGTAGACAATCTTTAATGAAGAAACCTAAATTATTAGTAGTGAAATGAGGAGGTTAAATGAAGCTTAAGGAAAACGGCAATGGTGGACTTCCAATCCTTCATTTCGGCAAGGTTAAGAGCATTTGGAGAAGATGAAGTTTCTGATGGTGTAATGGAATTACAGCTGCCCCATTTTGTTTTTATTTTATTCATTAGTGGCCCACTCACACAAATTAATCATTTAATAAGTTAAATTCTCACTTATTCCACATTAAACCCTTAATTCTTGTTATTTACTTTAGGTACCACCAAATTAATTTTTCATTTTATTTTCTAAGTGTAATATTATTTATTTTTAATGGACATTTAGGTCAAAAGACAATTCGGGATGTCAAATGACCATAATGCCCCTGTTCGAGTTGCATTCCCGATTTTTCGGTAACACCGGGTTTTGTCTATTTTTCGATTTCTCACTTTTCCTTGTAAATTTAATTTTTCTTTGATATTTCTAATGATATTTCTACTTCAATTGATGTCTCTTTAAGTCCTAAAAATATTTTCTAGGGTTCCCCGTGGTCCAGGGCCAGTCAACGGTCCACGTCGTGACTTCCCGGTGCGGTCACCCATCGCTAGGGTTCTCGACTCGCTTAACTTGGTTACATTTCTTTGCTATTATTTTTCCTTTGTTTTTCTTGTGTTTTCTTTTCTTGTATTTCATTATTTTATGTCTCCTCACTCATATCGAAGTGTAGTTCAAGGCATCCTAGCTGTCTGGACAACACTGGTCACCGGAACAGTAGAACGCACTATCAAACATAGGGGTGTTACAATAATAACACTTATATAGCTAGGTTAACACATTAAACCCTTGCCACATATCACCCTTTGATTAGCTCTAGGTTTAAGTGACCCATTCACATTGTGCCAAGTGTCAAACCTATATTTAATCTTGAATTTAATCATCTTACATGATTAAAAAAACATTTGGCAAGCTTATGTGTAATCTCATGTGTCACCATCTCATGGTGCCACGTGTCATACTATGAAATGACCAAAATGCCCCTGTGTCTTAATTTTGAGTTCTCAACCCAAAATAATTATTTTTCTTCTTCTAATTAATTTATATCAAATATAAATTAATTAATTAATCTCTATTAATTAATTTCTCATTAATTAAATTTATATTTAAACACTTTAAATATAAATTTAACTTATACTATACATCCAATAATCTAGATTTGGTTTCAAGTCATGCTAGGGACTTTGCAATCTAATTGCAAACCAAACCTATTTAATTAATCAATTA
The DNA here is from genome assembly GCF_030052815.1 of Hevea brasiliensis. Classification (NCBI taxonomy): domain Eukaryota; kingdom Viridiplantae; phylum Streptophyta; class Magnoliopsida; order Malpighiales; family Euphorbiaceae; genus Hevea; species Hevea brasiliensis. The sequence continues at coordinate 21,647,414 of NC_079499.1, read as the reverse complement.
AGCTCTTTAATTAATTAATTAAATCATATTTAAATAGGTGATAACTTGTGTATGTGTATGACTTACTAGGTTCATCACTAATTGGCAATGAGACATGATATCAACTCTTAATATCATCAGAACTCTTTCTCACCATAAATGATTGCTCTAAATCATTTTATGCAACTCATAGACCATGGTTAACACCTAGCATAGCATGCAATGGACACCCAATTAGTAATAAGGTTTACCTTAAATGAACCTATAATCATATGTTACCATGCACTAGAATCTCTCTGTTACAAAATCCCAACTCAAGATGGAGTCATGGTTTATGTCAAACCCCATTTGCTATGAATATTATGTTCTCTTTTAATTCTAGTTCTTGATTAAAAAGATTTTCTCATCAGAAACTCTTTTCTGAATAAATCTATCTGTCCTGGCCAGGAACTTGAAACATCAAGAATAATTAAATGAACATAGGATTTTATCTCTATTTACTTAGAGGAACAGATTTCATCTTGATCAACACCTACCTCCATATATAACTAGTAGGAGCCAACACATGCCCATATACCCATACACAGTACAAGTATGAAAGCAGTATCAAACTCAAACTACCTATATACAAGATAACTGTGCTATCTCAAGTCTAAAGATTATATGCACTGATATGATTTATGATAAAACATTGACACGAGTAAACTCCATGTGCTTGTTATAAGTGTCACTGGTTCGGCCTACTTATCATTTATAAGTGCCTATCATGTTTGCTATATGGCATGAGACTCATCATTCCATCTTATTTTTATCTCATATAAATAACTTGGTAAGAAACATGAATACAATCTTTCTGGATAAGTCATGTCCTTATTATGAAGTATCCTCGATTGTGAACCTATTTATGATATTTTGCACTAGAAATACTGTCGCTCATATTCTTAACAACTTAAAAATAGAATTTCTAACAAAATATCAATGGACCTTTTCTATTACACATAAATATATTATGTAAATAGAAAAGTGGAAATGCCTTTTATTAATAAAAATATGTACAAGATACATACTAAATGATATGCTCTAGGGCATACTACTCACACAACTCCTTGCCCATCACATCTCATGTGAGGTTCAATCCTTTACCTAGCCCCTAATGCTCAAAATGTAACACCCCTCACCCGTCTACAGTGTAGCCGAGTGAGGCGTGCTACACAGCATGCCGGAGCACCTAATCTTATCTGATTTCATTACAGTTCTTGATTTATTTATTCAAAAACTTTATTTAAGGTTCAGGTTATTTTTACTTTTATCAAAATCTAACTAATTTGGAAATTTCAAAAAAAATTTAACGATAATCCGACAAAGTGTAGGCTGTAATTTAGACTAACAGTTCTTCTGAACCTGCCAAAGACAATTCACAACATATTCAAATTCATAGCTCAAATTATCCTAATAATATCTCATCAGTTTCTCAAATTTTCTTAAACTCAATCTCATTCAGAATCATTATGATTAGACAATCAATTCAGACATCAGAATTCTTACATTTCATTAACTTATATAATTTTCCAATTAAGTATATAAATTTGTCAAGTACAGGATATACAAATGAAATTACAATATACTTAGAATGAACAAAATACATAACATGTATAATTATGAGCCCTATCTACATGCATTGCTGAGGAGGTGACAACCTTCAATTTTTCTGACATTTTTGCAGATCTGGACTCCAAAAATCTCAGTCGACAGTCTACTGGTTTTACCTTCAGTACCTGCATGAGGAAGCAATTCCATCGCGCTAAGTATTTCTGCTTAGTGGTGTAATAGTATAACAAGAAATAATATATACAATTAAAGAAAGAAATAAATCATAATTCAGATACTCAAGAATCAATTTAATTTGGTATGGTATTTCTAGTATCAACAATCTTATATACTAGTTTGTTCCTCTTTGGAAGTGCTTAGTTTATAACTTTTCAGTAATACTACCTAGTATACAAATTATTCTAACTGTATTGTATTTCAAGTCTTTACGGTTCTGCAATTTATATTTTTGTTATGTTTCTTTTACTAATCTCTTTTACTCATTCATTCAATACGTAATTTAATTGTACTGAAATTTCATTATACTTAACTTAACTTAGCTTCCTGAATTGAATAATGTTTTAAATGGCTGCCCATATAGCCTATACACTGACCAGACTGGATAAACGGATACACTAGCACTGGGTACCTAGTACATCGGGCTGTCACACCATCGGTAACAAAGTATCTCCCGGTGTGCAAACAATGTGGCTAAAAAGCCATATAATCAATCAGGCATTAAGCCGAGTATAATAACATAATCTGTATAGCCATAGGCTATTAAAATCATAGTATGGCATAATAAGCCATAAAACACAGTATGACATAAAGTCATTTCTGAGCAATATCGAGAATCCTATTGGCATGCCAACCTATCCAAACTAGTCAACTAGGCAAATTAGGGCATATTACAATGTTACATATTTAATTCTTTATTCATAGGGTTTATACATCTTTATGCCTTTCACTGGTCAATAAAATTATTGACCTTTTTATGCATCATGGATAGGTTGATTCTAGCATCAACATGTCACAATTTACAATTCAATATGTTGTCAATATAATGCAATTTACCCTTTTCACAAGTTGGCATTCATTGCCAAATAACTTCAAACATCATTTTATGTAATTACGAATTTTCAATTTTAGTATGCTAGATTGGTCTAGCTTAAAGTCCTATTTTCCTTGGTTTTTCGCTTCTAGTCAAAGAAGCAAAATTGTAGCTCTGTCTTTTTGCACGCGGGGTAAAATTTTAGGTCATTTCGAGCTGTATAGACCAAGTTATGGTCAATTTACTAAAGCTGGACAGATTGCACCTTTACTTCAAAATTTGGTCAATTTCTCAATTTTTGTGTGCTAGATTTTGCTAGCTTAAAGTCCTATTTCTCTTGGTACTATTCCCTTCAATTTATTTCCTTAGTCAACCTATAATGTTGACCCTTGATGCACTCTACGTGAGTCAATTCTAATGTTGCCAATATGTCACATTTTATAGCCCATTATTCTTGGCATATGTTACCAATTTCATTTCTAAGTGTATTGCATTTTATTGCAATTTACCGGATTTCGGTGTACTATTTTGACCTAGCCGGATGACCTAGTTCCCTCGGTTTTTGGATTTCGGTCCAAACTACAAACTTGTAGGTCTATGTCTTATTGCACGCGGGGCAAAATTTCAGGTCATTCTGAGTTGTGTAGACCAAGATATGGTCAATTTAACAATGCTGGACAGAAAGCACTAAAATAGTAGGCTTAGGTCATTTTTAGGTCACTTTTGGTTCGGCCAGTTTTTGTACCTGAATTTGTGCAAGCAATTTGACTTGGTTCTGGCCATTTCTGGGTTTTGGTGTCTTCATAAGAATTGTAGCTCTATGTCTAAACTAACCATTGTTAAAATTTCAGGTCAATTGGACCTGTTTTGAGTGAGTTATGGTCATCCCAAGGACTACTGTTCATATGGTCAAAAATCTGGGTTGCAAGGTTGCTAATCCGGATTTGGTCATTTTTAAGGTCAGTTTCTAGGCAGAATTTTGTCAACATTTCTACATGAAAGTTAGCCTATTTGGTGTCTAGTTTCACCCCCCCCCCCCCCCCATTGGCTTCATACCAATTGGGTTCATAGTTTGGCACTTATGGCCTAATTTAGGTACTGCCTTCAATACACAACCTGCACAAAGCACATACACTTCCAATTTGATATTCCTTCTCCTCCTCATTACTTCAATATTCAATCAATAACACTTCCATATATATATTGTACACAATTCCAGCAACAATTTTGGGCAGAATATTCAAGTGCTCAATGCACACAATTCACCATTAAGTTCAACATTCACTTCCACCAAAATTCAACATATCTCAATGTCAATATTACACATACACTTCAACATAATCATACTTCAATATCACTTACACTTGCTGCCCACAATTTAACATTAGCATATTTCATTAATAACTACATGTTCACACACAAATTCATGGTTTAATAGGCTGCCAAACATGGTAGTTTGCCCAAAGCATTAAGGTTCCATTACACACCCTTAATTCAAGCACTACATGCACATACTTAGATTTTAACTTGCTACTTCCTCCATTTAAGTTATTCAACCTTAGTTTCCATCCATTTGAGGTAAGAAAAACTCAACTACAATAAACTTTCATGGCTGTCCAAAATTTAATATATCAATAACTCATCAAATCCTTCAAATTTCTTCACCATCCAACTCATCTCAACCTTAATACAAACTTCAATGAAGCAAGGGATGAAAAACTAGCACTAACCTTTTTTGAGCTTGACCAAAACTTCATCAAGTCCTCTTCTTTTTGCTTCAATTATACTGACCATGATGTATAGACTAAGTTTAATGAAGGAACTTATGAAAATCAAGGCTTGAAGATGGGTAGATGAAGGCTTGTATATGGGGCGACCATTGATGAAGCTTGGAGAAATTTCAATTCGGCAAAGAAGAAGAATGAAGAAGAAGATGAATAGTGGAAAAATCTGTCCTAGTGGTCCTTATATACTCCACTAATGCCCCACTAATCACAATTAAAAATTAGATTAATTCAAGATTTCCTTTAATTGCAATTATGCCCTCCAATTCCCTTAAATTACATGTTATCTTGAATTTCATTTTTCATTAAATTTTCAAAATATAATACCACTTATTTTTCATGGACATTTAAGTCAAAGGTAAACTCCAGGTGTCAATTGACCAAAATACCCCACTTCGGGTTATATTCTCGATTTTTCGGTAACACCGATTTTTTGTCTGTTTCTCAATTTTTCATTTTTCTTTGTACTAATTTATTAATTTTTTCTTTAATAATTCTAGTGTCAATTATATTTCAATAGACCTTTACTCACGTCCCGGAATTAAATTCTGAGGGTTCCCCACAGTCCTGGGGTCGACAACGGCCTTCCCAGTGCGGTCACCCATCGTTGCGATGCCAGCTCGTTTAACTTAGCTTCATTTTCTCTCTTTCATTTGTCTTTTATTTTTCTTGCATTTTCTTCTTATTTATTTCATCATTATATGTCTATTCATTATCACCGAAGTGTGGTTCCAGACATTCCAACTTTCCGGGACAGACATTAGCTGTCGGAACAGTAGAATATATGGACTACGAAAATGAGGATGTTACACAAAATCTCAGGTACATCCATTATTGACTTATCTTGCATTAGTTAAGTTGATCCCATTGAGCCAGTAATTATGCAAATAATTTTAATGTCCTCAGGTACATCCAATATTGGCCACCAAACCATTTACATATTTACAACATCTCATGCTTAACAATTATTCTTAAGAAAATCTCTTAAATTAATTGCATCTTATGCAACTATTTAAAATTTCTTAAAATAATTGCCCCAATGGAGGGCGCATGTTATAATTACTTTAATTATAGCATTTCCAACTTAATCATTTGTTTGGAAGATTTTATGGTCATCCTAATTACTATTAAAGTCTCACTTTGCACATTATCCATTTAGTATGCATATATCATATAATTGCATAAATTCCCATACATCTCATACATTCATGGATAAGCAGTAAATATGGTATGATCATGGACTTTCTAAGGGATTCAATTCTGAGCCACCAAGAATTGAATCAGGGCATTCCTATGTGCATTTCATTCATTCATTTTACAAGAGTTGATGAAGGAGTACATAATCAACACTTGATCTTGAATTCCTCCCACTGGTCCCACCAATGCTCTTGACCTCCTTGAACTTCTTGCAATCCAATATTACATAGTAATCCTTGGCATACCAAGGCAAATTTACAAGAACTTAAATAAATGAAATTACAACCCAAAAATTATTACAACCTTAATAATACATGCCCAAAATAAATTAAAATTAATTAATTAATTTACAATCCCAAAGAAACATAAAAGAAATAAATACAATCACATTGGTCTTTTATAGTCCATGATCATCCATCATGCATATCACTATTTAACAATTAAATAAAACATACATACTTAAATTAAATTGAATATCTCATATTCAACTTAAAAATCCATATTTGAATATGATTGAAATAAATTTAAAAATTCAGATTTGAATCTCATTCAAACAAATTTAAAAATTCATATTTGAATCACATTCAAACAACCTTAAAAATTCAGATTTGAATCACATTCAAACAATTTTTAAAAATCAGATTTGAATCACATTCAAACAATTTTTAAAAATTCAGATCTGAATATTATTCAAACAACTTTAAAAATCTGATTTAAATATGATTCAAACAACTTTAAAAATTCAGATTTGAATCACATTCAAATAACTTTTAAAATTCAAATTTGAATCATATTCAAAAAAATTTTAAAATTTTGATTTGAATCAAAATTTAATTGTGTAATTAAAATTCTAATTAAACAATTTAATTTGACATAGGATGAGCTTTTAGATCATACAACAATTGCAAGTTAAAAAGCCAAACCTTGAGCCACCCATGGAAGCCAAAATTGGCGCACCAAAGATGGTGCTCTTCAAGCATGCCGCCACACATCCATTGCAACCAGCAATGGATAAATCATCTCATGATCAAAACACACAATTAAATCATATAATCAACAATCTAATTGGCAAATATAGTGGCTCTGATACCAATTGAAAGAGTGGAAGCATGAAAAATACAAGTTTATACCATTGAATTCAAAAATTTTCACCTAGGGTCATATGCATCATGCAAGATTTATTTTTATCTATTTAATTTCAATGATAAACAACATATTAAAACACTTTTAATATGTTTTTAGATCTGTAATTTTCATTTAAGATTTTAAAATTAATCAGATTAATTTTAGAACCCTAGATGAGAACAAGAACAAATACACTAACCTCTTAATACACTACAGTGTATTTGTGCCTTTCGGATGTGTCTTTAGAACACCAAATGTTGTCCCTCTAGCTTGTCCACACTAAGAACACCTATGACAGCCCTTGAACAGCTTCTAAAGCTTTTTCTAATAATTAGAAAATTAAGTTTTTCCTTTTAAGAGATTAAAGATGTAAACTAGAAACAATTTCTAGTATTTTTTAATTCAAGAGATTGTTTGCTAATATCTTGGAATTGGTGAGAGATGAAGAAGAAGAGAAGGGGAACTTCAAGGTGGCGGCACAAAGGTTATTTGCTGCTGGTTATGTTGTTTTTCTTTTCATAACAACACTTATATAGATTGGTCAACACATTAAACCCTTGCCACATGTCACCCTCTGATTCGTTCTAGGTTTAATTGACCCAATCATATTGTGCTAAGTGTAAAACCTATATTTAATCTTAATTTTAATCATCTTAAATGATTAAAAAACATTTGGCAAGCTTATGTGTAATGCCATGTGTCACCATCTCATAATGCCACATGTCACCCTATGAAATGACCAAAATGCCTCTGTGTCTTAATTTTGAGTTCTCAACCCAAAATAATTATTTCTATTCTTCTAATCAATTTATATCAAATATAAATCAATTAATTAATCTTTATCAATTAATTTCTCATTAATTAAATTCATATTTAAACACTTTAAATATAAATTTAACTTATACTATACATCCAATAATCTAGATTTGGTTTCAAGCCATGCTAGGGACTTTGCAATCTAATTGCAAACCAAACCTATTTAATTAATCAATTAAACTCTTTAATTAATTAATTAAATCATATTTAATTAGGTGATAACTTGTGTATGTGTGTGACTTACTAGGCTCATCACTAATTGGCAATGAGTTATGATATCAACTCTTAATATCATCAAAACTCTTTTTTACCATAAATGATTTTTCTAAACCATTTTATGCACCTCATAGACCATGGTTAACACCTAGCATAGCATACCATGGCCACCCAATCAGTAATAAAGTTTATCTTAAATGAACCTATAATCATATGTTACCATGCACTAGAATCTCTCTGTTACAAAATCCCAACTCAAGCTGGAGTCATGGTTTATGTCAAACTCCATTTGCTATGAATATTATGTTCTCTTTTAATTCCAGTTCTTGATTAAAAAGATTTTCTCATTAGAAACTCTTTCTGAATAAATCTATCTGTGTGACACCCCTTACCCGACTACAGTGTGACCGAGCAAGTTATGCCACTCAGTGTGCCGAGCACTCTATTTTATCTTAATTCATTTTTATTCTTCCTTTTGAATATAACTTGTGAATTATAATTCATTTATTGAAATTGTAATTTATTTGAGGTTCCGAAAATTTTAAAGAAAATCCGGCGGAGTACCGGCTAAAAATGGAGAAAACAGTTCTTCGGAACCTGTGAAAAACACTTCCAATATTCATATATTCGTATTCAATTACTCTCAAACTCCAATAATCATCATCTCAACATTTGTCAACCATTCATTTCTCAATTTCAATTATCAATCATTCATCTCGTTTGATAGTCATGTAACAGTCACAGATCAATATTCACTTTTCCATTTACAAGCACAAATTTGCATTATTTACATGAAAATCAAAATACATTACATAAGTTTCATTACATATGAGAAAATCAAAATTTATTACAGAATGCCAAAATGACACCTAGTGTCCTACCAATGCACTGCAGAAGTTGAGGTGACACGGACACTATGCAGAGCTGCAGGATAGACTTACTCAATCTATGGTCTACTGGCTTACGATCAGTATCTTCAGTACCTACGCGTTGCAAGAGCGACGCGCTAAGCATAAAGCTTAGTGGTGCAAATAATAAAATAGAAAGAAATAATATGCAAATAAAAATCATACTTTCTTAGCCATTGTGTTCATAAGAACTGAATAATTACCAACTTAATGTTTAGTCGAGGGCTAATCATGTTTTATGATATTAACTTCTTCATGCATTTTGTTAATTATTTTCTTCATGATCTTGAGCTTCTTTGTATTTTTGTAATCATGCGTGATACTTAATTTTCGTATTTTCTTTAATAATCAGTTCAATCACAGTTATACTTTTCCATGCCCAAGTAACCTATCTTTGGGCCGGATCGGATAACGGGTCATTGGCACTGGACACCGCGGTGCCTCAGGCCGTCATACCATGGGACGCAGAACGTCAATCACGTATGCAGTCAGTATGGCTAAAAAGCCATGATATTACATAATTGGCATAAAAGCCATGAATACGGGCATAAAAGCCATGAATACGGCATAAAGCCTTTCGCAGTACTGCTAAAACAATACCCTATTGGCATGCCAAACTATCCAAACCAATCACATTAGGCCTACTAGGGCATTTTGCACTTTTAAGTTTCACAATTTTTGAATTTCAAGTTTTTATGTCACTATTCATTTCATTAGTCAACTAAAATGTTGACTTTTTCATAAACAATAGGTACATTGGTTTTAGTACTCCCAACATACCACATTTTGTATTCAAAACTTGTTGGTTTTGGTCACTTTCTCAAAGCTTAGGTCATTTTGGCAAAATTGCCAATTTTTGGTTTTGGTGTCACTATTCACCTCATTGGTCAACAAAAATGTTGACTTTTGGATAGAAAATAGGTGTATTGGTTTTAACACCCCAAACATACCACATTTTGTATTTAAAACTTGTTGGTATTGGTTGCCAATACCATTTCTAAGCTTAATGCTAATTGAACAAAATTTTCAGATTTGGTGCTTCATCTTTACTGTTCCATTTGTTATTTTTATAGTGGGAATTTGAGGAAATGGTAAACATGAAAGTTGTTCCTTATTCTGTCTAGTTGAATTTCCTTTTTTGAATCACTCCATTTGGAGTTTTTTAGCTCAAGTTATGGCCAAAATAAGTTTACTGTTCACGTGCACTGTTCATGCTGCACTTTTGGGTTTTGGCAGATTTTGGTCCAATTTTGGTCAGTAATTTGATCAAGTTAAGTTCATAATTTGGCCTAACTTTCTTCATATGAAATGTTCTACTATGCCTTAGGTTTTCATCGGTTCAAGAATCGCCTAAATCCGAGTTTTCTAGAGAGAGTTATAGCCATCCAAACATTACTGCTCAAATGAAAATTCTGGAAATCTCAGTACAGTAAACTTCACTTTGCTCAATGATTGGATTAGGTTAATGGCATAATTTAGATTGGTGTCCTTCATGAAAGTTGTTTGTCTATATCTTATCTTGTTACTGTAAAAATTTCAGGTCAATTGACCAAATCTACAGTGAGTTTTGGCCAAATGAACAGTTACTGTTCATTTGGTCAATTCTGCAGAATCAGTTGCAGGGTATCCGGATTGGGGCCAAGTTTTGGTCCTCTTGCTTTGGTCTTTTGGGCATGGTTTCTTCAGAAAAAATGTGCCATTATAAGCCTAGTTTCATGTCCAATTGGCCAAACACCAATTGGACCTACACAGCCAAAGATATGGCAGTCCAAGTGGCTGGAATCACAGCCTCCTTACTGGTTACCCTAAGCAGCCTACCAATTAAGTTTGCATCACTCTAAATCTCTTCAAATTATGGTGAACTTACCTCAAATGGTCACTAATTGACCCTTAAAATGTTCTTTCACCATTACCTAAGCAAGGTCCAAGTTTCTCTCTAAAATTTCCAGCTCATGCAATATACATGTTACTAGAATGAATAGTGCACTCAGTGCACAATCAGCATGCAGAAACAGGGTGCAAAAATAATCACTATAATTTATAGAAACAAGATTTGAAGACCATATTTTCCAGAACTCAACCTTCATATGTCTAACTCAATCTCCAATTGGAATCACATCAAAATCAGATCGGAAATTGCAGAACTAATTAAAAAGGTGCAACCTGTCCAGAATCCAGTACATGCAGGATAGTAGTAAGGAAATGTAAAAATATCACCCAGCAGCTACCACAATTAGCTCTTGGCCATAACTACAAGGTTTTAGAGCATTCAATAAGAGTTTCAAGGACTCAAGAATCACATCATTTCGAGTTTTATAGCTCCAGTTATGATTTATTGAAGGTGGCTGTCATGTTGCAGGAAATCAGCAGAACAGAGTCCACATCTGAGCAATAAAATGTTTTGTCCTCAAACCCTAACCTAACATTAGAATCAAGTCTGACATAAAACTACAAAGTTTTAGAACATTCCTTAAGGTTTCTTTTGACATAAAAATCACTCTGATCTGAGATTCCTAACTCCAGTTATGAATTTTTAAAATTTACTTTTCACGCATACACTGTACAGATTCCAGATTTTCACTCATCTACAAGTTTCTATGGCATCTAGTTGTAGGATTTACTAATTTCTTCTATAAAACACAGAAATAAACATAAGTTAAAGCACTAACCTCAAATAGCAAGATTCTAAATCTTCTAATTCTTCATCTCCTCCTCTTCTTTTTGCCTTTAGTCACTTTAGCTAGGTTAGATATCAAGTTTTTGTGTTTGGAGGTTGGGAAAATATGGAAGATTTTGATGGGAAAATGAAATGGTTAAAAAAAAACATCAATGGAGGAAAATTTCAAGAAGTGATTCGGCCATGAGATGAAAGTGGAAGAAGAAGACCCAAATTTGTCTCTTTTAATCCCATTTTTTCTCTTTAAATGTGTGTGTCTTATGGTAATTGGTTAGTAAGCTTTTATTGCATCATCTTTACATGTGCATGATGTCATAAATGTTATTTTTTATTTCATTTCCTTTTCTTTTCTTTTCTACCACATTTCAATTTAATTTTTAGCAATATTTATTCATATTTTGAGTCATAATAATTATTTACTTAACTGGACAAGTCGGCCAAAAATCACCTCTGAAGGCGAAATGACTAAAATGCCCTCCGTTTGGCTTAACGGGTCAAAATTTTCTGTACCGATTGAAAAAATTTTCTAGGTATTTTCTTGGCATTCTAATGCCATGGGAACCTCAATAACCCTTTTCTGGAGTCCCAAAAATTATTTTATAATTTTTCCTCCGGGTCTAGGGCTCCTCGTTGCGAGAACCGCAACTTTCCTCTTGTTACCCATCGCTTGGGCACCGGCTCATTTGACTTAACTATATTTTATTTCTAAAATTTTTACTAAATTTTTCTTATTAATATTTGAGTTAATTATGGTCCCTCACTTTAGTTTAAATATTTTTCCGGACGTTCTAGCTGTCCGGACCGACACCGGTCGCCGGAACAGTAGACTATGCGAAATTGCTACAGTGAGGGTGTTACAATCTGTCCTGGCCAGGAACTTGAAACATCAAGAACAATTAAATGAACATAGGATTTTATCTCTATTTACTTAGAGGAACAGATTCCATCTTGATCAACACCTATCTCCATATATAACTAGTAAGAGCCAAGACATGCCCATATACCCATACACAGTACAAGTATAAAAGCAGTATCAAACTCAAACCACCTATATACAAGATAACTGTGCTATCTCAGGTCTAAAGATTATATGTACTGATATGATTTATGATAATGCATTGACAAGAGTAAACTCCATGTGCTTGTCGTAAGTGTCACTGGTTCGGCCTACTTATCATGTATAAGTGCCTATCATATTTGTTATATGGCATGAGATTCACCATTCTATCTTATTTATATCTCATATAAATAACTTGGGAACAAACATGAATACAATCTTTCTGGATAAGTCATGTCCTTATTATGAAGTATCCTCGATTGTGAACCTATTTATGATACTTTGTACTAGAAATACTGTCACTCATATTCTTAACAACTTAACAATAGAATTTCTAACAAAATATCAATGGACCTTTTCTATTACACATAAATATATTATGTAAACGGAAAAGTGGAAATGCCTTTTATTAATAAAAATATGTACAAGATACATACTAAATGATATGCTCCAAGGCATACTACTAACAACTCCCATGGAGTTTCGGCTACATGAGGAAGAAGAAGAGAAATGTTTTCTTTTTAATGCAATTTGTCTCTTTTACATCTCTTCTTATCCCTTTAAATTAGTTGTTAAATTTCCATTGGTCACAATTTGTTAATGATGTCATTATGACATCATGCTTAGGTAATTATTTTATTTCTTTTTCTTTTCTTTTCTTTTTCCATTTCTATACATAAATTCACAATTTAATTTATTTTTATTTGTTTTAATTTCTCTCATTGTAATTGACGTTTAGGCACTGAGGGTGAAATGACCAAAATGCCCTCCATTGTGCTTATCAAGTTATACTTGTCTATAACGATTGACTTAATTTTCTTAAATTTTCTTTGACATTTTTAATATCATTTAATCTTCATAATACCTTCAATTAAGTTTCATTATTTATCTTATCGGGTTTTTCCACTGGTTTGGGGTTGACAACTATCTTCACAATCGCTTCCCATTAGGGTCACCCATCGCTGTGACTTCTGACTCATTTAACCGAGTTGTACTTTGCTTCTTTTACTTTTCTTTAATTTTACTTAGTCTTTATTTAGTCAATTTATGTTTCCTCACTTTAATTTGAGTGTAGTTCCAGACATCCTAGCTTTCCGAACAGACATTAGTCTTCGAAACACTAAAACGTATGGACTACCTAAAGTGAGGGCGTTACATTTTCATCCTTCAATTAATATTTAGAATCAATGCTAAGTGGAGCTCAACATGTAGCATGCATTAAGAACATAAGAAATTGAATCAAAGAACAAGATCCCAAATTTATTGAAATAGAATTAAATAAAATTCATAATTGAATTGAAAGGTTTACATCCCTAACTCTAGAATAAATATAACTACTCACTCATGGTGAGTTCTACAATCAAACTTAGAATAATAAAATAAGAAAAACACATCAGAAGAAATATAATGAAGAAATTCAAAATGAAAATCTTATAGTTTTGACCTTTTGGAACTTCGACTAAGAATCTCTTTTAGAAATCTTGTTAATGATAAAAGAAATTTTAAGAAACACTAACAGAGGCTAGCCCCATACATGGTATCAAATAAGTCTAGGCAAAGAGGGTCCCTAATACCTTTCCTCTCTTGTCCTCACTATTCCAAACCTAGGTCCATTGGGCATATAGTGAAGCAGGGTAGTAGACCTCTGCAAGGGGTAAGTCATCATCCATGTATTTGTCTCAATTATCTTCTGAGTATTTATCTTGGTTATTACCCAAGTGGTGACTCTTTCCTCTACCTTGGTAGCATAAATATCCAGGCATCATATTAGTGTTATGGGAAGACAATACTAAACCAAGTTCGAAAGTCCCACACTTACAATAAGAATTGATGACAAGCAAATAGTAAACAGATGATAATAAAAAGGATGAAGTATGGGAAAGGGAATGTCAAGGAAGTAGATAGAGAATATAAGACCTAAAACACTTCTATCGAAATTAGGGATCTAGTTTTCAAGATTTATTTTTTATAGATTAGCGATAGATAAAAATCTGTTGCTAATGCCATCAGTAATCAATCGCTAATACGTCAAAACTTGTTAACATATATTGATACACCAAGTCCATTACTAATTAGTTGAAAATCTTGTCAGTATTTCTAATTATTAGTAACAGAGTTTAATCTGTTACTAATTCCATCACTAAAGGTATCTTTTTTTTAGTATAAATCTTTGATTTCCTAAGCTGTAGGTGATTTATGAACAATTTCGGTTTTAATAAGTCCTTGATTTTATTTTTTCATCCTTTATAAAGATTTCAAAATTTGCTCTGAACCCTTCTTCATTTATTCCTTCCTTTTCTAAGTAGCCCCATCCTCCATTGCCATCTCTGAAGGAACGGAAGCGTGAAAAACACAAGTTTATACCATTGAATTCAAAAATTTTCACCTAGGGTCACATGCATCATGCAAGATTTATTTTTATCTATTTGATTTCAATGATAGACAACATATTAAAACTCTTTTAATATGTTTTTGGATCTGTATTTGCCAATTAGATTTTAAAATTAATCAGATTAATTTTAGAACCCTAGATTAAATCAAGAATAAACACACTAACCTCTTGATGCACTGCAGTGTACTTGCGCCTTTGAGATGCGTCTTCAGGACACCAGATGTTGTCCCTCTAGCTTGTCCACACCAAGAACACCTATGGCAGCCCTTGAACAACTTCTAAAGCTTTTTCTATTAATTAGAAAATCAAGTTCTGCCTTTTAAGAGATTAAAGATGTAAACAGGACACTAGAAACAATTTCTAGTATTTTTAATTCAAGAGATTACTTGCTAATCTCTTGGAATATATGAGAGATGAAGAGGAAGAGAAGGGAGACTCTTGGGTGGCAGCACCAAGGATGAGGAGCTGCTGGTTATGTTATTTTTAAATCATAACAACACTTATATAGCTAGGTAAGCACATTAAACCCTTGCCACATGTCACCCTCTGATTGGTTCCAGGTTTAATTGACCCAATCACATTGTGCCAAGTGTCAAACCTATATTTAATCTTAATTTTAATCATCTTACATGATTAAAAGACATTTAGCAAGCTTATGTGTAATGCCATGTGTCACCATCTCATGGTGCCACATGTCACCCTGTGAAAAGACCAAAATGCCGTGTCTTAATTTTGAGTTCTCAACCCAAAATAATTATTTCTCTTCTTCTAATCAATTTATATCAAATATAAATTAATTAATTAATCTTTATTAATTAATTTTTCATTAATTAAATTCATATTTAAACACTTTAAATATAAATTTAACTTATACTATGCATCCAATAATCTAGATTTGGTTTCAAGTTATGCCAGGGACTTTGCAATCTAATTGCAAACCAAACATATTTAATTAATCAATTAAACTCTTTAATTAATTAATTAAATCATATTTAATTAGGTGATAACTTGTGTATGTGTGTGACTTACTAGGCTCATCACTAATTGACAATGAGATATGATATCAACTCTTAATATCATCAAAACTCTTTCTTACCATAAATGATTTCTCTAAATCATTTTATGCACCTCATAGACTATGGTTAACACCTAGCATAGCATGCCATGGCCACCCAATTAGTAATAAGGTTTACCTTAAATGAACCTAAAATCATATGTTACCATACACTAGAATCTCTGTTACACCCTACCCCTCTGTAAGGCATAACATGATCCCGTAGTATATCTAATGAATTACCAACTCCGTCTACTGATAACCCATTAAATACACTACAAGGGATTTTAAAAAACTTTTCTTACTTCTTTAACAGTGGTAAGCACTATTTACAGGTATTAAAAACCTTTTTGAATTGAAGTGATAGAACTGACACATTGAATTATTGGAATTTCTGTAAAAATTTTGGCAGAGTGCCATCTGTATTTTGGATAAAACAGTTCTTCAGAAAACTTGTAAAAAGCACTTCAATATTTTTTTCCAAATCTCAACTCCAACATATTTCTCAACATAACATATTTCTCAACTCAAATCCACAGTGATTTTCAAAGACTAAGATAAAAGAAATATAATACAATTTTTACAAGCCAAAATAACTCATAATTATTTTACAACTTCAATGTACAATTTTAATTTACAACTGCTCAAAACCAAAAACAATATATACATACAGTGGTCATACATTACAGTACAAAATGCAAAATATGGTATACTCGTTATACCCGAAAAATCTCTCGCTGGGTGTATTAGCAGCCTAGTCTGCTGCCCTGTCTGTCTACTGCGGCGACAATAATAAAGCTATCATTTGAGACAATGTCTCAGTGGTGCACAACATTAACCAAATACATCTTTAAATCACAATTCATAAATCATACAAATAGTGGATACTTAAAACCATAATTAATTTCAAGACAGTAATTGTCAACAAGAATTTAAACTCCATTTCTCAATATCACAATAAACCATAATTAATTTCATGACTTCCTGGTGCGGTCACCCATCGCTAGGGTTCTCGGCTCGCTTAACTTGGTTACATTTCTTTGCTATTATTTTTCCTTTATTTTTCTTGTATTTCATTATTTTATGTCTCCTCACTCATAACGAAGTGTAGTTCTAGGCATCCTAGCTGTCTGGATAACACTGGTCACCGGAACAGTAGAACGCACTACCGAACATAGAGGTGTTACAATTCTCCCCCCCTTAAAATAAATTTCGTCTCGAAATTTTACCTGGCATTAGTCTCTGAACATCTATGGGTGCTGTCTCCTCATATCCTCTTCATGTTCCCAAGTAGCTTCCTGGCCTGAATGATGGTTCCACAGCACTTTAACCAGGTGTATCTGTTTGTTCCTCAGCTGCTTCACCTCATAAGCTAGAATTTTTATGGGTTCTTCCTCATATGAGAGGTCTGGATTTACCTCAATCTCTTCAACTGATAGTACATGAGATGGGTCAGATTTGTACCTCCTTAACATGGACACATGGAAGACACTGTGTATCCTTGCTAGCTCTGGAGGTAATGCCAACCGATATGCCAAGGACCCACTCTTTCCAGAACCTTATATGGTCCGATGAAACGAGGACTCAGTTTCCCCTTTCTGCCAAATCTCATAATCCTCTTCCAAAGAGAAACTTTGAGGAATACCTTATCACCCACTGCATATTCAATATCTCTTCTTTTCAAATCAACATAGGACTTCTGACGGTCTGATGCAGCCTTGAGTCTATCTCTAATTAATCTGATCTTTTCCTCTGTCTGCTGAACAATTTCTGGTCCAATCATCTTCCTCTCACCTATTTCATCCCAACATAAGGGAGTTCTGCACTCTCTGCCATACAAAGCTTCATATGGAGGCATCCCAATGCTTGATTGGTAACTGTTGTTATAAGCAAACTCAATCAAAGGCAAGTGTGTATCCCAACTACCTTCAAATTCAATCACACAAGCCCGTAGTATATCCTCCAATATCTGAATAACCCTCTCGGTGGCCATGCATGCATGGGTGGAATCTTTGTCTTTGAAGTTCAATCTAGTTCCTAGGGCTCTCTGAAGACTACCCCAGAATCTAGAAGTGAACTTAGGATCTCTGTTAGATACAATTGATACTGGCACTCCATGCAATTTTACAATCTCATATATGTACAATCTGGCCAATCTTTTCAGGCTATAGTCCATCCGAACTGGCAAAAAGTGAGCAGACTTGGTCAATCTGTCAACTATAACCCATACTGCATCATGACTACTCTGTGTCCTTGGAAGTCCTGTAACAAAATCCATAGTTATTCGTTCCCATTTCCACTGCATGCGACAAAGGATGTAACAAACCATTGGAACTTGATGTTCTGCCTTTACTTGCTGACAAGTTAGGCATTTGGAAACAAATTCAGCTATATCTCTCTTCATACCCATCCACCAGTAATGCTCTTTCTGCCCTCTGTACATTTTAGTTCCACCAGGGTGCATAGCAAATGGAGACTCATGTGCTTCCTTCATAATGATTTGTCTCAATTCCACATCACTAGGGACGCACATTCTGCCCTGATGTAGCAATAAACCATCATCTCTCACAGAGAATTCAGGTTTCTTGCCCTGCTGGACTTCTTTCAGTATCTTCTGATATTTTTCATCACTCTGAGCAGCCATTCTGATCTGATCAATCAATACTGGCTGTACATGCCATGCAACTACTGTCTGTCCCTCATCATCAATCTCTAAACTGGCATGTTGTGCTTTCAATTCACATACCATGGACAAAGGAGAAACTCTGAGACTTGCCATAGTCTTGCGATTTAAGGCATCAGCCACCACATTTGCTTTCCCTGGCTGATAGTCTATTAAGTAATCATAATCTTTGATGAGTTCTAACCATCTCCTCTGCCTCAAATTTAATTCCTTCTGGGTGCCTAAGTACTTCAAGCTCTTGTGATCTGTGTAAATGTAGCATTTCTCCCCATACAAATAGTGTCTCCAGATCTTCAGAGCAAAAACAATAGCTGCTAGCTCCAGATCATGTGTTGGGTAGTTCCTCTCATGCGGTTTCAACTGGCGTGATGCATAAGCAATGACATTCCGATCTTGCATCAGTACACAGCCTAACCCATTGTAAGAAGCATCACTATAAACTGTATATTCTTTACCCGGAGTAGGTAAAGTGAGAAGCTGAGCTTGATTAAACACCTATTCAACTCATAAAAACTATGATCGCATTTATAAGTCCAATGAAATTTTACATCTTTCCGAAGAATTTTGGACAGTGGAGAAGAGAACATAGAAAAACCCATCACAAAGCGACGGTAATATCGGCTAGACCCGAGCGTGAATTTCTGTGATGTTCCTGGGCGGCTTCCAATTAAGGATAGCTTCTACCTTGATCCCTTCAACTGACACAACATGTCCCAAAAAGGAGATTTCTTTCAGCCGAAATTCACATTTCGACAATTTGGCGTATAGCTGTTTCTCCCTTAAGGTCTGCAGTACAATCCGCAGATGTCTATCATGCTCCTCTGCGTTCCTTGAATATATCAAAATGTCATCAATAAACACCACCACAAATTGATCGAGATATGGTCTGAAGATAGTGTTCATCAGATCCATAGAAGCAGCTGGAGCATTTGTTAACCCGAATGGCATTACTAGAAACTCATAGTGGCCATACCGAGTTCTGAAAGCAGTTTTTGGAATACTCTGCTCTTGCACCTTCAACTGATAATAACCAGATCACAGATCAATTTTGGAGAATACAGCTGCACCTTTCAACTGATCAAACAGATCATCAATGCGAGGCAATGGATATCTGTTCTTTATTATCACCTTATTCAACTGTCAGTAATCTATACATAAGCGGAGAGTACCATCCTTCTTCTTAACAAACAACACTGGTGCTCCCCAAGGTGACACACTAGGGCGGATGAAGCCCTTTTCAAGTAGTTCTTGCAATTGTATCTTCAACTCCTTCAACTCTGCTGGTGCCATTCTGTATGGTGTTATGGAGATTGGATCCACACCAGGCATAACATTAATTTCAAACTGCACTTCTCTTTCCAAAGGTAATCCTGGCAATTCATCAGGAAACACATCTGGAAAGTCATATACTGTAGGGATGTCCTTCAATGCTGGACTCCCCACTTGGGTGTCTACCACATGTGCCAAGTAGGCTTCACACCCCTTTCTGATCATCTTTCTGGCTAGTGCAGCCGAAATGATGTTTGATGGCAATAACTGCCTTTCCCCATGTATTACAACATCATCATCGAGGAAGGCCAAAAGTGACTGTCTTGACCTACTGATCAGTCATGGCATGATGCCTAGCTAACCAATCCATGCCCAAGATGATATCATAATCTCTGAAGGGCATTTCAATGAGATCAGACAGAAAAGTGTGTCCTTGGATCACCAAAGGACAATCTCTATACATTCTATTAACCACGACCTCTGTCCTACAGACTTGTTACTAGCACCTCAAAGTCCATTTTTGTACATGGAACAGCAATGCAATCAATGATGCTAGCACTCACATAAGAATGGGTAGAACCCGGGTCAAATAACACAAACACATTCTGATTAAAAGTTGAGAAGGTACCAGCCACAACATCAGATGTCTCGGCCTCTTCCCTCTGTCTCATTGCATACATTCGAGACCTTTGTCTTGCTCGATTGTTTCATCGTGCCTTGGCTGCTCTTTGGGCTACCTCTACCCCTGCCTCTACCTCTGCTGGGTGGTTGTGAACTTCTGGTGACAGGGCTCAGGCGACCTTCTGCAGTAGTAGGAGGTGGTCCAACTCTACGACTACTGGTGCAGTCCTTGGCAAAGTGTCCTGTGCCTCCACAGTTATAACAGGCTCCAATAGCCTTGTAGCAGATCCCACCATGATTTCTTCCACATGTCTCACATTGGCGGGGAGGATAGGAACCTCTGGTACTCTGCTGACCAGATAGGGGAGGCTTCTGTCCTGAATATCTTCCCCTACCAGATTTCTTGCCACCTCTGCCATGTCCCCCATAGTTCTTCCTCTTTCCAGTAGGACCACTGGAACTCTGTTCTACAGATTTTCCCTCTTTCTCTGTCTTCTCTGATTTCTTTTTCTCAGGAGCAGCTTCAGACTCAATTCTTTCTAACTCTAGAGCTTGAGAAATAAGTTCAGAGAAGTTAGTGTGTTTGAAGCCGACTACTTGTAATCTGATACTCGGCTTCAAGCCAGTTTCAAACCTCTTGCATCTCTCCCTGCTGATAGCAAGTAAACTTACTGCATAATGGCTCAGGCGGGAAAATTCTCTTTCATACTCAGCCACTGATCTGCTCCCCTATTTCAGACTTAGGAATTCTTGTAGCTTCTGGTCTACATAAGCATCAGGGACATATTTACATCAATTCCCGAGAAAGTCATTCCATGTTAGCACCTGCAGTTCTACTGCATCGTGGGGAATGGTTTTCCACCAGTCATAAGCATCCCCCTGTAACAAAGATACAGAGTATTCAAATCTGAGCTCCTCCGTGCAATGCAATTTCTTGAATACCCTATCCATCCTCTCTAACCACTGTTCAGCCTCTAGAGGATCTACTGTCCCCTTGAACTCTGTAGCCCCATACTTCATCAATTTGTCATCTTTTAGTAGGAGATTGTGGTTGTACCACCGTGTCTGTATTGGGACTTGAGTAGGCACATTACCGACCATTTGTTGGAACATTGCGACCATCTGCGAGCGAATCGAGTAGGAAAGCTGCAGATGCTGCAGGGGTGGTGTTCTTTGAACCACTGACATTATGTAGGCCTGGGGCATCCCCTTGCACCTCAGCCTCAATAGATTGATCGACTGAACGATCACCCTCTTCCATAGTCAATGCGAGGATTTTAGATCTCCTGAACAATAACACAAGGAGATTTCCTCCCGTTAGTGCATATTTATAATGTAATGTACTGTATGTATCAAACAATGATGTTGAGCAGTTGTACTATGAAGAAAGAATATTCAAATAACAGGTGAAACAAAATTTAAAAACTTTACTCTGATACCACTAAAACATGTCACACCCTACCCCTCTGTAAGGCATAACATGATCCCATAGTATATCTAATGAATTACTAACTCCGTCTACTGATAACCCATTAAATACACTACAAGGGATTTTAAAAAACTTTTCTTACTTCTTTAACAATGGTAAGCACTATTTACAGGTATTAAAAACCTTTTTGAATTGAAGTGATAGAACTGACACATTAAATTATTGGAATTTCTGTAAAAATTTTGGCAGAGTGGCATCTGTATTTTGGATAAAACAGTTCTTCAGAAAACCTGTAAAAAGCACTTCAATATTTTTTTCCAAATCTCAACTCCAACATATTTCTCAACATAACATATTTCTCAACTCAAATCCACAGTGATTTTCAAAGACTGAGATAAAAGAAATATAATATAATTTTTACAAGCCAACATAACTCATAATTATTTTATAACTTCAATGTACAATTTTAATTTACAACTGCTCAAAACCAAAAACAATATATACATACATTGGTCATACATTACAGTACAAAATGCAAAATATGGTATACTCGTTATACCCGAAAAATCTCTCGCTGGGTGTACTAGCAGCCTAGTCTGCTGCCCTGTCTGCATCTACTGCGGCGACAATAAAAGCTATCGCTGAGACAATGTCTCAGTGGTGCACAACATTAACCAAATACATTTTTAAATCACAATTCATAAATCATACAAATAGTGGATACTTAAAACCATAATTAATTTCAAGACAGTAATTGTCAACAAGAATTTAAACTCCATTTCTCAATATCACAATAAATTTCAATAAGTCAGATCATGGTTGAATTTAAAAGACAGTATATGTCAATAAGAGTTTAAATTCATTTCACAAGCTCACAATACATATCAATAAATCACACACAGCTTAATCATGTTCCAAAGTTCAATTCGTCCCAAAAGCCGATGGCTAATGAGGTATTCAATTCGTCCCAAAAGTCGATGACTAATGAGGAATAACATAGCTAGCTAGCAAAAATATGAGTACTCATCCAATTCGTCCTCAACAGGCACACACCTCAACACTTCAGCCAGAAAGGGAATTCAATTCGTCCCACTAGACAAGCTAGCGAGGAATACAATCAATATACATGATAGCTGTGGTTTCAAACCATTTACAGTGCTTTTCAATCAATAAGTATCCATCAAATATTATTCAAACAATTTTTCACAGTTTCACAATTTAAAACAATAATATACAAATAGTCAAAATTTATTTCAATTGAAAATAATTCAAAAGAAATAGCTATTGTGCACAAACCTCTGATAACTATCTCTTGGTCTGGACTCAGTGTTTCCTTCCCTTTTCCTGAGTCTTTGGTAATTGAGAAACACAATTTGAAGTGTTTCAGTACTAAATTAAACTATCTCTATCGATGATGCTTGATAAGTAATTCACTGAAAGCTATTATTTGCTTAATCACCTAATATATCGACCCTCAATGCGTTCTAGGTAATTTAGGTTTTAGTGTCACTAATATGTCACATTCGATCGTCTTTTAGGGTTGGTACATGTTACCAATTTCATTTCCTTATTTAGTGCATTTTATTGCAACTTGCTGGATTCCGGGATACTAGTTTGACCTAGCCGGACGACCTAGTTCCCTCAGTTTTCGGGTTTCGATCAAAACTACAAACTTGTAGATCTATGTCTTATGGAACGCAGGGCAAAATTTCAGGTCATTCTAAGTTATGTAGACCAAGTTATGGTCATTTTACTATTGCTGGTCAAATGGCATCAAATTTGGTCATTTTAGGTCAATTTTGGTCAACTTTGGTTCGGCCAGTTTTTGGACCCGAATTTGTGCAAGCTGTTTGACTTACTTATGGTAATTTCTGGGCTTTGGTGTCCTCATAAGACTTGTAGATATGGGTCTTAACTATTCATGGTTAAAATTTCAGGTCAATTGGACCTGTTTTGAGTGAGTTATGGCCTAAACACTAACTGCTGCCCAATTGGTCAATTTTCAGGTCTCAATTGTACTTAATCCGAATTTGGTCATTTTTCAAGCTACCTTGCAAGCAGAATTTTGGTATGTTTCCTTCATGAAAGTTGACACATTTTATGCCTAGTTTCACCTCCAATTGGTCTCATACCAATTGGAGTTACACATTTAAAGTTATAGCTAAAATGCATGCTATCCTTAATTACATTGCTTATACATGTATCAATTACACATTTACCTTACTCTAAGTCCACTTCCCTTACCAATTCTGATTTGGTACATTACCAAAACCATTTACTACTTCACCTTAAAGTTACTTTGGGTAGAATACAAACATCCTTAATACACCAAATGAAGTCCTAACTCACAAAGTCCAAATACCACAATAGATACACATAAAACTCCTAATTATTACATACAATTTCCACAACCAATTTATATACATGTTCATCAACCCTCAATATCACAATTCATCCAACATCTTCATGAATTCAAACATTCATTAAGGAGTCCCAAGGCTGCCGAAAGCTTCACAATGCCAAAGTTTCCCACAATTCGTCAACTTCCATTTCAAGTGCACAATCACCATATACATGTGGAATTAACTTACTAGGACATTAAATCACCCTACTCAACATGAATTCCCACCAAATATATGTAAAAATAAATCATCAAATATACAACTCCATGGCTGTCCAAAATTGGATATATCAAGAACTCCTCAAAACTTAAAAATTCCTTCACAAAGCACACACCCATAACATGTATACAAAGTTTAACAAAGCAATATTCAAAAATACAAACTTACCTATTGTTAGGACTTGTTAAACCTTCACTAAACTTCTTGTTTTTCCTATCAAACTCTTCCTTATGATGTGGAGATAATCTTTAATGAAGAAACCTAGGTGTTTAGAGGTGAAATGAAGGAGTGAATGAAGGTTTAAGCAAAACGGCAATGGAGGTTCTCACTTTCTTCATTTCGGCATGGTTGACGGAAATGGAGAAGATGAAGATTTCAGATTGTATAATGGACTTACACCTGCCATTTAATGTTTAATTTATTCTATAGTGGTCCACTTTCACAAAGTAATTCATTTTATATGTTAAATTTTCCTTTATTCCACATTAAACCCATAATTTTTTGCTATTTACTTTAGGTATCACCAAATTAATTTTTCATTATATTTTCTAAGTGTAATATTATTTATTTTTAATGGACATTTAGGTCAAAAGACAATTCGGGATGTCAAATGACCATAATGCCCCTGTTCGGGTTGCATTCCCGATTTTTCGGTAACACCGGGTTTTGTCTGTTTTTCGATTTCTCACTTTTCTTTGTACTAATTATTTAATTTTTATTTAATATTTATAATGATATTTATACTTCAATTGATGTCTCTTTAAGTCCTATAAATATTTTCCAGGGTTCCACGCAGTCCAGGGCTAGTCAACGGTCCACGCCGTGACTTCCCGGTGCGGTCACCCATCGCTAGGGTTCTCGGCTCGCTTAACTTGGTTACATTTCTTTGCTATTATTTTTCCTTTATTTTTCTTGTATTTTATTTTCTTGTATTTCATTATTTTATGTCTCCTCACTCATAACGAAGTGTAGTTCTAGGCATCCTAGCTGTCCGGATAACACTGGTCACGGGAACAGTAGAACGCACTACCAAACATAGGGGTGTTACAATCTCTCTGTTACAAAATCCCAACTCAAGCTGGAGTCATGGTTTATGTCAAACCCCATTTGCTATGAATATTATGTTCTCTTTTAATTCCAGTTCTTGATTAAAAAGATTTTTCTCATTAGAAACTCTTTTCTGATTAAATCTATATGTCCTGGCCAGGAACTTAAAACATCAAGAATAATTAAATGAACATAGGATTTTATCTATATTCACTTAGAGGAACAGATTCCATCTTGATCAACACCTACCTCCATATATAACTAGTAGGAGCCAACACATGCCCATATACCCATACATAGTACAAGTATGAAAGCAGTATCAAACTCAAACTACCTATATACAAGATAACTGTGCTATTTCAGGTCTAAAGATTATATGCACTAATATGATTTATGACAAAACATTGACAAGAGTAAACTCCATGTGCTTGTCATAAGTGTCACTGGTTCGGCCTACTTATCATGTATAAGTGCCTATCATGTTTGTTATATGGCATAAGACTCACCATTCCATCTTATCTATATCTCATATAAATAACTTAGAAACAAATATGAATACAATCTTTCTGGATAAGTCATGTCCTTATTATGAAGTATTCTCGATTGTGAACCTATTTATGATACTTTGTACTAGAAATACTGTCACTCATATTCTTAACAACTTAAGAATAGAATTTCTAACAAAATATTAATGGACCTTTTCTATTGCACATAATATATTATGTAAACGGAAAAGTGGAAACGCCTTTTATTAATAAAACATGTACAAGATACATACTAAATGATATGCTCTAGGGCATACTACTAATAATCTCTAATATACAAAGACCCATTCTAAAAACACTTTTTTTCCTCTATTGTTCCCCTTTGCCTTTATGCATACTCTATTTTGAGAATCACCTACTCTTTTTTGCAACTAACATTAGAATCATCGAATGCCTCTCTCCCTTATAGAGAAGTGAAGTCACTAAATGTCTCTATCTCTCTCTCTCTCTCTCTCTCTTTCTCTCTCTCTCTAGCTTTGCTCTTTTCCTTTTTCTTTTCCCTTCTCTGCAATCTATACATGTTTTATGGGGTTAGGGTTTATGATCTCTTATTTCTTTATTTTTTATTTTTTATTGTTTGTTGATTTGAGTATGTTGATGGATTTGTTAATTTATTTATATATTTTTCTATTCGATTAACCAGGTCTTATTTAATGTATTTTTAAGCTAAGAGATTAGTTCAACAACTCATTTCCACTAATGAATAAGGTTTAAGTGTGTGTGTATAATGCATTTAAGTTTTTTCTTCACCGTCATACAACCATATTGTTTATTAGTATTGAATTTCACATGTTGCTGATTTCATTAAAGAAAAGTAAGAAATCATACTTTTTCATGAATTATGTTTCTTCCTTTGATATAGTTGTTCACATTTATAAGCCAATTTCATTTTCCTTTTACTAGTATTCCCACTTGTATCTATTTATATGAACCAAATTTTCAAGAAATGATTTTGCACAATTACATGAACAAGCTTTTCAAGAACTTATGGGTCCAAAGCATAATGGGATAGTGAGGGGTATGGATGTTAGGCCAACTCCTTCAAATAAATTTAGTGTGACATCTCAAAATGTAGGATCAAGATGGAAGGCTACCATAGGTTGGAATTAATCAAAGGAGATACAATTGTTAAAAGAGAAACAACAAACAATGAATAATGACTCTACTAAGTTATCAAAATTATTAAAAATCTATACGAGTTCATATCTCAAAAATATCCTAGACAAGTGCAAACACAATTTTGCAATCTCTTTTAAATAATTCAATTCTAGTTTTTTTTACTACACTAAAATGATATTATATATTTTATTGCTAGAGAATTAATTTCAATTATACAAAGATAAAAAAAGATTGAACTAGGCAAGTATGTGCATAAAACACACATTAAATAGAAATGGCTCTGTATATAACTTTTCACGACCTTCCACTCCCTTATAAGAAAGAAAAAGGCCAAAGGGTAATGGCATAGGCTATATAATTGATTTTCTACTGAATGCTAAATTATGCATTGAGTATATGTATGTTTTGAATTTTATTATGTTTTTCAATAGGTTGATGAAAATCCAAGTCAAAATGATCATCCTTTTCTCCAAACAATCATTCTTCTCACTCAAGCCAAAAGCCCAATCAAGATAATGATCGAACTAGTACTTAAGAGTTCTTTCAAGCTTTTTTGTTATGTTATTACTCATTATTAGAAGTAAATATTGCATAATTATTAGGATACTTTGATGTAAATTTCTACAAGGTTGCAATTTAATTGTAATAAGTTACTCTATTTGTAGATTAGTTCCTTAATATTGGTATTGGATAACATAATTTTCAAAAATTAAATGTATAGATTTTTTGTTGTGTATCACGCATAAAAGCATATAAACTATAAAGAAATAAAGCAAGCACATAAAATATCAATATTTACATGGTTCACCCTTTCCACATAGGCTACATCTACAAGTATGCTATCTTCCATTATCAATAAATAAATCAATCAATTACAAGCTCAAAGCTACTGCTCAAAGTTAGTCCTCTTAGTTTCCTCTAGGGATAACTCAATATATTTACTACTTTAACTGCTACACATCAAATGGTGTCTTGAAATATAATGGATAATAGCCTCTTCCTCATGGACTATGTCCTTCTCCACATTCCTCTCTCCCTCCGTGAGACTATAATAGGCAAGTGTCACTCTCCATAATAGGTAAAAGCTTTTTCTTTACAATGGGTGAAAGCCATTCCTTAGTAGTGGGCAAAGCCAAATAAACCTTTTCTTTGATATTTAATGTTTTAAGAGCTTGAAGGCTTGGATTTTATTAGGAAACTCAAGAATTCAAGAGACAGCTAAAGTTTTCTCTACTCTTTGTCTCTCAATCTTATTTCCAAGGAAGAAAGGTATTTTCTTCTTTTCAATTGATTTTTCAATATGGTTTTAAGTATGTGTACATGGGTAAGAGAAAGCAGTTTGGATTGCATATAAAATTTGAGTTGTTTTAAGTCAAATTTGGTTTTAGGAAATATTTCCACATGTGAGTAGTTTTGGTGAAATTTTCAAATGTATGTCTTTTTTAGAGAGTTCTTGAATGAATTTACAGTGTTTTTTACTTGAGGAAGCCAATGTTTGAGATGTGGTAAATGAATAAGTTAATTTTTAGTGTTTACTCACTTGTTGAGGTTTAAATGATGCTTTTGATGAAATGTTTGACTTCATGTGGTAAGATTGGATGCATGTGACATCTTTAGTGATTTTTAAGTCAATGGGGGCTCTAGGTATGTGTTTTTAAGTTTAGATCATGTTTTGGATCTTTGAGATATGTTTTTTGTCACTTTGGAGTGAGGTTTCTACAGATTTTTGACTTGGAAATTCTAGAAATTCCTAGGTTCGATTGCCAAAAACCATTATTTCAGTAGCCAAAGTGGCTGTAGTTTCTCAGGAGATTTTTAGGTTCGGCTACTAAAATCTAAGACTTTGGCAATCGTAGTTGTTACTACCCTAATAGAGCATTTAAGGTTTAGAACTTTGGCAATCGAAGTTGGCTTTACCAACCTTATTTCCCTTTTTGTTCTAAGACTCCAAAACTTATGTTTATGATCCAAAAGGACCTAGAATAAAATATTTAACATATGTATAGAATTTTTAAGCTTCGAATAACTCTTTAGGATCCGATGTTTATAGGATTGGACTTGAGGGACTCGAGAAGCTAAGGATCCAAGGATAACTACCATTTGAGTTAGGTGGTTGATAGGCTATAAGAGATGAGTAACACTAATCCTAATGAATGAAAACTTATTTAATTGAAATCATAATCATCCACATGCATTATTTCATTACTTACTACGATATATGAATATAGAACACGAATATGCTGCATTTTTTACATAATTACTATTGATGCTCAATGGATGTTGGATGACCGAACTGGATTCCCTCATGATACAATTATGTTATATGTTTAGGATCATGCATGATATGATTGAAAGCGCAACGGAAACAGTTTGAAGGTTGAATTGCAAAAATTTTCTAGTATTTCATGCAAACATACAATATGTTTTATGATCCTAACCAACCTCAAGTACCCAAGGCATGTTAAAGCACACTTTTAACATGCATGATTCTTTCATTTGCCATTAAAGATTATAGTTTAAAAATTAAACTAATTTAATCCTAGATTAAAAGGGGTTAAGAGACCTCTAACCTTAAGGGGTGCATAATCAAACTTCTTGCTCCCTTTGCTAGTCTTCAGAGCTCTACTTGTAGCTCCTCTAGCTTTTCCACCACAAGCTACCACCAAGATCACCTTAGGCAACCCAAATGCTCTCTTAGGTGTTTGCCAACCACTAGTAATTAGGGTGGGTGTATTTAGGTGATGTTCTAATGGATGTAGGTGGCTAGAAATAATTTTTAGAATTTTTTATTCAAGAAAGAAACAAGCTTTCTTTCAAGCATCAATGGAAGAAATTAGGAGAGATAAATCTCCTTGTTGCCATCCAACATAGTGGGGAAGAAGAAGAAGTAAGTTTTCTTCTTTTCTTACATTTATATACAAGAGACAAAAACCATTTATTGAGTGCCACATGTCAAGATCCCATTCAATCTTGCTTTTAGTGTGTCTTAATCCCATTAAGACAAGTGTCAATGCAAGATTGAATAATCAAATATCATCTCCCATCACATGGAAGACAAATGACACACATTTATAAGTGCCACGTGTCACCATCCCATGGTGCCACGTGTCACCATGTAAAATTACTATTTTGCCCTTGTATTGAATTTTGAGTTCTCAAACCAAAATAGTAATTTCTCTCTAAAATTAATTTATATCACATATAAATTAATTTATCAATTAATCTCCATTTATTAAATTCAATTTACATCATGCATCCATTGTTCGAGATTTGATTTCAAGCCATGCTAGGGACTTTGCAATCTTATTGCAAACAAAATCTATTTAATTAATTAATTGAACTCGTTAATTAATTAATTAAATCTTAATTTACTTGGTGGTAAAACTTGTGTAGGTGTGTGACTTTCTAGGCTCATTACTAATTGGCAATGAGAAATGATATTAACTCTTAATATCATTAGAACTCTTCCAAATCGCATATGATTTCCCTAAATCATTTTAGGCATCTCATAGACCATAGTTGACACCTAGCATAGCATGTCATGGTTTCCCAATTAACAACAAGAAATATCTTAAAATGAACCTTTAATCATACATGATCAACTAAAATCCTTCTGTATTATGTCCCAATCCCATTAAGGGTCATGGTGGAGTCAAACCCCTCATCATGGAATCTTATGAACTCATTTGAAATCTAATTCTTGACATATAAGACTTTACCATCTGGAAACACCTTTCCTGACAACATCATTCATCCTGGCCATGAACTTAATCTTGTCAAGAACAGCTCAAATCCACATAGGACTTTTAACCCTGTTTACTCAAGGCTACGAATCCCCTCTTGACTGAACACCCGTCCCAACATATAACTAATTTGAGCCAACACACACCGAAATATCCATACACTGTACAGATATGTAAGTGGTATCAAACTCAAACTACCCATATAAGAGACAACCGTGTCATCTCAAGTCTGAGAATTATATGCACTAGTATGACACAGATACCATTTTATTGACTCGAGTAAATGCCACGTTCATGTTATCTGTAGTCACAAGTTCGACCTACTTATCTCATAAATGTCCACTATATTTATCCTGATATCTCATATCAGATGGCATGTGACTCACCATTCCATAGACATCAGTATCTCATACTGATCAATGGAGATAAAAAAAGGTGACAGCTCTTTGGATATAATGTGCCCACCAAAATATCCTTTAGCTGCGAACTCTAATTTATAGCAAATGTCCCATATATTCTGTCACTCATATTCTTATCTCATAAGAATAAAATATATAACATATTACTAATGGATAATTTCAAATAAATATGTTATTAAATATATACAACATTTAAATGAAATGTTTATTGCCATTAATATATTTACAATGTTATTTACAAGTTACAAGATTGGTGTATGCTCTAAAGCACACATAACTAACAATGATATGATGTGATAAGACCAGGAAAGGCTTAAAAAGCTCTTGGCTCACTAATATGAAAGAGGAAGACTCAAGGAGCTTCTTTATAAGCCAGGCACATTGGATATGTTATGTATTTAAGAGGAAGTTTTAAGGAGCCTCTATATGAACTGGGCACATTGGGAACAGAAAATCACTGGTGACAAGTCCAATTTATGTGAAATGTTTATAATGTGAAAAAACTCATATGACTAATGAATTGCATATATATGAAATGAATAATATGGTTAATATATGTTTGGCTAGTTTACTCACTGAGCTCTTTGAAGCTTACCCCCTTTAAACCCAGATGCAGAGTTATAAGGATAGAGGTGTCTTCTGAGAGAGCTAGCAATAGGAGCAGTAATAGAATTCTTATGTATGATTGATGTTGTTACATTGGACATGTAAAATTTTTAATCAATAGACACTGTGCATGGTTGTAAGTAATTGTAATAAGTTTTATCTAATTTTTGTATGTATGGATGTTACCTTAATTTTAAGCATATGATTGGTATTAGCTGTGAAATAGCTTCCGCAAGTGCACAGGTCACAGTAGTATAGTTTTAAAAATTATATCATTCCCACAGGGAATTGTGCTTAAATTGAAAATAAAAGGATAAACTAATTAGAATGGTAAAATTTAAAGATATTAAAAATGAAATTTAAAATTAAAATTGGTATTTGAGGAATTTAAACTAAATCAAGCAATTAACTAAACTAATTAGACTAGATTACCAAAATTTAAATTGAAATTGCTAATTATGAAATTGGGAGGAATTAAATCTAAATTCAATAAAAATTAAAGTGATTTTAGAGATAGGGTTTTCAATATTGTTTGCATGTAGTTTATCCACAATTTAGCCAAACACATGAGAATTGCAATTTTGAGAGAAATCAATTCTTAGTTCTTTGAAACCTTTTTCAAGCATTTCAAAGTTAGTATTCATCAAATCAAACCCTATTTTCACGATATTTCAAACCTGACCAAAACCCAATTAAAGCTCTAATTGATTTTTGAAAGTCCCCTTAATCCTCTTAGCTTATCTCTAACACCAAGAAAACTAAGTTTATTGCAAGATTATCTATCCCAAACATTCACTTTTCAGTCCATCTGTCAAGGATTAAAACTTAACTTAATGAGGGCCCATTCATCAAGCAAGGCAACAAGCTCACAAGCAATAAATCAAAATGCAACAAATCTCAGTTAAATGACTAAATCAGTTCAAAAACCACAATACAAAGCAATATTTACAAACCCATCTCTAGAATCTCAAAGATCTACTCACAAATCATGGTTTCAAGACAAACCCAAGTATATAAATAAAGAAATAATGAAAATCTAAGCTAAGGAATAGAAAAATCCAGTAAAATGATGAAGAATCTGCTGCTGGAGAGTTGTAGAAAACGTCTTCTGCTGCTGCTGTAAAATGATCTCCCCTCCTCTTCCTCTCTCTCTCTCTTGCAAAATCTCCCTCTTTTTCTCCTTGTGGAAAGAAAGATAAAAAGAAGCTTTTATATGGTTCAAAGGTCTGCCCTAGAATTGGTAAAAAGGCAAAAGATTCTAGAGAAAGTGATATATTAAATCAGAGGGATGAGAGTGCCACGTCAGCCATTTTCATTAAAATGACACAAGCTGAATCGGTTGTGTCTCACCTTGTGTCGTAGGTTGTGAAATCGTCTGCCCGAGAAAAACTTCATATCTGACGATCGACACAACCTGTGACACAAGCTGTGTCACAGGTTGTGTCACTTTTGGCCTCTTTAACTCAACTTCGAAATTTTGCAATTCAACTATAATTTCTTCCAAATGGCTGCTCTGATCAAAACACACCAAAATTCTCCAAATTTAACCTACAAAACAAATAACTTCCAAAAAACTAAACTAAGAAGTGTAAAAAGGCAAAATTGACTAAATATATGCTAATATCTATAGCAATAGCTATGAACAAAGATAAATTATGTGTAAAAATTATACCTAAATGATGATATAAAATGCATGCATCAGCATACTCTTTGTATTCTATGCATGAATGTACAAGTCACACTTCAGCTATTTTAAATGTTATGAAAAGGTTCAAATTCTGAACCATTTTAAAGGACAGTGTATTATTTTTTAATATAAAGGTTAAAGTGCGATTGATATGAGTTGCTTAAATTTTGGTTAATATGAAAAGATTTTTATGTTAATTAGATTTTAGGCTTGCTATAGGTTCCGGCAGTCTTAAGCTGACTAGATCCCTAACGCAAGTAATGGCCCCCTACTACGTCATTACAATTTCTCCCACTCAAATTAAAAAAAGGTCTCTTCGAATTCCATTAGGATTGTGAGTCACAAATCTAACAATCTCCACCTTGAGTCAAAATTCATCAATCATTGCATACCTCAAAATTCTTGAATGTCTTCAATCATCAAATCCTTATGCTTGAACTTGAACTCTTCAAATCTTCAATTCTTCCATTTTCATCTTAGGTATAACTTGTTTCTTTCTTTAAAAAAAAAAAAATTGTGTCATAATCTATCTTGATTTTGCATCAAAAGTTTCACCTTAATTTCAACTTTCCACCACCTTGAGCTTGCACCATCATTGTTACGTGTGTAACTTTTACATGTCGCAACAGCTCCACCTTCAACCAAACTCACCAAGATCATCCCATTGCTTTAATACCAATTGTTGTGTACCACAAAAGTTTATAAATTGCAGATAAATAAAGCAAATACACAAAACACCAATATTTATGTGGTTTATCCTTTTCACATAGGGCTACTCCAATGGCATGCCATCTTCCATTATTAATAAATAAATCAATTAATTACAAGCTCAATGTTATACTATCCATTATCTTAATTACACCCAAAAGAACCCTCACATTAAACTACTAATAACAAATATATTAGTTAGTCCTCTCAGTCTCCTCTAAACATAACTTAATATATTTACTATTTTAACTGCTACATTACCAAGGGTGTCTTCAACTATAATGGACAATAGCCCCTTCTTCTTGGACTATGTCCTTCTCTACCTTAGGCCGAAGTGTTTCTTCCTCCATGGGATTGCAATAGGCAAGTGCCACTCTCCTCAATGAATAAAACCCTTTTCTTTACAATGGGCAAAAGCCACTCCTTAGTAGTGGGCAAAGCCAAATAACCATTTCGTCATACTCCTATTTATAGTATTAGCCCCTCACTCCTAATCTAATTAAGAATTCAACTCAATTTATGAATAACAATAAAATAAAAGTTTACTCTATATAGGAAATATTCCTCTAGCCGATTGAGAAATATTTCTCCCACTCAAATTAGGAAAATATTTTATCAAATTTCATTAAAATTTTGAGTTAAAATCTAGCATTTTCATTACATTTCTTTATGAAGTTGTCAGGATTTTAAATTCATTAAAGGCATTCATATCAAAGTCAACTTATACCATTTTCAATAAAAATAATAAATAAATTAATTGGTGTCAAATTTTGTAAAGGCATTTAAAATTGCCCCTAAGATTGCATGAACAAAGATATTAGTTATTAGCTAATTTTGACACCAAATAGTGTAAGAGCAATTTAAACTGCCCTAACAAGCCACTATACTTAATGATTTGGTGCAATAATATCTTCAAGGCAGCAAAAAATGCCTTTACAAAACCACTCCAAATATAACAGGAAAAAATTTGTCAAGAATACAATCAAGTAATGGTGACTATAATTATCTGTAACACCCTCCCGATAACCACTCCGTACATCCTACTGTTCCGGTGACCGGTGTCGGTCCGAACAGCTAGAATGTCCGGAAAAATATTTAAACTAAAGTCAGGAACCATAATTAACTCAAAAATTAATAAGAAAAATTTAGTAAAAATTTTAGAAATAAAATACAACCAAGTAAAACGAGCCGGTGCCCAAGTAATGGGTAACCGGAGGAAGTGCGGTTCTCATAGCAGGAGCCCTAGACCCGGGGGAAAAATTATAAAATAATTTTTGGGACTCCAGAGAAGGGTTATTGAGGTTCCTATGGCATTAGAATGCTAAGAAAATACCTAGAAAAATTTTTCATTCGGTACAGACAATTTTGACCCGTTAAGCCAAACGGAGGGCATTTTGGTCATTTCGCCTTCAGAGGTGATTTTTGGCCGACTTGTCCAGTTAAGTAAATAATTAATATGATATAAAATATGAAGAAATATTACTAGAAATTAAATTGAAATTGAGTAGTGATGAAAAGAAAAGAAAAATCAAGAAAAGCTCATTTATGACATCTTGATGATGTCATTTATAAACTATGACCAATCACAATTAATCTACCATTTGACTAAACTATTAAAAGACATAAAAGAATACCAAAATAAGAAAGAAATTGCAGCAGCCACCCTCCCCAAAAGACCAGCCGAAACTCACCTCCATAGCCACCTCCATTCAAGCTTTTTCAAGCTTTAGATCTCCATCATTTCCACCATATTTCCCTAATCCCTCTTCATTAAAACTTTACCCCACACCTTAAACAAGCTCTTGGCAGCCAACAAGAGGAAGGAAATTGAAGTTTGGGGCTTGGAAAAATTTTGCCACTTGAGGTTAGTGCACCTATATCCATTAAACTCTTTATTTTCATGGTTTGGGACTTGAAACTTAGTGAGAATTGTGATTTATATGAACATAAACCTATGTGTTTGAGCTTGTGAATTTCGGCTGCCCTAGCTATGGAATAGGAGGGAGTGTTTTTATGAGCTTGAAGTGAATTAGAGTTATGTTGGAAGTTTATAAATACAAGAACAATGATTAAAAAGCTAACTAAGACATATTGTATAAAAACATGGATTTGAATTAGGGTTTTGTGAGCAAAATGTAAACTTGGTTTAGGAAATTATTAGAGAGCATTTTAATGGTCAATTAGTGACCATTTTAGGTAATTTGACCAACAAATGGACTGAAGAATGGGATTCCAAAGTGAGGTTGCAGGCTGCCCTAGGACAGCAGCATAGGGACTGAAATTTCAGTCCACTTGCACTGCCATAACTTGGGCTGTGTTAGTCCAATTGGTGTTTGGCCAATTGGACATGAAACTAGGCTTATAATGGCACATTTTTGCTGAAGAAACCATGCCCAAAAGACCAAAGCAAGAGGACCAAAACTTGGCCCCAATCCGGATACCCTGCAACTGGTTCTGCAGAATTGACCAAATGAACAGTGTAACTGTTCATTTGGCCATAACTCATTGTAGATATGGTCAATTGACCTGAAATTTTTACAACAACAAGTTAAGACATAGACAAACAACTTTCATGAAGGAACCTACCCCAAATTATGGCCAGAACCTAACCCAAATGGTAGTGGAAGTTACTGTTCCTGTTACTGTAGATATGGTATTTTCTGCAGAATGGGAATCCGGCCAGCTGTGGTTTTTGGACCATATCTGGAGCTACAAAACTCCAAATGGAGTGATTCAAAAAAGTAAATTCAACTAGACAAAATAAGGAACAACTTTCATGTTTTACATTTCTTCAAATTCCCACAGTAACAGTGTCCAATGGAACAGTGAAGTTGACTCACCAAAACTGAAAATTCTGTTTGTGTTGGTTTACACATTGAAATGGTATTAACACTTAATGCCAACAAGTTTTAAACACCAAATGTGGTATGTTGGGAGTGCCAAAGTCAATGTACATATTTTCTATCCAAAAGTCAACATTTTTGTTGACCAATGAGGTGAATAGTAACACCAAAATTTGAAATTCACAAATTGAAGAATTTAAAAGTTTCAAATGCCCTAGTATACCTAACAAGATTAGTTTGGATAGTTTGGCATGCCAATAGGTTTCAGTTAGCAGTACTGCATATGGCAATATGCCATTCCGTGATTTCATAGCTTTTAGTCATTCTGACTTTGTATTGAGACTTGGCTTTGTGCCTGATATTATTCTGACTTGTTAGCTCATTTGCACACCGGGAGATGCATATGTGACCGATGGTGTGACGGCCCGAGGTACTAGGTACCCAATGCCAGTTTACCCGTTATCCAGTCCAGTCATCTAGTGTAGGTTACTTGGGGCAACCAAATGAATAAAAGTGAACAACGTTAATGAAACAATGAATATATCTATACCAAACAAAGAAAGCATACACATTCTATACACATTCATTTTCTTGCTATTTTCTTCTATTATATTATTGCACCACTAAGCATTATTGTTTAGCGCGTTGCTTTTGCCACGCGTAGGTACTGGAGATCCCGATCGTGAGCCCAGTAGACCACAGACTGGGTGAGTCCATCCGGCAGTTCTGCTCAGTGTCCGTGTCACCTCGTCACCTGCAGTGCATTGGTAGGACACTATATGTCATTTTGTCATTTTGTAATTAAATTTTTATTTTCTCATATGTATTTGGGATTATGTAATGTATTTTGAGGTTCATGTAAATAATAAAGATTTATGGTTATGTATGGAAGTAATTTGAGCTTTTAATTGTTATTTATATATATGAGAACCCTAAGAAATGGATGTTTGAGAAATGAAAAGGCTATTGAGAACTGAAATTGAGAAATATTGTTGAGTTTTTGATATTGAGACTTTGTTGATGAATTGAAGTTGGGTTTGTTTGAAAATTATTTGGAAGTGTTTTCGCAGGTTCCGAAGAACGGTTTTCTCCATTTTTAGCCGGTATTCCGCCGGATTTTCTTTCAAATTTTCAGAACCTTAAATGAATAATACTTTTGATAAATGGCTTAAATAAATTGTATTTCATAAATTATATGCAAAAGCAGGATATAAATTAATTGAGGAATATTAGAGTGTGCCGGTACACCGTGTGGCATTACTTACTCGGGTATACTGTACACGGGTAAGGGTGTCACATTATCCTTGCAAACTACCGCTAAAGCCAAAGACCTACCCCAATGGTTCCTAAAATCGACTCCACGACATAGAGACGTTGTCTACAAACATAGTCTTAAGGAACTATTCCAAACTGCCTCAACAATATTGCATATGAACGGTTTAAACCGCCCCAACAAGGAAAGAAAACTGCTCAAAAGGATTGCTTTTCCTCTGGTGATACCCAGTGGCGGAGCTATACTATAATGTTTGGAGGGGCTGAAGAAAATTATAAATTAATTTATTAATTATTTGTATTTACTAATAATTAAAAATAATATTTTTATGCCTGTACATACTTGAAATATATCGTAAAATATTTTCATTATCAATATTACACTTGAAAAATAAAATAATTTTATTAAATTATTAATTTAATATATTATATTCATTAATTTTCTTTTTTTTAACATTATTCATTAATTTTGTAAAAAAAAAAGTTAACAAAGCATATTTTAAATTAAAATAAGAAAATATCAAATAAAATTAATCCAACCATTTGTGAGATCACCACCCATTAGCATATCCTTATAATGATACCAGAAGGTCCCACTAATTCTAGCTTAGTGGAAGATGTATTAATTAAATTATTTTCCCTATTAACATAAAAATTGAATAAAGAAAATAAATTTAAATTAATTAACAACTAATATAACAACTAATGTATTTAATTAGTTGTTTCATGCCACAAATTAAACAGGATGATTACAAACTTAATTTACCTTGCAAAAAGAGGGCATGAAAATGACTAATGACTAAAGAAAGGAAAAAAGGAAAAGAAAAGCGCAGCACATAAAAGGGCCTTATGGTTATAAGCTTAAGCACCACCATACTTTTCTTCCTCAGTAAGAGCAGCAGTGGCAGAAACGTAATATGCAACACAGAACAGTCCATGAACAAAGCACAAAATGCCTCCAATTGATAGAAAATGATGGTGTGAGAAACCACACGAAGCTCTTGACTTGTTATTTGACAAAGTGCCTATCACCAACATCGACAATCCAACTGCTAATATGATCCTGTTCAATCAATCGTAAAATTAATTAATAATTTTGAGACTTCACATCTCTTCACACAACTATATATGTTAATGGGAAATTCTTGAAGTCTCTTCACACAACTGTATATGTTAATAGAAAATTTTTACTTAGACTTAGTGAATCCATATACATAATAAGTTAATATCACCATATATTATGCGTCTTTAGTCTATACTTAATCAAGTTTAAATAAGAAAAATTTATATTTTAATTTTGAGCTAAAGTTTTTATATTTTTTTTTATTAAAAGCAAATTTAATATGATGCAGAATATATATAGTGTATAATACATACCATTTACTGTAATAAAAGGAATATGATTACCCGTCTTCATCCCTCAAATCAATCCAATTAGCAAGGTTTTTTAGCTTTAGCTTAGTTAGCATGTAGACTTTTCATTACTGTGCACGGAGGCCAAGGGCCAAAACAAGTGCTATATGGAAAAGTGAGCTCTCAACAGCTTTCTATGCAACTCATTTTGACTTTCCAGCTTAGAACCACAAATCGGGCCAAATGGACTCTCAATGAAGAACTAATTAAGAAAATAATTAATTAAGAGGTGTAGGTGCTGAAAACATACCAAGTAAAAAAGAAGCAAGCCACAGAAAGTTGCTTGTTAGGGGAAGCTCTTTGAAGCTCTTCTTGAGAACAAATGCACATACACCCACCAAGCAAGTTAGCAATAACATGGGCTAGACCTAATAGTGCTGCTGCAGCCAACCCTAGTTTGAAAGCATCTTGGCTTGGGTCTCTACACTCAAATATCCACAGCCTCAAGTGCTTAACCTGTACAAATTGTACATACAAATCCCATAAGCGAATCAAGAGATACAAGAAAAATATATGAAGAAAATCAAGAATGGACCAAAAAGATATACTAATATTCACCTTGTTTTGTGCAATTTCTGCTTGGATGCCAAGAATCCCAGCACCCACATCAATTGCAACAATCAAGAGACAAATAACTACACCTCCAAATTTAACCATTTCTTGACAATAGAGAGCACTTGAAGAGTCTAAAGAGTTAGAAGATGAGAAAAGGGAGGGTGCGGAGAGAGATTAAGAGAGAATATATTGAAATTTGGAGTAGTAAAGTAAGTACAGAATGGTATTAGCTGTGAAAAACTAAGTAAAAGCTTCTTTTGTCCATGCAGTGGAAACTTTAATTTGCTTTTTTGTGGGTACTTTCTCTTTCTTTGGATTCCTTTGATAGAGGAGCAAGAAGAAGGGTATAAACCAGCTCATATAGGCATCTAACTATTTCTGTACCAAGCAATGGCCCAATTAATCGGTGGGAAATCTTTTGGGATTTTTGACTTTAATATTGCAATATTTTTTCTCCTTTATACAGTAAATTGGATTAAGATTCTCTCATATTTTTCAAACAAAATTTATTAAGTTTATATAATTTTAAAACTTTCAATTTAAAATAAAAAATAAGATATCATTATTTACAATTACTCATTTAAATTTTTATTTTTATTTTTTGACATTTTGAAAAGTACTTAAATTAACAAACTTTTGCGTCCTATTTTTTTTTACATATTTTGTGAAAAATATATTTTTTTTTTAATCTTATGCTTTTTATTTTCCCCATTTTCTATCTTTTTTTTTCTTTTTTTTTTCCTTACTTATAAAAGAACAAAGATAAATATAGTAGGTAGATTATATGTTCGCATCTTTTTTCTAGTAAATGGAATAGTTGTGCATTTTATGATTAAGAATTAATATAAAATAAAAATAATATAACTGCAGAAATCACCATTAATCTTATATTTTTTAAGTGGAGGCTGAATTACCTCTGAATAAATGTTCTTACCTTAATTACCATTAAGCTAAAACATTATGTAAATTATTTTTTTTTTTTTTAATATAGTTCTATTGCATCACAAATATTAAAGTCAAAATTAAATTTTTAATAAATAATTATAATAAGCATATCAAGAATTTCATCAAGTTAACAAATCCCAGCTATCCCTCCTTTCTCTCTCAAAATTTTTCCTTTTTTTTTTTTTTAAATTCTTCTCAATTCGACAATAGTCCCATAATTTTACATTTTAAAATATTTTTTAAATTAAATTATGTAATTCAGTTTGAAATTATTTAATTTAACAGTTTAAACTGAATAATTAGCCCCTTAATTATTTCCATTGAAGATTTAAACATG
Organism: Hevea brasiliensis; assembly: GCF_030052815.1. Classification (NCBI taxonomy): domain Eukaryota; kingdom Viridiplantae; phylum Streptophyta; class Magnoliopsida; order Malpighiales; family Euphorbiaceae; genus Hevea; species Hevea brasiliensis. The sequence continues at coordinate 21,605,709 of NC_079499.1, read as the reverse complement.
TCATGGGTACCAGAAAGGGACAGGGGCAATGATACTTGTTCTTGCTTCAGTTGATATTATATTTAATGTAAATTTAAACTCATATAAAAATATTTTATAATAATTTAATTAAATATTTATATTAAAATTTATATAAAATTAATTAAAGTGTATAAAATAAATATATCAAATCTAAATGTATATATTGAAATAATTATTAAATTTATTTTCATACAAAATTCATCTTATAATAAATGCAACTCTAAATTTAATTTCCTGTAGTTGCCACTCTCATCTTTTTCTTCTCGACAAATAAAGCGTAAGTACGCGTTCAACCACCAAGTACTTGGCTCGACGGACAGCCAGGTACTATGATTTTTCCCACGATATCTGGATTTTGGTTCTTTGTAACCCAACAATCCCGTTTCTTGAATCATCTTTTAACCTCGAAACAGGACCAACAGTCACATAAATTAGGTTCCGTGGATCAACTTTTGCCCCAAAGCCCGTCATTGGATGACAAATCTCACCGTTTGAACTAATTTTGAGGAGGTTAGCAAATTGATGACAGGTTAAAAAATATAAAAGTAATAACTATTGACTATCAATTTTATATCAAATGCTTATATATATATATATATATATATATATATATATATATATATATATATATATATATATATAATTTTAATTGTATATAAATATATAATTTTATTAAAAATATATAATGCATTAAAAAATAGTAAAAAAAATGTATTTGTAAAATCTATTCTTTTGGTTCAATTTCAGTATCATTATGATAAATTACAAGTTGATTTCACCTTCTAGTAAAGCAAAGAAGAGAGCAGTATTGAGAGGAAGAAGAGCTAGGATTACGAAAAAGAAGAAGGCGAATGAGGGAGAGGGGTAATTCGAGAAAGAAAAAAGGAAAGGAGATGAGATTTTCTAAATTTGATGAAGGAAGAGAATTTGTCTTTTCACTATAAACAAACGACTGAGTTAATGGTTTACACAAAAGAATTAAATAATTAATGAAATAAAAAGTTAGGAAGGTATTAACGTAAATAAAATATTTTATGTTGAAAATTTTTTAATTCACATTAATTAATTATAGATTCACTTGATTTCTCAATTATAATATTTAATATAATTATAAAAATTATAAAAATTAATTAATAATTATGATCAAAACTTAAGGATCTTATTGTCATGATTTCAAAAAAAAAAAAAAAGTGTTTGGGGAAGTATAAAAAACCGGGAAAAAAAGAAAGAACAAATTGACAGAAGTGAATTCTCTAATGAAATAAAGAAATAAAAGCTATGTCTCAATTTGTCTACAATGCAATAGTGCTAGGACCTAGCAGTTTGAAGGGACAAATGGAGTCCAAACACATCATAAAAAGACAACATGAAAAGAAGCTCAAAAGCGGTGGATTTTGATGTCAAACATTGTTTCGATAATTTTTCCGACATTTTGTGACTTATTTCTCACTAGAGGGCCCACTCAAACTTCCCCCGATGTACAGATTTTTTTGTTGGACTTATTTCATGTTTTAATGTAAACGCGTAGAATTTGGATTCACTTTTTTAAGCAACTCTGACACGAAACACTAACATCATCACGTGAAAAAAGTCCCTAGCCATAACCGATCTGAAATTTATAATTCTTTGCTTAGTTGAAAGTTTTACATAAACGACTAGTGGCCACGTTTTGCTCGAATTTTTATTTCATCATCTAATTTGATGAGGCAAACAACTGAACAAACAAATTGGGATTTCACCATTTTCGCTTGTTTTCATATTTTCATTTAAATATTGGGTGAAAAAAAAAATGCTTTACTATCATGTAATGAAATACAAATTACAAAAGAAAAACACTGTACATAAGAATGAGGAGGATTGCAGCACAAGGAATGAATGTTTTGGAATGATTACCAACTCCCACACTTAAAAGGGGCAGCTGTGAACTAAAATTGAGAAATCATTCCAGAACATTGTACAAAGTAATCGGACTACTGTACTACTTCACCTATCCCACACGGCATGGTATAGTGCCGGTCTATGCTTCAACCAGTGCACCATCTCCCTGTCTACGGGAGATTTGCTCATTACTGCATCTAGCATTGGGCTTCCAATTACTTTTGGACAACTCTTGAATGACCATATTTGATCCTTGGACCAGGGCTTCCCAGGGTACTTTTCCTATTAATATAACAGTAGCAGACAAGCAACCACGCTAATTACGCACTATCCTTTGGCAAAAATAAAAATAATTACACACTACAAAAAAATATAAAATGTATAAATTAGAAATAGAACGAGCTTTTCTACAGTCATCTCATCAGACTAATGTGATGCTGCTGAATTTCTTTAACCCAGACATTTAAGGATATTAGGGACAATTCATGACACCATGTGGCTGGAAAAGTATGAAAATTAAGGCGGGGATGAGAAAAGAGTATCTTGTATTTTAAAATAAAAAAATTACTATTTAGTCCCTCTTTTTAATAAAACAAACTACTAGAAACTTTATCCTTTTATTTTGAAAAATATATTAGTTAGACTGTATCTTTTTGTTCCATTTACCCTTTAGTCCTCCATCCATTTTAAATCAAATTTTCTATTAGTAAATGTTATTTTCTATTAGTAAATGTATTCAACACAGAAAAATTACCATTACGTGGACCAAATAGTTCAGAAGTTAGAAAATAGAAAAATTATATAGTTGTGTTTTTTCAAATTATGGATACTAAAAAGCAAATGGAACAAAAATATAGAATTAACTAATATATTTCTCAAAATAGGATGACTAAGTAGTTAATTTCATTAAAATAAAGAGACCAAATTGTAATTTTTCCTTAAATATGAAAATGCTTAGTAATAAAATTGTATTTAAGACTTACCATCCTTTCCAGCATAAGCTTCACAGTCTTTGGACCATAAACGCGCTGCTGTGATGGCTTCTGAATCTTGGCATAGAAGGAACCAATGTCAGGTAAAGACAAGCAGCCCCTACCTGCCTTAGCCAGGCTACAATCTGGTTCAGCATTAGTCTGTATATGCCAATAGATTAACTGTCCCAAACAATAATTTTCACAATATGTCTTTCGATATTCATGGATACCTTCTCCCAACTTATCAGCATACTTGGGACCCAAGTCAAGCGGACCAATGTGAACTGGAGGAGAAGTAAATTTTTTGTACTCCTGCAAGAAATTATATGAAGTTATTTGAAATGAACACATGGCAGAGCTGACAAAAATAGTTACAAGGCAGATGGAGTCAATAAGTGTCATTGACAGGGACTAACAGAAAAATGACTCACCTGAACTCTAAAGAAGCATCTTGTATGAGCATATACATGGATTAAGTCAGCTGCAGCATCATGCCGGCACTTGTATGTACATGGAAGGCTCCGGATTTCATCCCTCAACCTTCAACAAAAAAATACTCAGAATTCAATAGAATTCATGTCTTGTCAAAGCATAAATATGATGAATAGAAGTGAAGGTATGTATATAGCTCACCATAATAATGATTTCTCAAGTTCTCTCTGAACGTTATCAGATTCCAACGGATCATGTGCACGGATCTTGGACTTGAGATCATTAAGCAGATCAGTGTCCACATGAGGAGACATGCACTGAAGAAGCTCCTCAACAAGTGATTCTTCTCCTTTCCAGAGGAAGGAGACAGTTTCCTCAGGACTTAGCCTCTCTAATGGAGGTGGAGCTTTCTTTGGGTCACCAAATACGGATCTCATCACGTACCTCACCTATGTACAACATTCATAACAACAACCAATTGATGCATTTTCCCTTCACTAAAGAGATCTAGAATAAAATAGTTAGTCACAAAATACAATGAATAAAGTGGACAAAATAATCATTGTTTCACAAAATTTGACTTCAGAACTAGTATAATTGCACTCAAAGTATTAAGGCTCTGAAATTTGTACGACATAAAGTTGTGTACAATATTATCACGGTGAGCCTCATAGGAGAAAGGTATACATCATATAGCATAAAGAAAGTACAATTTTCCCATATCAAGTAAAAGATGCACCAACCTTGTCAAGAGTTACTGCTAAATTTTGAAGCCTCTGGTTGTATACACCTTCAGCCTGCCTCATACAAAAACATGCAAGATGAGTATGCAGAAAGTAAATGAAATCATAGTCCCTCACACTTTATGATTACATCCTCCCACACACAATAGCATTTACCTGAACCTCGGCATCACTTCTTTCAACCTCAAGACAAATATCTGAGAAATATTTCCTTTTTTCTTCCAAATTATGCCTTAGAATTTCGTCAGGAAGCTTTGTTCTCTCCAGATTTATGAACCTCACCTTCATAAGAATGGATGAGTCAGAAAAATTAAAATAAATAAATAAAAGAGCTCAAAAAATTCTTTCAGAAAGCTTAATCACGAATCTTTAAAAAAAATGGCAGCAAAAACAGACCAGACGAGCAGAATATGCAACCACCCAATCTGGCAACCCGCCAAGCAAACAACTGCCTAAACCAGCCCTCCCCAAGTCAAGATAATCTTCGTCAGATACAGAATTTAGTTCACAAGCTTCAAGAATCAAATGATGTCGATCCAATATGGCATGCTGCTCCTTCAACACCTGATAAACAAAAATATACAATTAACTGAAAATAAGATCAATTCGGAATATTAAGGTACAAAGTGCTATTGAAATTTAACCAGCTGCAACCTCCATATAAAAAAATTAAAATTTTTTTGAAAAAAGAAAAAGGTGTAACTTTCCAAGGAAAAAGAAGATAACAGCATAAAAAATTCCCATGTAATCTTTTACCTTCTGGAAAGCCCCTTCACCTGTCAGATTTAAGTAGCTGCCCCGACAAACTTGGCTACCACATAGACAGACAGATGCTTCATATTCTTCCTTACTCTACAATATGAGGAGCAATCATCAATTGCAAGAAGAGTAACTAAAAATTCATTATTTTTTGTGTAAACAAGACTAACAGACGGGTGAAAAATATGTACCTCTGTCACAGAATTGTAATCAAATGTGATCTCCTCGCCATATTGAATTTCTCGGACAGCGTAGATTCCAATTTGGTATTGACCATCTACAGCAGTAACTCTGCACTCAAGAAACTAGGATGTAACCGAATGACCAAAACCTAGCAAATATTGAACTCTACTACAAGACCATCAAGTGCACCTTTTTCCCACTAATTGCCCTTGGATCAAGACGAAACTTCAATACGAAAATATTTCAGTCGACCAACATATATTTAGAAATAGATGCAGGATTCCCCATGCTTAAGAAACAATAACTTGGGGAAAACATCTGATAGATAAATAGAAAGAAATTTAATATTAGATGCTAGATCTTCCTGAAAAATTTATATCCACACAGAAAGAAGCAATCTTATATCATAATCCAGGCAGGTGGAGTCTCCAAATGACAAACACAGCATGGACCAATAACAAAAGATAAACCACGATTGCATGAATTAACTCCAAAGTAGATAAGGTTCAGGGGAATAGAATTGGGAAAAACAGAAAGAACAAAGAGCAAAATGAAAGTCTTCTAGATGATAGATATAAGCAAATGCTAACATTCAAATAGGGAATTAATTCATGCAACAAATAACGCATGCCTATTTGTTGCAAGTTTACAGCAGTGAAAATTTGATAGAATTATCTAATTCCTGTGATGTAATGTCATTCAAATTTCATTTATATTTCCAATTTCTACATAGCACCATGCATTTATAAGTGTACAAGAGGCAGGTTAGTCATAATAATTGGCAAAGTGCAATGCTGATTTACAAATTGTTTCGCATTACTAGACATAGCAAAAGATAACAGAAAAACTCACTTCGCTTCACAATTAGGTCTGCATGAGTGACAAATTCGACTTGCATAGTTTGCCTTATGCATGGCATCAACAACCACCAAATCATAACCATCAGCATCACCCTGCCAAATGACAAAGATAAACCAGGTCAAAACATAAAAAACAAAGTGACAAACCTATAGCCCTTCAGTTTAGAAGTGAACAACCTTGGGCCTCTCAAGATAAATGTTGTAAAATTCCGGAGCGGGATCTTTGTTATCTTTCTGTAAAGATCGTATGCCATCTTGCTTCTCAAACCATTTCCAAGCAGGATAAACCTATAAAAGTTAAACATCAGCACCTTAAAACTCAAGGAAACTTTATTCTAAAACAAGAAACCCAGCAACAAATGTAAATGCAAATTAAACAAAGCATGGTTATCACCTTCTAACAAAATATGAACCATATATTTGCCCACATACAATTGATAATAATTGCACATTTTAATACCAGTACCAGGAGATTTATTTTAAACTTAATGTGTCTCGCATTAATTTTTACACAAACATTTAACAAGTTAAAATAAACCCATTTGTGACTAAAGTTCTAGGTTAAAACATAACTATATGCTACTTCACAGGAAGTTGCAGGATCAACTATCAGTGAGTCCTTCCACTGCTGCACTTCACCAAATACCAAAAACGCATACGGTCTACTCTGAAAAAAAAAATTGTGCACAATAACAATGACCACTTGATATTTACCCCTGATGACAATTACAAGGCTTTATGAAATGCATAGATCGCTTTGAACTAATTTATGTTTTTTTATTGTCCATTTTCCTTTTACTTTTTACTTGTTGAAGGAAGTAACTGCTAACTTTTTTAAAAAATTACTTTATGGTCAAAAAAATTGAGGGCATAAAATGTAGATTCAAATATTTTTATCAAACATAAAATTGGAAAAAAATAAAAATATAATACAATTGATAAAATATAAAGATTGAAATTTCTATTTAATCTGTAGCACATAGAAAATATTCATAGTCAATAATAAATTATAATTAAATAATTTTTCTTTAAAACATTTAAGTAGCATATACATCAAATTCATGAGCATAGATAAGGGTAGCAATTCGGGTTGAAAGGTCATATTCATGTCATGTCAATACACAGCACAAATAATACTAGGGTCAACAGAAACATGAGACAATTAATAAATCATGTCGAAAATCTGAAAAAGAATACAATCCTTCTATTATACAGATTACACGACACGATTAATGAATCGTATCAAGAATATAAACATAAGCACGATCCTGTTATTATATGGATAACACGATATGCATAACATGATTAGTATTAAATCGTGTCAATTATTTTGACACGACTCTACCTATTTAACATGTTAAACAAGACCCAACACTTTTAATCTTTATAAAACAATATATAACATGAAATTTGTACATTAATTTTAACTATGCATAAATTTAATAATATATAAAAATATAGAATCTAACATCAAACAAGCAAGCAATACTATAGCTAATCAATATTTTAGCCTATAAAATAAAAAATAATTATAAAACATTATAATTTTCAACTTCATACATAAATTCACAAACTAAATGAGTCTTAAAAAGCAAATTCACTAAAAAATAGCAAATACAAACCACCTAAAATAAACTAACAAATCTCTAACACAATACATAATTAACAATCAAATGCTTATAACCAGTAAAATAAAGAAACAGTATGGGTCATCACAAGTCAAAACAGGTTAGAAAGTTGTCAGTCGACTCGTGACATGAATAATAAGTCACGTTATATATTTGTTAAATCAAGTTAGCAGATTAACCTAGCTCAATTCTAACCCCGACAATTTTCATTTTGTGTTGATGGATAGTGACTAAAATTGCCACCCCTAAGTATGAGTGTCGTTGCAAAACAAAGTGGAAGCTTCAAGCACCTTTTTTTATAGAGTAATAGATGTCTTACTTGTGGTTTGGAGGTGAGGTGTCAAAGGCAATTTATACACATTCACTTCCCGATCCTATCAAAAGATAAGCAGACAGATATTCTGAACGTGCAACAAAAATCTAAATTTTGCAAAACATCATTTGTTTCATGCTAAATTTTTCTTAAAAGTAATTCCCTACTTTGCATCCATACCTCTCCCAAAAACTCCACGACAAAATCATCTTCTCCAAAACCATCTTCTTTGTTGCAAACAACACCAAGTCCCTGAAAATAAAAGTGGGGAGAAGGAAAGAGAATCAGCATATTGAAAAAAGGAACAGGTCAAGGAAGCATTAGGAAGCCCATGCAATATGTGGATGATGATCAATACCTTCCTGTAAGCAACATAATTATCATCAGGACGATTATCTAAGGCCTTGAGGATGCCCTGGCACATTTTTATTGTTTGCACATCGCAGTCCTCCTTAGCAGCTTTTTCAATTTCTTCTACAACCGGGTGCAAATGATACGTCATAGGAGTGTTCCCAGAGCCAGTGAAGTTCCTGACTTGCTTATTCAGAGTACAGAGGAGCATATTTTCAATAAACAAATGTTTCTCTAACAAAGGCCAACCTAATTCTTCAGGCATCGAATCAAGTAAAAGATTATGGGTATAGGGATCAATTCCATAAACTTCTTGTTCTATAACTTCAACTCCAAGCTGTTTTCTAGGTTTATAGTCCTTGACTTCAGGAAGCTCCATATCCAATTCTTCAGTGCCATTTTTCTGTGCCTCAAGCTTCTCAGCATAATCATCTGGCAAAGAAACACACATTTTCCTTTGAACATCCTCCTCATCTGCTACAATAACATATTGATCGATAACTTCATATTTCCTAGTGACAGGAGGAACAAGACTCGCTTTTGTCATCCGAGCACCCCATTCACGCTCGTCTGTTATCAAATCTAAACCCTCATCTTCCATAAAGAATCCATCCCCTCTGTACTCCCCAATTCGAGCTTCTGATCGGACATCCAAGTCACTTTCTGTATCTGAGGAAGTACTTTCACTATCACCACCCTCATCTTCAGAAGACTTGCCAAATTCATCGGAAGTTTCACTCCCTGAATCCATGGACTTTCGGTTCAATTTGGATAAGCACCTTCTGATTTCCTGATCAGATGCATATTCTCCATAATCAGTACTACCATTTGCATAGGCTGTGCCGTTAATCCTATTAGTGTTCTTCTTTTCCATAAATAACTTCTTCTTACACTTCATGGGAGTATAGCCTAACCCTGCAGACAAATCATCCTTCCACAACTTCATTAATTCATCTCTTTCATAAGAAAACTTAGAACTATCTTCCAAATGTGAGGCAAGTTTGAGAAATAATCTAATGATATGATTCATATCTCCAGCACCACGCTTCTTTGCTCTGCATCCAGAGATTTATACAAATAGTAACTAGAACAAAGTAAATAAATTTCTGAAATTAACAATAAATGGAAAAAAAAACAAAGAAAAAAAAAGACAATGCACAAGATACAACACATATGATGAAGAAAACGGTTTAATTTTTTTGCCCATTCTATGTCAATCCTAGAATATACTGGCAGGAATCTGAGTTTGTGAACTTCAAAACAGAAAGAAATGTGTGTGCAAGTGTGTTTATAACTTACTTAATAGCATCTCTGCACATTCGACTGATATCCTCCTTGACAGACCTTAAACCATGCCCAATATAATAACCATTTTTCATCCGATCCTCAATTTCAGCCACCTGATTAAGGAAGAGATGAAAAGGAATAAGAACTAGAGGTAAAGCAAATATGTAGTTCCACTGCTCCAGATATTTCATGGAAAAAAAAAATCATTAATTGTACCTTGGGCACAAAAAACTCAAAGGTATTCTCCTTCATGATGTCCTTCAAACCTGAAGCAAGAAATCCTTCCATCCTCCTATAGCCACTTTCAGATTTTTTGATGGCCCATTGCCTCATATGGGCATCCCTAGATAAAATAGATGATGACTTTCTAGCATCAAACAACTTTGAGCGTTTATACAAACTCCGTCGGAATAATTGATTTGTCGAGTCCCTCTTAGTCACACTGTTAAAATACTCTTTTAGATCACCAAAATCATCTGCATCACTACTGAGTTCCTTTGTTCGACAAAATGTAGGAGCTTTCTCACTGATCTGTTTAAGACTCCTTATTTTAGAATACGAATTCTCAGAGATTCCAATACCATGCGAACCACAAGTCCTTGTCCAGCTCACATCAGGAAATTTAAGAGGCAACTCCTTGAACTGGCTGCAACCTCTGATATCTACAGAAGATAAACAAGGGAAAGAACGAACAATATCTTCAAGCAAGCATGAAGTAATATTTGTGCAACCCGCCAGCACCATTGAATTTATTCTTTCTTTATTATAACCATTCTGCAAGCAAATAGACATGTTAACTAGAATAGATAAGAACCCCAGCCATAGCTTCCACAGCCAAATATGTATAATACTTACCATGATATTTGAAATGATCGAGTCAGTGCAGTTAGGACCTAATTGTGAAAGATTAACTTGTCTTGAGATATCCTTGTAAAAGCTGACAGCAGATCTCCAATGTTGACAAGTCAAAGAAGCAAAGACAAGGGATTTCAAGTCAGATCTCAGAAAATGAAAGACTCGTGCCAGTGTATGACCCTCCAATAAACCCCAGCTTCCAAACTCAGTAGCTGAGCATGCACTACTTTCTCTATGAAAAGTAGCATCATCACACAATTCTTCAAAAGTGGCTTCCTTGTTTGGAATGGTATGCAAGTCTTCATACAAGTCATGGTAATCATCACTTCCATCAAGCTGCAACCAAGCTCTTTTGCCAGCACATGCATCAATTTCTGCAATTAACCAGGCTCCCCCAAGAAAGAAAAATTATGAACACCAAGCGCAAGTTACAGAAATTACACACACACACAAAAAACTCATTTAACAACATACATCTACATAAGAACTATAAACAACCTTGGAGAAGGTGGGGGAGGGGTTTGAATGCCTTTCCAGCACATTTTGCAAAATCATGATCTCTGACCTATGTAAATACTTAAGAGATACTGTGGAGACTTGAACTGTTGGAAATAAAAGGATGGAAGAAATGAAAATGGTAGGGTAAATATGAAGAATGAAAATAGAAGAGATGAAAATTCACTTTCACTCTTTTGTTTGGATTGAAGAGAAAAATGAAAGGGATGCAAATAGGAAAACATCATTTTATTCAATATAAAGTTACAAAATGGCCCTTCACTCTTTCCCAGGGACAAAATTATACTAGTATCAAATGGTAATATCATCCTGTTAGTGGGCCCAAGGGCAGAACCTCTCCCCTTATTTTCCATCCTCTTATTTCTTCCCTTTCCAAACAAGGGAAAGTCGGAATCTTTTCAAAACTTTTCATCCTTCCCAAACATAATGTGAAACCAAAATGAACGAACTGGAACATATATATGATGATGAAATGCAAATAGAAAAGGGTAGAACATTAGGGACACCCTGAAATTGAAACATATATAACATGAGGATAAAATTAACCTAACAAGTAGTTATGTGCCACAAGCAGATAAGACAGATCAGAAAATACGGAACTTGTGAAATTGACACCAACTGGCTGGAATATATACTTTATTTAGTCCACATTGTACACTGGATTGATTTAAGCATTAAAATCAAAAAAGAAGGGATGCATACGCATGGAAAAGAGAAGTAACAAATGATGAGAGGGTAGGACCAAGTGAACTTTTGACCAAGGCAACATTATATCTAAATACTTAGACAGAGGTTTGATGGTAGACACTCATGCGACAGTTAAATGGAGACTGTTTCATACTTTATATATGAAATTACTGTTACCTGATTTTGAGAAGAAATCAGTCTTATTTTAAGGTACTTATCCATACCTGATTTTTGGTATATATGGTTATCAACCTCCTTCTTAGGCTGTTTAGCACTGATCCATGGATCCAAAACATCATTTATGGCAGCAGCAAACTCCCGGCTCTTGTAAGATTTCATTACCAATTCATGTAGCTTCCCACGGGTATAACCAATGAACTGTGGATGCAGGCTATGAAATGAAATGGAATTTGTGTTGCCTTCATTATTGGCAGCACTCTGCAATTTTGAAAGAGTTGCTGAAGAACCACCATGTACTGCAACATTCTCCTGTTGAATTTTAACAGTGGCTTCAGAAGTCTCTGTCGCAGAGGTAATTGGAACCCACACTCTGTCAAATTTCCTGAAAGCACTACTATATTTTTGGATAGCACCTTGATCTGTCAAGACCAGAAGCTCTGAAAATGATGACGGCCCTTGTTCATGCCCAGAACCATCAAAGTAGTACCACTCACCCAAATGCAACTGTAAGTCATCCACCGTGCAAAGACGGTCTTTAGGAATGTTAATGGATGAAATTGACTTCCAAGAATCATGAGAGTCTTGATCAGTTTTGGAAAGAGAATCGCCTTCTGTTGTCAATCTCTTCACATCATTAGCAGCATTGTATGCCCGAGCAGATCTCGAAGGATACCTTTCCTTCCCTCGAACTTTTGTGCGAGGTTCTGAAACAAATGAACCATGGTCCTTGACAACACATGCATTTATCCTGACCACTGGTAGCATAGTTCCCTTCACCCCCCTAATAACAGGAATAGGAGGCTTAGCAACAGTTAATCTGCCAACACCACCACATTCATTCCTCTCATCAGAGCAGTAGAAAGCCCAAGGAGGCAGGTCAAGCCTTCTGCTTAGAGAAGGATAATACAGATCATCTTTTCTATGCCAACGTGGGTCCTCAGACCCTGATTTTGGCATTTGGCACAATGGAAAGCCATCATTGACAACAAGTTTCCTTCTAGAAAATCTATCCAGGTTAGTGTCATCATTCCTCTTCCAATCTCCACCTTTGCACGACCATTGGTCAGAAAACCAATCAGCACAGTCAACAACAAAGGCAGAGCCTTGGTCTTTGTCAGAGATAGCACTTAATCTCACTTCAACAGCATCTTTAGGTTTCAAGTCCAAGTATCCTGATAATTCATCATTATCTTGACCATTTTGTTCTGATACACAAGCTTGATTCCAAGTGATACCTGTGCACACAAGAAGGCAAACTCATCAATAGTCATGAAATTGGTATCTTGTGATGCAGACATGTGACTATTTAAAAAAAAAATGATAATATTGTTGTATGTTTTACGTCCAAAGAAGGTCTCCAACCCATCTTACTAGATCTAACACTAGAAATTATCAAAACATCATACAACTATATTTTCTTATTTCACCATATAGCATAGTACAATTGCATTTCTCTCATTTTGAATTTCTGCCAACTTTGACATGCTACTGTTCTAATAATTGGCAAGAAAGTATACCATTTACAAAGGAAAATCAAGAGATTATGAAGATTAAAAAAAGCAGAAAAATGGCACACCACCTAAGGTCTTGTCCAGATCAGAGTAACTGAAAACTTAATAACGAGGCCAGAACAAACACAAATCCTAAATTAAATCAATTAGCATAACAAATTTGCTGCTCTAATATTGAGAAAAGTAGAAAACAAGGAAAATCCATTTACAGCCCAGAAAATCAACACACCATCTCAACGACAACGAAATAGAACAACATATAAAACTAGAATATCATAAGACAACAGGACTGAAAACTGAATCCTAAATTGACTAAATTATGAGCCTTCAGCACAGCTGAAAAAGCCAACTGTTCAGCATGTCAAAATTCCTCAAAAACAGAATTTCAACTGGGAACTAACACCAAGTCAATCCAAGAAAATAAAGCAATTACATAAAGTGAATGAAAAAATATAAACATTTTACCTTCTGGTTTTTCCCATTTATCCCATGGTGCACGCTCAAATGTCATTTGCAAAACTTCTGCAAAGATGATGAAGTCCAAAATTAGGGAAAAAATATAAGTCTCCCCAGGGGAGATACATATATATATATATATATATATATATATATATATATATATATACACGGGGATATGTTAACAATACCACCAGAACATTATTTTATGGTAGTTGAAAAAAGACAGAACAATAAGAAATCAGTATACCTCCAATTGTCTCTAGTTCTCTGCCAGGAACAACAGTAAAACCCCCCAACAGAGCTCCAACCCTTTCATCAATGTTGTGATCTTCCAAAGGTTCAGACCCAGCAGAACTATCACTAACGCAGACCAGGGGCTGTGGCAAATTCACTGGCACTTCCTCACCACTTTGAATATTGGATTGCCCTATATCTCCAGTATCTGCCAACAGATTACCAGGTGCCTCGGGCGAGCTCACTAACTGAGTTATAGTGTCTGACACAATAGATGGGAAATTTACAGTCACCAATGGTGAAACTGCATTTTCAATGGTTACCCACCTGTCACTATCAATGTGCTTAATCAAGTGATCCGACATAAGAAATCCCTCATCCACACGCGTCTTAAGGTCGCATAACTTTGAAGGCCCACATTCCAGGCCATAATAGTCAAGGTAAAACCATTTTCCCATGGAGGAATCAGCCACAACAGGGACATGAGGTGGTGTGTCACATATATCCATATCTTCTTCCATTGATAGTAGCTCTTCAGGAGGAAGTCCATCAACATGAGGAGATTCTTTGTTATTCATACTTGGAGTCTGGGACTGCTCTTCTTTATGAGACTCAGAATTCACATTTTTTTCTTCCAATCTATTATTATCATGTATTCCACTTTTATCTTGAGATTCTTTAGCTGACAACTGTGAATCTCTTCCACCAGAGTCCCTCTGGCTGTGCTTGTCCTCCTGACCTTTATCACCAAACTGACAGTTCCGCTTCTCAATTTTTCCACTTTTTCGGCTTGCTTCTCTAAGATTACTAGGCCTACCCTGATCAAGTGGGGAATGCTCCATAAAATTTGGAGTTCGATCCCTGCGATCATGATACTGGTCCTGTGAGAACCTCTCTAAATGAGTAGGACTTCTCCTATAATCATGATGACGGCTCCGATCATATGGGGATTTATCATGTCCATATGGAGACCTCTCACGTCCATAAGGGGATCTCTCACGCCGATATGGGGATCTTTCTCGTGCATACGGAGATCTCTCACGATGGATTGGACTCCGATCCCCGTGATCAAAGTACCGGACTCTGTCACATGAGGACCGCTCAGAATGACCTGGACTACGTCCATGCCTATCATAAACTACTTTGGAAGACAAAGTGGGTTCATGATGCCTGGAGGAATATTTGTCCAGTGAAGAAACTCTTGAACAGGAACAAGAAGAAGATGCAGAGTTTCTATAGAACCTTTCCAAAGAGTGAAGTGAATAGTGCTCTGAGTGGGCAGTTCCAGTACTATCCACAGAAAGTCTCCTGCTTTTAGAGCACTCATAGTCCCCATAATCCCCATAATGTTTGCGATTATTGCTTTCAGAATCTGTGCCATATCGCTTCAACCTGTTGCCAGAAGTGCACCGTCTTCCATGATTCTTGCCATTGCTGTATTCACTCTTATATGAGCCTTCTTCATCCACAATCCTTGAACTGATCCTTATATTCCTATCTAGTCCACCCTCCCACCTAGAAGAAATTTTACCATGCTGACTACTCCCACTCCTGCTAAACTCTTTCCTTCTGTAAATGTCTTCACTGGAATACTTTCCAGAAGATGGGGTACGCTCTCTGCTGGTGTCATACCTGCCACGGGACTTATTATAACAGTAATCGTCTTTATTATGCCATCTATCTGGAACGAACTCTCCTTTCTCAATCTTATCTCTGGCAAATTCCCCTTTTCGCCATCTACCAGAACCCAAAACAACCTCTCCCCTCTCCATATCCCCTTTTCTCCATTTCTCACCAACAATCTCTCCCTTCTCGATTCCATTTCTTCTTGATTTCTCTTGTGGAACAAACTCTCCGTTCTCAACTTCTGCTTTTGGTGGCCACTTCAAAGTTCCTAATTCCCCCTCTTCAACTTCCTCTTTATTACTCTGCACCTTGTTATCAAAAGAACCTGAAACGTTGTCAGCTTCCTTGCAAATCTTTGGCTCATTCTCCTTGCTACTATTTGCCGCCCCTTCCCAGCTGATCTTTGCTTCCTTCTCCTTGCTAATTTTTGCTGCTTTCTCTGATCCCAATTCACCCTTCTCTGCCATTGCTTTCTTCACTGTAACAACCTTTTTTACCTTAATTACCTTCTTCAATACTTTTTTGGGCTTTGAGTTGAAGCCATTGATAGTACTGTTGCCATTGCTATTACTATTATTGTTGTTATTTTTGGTAGTAGTAGTAGTGGTGTTGGTAGTAGTGGAATTGCCAGTTTTGCCTCCACTGCAAAGTGTTGTCGCATTGTCCTGAATTGGAAACCTTTCCATGATACTATTATGCTGCAAAGGCATGCAAGCGACACCTCCATCCCCCATGGAAATCCCTCTATGGAATCAAATTACTCGAAACCCTAGTGCTCCCCTCGCCCGGGGTTATCAATGCTCATACTGCGAAATTCGCTTCCATTTTCTCGACCTTTGCTCCAATTCAAAACCCTAACTTTCACAAATCTACAAAACAGAAGCAGAAATCAACACAAAACCAATGTAGGGTTTCATTAATACGTATAAATAAACGCATGAACATTAAACGACAATAAAATGAAAAAATAAAGCGCAGAACGTCAATTGGATAAGCTTGAAAGTTGAAACCCCTAGGGTTTCTATCCAAAAGAGAAAGATGAAGAGAATAGAAAAACAGAGAGGAAGTGAGGGAAAATACCACGAAAATTAACGAGCTGAAATGATAGATCGTGAGAGTAACCTCCGAGAGCTCAGAATTCGAGAAAAGAATTTCGTAAAACTCAGATCGACAAAGAAGGAAAGAAAATAACAACTGAAGATATATTTCTCTTTTAGTGTCTGCGCTGTTTATTTTTCTTTCTTCTTACATGTATATAACTTCTTCCGCTAAATTTTTGTTTTGAGTTGTATTCTTCATGGTCTGAAACAGGAAAACCTTCGTGTTTTTTTTTTTGGTGTATATTTATTGATTCGGGCAGCAGAGGTCGAAGTTACAAAATTGCCCTTGGGGTCCTGGGATACCGCATAGGTAAAAGTACGAAAGAGAGACAATGATTTGGTCATTTGATTGGGCTCTCTCCTCCTCAGCCAGTCATTGACTTGGCTTTAAAGTGGGTCCAACAGCGTTGGTTCTCCTGGACATGGGGTAAAATTTTGGCCGAGTTTGGAGTTTTTTCTTAAAAAAGATTGAGAAAGACCTTTGTCATTTTTAATTGGATTGCTAAATTTAAAAATAAATTGATTTATTTGATAGATAGCATTAAATTGGTTTAATCTAATTTTTAAAACACATGATATATAATTAATGATAGAGTAAAAATCTAATTTAGAGAGATTTAGTTAAAATATATAATTAATTGATAAATTATTTTATTTTGATATTAAGTTAAAAAATTTATTAATTAATGATAATAATTTTACATAATAATAAAATATTTTTATAATCATAAAATAAAAATATTTAATAAATATAATGATAAGAATAAACACTTTAACTTTTTATTTTAAAAAATTAATTTATTAAAAATTAAATGAAATCGCTATTAGTTTAAAAATGTAATAAATTATTAATATCATAAATTATTAAACCTAAAATATATTGATGGCCTAGCGTTAAAAAATTTATCTAATTTATCTCTAATTTTTTTTTAATTTATAAAAGGTAAATTCACTTAAAATTATAGATTAAATAAAATAAAAAAAATTATAAAAAGAAAATTTAATTAAAATTATAAATTTAATAAAATAAATGACATGATTTAACTTCTAATATTGTGAAAAAAAAAATTTCTTCCAACTTGAGTATAAAGATATTTTAGCAAGCAAAAAAAAATCTAAAATAATAATGAGATTACAATAACAAAGCTACTAATATTTTAAATTGATGAAAAAATATGAGAAATTCATGTTAGACGTTTCTTTAATGATATTATCTAATAATTTAAATTTTAAAAAATAAAAATCGTAATTGTGGATTTGTTGAATGAAAAAATGATAAAATAAAATTGATGAAGAATACAGGGTCAAGAAATAATAATAATTTAATTTTTTTTTTAATTTAAGTATTTATATTTACTGTTAATTTCATTCTTTTAATAAAGAATTTAGAGCTTTTTTTTTATAAAATTATTATTAAATCGACTTGAATTTTTTAAAACCCTTAAGAGTCGACACTTATCAAAATTTAAAATAAAAATAGAATTTTTTTTTTAATTAACATTAAATCCTTAAAAATTTTTAAAATTTTAAGAGCGAAGAGGGCTTAATGTTTCCCTTAGCCCCAACGTAACTCCGCCCATGTATACAATCACAAGATCTTAAAATTACTAAATATAATACAAGATTATTCTACAAAAATATAATACAAGATTAATGGTTTTTTAATTTGAGATTGTGAGGGAGATTTTAGTAAAATGGGAATGATTTTGGCGCCCAAGCTCAGCGAAATATTTTAGAAGAGTTGAGTGGAGGGAGAGGGTGGGAGTTGGCCCTCAGTTCCCAATTCCTGAAGTATGATGGATTATGAAAATGCGCATGAAATTCCAGAAGCCCAAATTTCTTGGATTTCTTTTCCTCACCTATGGATTTCCCGTTTGGCAAGATGAGCTACGATTTGTTGGCCGCCGTGGAATTATAGTCTGACCAAAAATGCTTCTTCCTTCCAATTTTACTTGTCTTTTTTTTTATCTTATCTATAATTATTTACTGTTTTGAGAATATTAAAAAAAATTATATTAAAAAAAAATATTTTTTATTTTATTTTATTTTTATTTATATTAAACATAATAATATTTTTATAATTTCTTAAAACACATATTATCACATATCTTCACTCTATTAATTAAGAGAGATAAATAATAATTTACTTAAATTAAAAAATATTTTATTATAATTTAAGTAATTTAATTACTTTTTTAATAACTATACAAACACCTTAAACAACAAATAGAAATAGATTAAGATAATATTATAATAAGCCATGATTTTAAACCGATGATTCCTACACTAAATCAAATTGAATTTTTTATTGAACTAAGTAAAAATTTGAGTAGTTAAAAATTAAATATTTTGATTAATTTTTCGTTATTTCAAATGACCAATGTAAATTGATGAACCGACCCGGTCATCTTTTAAAAAATTTTATATATATATATATATATATATTATTTCAAATAATTATTTTATTAATTAAATAATCATATGTAAATATATTAAATTTTTTATTTTTAAAGCAAATAAAATTAACTGATTATTTTTTATAAAATTAACTGATTATTTTTGACATTGTACAATATTGATAAATGTAAATTTTAAATCTTAATAAAATGTTTAAATAATTTATGGAAATAAATTTATTTTATCAATTTTTTTTATATTGTTTCATAATTTAGTTATAACATTTATGTGGCAAGCGTTCTTTTACACTCTGTGACAAGCGTTCTTTTACTCACTGTGGCAAGCATTTAAGGCAATTGGTGAAGGTCAAGGCATTATGGAGACAATAATGAAGGATCTAACTTTGGAAGATGACGAGGAAGAGGACAAGGTGCAACATCTGCAATGGGGCAATGAGAATGAGAAACAGGAGAATTACCAATTTTGCTTGGTTGGACGTTTACTAACAGACAAGTTGGTTAATGTCAATGCTATGAAGACGACGTTGGGTAATTTGTGGAGATCGATGAGGGGATTTATATTAAAAAGATCGATCACAAGCTTTTCCTATTATTATTATTTTTTTTTTTTCATGAAGTTGATGTTAAGAGGGTTTGGGAAGGTGGCCCTTGGTCATTAATAATCATCTATTAGTTCTTCATAAAACGACAAATGGGGAGGATCCTATGTATATGGAATTAAATAGAGTGGAATTTTGGATACAAATTCATGAACTTCCAATGGGTTCATGTCGGAAATTGTTGCTCAACAGATTGGAAACTTCATTGCCTCCTATGTCCGATATGATGCCAACAATGTTTCTAAGAACTGGCGTAGATTTATGCATATAAGGGTGTTATTAGATAGGAGGAAACCTTTATAAAGGTGGAAGAATGTCACGACCCAACTTATGGGTCGGACCGGCACTAGGACCTGGGCCAGCCTAAAGCCCCCGAGGCCCGTAGTAAGCCTAACTATTCATTAACCCAACTCTAAGGCCCATTTGAGCCCAATTTCAAGAATTCAACCGGACAGAGTCAGGCCATAAAATGGACTTTTCAACGGGGAGTTCTTGACCCATCCGACCTATAAACACAATATATATATCAATTGGGGAGCTCAGCTCACCCTCCACATACTCATAACAACATAAAATAAATGGAAGCTCTGCTCCCTCATCCAGTCCATCAACATGCATAGAATAATAAGTTTACAGGTCCAAAATAGCAATTTATATTACAAACCCAATTCACATGAATATTTCTAACACATGCGGAAATTCTAGAAGTTTATAAAAT
Organism: Hevea brasiliensis; assembly: GCF_030052815.1. NCBI lineage: Eukaryota > Viridiplantae > Streptophyta > Magnoliopsida > Malpighiales > Euphorbiaceae > Hevea > Hevea brasiliensis. The sequence continues at coordinate 21,585,378 of NC_079499.1, read as the reverse complement.
TACACAAACATAAATAGATGACCTGCGAGGGAGAAAAGCAAGTTAACCTCAAAAATATCCTCCTGTGGCCTGGAAAAGATATTGAACAGGAGTGAGCGTACGACTCAGAGAGTAAAATATCAATTTTAACCATAATCTCTATAACTATCTAAAACTAATGCATCCTGTAGAGTGAAATGCAATATCAGCAACAAATTCACATCATAACAGCAAAAAGGTAATTTGGAGCACTCACACACACAGTAATATCAATCATAATATATGGGAGCTGATCCCCTATACAGCTCTCTTAAATCTAACTTGGTGCCAACGAAGAACTCAAGCCAGACTTTCGCTTAATAAACCAAATCGGGGTCCCAGTGAAGAACTCAAGTTGTGACTACCCCCGAAGGATCGGGTCCCAGCGAAGATTTCAAGCAGTGACTACCCGTCCTGTCCATAGTACACACCACATCACAAGCACGCCAACGCACACACACTGCTCCAAATTACCACAACATCCCTGGCACTTTAACAGTTATGAATGCAACATAAAACGTGCCTAGAGTTTAACTACATAGATACATACATATAAGTGATGCATGGGCATGCTTAAACATATAATAATATCGAAATTACAATTAAAATTAATATTTTACTCACAGACTTGACAACGGTCACTGGGGCGGCTAGGCGGAGGAAGAATGCTGTCCCGGCTCACCTGACAATTACATTACAATTATTTAATACAAATGACTCAATACAAATCAAGAAAAGACCAAATACGTCCTAAGTCGTGCCAAAAATCCGGCAGAGTCTCCCCTATATCTAGGACCTACCCAACCTGAAAAAGGGCTCAAAACACACTTCTATATTCATAACCCATATATCCACAACTCAATCTCTTCACACAGCCCCTCCTGGGCCCATCAAATCAATCATCCATCACAATATGTAAAATTTCAATTTAGTTCTTATAATTGATCATTTTTGCAAAAACTACCCAAATAAGCTCTAAAAATTCTAAAACTTTGCCCCGCGGTCCTTAACAATATTACTAGGCTATTGTAAAAAGAATCATAATTTTCTGAGCTACCACGAATATTTTATAGATTTTTAATCCTATTTAAGGACTAGAAAATTACGAAAAAGCAAGGTTCGGGTTTACCTTTGCCGATTCCGACTTCGGGAACACGCTCGGGATGTCTGACAATGGTGGGGTAGCCAAAACCTCGATTTAATTCGAAGACTTTTCAGGTAGCGGGTCTATCTGGCCGGAAATTCACAGACCTGGACAACTGTTGAATTTCCGCGAATTGAGAATACCTACACGAAGCCCATATACACATGGCTCATCCTCATTTTTTATAAAACCAAAAGATTTAATGGCTTCATCAAAACAGATGTTTCAACTCCTCGAAGCTTGCTTCAACCCATAAATGGATCGCTTTAGCTTATATACCTTGGAACCATCTTGGGATTCAAAACCCCTAGGTTGTTCCATGAAAATGTTTTCTTCAATGTATCCATTGAGAAAAGCTGTTTTGACATCCATCTGCCAAATCTCATAATCATAGTATGCAGCTATTGCTAATAGAATCCTAATTAATTTAAGCATGGCAATAGGTGAGAAAGTCACCTCATAGTCGATTCCTTGCCTTTGGCAAAACCCTTTCGCTACTAGCCTTGCCTTATAGGTCTCTACCTTTCCATCATAACCAATTTTCTTCTTAAAAACCCATTTGTTCCCTATAGGTACAATACCTTCAGGTGAGTCAACAAGATCCTAAACTTGATTCTTATACATGGAATCAATTTCAGATTTCATAGTATCAATCCATTTTAAATAGTCTATACCTGATATAGCTTCTTCATAGGTAAGTGGATCATCTCCATGATCTACTTCTTCTTGAGTAGATAACTCTTGTTCTTCTTCATGAACGAAACCATATCTCACTGGTGGGTGAGATACCCTAGTTGTTCTATGAGGAACAACTATAGATGTTTCATCAACGGGTGTAGGTTGACTAGATGGATCTATATCCATCTGATCTGTTGATTGGTCAAAATTCTCCAATTCCAACTCTATTTGCCTTCCTTTGCCTCCTTCTTGAACAAACTATTGTTCAAGAAATGTGGCATCTCTACTCACCACAACCTTTTATGATGTAGTAAATAAAAATAATATCCAAAACTATCTTTTGGATATCCAACAAATCGACTTTTTTCTGATCTGGTTTCCAATTTATAAGTGTTCAGCTTTTGACAGAAGCTGGACAACCCCAAATCATAACATGCTTAAGACTTGGTTTTCTTCCATTTCATATCTCATAAGGTGTGGAAGAAATTGATTTTGATGGAATCATATTCAGAATATACAAAGCTGATTCTAATGCAAATCCCCAAAAGGAGATTGGCATATCAGTATAGCTCATCATACTATTACCATATCCAATAAGGTATGATTTCTTCTTTCGGATACACCATTCAGCTGTGGCATTCCTGGAGGAGTCAGCTAGGAAACAATGCCATGCTCTCTCAAGTATTCATCAAATTCAGTACTCAAACATTCACCTCCACGATCTGATTGAAGAGCTTTAATACTCTTTCCTGTTTGATTTTCTACATCAGATTTAAATTCTTTGAACTTTTCAAAAGATTCATGTTTGTATTTCATCAAATACAAATACCCAAACCTTGATCTATCATCAGTAAAGGTAATAATGTAATGAAAACCACCTCTAGCCACTTCCTTAAATGGACCACATACATCACTATGTATTAGCTCCAAAATATTTTTAGCCCTTAGCCCTTATCCAATAAAGGGTGATCTAGTCATTTTGCTCTAAAGGCGAGATTCACAAGTTGGAGTAGGCTCAGAGCCCAATGAGGATAGAATCCCCATTTTCTCCAATTTTGCAATCCTATCTTCTGCAACATGACATAACCTTAAGTGCCAAATATATTTTAAACTTGAGTTGGCTTTCACCATGGCATTGCATCCTTTTAGATTGCTATACTCTGGGCAGTTCCTTTTCCAGAGCCCATCCTTCTGGCAATGGAAATACTTTCCTTTGCCTCCATCAGCTTTAGTCTTCCCTTTTTGTTTAGCTATTTTCTTAGAAGGACCAGGAATCTGAGATTTCTTTTTCTTATTGCCCTTCTTCTTGTTGGACTTTCCAGTAGAAGAAGATGCAATCAAAGCTACCTCTTTTCTTGTATTGCTCGGCATATTCTTTTGGGTAATAACCAGCATGTTGAGTAAACCAGCTAAGGTGCAGTCCTATTTTGTCATATGGAAATTTGTCACAAAATTCCCAAAAGACTCAAGAAGGGACTGAAGGATCAAATCCGTCTGTAGTTGGAAATCCATGTTGAAGTCAAGATGTTCCAACTGCTCAATCAGCCGAATCATCTTGTGGACATGATCCCCAACATTCTATCCCTCAGACATCCTTATGCGGAATAGCTGCCTAGATATCTCATACCTAGAATTCCTACTATGCTCACCATACCACACTTGTAGGTGAAGGAGGATCTCACTCGCACTCTGCATGTTCTCATGCTGATTCTGTAACTCATTACTCATGGAAGCAAGCATGTAACATTTAGCTCTCATATCATGCTCCTTCCACTTGTCCAAAGTTTCATGTTCCTCTTGAGTGGCCTTTGGAGGTAAGGGACCAAGAACATTTGAATCTACAACATATCCTATGTGTTCAAGGTTCAGGGCAAGTTTCAAATTTCTTAGCCAATCAGAGAGATTAGGTCCTGTCAACCTATTGCGATCAAGTATGCTTGCAAGGATATTGGATGGTGGTGGTTGTTCTGTGCTCATTATTATCAGAAAATTAACTGCAGAAAATAACCAGATTAATTAGTAAATGTATCAAGTAATTAACCAAAATGATTATGGTCTTTTAATCAAATTGGTCCTCCCACTAACTTAGCAAATCCTACACTTCCAAAGTAGAAAACGGAAATCCTAGTTGGATCGATTTCTAGTGGGTGATTAAATTCTTATAATTCTATTGATCATCCTCAGGTACATCCATTATTCGAATTACAATAAACTATAAGTGAGCAACTCCTTGCCCATCACATCTCATGTGACGTTCAATCCTTTACCTAGCCCCTAATGCTCAAAATCTCATGTACATCCATTATTGACTTATCTTGCATCAATTAAGTTGATCTCATTGAGCCAGTAATTATGCAAGTAATTTTAATGTCCTCAGGTACATCCAATATTGGCCACCAAACCATTTAAATATTTACAACATCTCATGCTTAATAATTATTCTTAAGAAAATATCTTAAACTAATTGCATCTTATGCAATTATTTAAAATTTCTTGAAATAATTGCCTCAATGGAGGGCCCATGTTATAATTACTTTAATTATAGCATTTCCAACTTAATCATTTGTTTGAAAGATTTTATGGTTGTCTTAATTACTATTAAGGTCTCACTTTGCACATTATCCATTTGGCATGCATATATCATATAATTGCATACATTCCCATACATCTCATGCATTCATGGATAAGCAGTAAATATGGTATGATCATGGACTTTCTAAGGGATTCAATTCTGAGCCACCAAGAATTTAATCAGGGCATTCCTAAGTGCATTTCATTCATTCATTTTACAAGAGTTGCTGAAGGAGTACATAATCAACACTTGATCTTGAATTCCTCCCACTGGTCCCACCAATGCTCTTGACCTCCTTGAACTTCTTGCAATTCAATATTACATAGTAATCCTTGGCATACCAAAGTGAATTTACAAGAACTTAAGTAAATGAAATTATAACCCAAAAATTAGTATAAACTTAATAATACATGCCCAAAATAAATTAAAATAAATTAATTAATTTACAATTCCAAAGAAACATAAAAGAAATAAATCCAATCACATTGGTCTTTTATAGTCCATGATCATCCATCATGCATATCACTATTTAACAATTAAATAAAACATACATACTTAAATTAAATTGAATATCTCATATTCAACTTAAAAATTCAGATTTGAATATGATTCAAATAAATTTAAAAATTCAGATTTGAATCACATTCAACCAACCTTAATAATTCAGATTTGAATCACATTCAAACAATTTTTAAAAATTCAGCTTGAATATTTTTTAAACAACTTTAAAAAATCAGATTTAAATATGATTCAAACAACTTTAAAAATTCAGATTTGAATCACATTCAAACAACTTTTAAAATTCAGATTTGAATCACATTCAAACAATTTTTAAATTTCTGATTTGAATCAAAATTTAATTGTGTGATTGAAATTCTTATTAAACAATTTAATTAGACATAGGATGAGCTTTTAGATCATACAATAATTGCAAATTAAAAAGCCAAACCTTGAGCAACCCATGGAAGCCACAAACCTTGCGCTCCATTAGGTGTTCTCTTGCATGCCGCCACACATCCTTCACAACTAGCAATGGATAAATCATGTCATGATCAAAACACACAATTAAATCATATAATCAACAATCTAAATGGCAAATATAGTAGCTCTGATACCAATTGAAGGAACGGAAGCATGAAAAACACCTAGCGTTACATGCATCATGCAAGATTTATTTTTATCTATTTGATTTCAATGAAAACAATATATTAAAACTCTTTTAATATGTTTTTGGATCTGTATTTGCCATTTAAGATTTTAAAATTAATCAGATTAATTTTAGAACCCTAGATTAAATCAAGAACAAACACACTAACCTATTGATGCACTGCAGTGTATTTGTACCTTCGAGATGCGTCTTCAGGACGCCAGATATTATCCCTCTAGCTTGTCCACACCAAGGACACCTATGGCAGCCCTTGAACATCTTCTAAAGCTTTTTCTATTATTTAGAAAATCAAGTTCTGCCTTTTAAGAGATTAAAGATGTAAACAGGACACTAGCAACGATTTCTAGTATTTTTAATTCAAGAGATTGCTTACTAATCTCTTGGAATAGATGAGAGATGAAGAGGAAGAGAAGGGTGACTCTTGGGTGGTGGCACCAAGGATGAGGAGCTGCTGGTTATGGTATTTTTAATTCATAACAACACTTATATAGCTAGGTCAACACATTAAACCCTTACCACATGTCACCCTCTGATTGGTTCTAGGTTTAATTGACCCAATCATATTGTGCCAAGTGTCAAACCTATATTTAATCTTAATTTTAATCATTTTACATGATAAAAAAACATTTGGCAAGCTTATATATAATGCCATATGTCACCATCTCATTGTGCCACATGTTACCCTGTGAAAAGACCAAAATGCCCATGTGTCTTAATTTTGAGTTCTCAACCCAAAATAATTATTTCTCTTCTTTTAATCAATTTATATCAAATATAAATTAATTAATTAATCTTTATTAATTAATTTCTCATTAATTAAATTCATATTTACACACTTTAAATATAAATTTAACTTATACTATACATCCAATAATCTAGATTTAGTTTCAAGTCATGCTAGGGACTTTGCAATCTAATTGCAAACCAAACCTATTTAATTAATCAATTAAACTCTTCAATTAATTAATTAAATCATATTTCATTAGGTGATAACTTGTGTATGTGTGTGACTTACTAGGCTCATCACTAATTGATAATGAGATATGATATCAACTCTTAATATCATCAGAACTCTTTCTTACCATAAATGATTTCTCTAAATCATTTTATGCACCTCATAGACCATGGTTAATACCTAGCATAGCATGCCATGGCCACCCAATTAGTAATAAGGTTTACCTTAAATGAACCTATAATCATATGTTACCATGCACTAGAATCTCTCTATTACAAAATCCAAACTCAAGCTGGAGTCATGGTTTATGTCAAACTCCATTTGCTATGAATATTATGTTCTCTTTTAATTCCAGTTCTTGATTAAAAAAATTTTCTCATCAGAAACTCTTTTCTGATTAAATCTATCTGTCCTAGCCAGGAACTTGAAACATCAAGAACAATTAAATGAACATAGGATTTTATCTCTATTTACTTAGAGGAACAGATTCCATCTTGATCAACACCTACCTCCATATATAACTAGGAGGAGCCAACACATGCCCATATACCCATACATAGTACAAGTATGAAAGCAGTATTAAACTCAAACCACCTATATACAAGATAACTGTGCTATCTTAGGTCTAAAGATTATATGCACTGATATGATTTATGACAATGCATTGACAAGAGTAAACTCCATGTGCTTGTCATAAGTGTCACTGGTTCGACCTACTTATCATTTATAAGTGACTATCATGTTTGTTATATGGCATGAGACTCACCATTCCATCTTATTTATATCTTCATATAAATAACTTGGTAACAAACATGAATACAATCTTTCTGGATAAGTCATGTCCTTATTATGAAGTATCCTCGATTGTGAACCTATTTATGATACTTTGTACTAGAAATACTGTCCCTTATATTCTTAACAACTTAAGAATAGAATTTCTAACAAAATATCAATGGATCTTTTCTATTACACATAAATATCTTATGTAAACAGAAAAGTGGAGATGCCTTTTATTAATAAAAACATGTACAAGATACATACTAAATGATATGCACTAGGGCATACTACTAACAATCTCCCACTAGCACTAGAGCCATTCATTATAATATCTTAGGCCCATCTTCTCAAGATGTAGGTCCAGCTGAGTCTGTGGCATAGGCTTACTGAATGGATAAGTTGGATTTTCAGCTGATGCTATTTTCTGCATGGCTACATCGCCTCGTCCAACTATTTCTCTGATAATGTGGTGGCGCCTTTCTATGTGTTTGGATTTCTGGTGAGACCTTGGTTCCTTAGCCTGTATGACTGCTCCATTATTGTCACAGTGTAGTGAAACTACTGACTCAATGGAAGAAACTACTGTAAGTTCTGTCACGAACTTCTTTATCCAAATAGCTTCCTTTGCAGCATCTGATACAACAATATACTCAGCCTCGGTAGTGGAATCTGTAGTCGTACTCTGTTTGGAACTCTTCCAACTAACTGCACCTCCATTACAAATGAACACATATCTAGAGGTAGACTTTCTATCATCGATATCTGATTAGAAATCAGAATCAGTATAACCATCCAATTGCAAGTCTCCACCTCCATAGATCAAGAATAAATCCTAAGTTCTTTTCAAGTACTTAAAGATATTCTTGACAGCTATCCAGTGTTCCAAACCTGGATTAGATTGATACCTGCTAGTCAAACTAACAGCATATGCGATATCCGGCCTAGTACACAACATTGCATATATTAAACTTCCAATAGCCGAAGCATATGGAATCCTGGCCATTTTATCTCTTTCTTCAAGTGTCTTTGGAGACATCTCTTTAGAAAGATGGATACCATGTCTCACTAGTAACAATCTTCTCTTGGAATCAAGCATGTTAAACCTCTTTAACACCTTTTTCTAAGTATGGACTTTGGGATAAAACAATTATTCTTTTCGCTCAATCTCTATAGATGCGAATCTCAAGAATATAGGTTGCCTCCCCTAAGTCTTTCATGGAGAATGTATTTGACAACCATACCTTTACAGTTGTCAACATACCTGTGTCATTACCCATCAACAATATGTCATCCACATATAAGACAAGGAAAGTGATAGTACTGTCACTAACCTTCTTATATACACATGGCTCATCCTCATTTTTTATAAAACCAAAGGATTTAATGGCTTCATCAAAACGGATGTTCCAACTCCTCGAAGCTTGCTTCAACCCATAAATGGATCGCTTTAGCTTGCATACCTTGGAACCATCTTGGGATTCAAAACCCCTAGGTTGTTCCATGAAAATGTTTTCTTCAATGTATCCATTGAGAAAATTTGTTTTGACATCCATTTGCCAAATCTCATAATCATAGTATGCAGCTATTGCTAATAGAATCCTAATTGATTTAAGCGTGGTAACAGGCAAGAAAGTCGCCTCATAGTTGATTCCTTGCCTTTGGCGAAACCCTTTCGCTACTAGCCTTGCCTTATAGGTCTCTACCTTTCCATTAGAACCAATTTTCTTCTTGAAAATCCATTTGTTCCCTATAGGTACAATACCTTCAGGTGGGTCAACAAGATCCCAAACTTGATTCTTATACATGGAATCAATTTCAGATTTCGTAGCATCAATCCATTTTAAAGAGTCTATATCTGATATAGCTTCTTCATAGGTAAGTGGATCATCTCCATGATCTACTTCTTCATGAGTAGACAACTCTTGTTCTTCCTCATGAAGGAAACCATATCTCACTGGTGGGTGAGATACCCTGGTTGTTCTATGAAGAACAGCTGTAGATGTTTCATCAACAAGTGTAGGTTGACTAGATGGATCTATATCCATCTGATCTGTTGATTGGTCAAAATTCTCCAATTCCAACTCTATTTGCCTTCCTTTTCCTCCTTCTTGAACAAACTGTTGTTCAAGAAATGTGGCATCTCTACTCACCACAACCTTTTGTGATGTAGCAAATAAAAATAATATCCAAAACTATCTTTTGGATATCCAACAAATCGACTTTTTCCTTATCTGGTTTCTAATTTATAAGTGTTCAGCTTTTGATATAAGCTGGACAACCCCAAATCTTAACATGCTTAAGACTTGGTTTTCTTCCATGCCATATCTCATAAGGTGTGAAAGAAACTGATTTTGATGGAATCCTATTCAGAATATACAAAGCTGATTCAAATGCAAATCCCCAAAAGGAGATTGGCATATCAGTATAGCTCATCATACTACGTACCACATCCAATAGGGTATGATTTCTCCTTTCAGATACACCATTCAGCTGTGGCATTCCTGGAGGAGTCAGCTGGGAAACAATGCCATGCTCTCTCAAGTTTTCATCAAATTCAGTACACAAATATTCACCTACATGATCTGATCAAACATCTTTAATACTCTTTCCTGTTTGATTTTCTACTTTAGATTTAAATTCTTTGAACTTTTCAAAAGATTCATGTTTGTATTTCATCAAATATAAATACCCAAACCTTGATCTATCATCAGTAAAGGTAATAAAGTAATGAAAACCGCCTCTAGCCATTTCCTTAAATGGACCACATACATCACTATGTATTAGCTCCAAAATATTTTTAGCCCTTAGCCCTTGTCCAACAAAGGGTGATCTAGTCATTTTGCTCTGAAAGCAAGATTCACAAGTTGGAGTAGAATCGGAGTAGGCTCAGAGCCCATTAAGGATAGAATCTCCATTTTCTCCAATTTCGTAATCCTATCTTCTACAACATGACATAACCTTAAGTGCCAAATATATTTTAGACTTGAGTTGGTTTTCACCATGGCATTGCATTCTTTTAGATTGCTATACTCTGGGCAGTTCCTATTCCAGTGCCCATCCTTCTGGCAGTGGAAACACTTTCCTTTGCCTCCATCAGTTTTAGTCTTCCCTTTCTGTTTAGCTATTTTCCTAGAAGGACCAGGAATCTGAGATTTCTTTTTCTTATTACCCTTCTTCTTGTTGGACTTTCCAGTAAAAGAAGATGCAATCAAAGCTACCTCTTTTCCTATATTGCCTGGCATATTCTTTTGGGCAATAACCAGCATGTTAAGTAAATCAGCTAAGGTGCAGTCCTGTTTAATCATATGGAAATTTGTCATAAAATTCCCAAAAGACTTAGGAAGGGACTGAAGGATCAAATTCGTCTGTAGTTGGAAATCCATGTTGAAGTCAAGATGTTCCAACTGCTCAATCAGCCGAATCATCTTGTGGATATGATCCCCAACATTCTGTCCCTCAGACATCCTTATGCGAAACAGCTGCCTAGATATCTCATACCTAGCATTCCTACTATGCTCACCATACAACTCTTGTAGGTGAAGGAGGATCTCACTCGCACTCTGCATGTTCTCACGCTACTTCTGTAACTCATTACTCATGGAAGCAAGCATGTAACATTTAGCTCCCATATCATGCTCCTTCCACTTGTCCAAAGTTTCATGTTCCTCTTGAGTGGCCTTTGGAGGTAAGGGACCAGGAACATTTGAATCTAGAACATATCCTATACATTCAAGGTTCAGGACAAGTTTCAAATTTCTTAGCCAATCAGAGAGATTAGGTCCTGTCAACCTATTGCGATCAAGTATGCTTGCAAGGATATTGGATGGTGGTGGTTGTTCTGTGCTCATTATTATCAGAAAATTAACTGCAGAAAATAACCAGATTAATTAGTAAATGTATCAAGTAATTAACCAAAATGATTATGGTCTTTTAATCAAATTGGTCCTCCCACTAACTTAGCGAATCCTACACTTCCAAAGTAGAAAACGGAAATCCTAGTTGGATCGATTTCTAGTGGGTGATTGAATACTTATAATTCTACTGATCATCCTCAGGTACATCCATTATTCGAATTACAATAAACTATAAGTGAGCAACTCCTTGCCGATCACATCTCATGTGAGGTTCAATCCTTTACCTAGCCCTAATGCTCAAAATCTCAGGTACATCCATTATTGACTTATCTTACATTAGTTAAGTTGATCCCATTGAGCTAGTAATTATGCAAATAATTTTAATGTCCTCAGGTACATCCAATATTGGCCACCAAACTATTTACATATTTACAACATCTCATGCTTAACAATTATTCTTAAGAAAATCTCTTAAATTAATTACATTTTATGCAACTATTTAAAATTTCTTAAAATAATTACCTCAATGGAGGGCCCATGTTATAATTACTTTAATTATAGCATTTCCAACTTAATCATTTGTTTGAAAGATTTTATGGTCATCCTAATTACTATTAAGGTCTCACTTTGCACATTATCCATTTAGCATGCATATATCATATAATTGCATACATTCCCCTACATCTCATACATTCATGGATAAGCAGTAAATATGGTATGATCATGGACTTTCTGAGGTATTCAATTCTGAGCCACCAAGAATTGAATCAGGGCATTCCTAGGTGCATTTCATTCATTCATTTTACAAGAGTTGCAGAAGGAGTACATAATCAACACTTGATCTTGAATTCCTCCCACTGGTCCCCCCAATGCTCTTAACCTCCTTGAACTTCTTGCAATCCAATATTATATAGTAATCCTTGGCATACCAAGGCAAATTTACAAGAAATTAAATAAATGAAATTACAACCCAAAAATTATTACAAACTTAATAATACATGCCCAAAATAAATTAAAATAAATTAATTAATTTACAATCCCAAAGAAATATAAAAGAAATAAATCCAATCACATTGGTCTTTTATAATCCATGATCATCCATCATGCATATCACTATTTAACAATTAAATAAAACAAATATATTTAAATTAAATTGAATATCTCATATTCAACTTAAAAATTCAAATTTTAATATGATTCAAATAAATTTAAAAATTCAGATTTGAATCTCATTCAAATAAATTTAAAAATTCAGATTTGAATCACATTCAACCAACCTTAATAATTCAGATTTGAATCACATTCAAACAATTTTTAAAAAGTCAGATTTGAATCACATTCAAACAATTTTTAAAAATTCAGATCTGAATATTATTTAAACAACTTTAAAAAATCAAATTTAAATATGATTCAAACAACTTTAAAAATTCAAATTTGAATCACATTCAAATAACTTTTAAAATTCAGATTTGAATCACATTCAAACAATTTTTAAAATTCTGATTTGAATCAAAATTTAATTGTGTGATTGAAATTCTTATTAAACAATTTAATTAGACATAGGATGAGCTTTTAGATCATACAACAATTGCAAATTAAAAAGCCAAACCTTGAGCCACCCATGGAAACCATAAACCTTGCACACCATTAGGTGTTCTCTTACATGCCGCCATACATCTATTGCAACCAGCAATGGATAAATCATCTCATGATCAAAACACACAATTAAATTATATAATCAACAATCTAAATGGCAAATATAGTGGCTCTGATACCAATTGAAAGAACGGAAGCGTGAAAAACACAAGTTTATACCATTGAATTTAAAAATTTTCACCTAGCGTCACATGTATCATGCAAGATTTATTTTTATCTATTTGATTTCAATGATAAACAATATATTAAAACTCTTTTAATATGTTTTTGGATCTTTATTTGCCATTTAATATTTTAAAATTAATCAGACTATTTTTGTAACCCTAGATTAAATCAAGAACAAACACACTAACCTCTTGATGCACTACAGTGTATTTGTACCTTCGAGATGCGTCTTCAGGACACCAGATATTGTCCCTCTATCTTTTCTACACCAAGAACACCTATGGCAGCCCTCGAACAGCTTCTAGAGCTTTTTCTATTATTTAGAAAATCAAGTTCTGCCTTTTAAGAGATTAAAGATGTAAATAGGACACTATAAATGATTTCTAGTATTTTTAATTCAAGAGATTGCTTGCTAATCTCTTGGAATAGATGATAGATGAAGAGGAAGAGAAGGGCGACTCTTGGGTGGTGGCACCAAGGATGAGGAGCTGCTGGTTATGTTATTTTTAATTCATAACAACACTTATATAGCTAGGTCAACACATTAAACCCTTGCCACATGTCACCCTCTGATTGGTTTTAGGTTTAATTGACCCAATCACATTGTGCTAAGTATCAAACCTATATTTAATCTTAATTTTAATCATCTTACATGATTAAAAGACATTTGGCAAGCTTATGTGTAATGCCAGGTGTCACCATCTCATGGTGCCACATGTCACTCTGTGAAAAGACCAAAATGCCCTTGTGTCTTAATTTTGAGTTCTCAACCCAAAATAATTATTTCTCTTCTTCTAATCAATTTATATCAAATATAAATTAATTAATTACTCTTTATTAATTAATTTCTCATTAATTAAATTCATATTTAAACACTTTAAATATAAATTTAACTTATACTATACATCTAATAATCTAGATTTGGTTTCAAGTCATGCTAGGGACTTTACAATCTAATTACAAACTAAACATATTTAATTAATCAATTAAACTCTTTAATTAATTAATTAAATCATATTTAATTAGGTGATAACTTGTGTATGTATGTGACTTACTAGGCTCATCATTAATTAGCAATGAGATATGATATTAACTCTTAATATCATCAGAACTCTTTCTTACCATAAATGATTTCTCTAAATTATTTTATGCACCTCATAGACCATAGTTAACACCTAGCATAGCATGCCATAACCACCCAATTAGTAATAAGATTTATCTTAAATAAACCTATAATCATATGTTACCATGCACTAGAATCTCTCTATTACAAAATCCCAACTCAAGCTAGAGTCATGGTTTATGTTAAACTCCATTTGCTATGAATTTTATGTTCTCTTTTAATTCTAGTTCTTGATTAAAAAGATTTTCTCATCAGAAACTCTTTTCTGATTAAATCTATCTGCCCTGGTCAGGAACTTGAAACATCAAGAACAATTAAATAAACATAGGATTTTATCTCTATTTAGTTAGAGGAATAGATTCCATCTTGATCAACACCTACCTCCATATATAACTAGTAGGAGCCAACACATGCCCATATACCTATACATAGTACAAGTATGAAAGCAGTATTAAACTCAAACCACCTATATACAAGATAATTGTGCTATCTTAGGTCTAAAGATTATATACACTGATATGATTTATGACAATGCATTGACAAGAGTAAACTCCATGTGCTTGTCATAAGTGTCACTGGTTCGACCTACTTATCATTTATAAGTGACTATCATGTTTGTTATATGGCATGAGACTCACCATTCCATCTTATTTATATCTTCATATAAATAACTTGGTAACAAACATGAATACAATCTTTCTGGATAAGTCATGTCCTTATTATGAAGTATCCTCGATTGTGAACCTATTTATGATACTTTGTACTAGAAATAGTGTCACTCATATTCTTAACAACTTAAGAATAGAATTTCTAACAAAATATCAATGGACCTTTTCTATTACACATAAATATCTTATGTAAATGGAAAAGTGGAAATGCCTTTTATTAATAAAAATATGTACAAGATACATACTAAATGATATGCTCTAGGGCATACTACTAACACTCACATACCTCATGTAGCACTTCATGTACAATAACACGGGGCATGTTATTTTTCCCTTTTATTCCAACATGCCTCATGTTATTCATCTTACACCAATTCACATATGGCATGTCACCTCTCACTATTCTTAACATGCCTCATGTTAGACACTAGGTATATCACCACTTAAACCTTTACCCTAGCCATTTTATCCTATTTCACCTCATCAGCTGCACGACCTAAGCCTTCACTGTTCCTTCCATGGTGCGCACCAAACAGCTTTCAACCCACATACCCAAGATATGAGCCATAAAAATGGCTGCCATCAGTAATTCTTCAACCCCAACACCAAACCCTACACCACCCAATGCTCAACCCGAAACACCCGTTTCGTCACCAAATCCCTAAATTCCCGATAAGAACCCTAGCTCTCCACCTCGCCAATCCTCTAATCCCGACAATGCCACCTAAGACGCCACACCTCCCTCCCAAAAACACACTAAATCTTCCCCTTCATCTATATATTAGACACGAAAAAGAAAGAAATCAGTTCTCCACTCCTCTGCTTCACCGAAACAGCCTAGAGTTGATTCTCCAAGACCCGTTAGCGCTAGAACCTGCTCTACTACCCAAAATACTATCTCACCGCAGGTTTCTTCTGCTCTAATTAGGGTCCAATCACCCCTGCATCATTCACCAACAGTGTCTCAAACTGTTCCAGTTATCCCTCCATCTAGAAGTCAGGAAAACTCATCTTACCCATGGACTTTTAGGGACTTTGAAATGCGAAAAAATTATGAGGCCCTTGCTAAAAAGAAAATTTTAGCCACCAAGTACATTGATGAACACAGTCTCAGGAAGATAGGGCTTTATGAATCTGTTAGTGAATATTTGGAAAATATAGGTTGGAGTGATTTTGCTGGGATTTAAGAACCTGCTTCTAGGGAATTGACAATTGAATTTTTAAGCTCATTGCAATTGGACTTCCAGCCTATGCAAAGTAACCATAGGGACACCATTTCCTTTAGGTGTTTGGGTCAGGACAGAGAACTTGACACTGTTCAAGTGAATGCCTTATTTTGTTTTTGTAATGATGGAGCAAAAGTGATAGAGTGGCAAAGGACTATTTATGACCCCCTACATTTTGGAAGTCCATTGCACCATATGGGAAATACTACAACCCTAGTTCTGCTAAGGCCTCAGCTATTCAAGACCCTACTCTGAGATACTTGCAAAGATTCATGTCTTATACTATACTAGGTAGAGGGCACAGTAATGGGGTTGTAGGAAAGAATGATTTATTCTTTTTATGGTGCATGAAAGAGAAGAAAAAAATAAATGGTGCTTATTTTCTTTGCTCTCATATGGAACATATAGTCTCTAAGCATTCAGCTGGCAGTATAGTTATTGGAGGGATGGTGACTGTAATTGCCAAATCATTTGGTTTTAACCCTGACCAATATGCTATGGTGTCTATGGTTGGCCAGTCTTTTCTATATAGAATTATTATGACTCAAATGAAAATTTGTGTAAAGAGGGGTGATGTTTATGTGTTGGTAAATGGGGGACATGAGGGTATAGAGTAGCAGCAATCATAGGGTATAGGACACCATACTGATGCTGGTCCTTCTAGCTCACACCCACCTACTACTGGACAATCATACTTGTTTTTCTTAAGGATTTGGAAGCAAAAATTGACAGAATGAGTGTAGCAAAACAGCTTGTTTCTGATGCTAATTCTGATATTATGGTTGCTTTAAAGACTTTAGAAGCTAAGGTTGATACTCTTGGTCAGAAGCAAGCCAAGCTTGAGAAAAAGATTAAAAAGAAGTTTTCTGCATTCAGGAAAAAGCAGAAAAATCCATGACAAAGAAATGATTGACATTTACAACAAGCTGCTAGCCTCTTTTAACCAGTTGTACAAATGGGGCCAAGACATTTTTACAGAGATGAAGGCTATGGTAGAAAACCTGGATACTGCTTCTGAAAAATCTACTAAGCAAGTACCTGCAGCAGCAAATGAGCCCATGCCATCCACCAATGAAAAAGACCAACCAGCTGTCTAGTTTTAGAATTTTGTTTTTCTTAATTTCAGTTAGTTTCTAAAACTTTAGCTTTTAATTGCGCAAATTGATCAGTTTGCTTTATTCTTCAACTATTAATTTCCTGGTTATTGGAACATTTATATGTTTTATCTATTTGTAAATGATTTAATTTTTGTTTTTTTTTTAATTCTGTTTGTTTCATGAATCTTACATTGGCTTGTTCATTGTTGCTTGCTGCATTGTTTTCTTTTGCTGTGATACTTGCACTATCCTTGTTATCCAAATTTTTTTTGAATTGATCATTTTCTTTAATTTTAGTTTCTATTGACTATTGTAATAGCATTACTGATATTGCTTTTTAATAGTCATATAACTAAATTATTGACATACAGTAGCTGCTTTTCTCTTAGCCTTGACAATTCTGCCTCTAAGGTGCCACATGTTGACACTGCTTCCCTTTGCCATGCCTCATGCTAAGGGCCATGCTCTCCAATGAGCTATTTGCATTGCTTCAAATTTTCAAAATTTTTTAAACAGACCTAAACTTTCATGGAGCATGACATGCCCTATGTTGATACCCCATATCAGTTCCTTAGCAGTTGGCACAAGGCATGCTAATTTACCTTTACTTCAACATGCCTCATGCATATTGATTAACATGCCTTATGCTCTCAATACTTATAATTCACATGCCTCATGTACATATTCTGATCATTTACCACTAGGCATGTAGGTTCTACATGGTAACTCTATTCCACTCTTTCTTAGTGTATATCTCTCCAAGTTATCATTTATTGATTTCATTGATATTTCTGCCACTTCGATTAAGCCAATGAGGACATTGTCTAATTTGAGTTTGGGGGAGGGAAAAATTTTTGCAAAATTTTTAATTCTTTTCATTTACATGACTTAAATTGCATTTCATTTATACTTAGTTACTTAGTTCACATACACCATACATCTACACCATGTAAATATATACACTTGCATATAGATATCATATAGATTATGTATAGTTTTTATTTCATTTTTTATTTTTATTTTTATTTCATTTTTGCATTCATTTTAGGAATCATGCATACATAAAAAAAATATAAATAAATAAATTTTTACCTAATTCTTAGAAGATTGAGAATCATTTTGAAAAGCAATTGAGCTTACCTCTAGATGGGTTTGATGGATTAAAAGTTCCAGATTGGTATGAGGTTATGAGATTCTTATCTAGGTTTATATCTTCTTAGCCAAGGGCCACCCAATTAATTATATTGAGTTTTGAGTGCTTAGAGAAAACTCTAGAATAAGAAATAACTAATTGTGTCTCACCAATCCTAGAACAAGCGTTCTAGACCTTTCGAGGCGAAATTTTAGCATTCACTTGAAAAGAGAAATGATTAAGCCATTCTTCGAATTTTAAACTCACATTTTTAGCCTTAACCAACCTCATTTTAAATTTTCCCTTTAAAACCAATTTAAGCCTTCATTTATACCCCTTATTTCTTTGGTACCCATAATCTACCTAGTCATAAACCTAAACACTTACCTACTCTTTATGAGAATAATTTGTTTAAGTGATAGTATAAAAAAAAAAAAGGAGAAAAAGTATAATAATTAAATGGGAGAAGTACTAATGTAAAATTGGCTAGCAATCATATCATGTTGTGAAAAAAAAAAATTATTTACCACTCAAGTATAAAAAGAAATGAGTTTGGGGGTGATTAAAAAGGGACAATTGCAATGCAAAATTTAATGTTATTCATGTAGTCCTTAAAAGAGTTACAAAAAAAAATTGTATGCTAGCATTTGTGATTTATTGTAAAGTTCTTCCTCCCATTTGATTATTTAAAAAAAAATAAATAATAATAATAATAATAATAATAATAATAATAATAATAATAATAATAATAAAAGAAAAGTGTATCTTGATCTTTTTAACAATTTAATTATTCTCATGTTTTGCTACCCTTTTACCTTTTCTTTGTTAGCCACATTATTACCCCTTAGCCCCATTACAACCATTAAAAGTCCTTTTGTTCTCTTGATTGTGTTTTGGTATATTAGTGGAGATTGGATTAGCTGGTTTGCCTATGGGATTGACACATTATTTATCCATTTAGACTATTTCTATCATCATTTGAGACGTTTTAGTTTATGGATTGTTTTAGAGTCTATTTTAGCATGATTTCTCTATGTAATTGATTAGTTTGGGTTTGATGGAATGAATAATTGACCTAAGGCTAAGCGGTGATAACTTTGGTAAGAATTGAATTCCTTATATCTTGAAGGTGGGTATATGGTTTGTTGGTAGCTAGAGGTAAGTTTGTAAGTTTGAAAGCTTGAATGAGTGATTTTCATGAATTTAAGAAAAGGTGCCCCAATTGTATATAATTGTTTTTAATTTGCTTGAGAACAAGCAAAGATTTGAGTTTGGGGGAATTTGATAATGTAACAGCCCGGCCCACTAGTGATATTGTCCGCTCTGAGCCGAAACCCTCACGGTTTTAAAATGCGTCAATAGGGGTTAGGAACCTCCATCTTATAAACCCAGCATCTCTCCCGTGTTTTGTCGATGTGGGATTTGCCTAGGGTGTTATAGATAAACTCATTTTATATAAGTATTTTAAAGTAGTTTTACATCCATTTTGCCTTTTTAGTTTAGTAATTTTATATTTTTAATGTTTATTTTAGTTAATTTGTTAATTTTAGTTTCGTTATATTTGATTTTCAGAATTTTAATGTTTTTGATAGGTTTTAATAAGGTTTAAAGGCAAAAAGGTCCATATAGAATAAACTCAAAGTGATTTGGAAGCCTAAAATGGTGTGAAAAATGAAGAAAATTCGCTTAAAGAAAAAGACTAGCCGAGACTTTCAAGGGCCTCAATATGCCCTGTGTTGAAGGTCGTGTGAAGATAAGAGTTAGCCAGTAGAAATCCACATGAGGCATGTGAAAAGCAACTTAAATCAACATAAGGCATGTGGGATGGTGCTGGCAGATTTGCTGACATGGAAAAATTTTCTCTTTTCACACCTTTTGTCCTTATCTCTTTAGAGACTATTTTTAGGGCAAACCTTGAGGGGATATATAAGCATCATATTCTCATTTTTATCATAAGGAGAGAGAGAGAAAAAAATCAAAAAATGAAGGAAAGAGGGAATCACGCCATTTTTTTGGAGGAAGAATACTTGTAAAGTGATGTTTTCTATCTTCTATTTTCAGAGATTTAGATTCTCTTCTTCTGGGTTCTTTTATTTTCAGTTTTATTTTCATGTTTTCTTGCTCTATTTCATATTTTCTACTTGGAAATACAAGCATGAGTGAGTAGATACTTAAGATTTCAGAGTTGGGTGTAATGACTTAAGTTTTATTTATGGATTTAGACTCGTTTTAACTAGATTTTAGTATATATAAGCTTTGATTCTTATCTTGTGTGCTTATTTATATACCCATTATTGGTACCCTTTAGGTTTTGTTTTTAATCTTAGATTGAAGGACCAAGAGGTGAAAATCTATGATAGATAATCAATATAATGAACTTAATCACCTAGTGTTAGAAATAAACTATTAGGTTAAGAAGAATTTCAAGTTGATTAAAATGCTTAAAGGGTTTTGAGTAATTAAACATCGCATGAGAATGGGGTTTAGTTTCCTTTAAAAAGTTTGCTTGAAAGAGAGATTAAAGGAAATCAGAATCAACTTCCATCAAACTTGTATTTCCCTTAATCTTGGCCTTGCCTATCCAAATCCCAATAGAATTTACTTCATGAACCTTAACTCTGAAATCAATTTTTACCATTAATTAATTAAACCTTTTGTTACTTGCTGAAATTTTAGTAAATTAATATAATGGTTAGAATTTTAATTACTACATTCATCATAATTTCTTTATTTTTCAAATTTAATTTGTTGCATCTCTTACTCTATTTTTGACACAAATTATCGATAGCCCAAATAATTGTGACTGTTATAATTTGATACTCAAACAACAAATCTCAGTGGGACAATATCTTTTCTTTACTACTTGAACGACCCTTGTACTTATGGAGTTCGCAACCACGTTGAGAATTGGCTTGTTGGTAAATTTCACCAGACCACTTTTAATTTACCGACAGAAAATTTTGTCAATAAATTGTTTATGTTGTCATCACTAATTTCATTGGCTCATTTCAAGATCTAATAAAATACCAATGCACTGGCATGGGTAAAGTCATCAGTAATTACCAACACACTAAATTCGTTGGTAAAATTATGTTTAGAAATTGTTGTTTTTTATTTTTACCGATGACTTGAGGTCATCATGAAATTTTACTGTAATTTTTTACAATTTATTTTTAAATTTATATTATTTTAATTTTAAATCTGTACAAGCAAAAAAAAGCTAAAAAATATATAATTACTAACAAAGAAATTTGATTCCCTTACATCACACAAATATTCACATGAATGCCTTTAGTTAAAAATTTAGTTAAAATATTCATGTACTACAAATATATTTAATTAAATCAAAAAGTACATACAAAATTAGTACCCCTTCACTGATTTCTGATGTTCCTTTGCTTTATTAAACTTTGAAGCAAAGGAACTAGAAACTCCCTTCTATTTTAATTTTTCCTCAAGTGTAGCTCTTGCTTTTGGCAATTATCATCAATCTGCCAATTTTGAGACTCAATTATTAGCCACATTATAAGTGGCACCCACTTGCAAAAGAACATTGAATGGAGAATATGATGGAATAACGGTGTGCAGTTAAGACTTCACCTTGTGTTTATGTTCTCTTCGTATTCCCATGATCATCTGAAGCCTCCACTTTTTCCAAGTTATGTGTGCTACGAGGTTGTAGTATGAAAGGGAAAAATTAGAAATATGAAAAATTGACCACTTTGAATACACGCATTAATGATGGATTGACTACGTTTTAGGTCAATAGATGACACTTCATCCATGGGAGTCAATTTTTTCTCTAAGGATCCTGCAAACAAAATAGAAATTAGAATAACTAAAATATAAAATCTAAGGGGAAACAAAGAGTGTTTCAGCAAGTTCAGACCATAAAACAATAAAACTAAATAATAAAAAAATGACAATAATAGAAAACTAAATTACATTCATCTAATAAAACAAAAACCCAACAATATTGGAGAAGAAAGCTGAGATGAATATATCATTAGTAAGACCAGAAAACTCTTAAGAGAGTATTATTAGAGTTGTCATTTCTTTATTATTAGAGTTTTCATTTCTTTTTATTATTAGAGTTCAAAACACAAATGCCCAATGTTAAGTGGGGGAACAAGATTAAATCAGTGCACGCCCTCGTATGTTTCAGAAGCTCGATCCACTCAAATGTGCAAATTCATTGTCCTTTCCATTGTTACTACTAGCTCAAGCAACAATGCTAGTAACAATTGCATGTTCCAATTAAAAAAAGACTTCCTTCAGTGATTACCTGCAAAAGGGATGCACCATAGTGGCCCAATCTTCAAAACAATTAGTGCTCTTTGTGGATCAAGTTGTCCACTGCAATAATAGGAGGGAACTACAGAAAGCTCCTGCTTTCCTTTCAACTTCTCTGATTGCATTAGTTTCTGAACTGATAATATATTGTTTCTTCTCATTGTTAATTAACTTGCAAGTTGCAGCAAATCACCAGAGAGAAGATTCCAAAAAAGAAAAACTGTGGAAAACAGAGAATTTGGAAAATTTTCTTTTATATTTCTTCATACAAAAATGATTTATAAGCATTCTAATTTACATACAAAGGCTAGGACTAACTAGAAAACTAATAATAACCGATAAATACAATAATTCCTAATTATATTATAATTTACACTGATTAAGGGATTTACACTAATTGAGGGATTCTGACACTTCCCCTCAAGTTGGTTCATATATGTTGCACATGTCCAACTTGCAAACAAGGGTATGAAACCCCTTACAACTTAATCCCTTAGTGAACACATCAGCTAACTGGTCTTTCGACCCTACGTAAGAGATACTTAAGGAACCATTGATAACTTTTTCTTTTCTGAAGTGTCTGTTAATCTCTATATGTTTGGTCCAATCATGCTGAAGTGGATTGTGAACTATACTGATGGCAGCTTTGTTATCACAGAATAGGGAAAAACCACTAGTTTCCAGCAATTTTAATTCCTCCATCAACTTTCGTAACCACAATAGCTCACAAATACCTTGAGCCATTGCTTTATACTCAGCCTCTGCACTGGATCTAGTCGTCACATTTTGCTTCTTGCTTCTCTAAGTGACTAGATTACCACTAACAAAAGTACAATAACCAGATGTCGATCTCCTATCATCAAGAGATCCACCCCAATCTGCATCTGTAAAGGCCTTAATCTGAAAATGGCCATGCTTTGAGAAAAGTTCTTTCCCAGGTGCAGATTTTAAGTATCTCAAGATGCGAAAAATAGCCTCCAAATGAGATTCACGAGGATCATGCATATACTGACTCACTAGACCCACTACATATGCTATATTTGGTCTGGTATGCGAAAGGTAAATCAGTCTGCCAACTAACCTCTGATATCTCCCAATATCCATGGATTCCCAACTCCAACTTGCAATTTGTGATTTGCCTCAATGGGAGACTCTGCTGGTTTACAACCTAGCATTCCTGTTTCCTCCAACAGATCTAGTATGTACTTCCTTTGATAAATAAATATTATTTATCTGATCTAACAATCTTCATTCCAAGAAAGTACTTTAACCTTCCCAAATCTTTGATTTCAAACTCTTATGCTAGTTGTTCCTTTAGATGAATCATTTCTTCCCTATCATCACCAGTTACCATAATATCATCCACATAGATTGTTATGGAAAGTCAATCACTATGTTATGGAAAGTCAATCACTATATTATTTCTCTGTATATTTTGTATTCTGTATTCCTATTTAGGATTTCTTATTTAGGATTTCTTCCTAATTAGTAGAACACAATTATAGGAATCAATTGTATATATATACCCATGTACAGATTAATTGAAATCAATGAGAATCATCTCTTTCTACATGGTATCAGAGCAGGTCATCAATCTAGGGTGACTATTTGTTCTCACTACCCAGCTCAGGAGAGACCTTGGCTGCCGACCGGCCGTTTCAACCCCGATCAACATCGCCGGCGTCGCCTCAACCCCCTCATTCCACCACTGTGTGTCTTGTTGCACGATCCAAAGATAACCATTAAAGGACTTCTGAGGTTTGGCTCTCAGATCCTATTTTGGTATTTGCTTGATTTGTGATTTTGGGTTATTTTGCTGCTATAAGCACTTTGGATTAGCGTTTCGGTTAGTTTTCTTTGTCTCAACAAATGGCAGACAATAAGAATGTTATTTCTGATGTGATTCCGGTGATGACTAAGATCACGGAACACAAACTTAATGGTTCGAATTACCTGGAGTGGAGTAAGACTGTTAGGGTCTATTTGCGTAGCATTAATAAGGATGATCACCTTACTAAAGATGCACCCACTGATGATACACGACAAACTTGGCTAAGGGAGGATGCTCGGTTGTTTTTGCAGCTTCGGAACTCGATTCATAGTGAGGTAATTAGTTTAATTAATCACTGTGAATTTGTTAAGGAATTGATGGATTACTTAGATTTTCTATATTCTGATAAAGGGAATATCTCCCGTATTTATGGTGTTTGTAAGGCATTCTACCGTGCTGAGAAAGAGGATAAGTCTCTCACGGCTTATTTTATGGATTTTAAACGGGTATATGAGGAACTTAATGTATTGTTGCCTTTTAGTCCTGATGTGAAAGTTCAGCAGGCCCAACGGGAGCAAGCGGTCATTATGAGTTTTCTTGCGTGCCTTCCTTGAGTATGAGATCGCTAAATCTCGATCCTCTCGATCGAGATTTCCTCTTTGCATGAAACGTTCACACGGGTCCTTCGTACAGAGAGTACTCAATCTTCACAGCCTGCCAGTAGTGCTCTTATTAGCCGTAATCCAAATGGACAACAAGGTAATAGAAGAGGAAGTAGAGGAGGAATTACAGGCAACAGAAGTAATCAGCGTAATAGAGAGGCTAGTTCTAATCAGGACTCAAGAGGAGTCATTTGTTATTATTGCCATGAGCCTGGCCATACAAAATTTAATTGTCCGCAACTTCAGAGAAAAAATCAATGATCACAGATGGCAAATATGGCGTGAGAGAATTCTCTGATATCTTCCTCTGAGAAAACTATTTTGGTATCTGCAGAGGATTTTGCACAATTTTCTCGAGATCGTGCATCTCTAAAGCCTACCGGTTCCCTCACATCGCGATCACGAGTCGGGTAAATCCACTACATGCCTTGTGTCTTCTTCATCCAAATGGGTTATTGATTCTCGTGCGAGATCACATGACGTAATTCTAGTCTTCTATCCGCTTTTAGTCTAATCTCACTTCCTCTCATTACTTTAGCTGATGGTTCTACTTCTTGTGTCATGGGTTCTGGAACTGCGAACCCGACTTCGTCAATTTCTGTCTTCTGTTTTGTGTCTACCAAAATTCTCTTTTAATCTACTTTCTGTTAGTAAACTTACTCGTACCTTAAATTGTTATGTTTTCTTTTTTCCTGACCAGTGTTTGTTTCAGGATCTTACGACGAGGCAGATTATTGGTAGAGGACGCGAGTCAGGTGGTCTCTACATTCTGGAAAATCATGTACCGCGGTCGCTTGTTTGCTCCAGTACCTTAACACCTCTTGAAGCTCATTGTAGATTGGGTCATCCTTCTTTGTCTACCATGAAGAAGCTGTGTCCTCAATTTCAGTCTTTATTAGTACTAGAATGTGAGTCGTGTCAGTTTGCAAAACATCATCGTTTGCCTTCTGTGTCTAGAGTCGATAAACAGGCTTCATTTCCTTTTGAGTTAGTTCATTCTGATATTTGGGGTACTTGTTCTGTTACATCTAAAATTGAATTTCGTTATTTTGTTACTTTTGTTGATGATTACTCTCGTGTTACCTGGTTATATTTAATGAAGAATCGTTCTGAGTTGTTTTCTATCTTTTGTGCTTTTTGTAATGAAATCAAAACTCAATTTAATATTTCTGTGCGCATATTAAGAAGTGCCAATGCCAAAGAATACTTTTCAGCACAATTTCAGCCTTATATGACACAAAATGGCATTCTTCATCAGTCTTCCTGTGTGGATACCCCATCCCAAAATGGCGTGGCCGAAAGAAAAAATCGTCATCTTCTTGAGGTAACTCGTGCTCTTCTTTTTCAGATGAAAGTTCCTAAACACTTTTGGGCGGATGCAGTTTCTACGGCATGTTTTTTGATCAATCGTATGTCGTCTTCTGTCTTTAATGGGGATAATCCTTATACTACTTTGTTTCCTACAAAATCTTTGTTCCCTATTGAACCCCGTATTTTTTGTTGTACCTGTTTTGTGCGTGATGTTCGTCCCCAGGTTACTAAATTGGATCCAAAATCTCTCAAATGTGTCTTCCTTGGGTACTCCCGACTCCAAAAAGGATACCTTTGTTTCTCTCCTACTCTTAATCGTTATCTTTTTTCTGCAGATGTCACATTTTTTGAGTCCACTCCATTTTTTCCTCCATCATCTGTGTATGAGAGTCAGGGGGAGGAGGATGATCTCTTAATATATACTGTCCAACCAATGTCTAGTCCTCTCCCACAGCCTGTTCCTTCTGTCTCTAGACCTACTCGACCTCCCGTTGTTCATGTTTATTCCAGGAGATTGGAGATTCCTGACTCAGATCCTCTACCAGCTACTTCGTTGGGAGATCCTGTACCTCATACTGATCATGATTCTGATCTAGACTTACCCATTGCTCTTCGTAAAGATAAACGTTCATGTACTTACCCTATCTCTTCTTTTGTTTCTTATAATCAATTGTCTTCTTGTTCTCGGTGTTTTGTTACTTCTTTAGACTCTGTTCCTATCCCTAATACTGTTGATGAGGCACTGTCTCATCCTGGCTGGTGTGATGCTATGAAAGAGGAAATGGAGGCTTTAGATGCTAATGGTACATGGGAACTATTGCCTTTGCCCACTGGTAAGAAAGCTATTGGTTGCAAATGGGTATATACAGTAAAGGTAAATCCTGATGGTTCTGTGGCTAGGTTAAAAGCACGCCTTATAGCAAAAAGATATGCTCAGACATATGGGGTTGATTACTCTGATACTTTTTCTCCTGTAGCTAAACTTACTTCTATTCGCTTGTTTATCTCTTTAGCAGCTACATATGATTGGCCCCTGCATCAATTGGATATCAAGAATGCTTTCCTTCATGGTGATCTTCAGGAGGAGGTGTATATGGAGCAACCACCTGAGTTTGTTGCTCAGGGGGAGTTGGGTAAAGTTTGTAGGCTTCGGAAGTCTCTTTATGGCTTGAAACAAAGTCCTAGGGCATGGTTTGGGAGATTCAGTGAAGCAGTACAGGAATTTGGTATGCAAAAGAGTAAGTGTGATCACTCAGTATTTTATAGGCAATCTGAGGCTGGTCTAATTCTCTTAGTAGTCTATGTGGATGACATTGTCATCACTGGGAGTAACTCTGCAGGTATTTCATCTCTTAAAATCTTCCTCCAAACTCAGTTTCAGACCAAAGACTTGGGATTGTTAAAGTATTTCTTGGGTATCGAAGTTATGAAAAGTAAGAAGGGTATTTTCTTGTCTCAAAGAAAATATGTCCTCGATCTATTGACAGAGACAGGAAAATTAGGTGCTAAGCCTTGTAGCGCACCAATAACTCCAACTTTATAATTGTTAGCAGGGGATAGTGAGTTGTTTGAAGATCCAGAGAGATACAGGAGATTGGTAGGAAAATTGAACTACCTTACAGTCACTCGTCCTGACATTGCTTATGCCGTTAGTGTGGTAAGTCAGTTTATGTCTTCCCCAACTGTTGCTCATTGGGAAGCCTTGGAACAAATCTTGTGTTATCTGAAGGGCGCTCCAGGAAGAGGTTTGCTATATGGTAATCATGGGCATTTGAATGTTGAATGTTTTTCAGATGCCGACTGGGCTGGATCTAAGGTTGACAGGAGGTCAACTACTGGATATTGTGTTTTTATTGAAGGAAATTTGGTGTCTTGGAGAAACAAGAAGCAGAGTGTAGTTTATCGATCTAGTGCTGAATCCGAATACAGAGCCATGGCACAATCAGTATGTGAGGTAATGTGGATACTTCAATTACTAGATGAGACAGGTTTTAAGACCTCCCTGCCTGCGAAATTGTAGTGTGATAATCAAGCTGCTCTTCATATTGCTTCTAATTCGGTGTTTCATGAGCGGACCAAATATATTGAGATTGATTGTCACTTTATTCGTGAAAAGATTCAACAACAGATCATCTCAACAGGACACATCAAAACTGGAGAGCAGTTAGGAGATATTTTCACAAAAGCTTTGAATGGAGCTAGAATTGACTACATTTGTAACAAGTTGGGCATGATTAATATCTATGCTCCAACTTGAGGGGGAGTGTTATGGAAAGTCAATCACTATGTTATGGAAAGTCAATCACTATATTATTTCTCTGTATATTTTGTATTCTGTATTCCTATTTAGGATTTCTTATTTAGGATTTCTTCCTAATTAGTAGAACACAATTATAGGAATCAATTGTATATATATACCCATGTACAGACTAATTGAAATCAATGAGAATCATCTCTTTCTACATAGATAATAAGCAGAGTGATCTTACCCCTATAATGTTTTATAAACAAGGTGTGATTAGCATTGTTTTGGCAGTATCCAAAAGAAACCATAGCCTTACTAAACCTGTCAAATCATGCCCAAGGTGGCTGTTTTAAACCATACAGTGCTTTCTTCAATCTGAAAACTTTTCTTTTGGTCTTCCTATTCTCAAACCCTGGAGGGATTTTCATATATACTACTTCCAAATCACTATGTAGAAAGACATTTTTTACATCAAACTGCTGCAAATCCCACTCAAGATTTACTGCACATGATAGTAAAATTCTGATGGTATTCATTTTAGCAACAGAAGCAAACGTTTTCTGGTAATCTACCCCATACGTTTGTGTGAAGCCTTTTGCTACTAGCCTAGCCTTATACCTTTCAATTGAACCATCTGCTTTATGTTTCACAATAAACACCCACTTGCATCCAACTGATTTTTTCCCCATTGGAAAAGTAACAAGTTCCCATGTCTCATTCTTTGCTAGAGCTTTCATCTCCTCCACCATGGCTGCCTTCCATTTTGGATCAAGACATGCTTTCTTCCAATCCTGTGGGATAGAAACAGAGAAAACAGACAGTAGAAAGGCTCTATAGGATGGAGACAAAGAATCATATGAATTGAAGTTAGAGATGGGATGTTTAGTACAGGTTCTAACACCTTTTCTGAGAGCAATAGGAATATCAAGACCATTATTAGAAGAA
The DNA here is from genome assembly GCF_030052815.1 of Hevea brasiliensis. Lineage (NCBI taxonomy): Eukaryota > Viridiplantae > Streptophyta > Magnoliopsida > Malpighiales > Euphorbiaceae > Hevea > Hevea brasiliensis. The sequence goes on along the minus strand of NC_079499.1, from coordinate 21,555,918 downwards.
GGAAAAGTAGACTGAGAATTAAAATTAGACTCTTTAGGAACCAAAGGAGACTCATCACATACCTTAGGATATTCAGGAATTGAATCTAGAGATTTCGGTTGATCAACAATCTCCTGCTCGATGGCTATATCTGTCTTGTTTCGCCGAGTATAGATTCTCAAATCTGGTCCATTCAGTCTCCCTCGAGATTTAGGTGACTCCCCTTGAATATCATTATTAGGTATAGGCTTTAGACTCACACTTTCCCTTTGAAGTTGAAAGTTGGGAGAGCACAAAGAAGAAGGGAAAGACATCTTTTCTTCCTTCCTATGCTCCCCTTGAAGAGGTGGATGGAAATAAGATTCAGATTCCCTAAAGGTAACATCCATGCTCACAAAATATTTTCGTGTAGGAGGGTGGTAACACCTATACCCCTTTTGAGTACTGGAATAACCAACAAAGACACACTTGAGGGCTCAAGGTTCTAACTTCCCTCTATTAGGCTGATGAGCAAAGCAAACACAACAAAAAACCTTTGGAGGAACAGTATATGAATTTTTACCTTGCAAAACCTCTAAAGGACTCTTAAACTCCAAAGTCCGGAGTGGCATCTTGTTAATAAGATATGCAGCAGAAAGAATTGCATCCCCCCAGTAAAGTTTGGGAATATTCATTGTAAACATAAGAAACCTAGCAACCTCAAGTAAATGTCTATTTTTTCTCTAAGACACTTCATTTTGAGCACTAGTGTTAACACAACTAGTCTTACGCAAAATTCCGTGACTTTAAATATTCCTGAAAAACTCCATTCATATACTCTGTGCCATTATCAGTTCTCAATATTTTAACATGAGCATCAAACTGGGTGCTAATCATTTTGTGAAACTGCTGAAAATATGAAAATACTTCATTTTTTCCTTTCATCAGATATACCCAAGTTAACCTACTGCAACAATCAATAAAGGTCACAAACCATCTACAACCTGATAAAGACACAGTTTGAGTAGGTCCCCACACATCAGAATGGATAATCATAAAAGGAACTGAAGCCTTATTATTTATTGCAGGATAAGATTGTCTGGTATGTTTGGCAAACTCATAAGCATCACATACTAACAATTCAGTCTTGCATTGCTTAAACAAAAGAGGATAAAGTTTCTCTAAAATAGTAAATGAAGGAGGTCCAAGTCTCCTATGCCACTGAATAATTTCTTCCTCAGTACCCATAGACTATCCCAACATGGCCTGATCAACACAATCATTCAATAGATATAGCCCATCTTGCAGTCTACCAATGCCAATCGTTCTCCCCGTTATCAACTCCTGAAACACAAAGTGAGTGAGAAAAAATTCAATTTTGCACATATAAGACAGAACTGACTTATATGTGCCTAGCTTTCCTATTAACCTTTTGTGATAGAACTGACTGACAAAAGGTTAATAGGAAAGCTAGGCACATATAAGACAGAACTAAGACTTATAATAGGAGTACATTTAACAGAATCTGTTCTAGAAACATTAGATAAGGATCCATTCACAATGTGGACTTTTTCTTTGCCTGAACATGGAGAATAGGATATGAATTTATTCGAAGAGCCTGTCATATGTTTGTTTGCTCCAAAATCTATAACCCAAAATGAATTATTATGGTTGGCAAGAAAAGCAATACCTGAGTTGATGAAGTTAGAAGAGGCAACCGTAGTGGATTATGATTCAAGCTGTGATAGGAATCGTCTCAGAGTCTGTACCTCTTCATTGAAAAACATCCCAGTGATAGCAGTATCTTCAGAAACAATCACAGCTTCAGATACATTTCCTTGTGATCTAGCAGAGCCCATCCTTTTTCCTCCACGCCCTTTAGTTAGGCGGTCGTGCAGCTTTCAACATTGTTCTTTGGTGTGCCGAGATTTCCCACAGTAGTCACAATGCAAGTGATCCTAATCTAATGGACCATATGACTGTTCTCATAAGAAGTTAGCAGCCAGCCCAGCCTTATCAACAGCTGTAGAATTGATCATGACACTCCTACTCTCCTCCTGCTGAACATAAGAGTATGTCTGCCTTAAAGTGGGCAAAGGATCCTTACCAAGCACTTGGACCTGAATCTAATCATACTCCACATTTAGCCCAGCAAGAAAATCATATATGAGCTCCTTCTCAATCAATTTCTGGAACTTAAATGCATCAGCCGGACATGAAGCCTGAATAGAAATCCAACTCTTACCATAGACCACTCAGTTCCGCATAATACTGAGCAACAATCAACTCATCTTGTTTCATTCCATGAACCTTGTTCCTAAACTCATAAACTTGTGCATCATTCCCAACTTGAGAATAAGTCAGAGAAACAGCACTCCAAATGATAGCGGCACTGTCCAACAGTAAATACCCATAAGCTATATGAGGTTGCATAGAATTGATGAGCCATGACATAACAAGAGAGTTCTTCGACTCTCACTGGCAGTAGGTAGAACTAGTACTTTCTGGTTTTTTTCTATCTCCAATTATATACCCCTACAGTCCTCTAGCCTGAATGAATAGTAGACAAGATCTAGACCATGCCAAATAATTAGTTCCATCCAACTTTACAAGACTAATTTGTAAAGAGAGATTATCACCAACAAATTCAGCCTTTGTTTCAGAAGCTTTCTTCTTTTCATCAGTCATTTTTCAATTAAAAAAATAGGTATTGAGACAGAAAGCAAAAAACTGAGCAATGAAAGGTACCCAAAAAAATAATGTGCAAACTAGGTGTGGAAACACGATGGTCAGAGGCGTACCGGACACGGAAGGTCGTCAGCAAGAGGTGTGGTCGGAGAAATCACTGAAAAAATGGGTGCACGCGCCAGTGCATGAAGAATGACGCGAGACTTTTAGAGGCGCGTGAGCTCACGTGCTTCACTGGACGGCGGCGGGACTCTAGGCGTAAGCTGATCAGCTGGTGTCCTGCCTACTCAAGTGGGTGGTGACAGTCACCTCCCTTCCTAGAACGACGTAAAAGCTTGACAAAAAAAAATTACCTAGAACTACACTGTTCACGCCAATAAATTTTAACACTGCTTTGATACCATGTAGAAAACAGAAAATTTGAAAAATTTTCTTTTATATTTCTTCATACAACTAGGACTAACTAGGAAACTAATAATAGCCAATAAATACAATAATTCCTAACTATATTCTAACTTACAGCTAATTTACACTGATTAAGAGATTTACACTAATTGAGAGATTCTAACAAAGATGTAAATCAAGAAAATAACATATAGTTTGTGACAACAAAACTACCAGGTTACATTGCATAATGACTCACCATTAGTTATATTAATTGTTGTTTCCATCTTGTCCCCTGTTAACATCCAAATCTTGATTCCAGCTCTAGAAAGTCTCAATACAATCTGGTACTCCTTGAAGTTTGTCTTCTATAGCAGTACTACCAATCAAAATGAGTTCCCAAAGTATTAGTTCTGCTACCTGCAAAAGTTTCAAAATTTTCTTGAGATGACTTGCATCCCAATAAAAACTAAAGCAAATTATAAAAATTCAATAATTGAAAAATTAAATACACTCTGCATTTGCAAATGTGATTTCATCAGCATTCCAGCATTCAATAATCATTTTACAACAATTTGTAACATCATACAAACTTTATGCAATATAAAAAGATATTAATAAAAATTGGGGATGAAATAGAAGAGCAAGAGGAGACAACAATGTCAATTTGATAATGTCTGCATAAAAAAATTAAGAAAGAATTGGTAATGAAATAAACCTCTAGCTTTTTAACAAAAAAAAAAAAAGGTTAAGAATCCAATTTCATAACCACAGAATAACCTTCATCCTTAACACCAAAATCCCCAAATCTCTATCCAATTCACCTCTTAACTAAGCATTTCAACACAAACAGAGACAAACCCTTTGGAAATTTTCAGTTTTATTATTAGAGTTTTAGGGAAAAATTAAAAAAGTAAGGACCAGGTGTGCCAGAGATTTTCTCATGAAAAAACTACAGAATCTCACAATTTGGGAATCCTTAACAAGATGAGCAGCCTCATAACTAAGTAAATCAAAATAGAAATTGAAAATTTTGAAAATAAACAATAAAAGAATAATGGGGCAAGTTTGAGAGCTGGCAGAGACCTATTCTTAACAGCAAGCAACACTCATTTCAAAATTGATAACCAATTGATCAAAAAAAACAAAGAAAAGACCTGACTGCTAGGTTACTACTGAACCACAACAGTTTTAATTTCTTGCTATTTTCATCTTTCCAGCTAAACATCAGTATCAAGTAACAAGTCAAAACAATTAAACACCCTAAACGCAAATTTACACTACTAAAAAGACCACAATGGGCAAAAACATAAAATCTTCATGGGTGGCAATGAGCCAAGAAATTATTGCACAGATAAAAGAACCCGATCAATCATATGAGTTGAAACTCAATTAAAAACTTAAAATCCTACACTTTGAAGTCTATTCGCTTGAGGAGCTATACCCAAGTAAAATTAAACCTTTTAAGAATCGAAACAGAATTGGATTAAGGGCAAAGATCAGCATCAGATAGCTTGGAAACATGGCAAATTTCACACTTGAGCACAATCAAGTATCTAGTAATGGAATTACCTTATCGAGATCATACCCACACATGAAGAAGAGGCAATCGATTCTTTTGTTTTTTAAAATCAAAGCCAAACAGAGGAAAGGGTAAGAAAGGGGAATTTCAAAGAAAACGATTAGGTTGAGATAGGATATTTTGGTGCAAATGTAGCGCGCTATATTTATTTTAATACTGACGGATATAATTTTGTTGGTACTTTCTTTTTTTAATTTTCTCCTTCGTTGAGCTGTTTCTGCAGTGATTATAAGAAACTGAATGAACTTTTTTTTTGTAAGATAGGATTGTAACGTGAAAAATTTGCAAGTTAAAAAATAGAAAAATTAATTAATGTTGGTATTAAACTTGAACTATATTAAAAAAAAAATTATGAGGCAATTTGTATATTCTTTTCAAGATAAATTCAAAAGTAGATTTTTAATTTAAAAAATTTTAGATTAATTAAAACGTCTGCAAAATAGTTTGGCACTTGTGCAAGTGGCAGAGATATAGGGGCCTATAGTAAGTTGATATGGCAAATATATTCAGTTTTAAGTAGGCAAAGATGCTTACGTGTTGACCTAAGAACCCTTAAGAGGTATGAAGTTCGGTGGTTATAGCATCTTTGAGGCAACCCAAAATTCTACAATTCATTATCGTCTCTGACGTGATGTTGATTGTAATAATACAACTGCTAACTATTCTCTTTTATTAGCTCGTAATAATCTTGATTGATTGATAATGCGCTAAAAAATTAATCAAAATTTCTATTAATAGTATTAAGATCTGGGGGGTGTTATGATAAGTTCCATGTGTGAGGGATTACTGTAGAGTGCCTGTAGGGAAATCTAGTGATTCAATTCGAGCGTTTACTCTACATCCTTTATCTTCAGGATCACCTCTACTACTCTTATTGGACCATATGATGTCTGTAAAACAAATGGTAGTTAGAGAGCCAAGTGGAATTCCCTTGCTTAGTGTTCTGATGTTTAAGATAGTAATTTTTGAGTATTTGAAATAGAATAAATGTCAAAAATAAATGATTCGGGGATATAGAAATTATAGAGAATATATATGTTGCCTCAAGAACCCAAAACGCCATGTGTTATTATCAGCACAAGTGGTAGCCTAGTAATGGATATAGGCTTTGCCACCTAACTCATTATTTCCTTTTACACAAGCCTTGCTAGGCAAAAGGAAACTACATCTCTGATGGCTATTATAGAAATTTCCACTCTAGAGTAGTTAGGTAAAAGGCATTTAGGGTGTCTATGATTTCAGTGCTTTTAATGCAGGTGGTTAACTATACAACTTTAGCCGGCTCAAGAAGACTTACTGGATAATGCATCTCAATTTACGTATTAGGATACTTAATAATTAGGAATAGGCCTTTTAGGGACTTTAATGATGTCATGACTGTGATATGTTGGACACACAATGGTATTATCGAGGCTCGCAATCTATCTACAACTTAGAGGCTTCAATGACCTAGAAATGGTGGAATATCCTAGGCAATGGTTGTTTACATCCCAATGTGGTCATATAAGTCTAGCAGTGGTTGTACATATCTCATGATGGTCATATATTTATGTGGACACATGTCATCATTCAAAAGGGCTAGTGGTCTTATGTTATATCATCTGCCATATAATGTTGTGATGCTTATGGGTGTAGCATTACACACACACTCTCTCTTTCTCTTATGTTAGAACAACTCTTTCATGATTTATGGTGGGCATTTGTTTTACCTAGAATAAAGAAAACAAGAAGCAAAAACAATATTTGAGGATTCACATATTACATTTCATTATTGGTGCAATAATATTTCTTAAAAATTATTTTTTGCATTTAAATTACATTTTAATGTATAAAACTATGAAGATATTTAGACTAGTAATGTCTGATAACTTACATTTGTTATTGTATATGAAAAAAGCCTGACAAAAATGATGAAATTATTGGCTTTCGGATAAAGTGGTAGTTTTTTGTGGCTGGTGACCTCCAAGGATGAGTAAGCAATAATTGGTAGATTAAAGTAGGACAATAAGATGTAAAAGGCAAAAGTTTACTATAATTTGCAATTATAGTTGAACATTTTAATTTTGGACCATAAATTCCAACATTTGAGAATAGGTGCAATTATATTCAAAGCTCAAAAATGATATAAAATATTCAAATTTTGTCTACTAAATTTATAATTATGATAACTAAACACCTTAAACTTACAATTATGGTAGCCAAATACCCTAAAGAAATTTTATACTTTGATGATTAAGCTAATTAATTGTTTCAAAAATCATGAGCACATTTGTAAAAGCCAACTTTTTCCCCCCTTAAGAATGATTATAGTTAAAACATTTTTTAGTTAAATTGGAAAATTCACATATTTGATTATTTTATATAATATAAATAAAATTCAGAAACTTATAATTAACAATAAAATAATGTTCTCATAAATGAATAATCAAATTCAGTGTGTGTGTATATATATTAGGTAAAGAAAACAAAATCAACCTAATTTGAAACACACCTAACGGCTGCCCATATACCTCGATACCAAAATGGAAGGTTCGGTCCACCTAACTCTTAAACTTGGCAATATCTTTCTTAAAATAGATCTTCCTCCCATGTTAATATATCATAGCTCAAAAAAAACATTCAACCTCCACTTATAACTCTAAAAAAAAAAAAACAAATTGATAAAATGAAATATCTAACCAGGCTTCCAAGAAATCCCAAAAGTTAAAATCATGTCTTATACCATTGTCTTCTATAAGAAACAAAGTGTGTAAACATAATATTAATCTAGAGAAAATGCCATAGACCTAATATACATACATACATACATGTATGATGTATGTAAAATTAAATTATATATATATATATATTTAAAACATATAAATGATATTAAAATAATGAATTCTATCTTCATTGCACATTAGAGTGGATGCTAAATTTTGTGGACTTTAAGGGATTGAAGGGGTAAAGTCATGAGGCTCAAACCATAATCCAAATTAAGAGCATCCACAGTAACACTCATTGTAAGGTCAAATAATTAAACCAATTGTTAAGAGCAGTAAGGTCATCACGCTAGAACTTTACTAAGCTCAACCCTTGGCATTGCTTGAGCCATTTGGGGAAACTAAAAATTCTACGCTTTGTAATGGGATTTCTTGTGAAATTATGATTTAGATTTATAATCCCCATCCTGCTATGTACTTTTCTCTTTCAAATAAAAGTAGTTATCTAATTATAAAGGGAAGCAAACATATATAACAATTCTATTTTTTTTTTTAAAAAAAAAAAAGACCATGGAGGTTACAAACATGAAATACTACTTTAAAGCATTAATTGTTCTCCCAAACAAGGGACATAATAGAAGGAAAATATAGAAAATAATGAAATTAGTACATGATGAATAGTATTAAGTGCACCATATACATTTATAATACTAAAGAATGAAGATCCACCTCAAATAGAGTTACTCATAACTTTCATACTAGGGAAGTAATAAAAAGAAAGAGTTGCTTTATTGAATATTACTAAAATCATTGAAAAGGGATGGAGAACTTGTAAGTGACTAAAGCAAGAAAGCTATAACAAAAACCAAAAGAATAACACCATTCTAGTAAATGAGTTAATAAGAAACCAACTCATAGATGCACAACTATCCTTACCTAGAGTGTAACATCCCAGGTGGTGGTGCATGGGATAGATGAAGATTCCCACATTAGTGGAAAAATAAATAGATAGTAGATTTATATAACCTTAGCTGCTAACTACTAAATAACTTAACCATTTTGGACTGGGTGGTTTAAGGCCTGAAAGTTATTTGGGTCAATTCAACTGGGGTATTACATAGAGGGAAGGATAGAAAGTGAATAAAAGAATTATTATGGCTAGGGCTTTACATAGTTCTTGTAGGTCCAGAACTGAACTAAAGTGTAACACCCTCCCTGTAGCAACTCCGTACATTCTACTGTTCCGGGGACTAGTGTCGGACTGGACAACTAGAACGTCCGAAAAAATATTTAAACTAAAGTGAAGAACCATAATTAACTCAAATATTAATAAAAAAAATTTAGGGAAAAGTTTTAGAAATAAAATACAACCAAGCTAAATGAGCCGGTGCCCAAGCGATGGGTAACCTAGTAGGAAGTTGCGGTTCTCGCAACTAGGAGCCCTAGACCTGGGGGAAAATTCATAAAATAATTTGTGAGACTCCAGAGAACGATCATTGAGGTTTCCATGGCATTAGAAGGCCAAGAAAATACTTAGAAAAATTTTTCAATCGGTACAGACAATTTTGATCTGTTAAGCCAAACGGAGGGCATTTTGGTCATTTCGCCTTCAGAGGTGTTTTTGGTCGACTTATCCAGTTAAGTAAATAATTATTATAACATAAAATGTGAATAAATATTGCTAAAAATTAAATTGGAAATGAGTAGAGAAGAGAAGAAAAGAAAATGAAAGAAAATACCTAATTATGACATCATATGATGTTATTAATAACCTATCCACCAATCACAATTAAGCACCACTTAAATTAACCTATTAAAGAGGATAATTGAGACAAAAAAAAAAAAAGTCATCTGCCCTTCCTCACCCAAACCAAGCATCACTTTTTCTCCCAAAGCTATTCCACCATGAAAGCTCACTAAAGCTCCCAAACCTCACCTTATTTCACCTTGAAACCACAAACTTGCTTCACAAAAAATTAACCTAGCAACTTGAACATCCTCTAGGCAGCAATTAGAAGAAGAAATTAAGGAGATTTATAAGCTCAAGTTATCTCCCAAAAGAGGTTAGTGCCAATTCCTTCTAGAAATTTTATGTATATCACATGTGGAGTAGGAATTAAGTGTGAAAATGAAGTGAAATTAAACAAAAGTTGCATGATGAATTTTTACCATTTTTGGCAGCCATGGACTTATGTGAGTTTTGATGATTTTTTTTTAAATTAAAAGAGTATATAAGCTGTCCTTTGATATGAAATTAACACTTAGCACCTTATATTGTAAGTTAATGGAAGAATAGAGGCATTGAGAATTTAGGGTTTTGACCAAATTGAGGTTTTAATCCTATAATGGTGTAGGAACATTTTAATGGTCAATTAGTGACCATTTGGTTATTGGTAAACAAGAAATGAAGTGTGTTTAGTGATGAGATTTAGGTTTAGTGTGGCTACCCTAGGTGACCTACAGAATTGGACATGAGTCCAGCAGGTTTGGGCAGCCATAATTTGAATTGTAGAGATTCAATTGGTGTAAGGCCAATTGAACATAAAACTAGACACATAATGGCACAACTTTGGTGAAGAAACCATGCCCATAAGACCAAACCAAGTAGACCGAAAGCTTGCCCCAATCCAGGTGACCTGCAGTCTGTTTCTGCAGAATGACCAAATGAATAGTGATTGTTCATTTGGCCATAACTCAGTGTAGAATGGTCCAATTGACCTAATATTTTACCAGTAATAAGTTGAGATATAGACCAACAACTTTCATGAAGAAACCTAACCCAAATTATGACCAAAACCTATCCAACAAGTGAGTTACAGTCACTATTCACTGCACTATAGATAGGGTCAGTCCAGAAAAATTCCAATCCGGCCAGTTGTAGTTTTTGGACCATAACTTAAGCTACAAAACTCCAAATGGAGTAATTCAAAAAAGGAAATTCAACTAGACAAAATAAGGAACAACTTTCATGTTGATCATTTTTCCAAATTCCCACTGCAAAAATGACTAATGGAATAGTAAATATAAGGTATGAAAACTGAAAATTCTGCTCAATTAACTTTAAGCTTAGAAATGGTATTGGCAACCAATACCAACAAATTTTGAATGTAAAATGTGGTATGTTGGGAGTATTAAAACCAATTTACCTATTGTCTATGCAAAAGTCAACATTTTGGTTGACTAATGAAGTGAATAGTAACACCAAAACTTGAAATTTAAAAATTGTAAAACTCAAAAGTGTAAAATGCCCTAGTATACCTAACAAGATTGGTTTGGATAGCTTGGTATCCCAATAGGGTTCAGTTAGCAGTACTGCACATGGCATTATGCCATTCTGTGATTTCATGGCTTTTAGCCATTCTGACATTATGTTGATACTTGGCCTTGTGCCTAATGTTATTACAGCTTATTAGCTGTTCTGTTGCACACCGAGAGACACATATGTAACCGATGGTGTGACGGCCCGAGGTACTTGATACCCAGTGTCAGTTTACCCATTTATCCAGTCCAGTCGTCCAGTATAGGTTACTTGGGCAACCAAAAATGAAAGTAGATAAATTTAATGAAATAATGAATATAACCAGTACAAATAAGTACGACTACAAATACTCATCGAAAATTTATTTGCAATGAGACATCAATACATTCACTGCATATTTATTTTCTGTTATTTCTTTTTATTTTATTATTGGCACCACTAAGCATTATTGCTTAGCGCGTTGCTTTTTCCACGCGTAGGTTCTGGAGATACTGACCGAGAGCCCAGTAGACTACAGACTGGGTGAGACCTCCTGCAGCTCTGCATAGTGTCCGTGTCACCTCACCATCTTCAGTGCATTGGTAGGACACTAGGTTTCATTTTGGTATTTTGTAACTAACTTTTATTTTCTCTTTTGTAATTGAGACTTATGTAATGTATTTTGATGTTAATGTAAATAGTGAAAATTGTGTTTATGAATGGAAATTTAGTATTTATTTATTGCTTGTATATGAATACCATGAGAAATGAATGATTGAGAAATGTAAATGTTGTTAAAAAATATTGAGATTTTGATGATGAAATGGAGTTTGGGATTGGTTGAAAATTTTGGAAGTGTTTTTCACAGGTTTCGAAGAACTGTTTTATCCATTTTTAGCCGGCACTCTGCCGAATTTTTTTAAAAATTTTGCGGAACCTCAAATAAATTATAATTTTAATAAATGACTTAAATGAAATATATTGTACTTCATAACTATGATAAAAATAAATTAAGGAAGAATAAAAAAAAATGATTGAGATAAAATAGAGTGTTTCGGTACACTGTGTGACATATCTTACTCGGCTATACTATAGACGGGTAAGGGTTGTTACATAAAGAATTGTACCGAACCAATAGAAATCGTATTGAATCGAACTTGCATTTATACTTTAGTTCGGTTCTGATTCTTCACTAAGAACTGAACTAGAACCATACCAAAATTGAACTAGAACCGTACCAAATCAAAACCAAATCCAGAATCGAATTTATATATATGTTTTTCTATATTTTTTTATATGCATTATATACTTTCATTTTATATATATATATATATATGAACTAAATACAATCTAATATTATATTTCATTTCTCCATACTTTTTTAATAATTTTAGATATAAATACATTAAATTACCTTATAATTCTTAATTATAAATATACTATTATAATATATATATATATATATATATATATATATATATGTTAATTCATAATTATATTTGTATCTTACTATTAAATATTACATAATAAATAATTAAAATATTTATTATATGATATATTATTATATTATATAATATACTTAATCCTAAATTATATGTATACCTTATAGTTAATTTAGAAATAGCTAAAAGGTATATTATATGATATTATATATTAATAACTCAATTTAAAACTCAAAAGCTAATTCAAATATGTAACATCTTCACTTTAGGTAGTTCCATATATTCTACTGTTCCGATGACTAACGTCCATTCGGACGGCTAGAATGTCTGAAACCACACTTAAATTATTAAGTTGAGGAGTCATAAATTAATTAAATAAAGATTAAGCAAATTTGAAAAAAGAAAATAAAAGAAGTGAAGTACAAATTGGTTAAATAAGCACAAGTCCCCAGCAATGGGTGACCTACCCGGGAAGTAACTGTGAGTTTAATTGCTACTTCAAAGTCATGTAGAACCCGGTAAGACTTTTATTTAGGACTTAATGGAGAAATTATTGGAAATGAATAAGTCAAGGAAATGAAAGGAAACAAATGCTAAGGACCTAATCAGTATTAAGGATAAAGACAAACTATAACCAGATGAAGGGCATTTTGGTCATTTTATTTAAAGAGCTGATTTTTTACCAAAATGTCACATGAATTAAGTGAGATTAAATAATTGAAATAGACTTTAATTAATTGGAAAAGAGTATAAAAAAATAATAATAAAAATAGGAAAATAAAAATAATGGATGGAATAATTAAAATTATGATTAAAATTATTAGATATTATTTTTTCCTAATAAGACAAAACATATTAATTAATTAAATATGTATCTTTATCTCATTTTAATTTTAAAGTAAATCATTTCCTTCTTTCTCCTAAAGTTAGTCGGCCACTCTCTCTCCATTCTCTCACAATTTATTTCTCCATTAAAGCTTGACTAAGCTTCCAAACCCTAACTTTTCTCCATAATTTCTTTAGGAAATTTAGAGTAAACCTTAAATTGAAGCTTGATTTGAAGAAAGCACACAAGGAACTCAAGGAATTTGGAGGGATTTGTGAAAGGGAAATTTGGTCAAATCAAGGTAAGTTGTGTTTTATGCTTAAATAGCTATTAGCTAATGGAATTAAATGTGATTATGAAATTTTCTATGGAAATTGACTTGAATTGTGGGTGAAAAATTGAATTAGGGTTTCAGCCAAGGTTGGATCAAGGTTAGGGATCAAATTTTTGGCTAGTTTGGAGGTGGATTGAAGTTGATTGGAAGGTTGTGTATAAGGTTAGTGCTATGAATTTTATGGATTTTGAATGTTTCTATAAGTTGAATTAGGGTTTCATGAAATTAGGGTTTTCAATTCTTGTGACATAATTGATGTGTTTATGCCTAAATTAAGACTATTTGGTATGTAATTGTTGGGAAATATTGATGATATGGCAAATCAATAGAGTGAATGTAGTGTGGTGTCTTGGAACTGGTTCTGGACAGCTTGAGTCCAGTAAGTTCAATTACTCATAACTGAGTTAGACAACTCCAATTGATGTGAAACCAAAGCCAAATTAAAATAAGACAATATACTGAATTTGTCATGGAGAATACTTGACCTAAAATTGACTGAAAGTCACTTGAATTCTAAGTTAAATCCAGAAATGGAAATTAGGAATCGTGGAAAATGACCAAATGAATAGTACACACTAAAATGAATATAACTTACACTAGGAAACTCCAAATTAGATGATTTTTATTTTGTTGGAAAGATGAGACATAAAAGAACAAATTTCATGAAGAACAAACTGCCAGTTCTAATTGTAAATTGATCAAATTTTTAGAGTAATTATGTATTAATGAAACTGAAATTTCCGGTGATTCCAGCAAAATGCCCTGTGACTCGCGTGTAGTAAACAGGGCATATCTCCCATTGTAACCTATTTAAAATGGCTTGACAAAGTAGTTCCAAAATCTGCCTAAATTCTAGAATGCCCTGAAACTGGAAATTAGTCACTTGATCAGTTTTGATAAAATAGCTATAACTTGAGCTACACATATGCAAATTTAGTGATTTCAAAGCCAAAATAAACCTAAAAAATAGATATACAAATCTCATGAAGAGGATATGGCCTAATTTCTGCTATACCTTGGTTAAAATTGTTAATAAAGTTGAGGCAATAAATCTGAAAATTATGAAATGTCAACATAATGATTCAAAATATGAATGGTAATGAATGCCAATGGCATGATTGGCATGAATGACTTGTGGAATTGTGTTTGGGACCTATGCTCCCAAAATGAATGAAATGATAATGTGATGATGAAATTTTGAGAATTTTGAATAATTAGCCTGAGTATGCCTAGACAGTAGTGTAAGGGTTAGATAGATTGGCATACCAAGAAGGGATAAGATTAGCAGTACTGTATTTGACTTTTATGCCTGGATACCATTGGCAGGCACTAAGTGTCTAATTTGGTTATCCTTTATTCATGTTTACATTGATGGCTTTTATGCCTAATTACATAGCATACCCGATAGGCACCGATGTGTCCAACGGTATGATGGCTTGAGGCACCGAGTGTCCAGTGCTAGTATAACCCGCATATATAGTCCAAACAGTCTGATTTAAGGTTACTTGGTCATTGAAACAAATCAAGAAGTTGAATACCAAGATTAAAGAAATGGAAAGACCCCATGAAAGTAAACATTCCAAAGAACATGAAAATATGGGATTAAGAGAAAAATATGATAAATGATATTCGAAATAATTATGTGGGAAAATGATTCTTGATTATATTAAATGTGCATTTTCTTATATTATTTCAAGTTTGGAATTATTACTTTTATTTGTATATTGTACTTTCATTCTATTTGTGCACCACTAAGCAAAATTGCTTAGCACGATGGTTTTCCCTCACGCATGTTCTGGTGATAAGGCTCAGTAGACCTTGAGACAGGGAGTTGTAAGTTGATCTGCAAAAGTGTTACTGTCACCTTTACTCATCTTTTGGTAGGGCTCACTGGGCCACAATTATGCATGACTATATGTTTGTAATTAAACACAAGTTGTAAATTAAATTTTGAGTTGTATAAAATTATGTATATCAGGTAAATAATGCAATGAAGAAATTTATGAATGGAAATGATTATGTGAATAATTATGAATTTGAGATTTGTGATATTGAATGGTTATTGAATTGAGATATTCAAACACATCAAATGTTAATAATACGGGAAAACTCTTGCAGTTTTTCCGTTTAAAATTTCTTAAATTAGATTATAATATAGTGAAATCAAGCAATAAATAGAATAAGATAAGACTAGGTGCTTTGGCATAGAATGTGGCATTCCTTTGCTTAGCTACACTGTAGATCGGGTAAGGGGGTGTTACAAAGTATGACTTTTAAAGGAAATAGTTACATAAAACTATTTTAAGAGCTGAGAACCGAATTAGAATCATACTAAACTGAACCAAAACTGAAGAATTGAGAATCGTACTGAATCAGAGCCAAAACAGTGAAGAACTAAACCGAAACCATACTAAAATTTTGATTTAGTTTCAATTCCTAAGCGGACCCCAAACTGAACCGAAGCCACATATCCCCAATTATAGCTTTCACTAATAAATTAATGAAATCAATTTTTCTAATATAAATAAATCTTAGTTTCAAGAGTAGCAACATTTACTTCATGAACATCTAAGATTGATGTTTTAAAACACAAGAAAATGGATTTATTACACCAACATCGCAATGATTTTCTTTTCCTAATCCATTCCTTCACTTGAAAGTTCAAAACTACATATATATTTTTCAATCAAACATAAATATACACTTTCAAGTGGAATAAAAGAGAAAAGAAAATAAGACCTGATATTTATAAATGTCAGATTATTCATTTGGATCTTTTTATATGTGGCCATTAATTGAATGCCAATTATTTAATTCTTTAAATGAATAGTTTAGATTAGCTCTCATTGTCTTTCTCTTCTGCTGTTGCTCCCTTCTCTGCCCCCTCCTTTTTTTTTCTAAAACCCACAATTCCCTTCTTTTCTTTTGCCCTCTTATGAAATTCCCACCTTGCCCCTTTTTTCTTTTCTACTAGATTCTAGAGAGATCTAAAATTATTTTCTTCCATGCTCCCTCCCATTTTTTCTTTTTATTTTTAACATTCTCATAATCATTATTATAGTGTGAGAACTAGGGTTTTACAATCAATCAAAAGAATAAAATCAACTGTAACACCCTCACTTTGGACAGTCCGTACATTCTATTGTTCCGGTGACTAATGTCTATCCGAATAGCCAGAATGTCTAAAACTCTATTTAGACTAGAGTGAAAAGTCATAAATAGACCAAATAATAGTAAGAAAAATTAAGAAAAAATTTTAGAAATAAAATACAACAAAGTTAAATGAGTCAGTGCCCCAGCGATGGGTGACCTAACGGGAAGCTACTGTGAAGACAGCTAACAACCCTAAACTCGAGGGAAACTCTGTGAAATAATTTTTAGGACTCCAGATAAGAGTTATTGAAGTTTCGATCTCAATGGAATGCCAAGGAAATGCTCAGAGAATTTTCTAAATCGGTACAGACAATTTTAGCTCAATAAGCTAAACGAATAGCATTTTGGTCATTTCACATTTAGAGATGATTTTTGACCAACTTTTCCAATTAAGCAAATAAATTATATGACATAAAATGTGAATAAATATTACTAAATATTTAATTAAAAATGGGTAGAAAAGAAAGAAAAAGAAAATGGAAACAAATATCCAATTATGACATCATGCCTATGCAAGAATGATGCAATAAAACCTTATGAACCAATTACAATTTAACAACACACTTAAATTCATTTAAAATGGGAAAAAGAAGTCAAATTAAAGAAACAAATTCTGCTCTCTTCTTCCTCATCTGGCCGAGACACCTCACTCTCTACACACACCTCCATTGTTGCTCCTCCTTCTCACTAGAATTCTCTTACAAACACACCATAAAACCACTAGCTTCTTTCACAAAAACTGCTTCTTACATCTTAAACAACCTCTAGGCAGCAAAAAGAGAGAGAAATTAAGAGGTTTTGGCAAGCTTGGGTGTCACCTAAGTGAGGTTAGTGCCCTTTTCTCTTCCTTTCTCTTTAAATTTCATGTTAGGAACATGAATTAGGTTAGAATTTGGGAAAATTGGATAAAAATTTTCATGTTTGGATTTCCTTGAATTTTAGTAGCCTTATGGGGGTGGTAGCTCTTATTATTTTGATGGTTTTAAAGTGGTTTAGAAATGATGTTTAATGTGTAGATGTAAATTGATAATGAATTAATATGTTTAAGTGATGTATGTTGTATGAATTGGAATTGGGAATTAGGGTTTTGAGAAAAATTAGGGCTATGTTCATGTAATGGTGAATGAACATTTTAATGGTCAATTAGTGACCATTTGATAAGGTTTAACCATAAATTGAAGTGAATTATAGCATTGGAGATTGATTTGGTATGCTGCCCATTAGGTACTAAAATCACTGGACTTGAGTCCAGTATCGTTGGGCAGCAATAATTTGATTTGTATAACTTCAATTGGTGCAAGGCCAATTGCAGGTTAAACTAGACACATAATGACACAACTTTGATGAAGAACCTTGCCCAGAAAATAGACTTAGTATGACCTAAAAGTTGGCCAAATCCAGGTAACCAATTCTGAACCTGGTAAAAGTGATCAAATAAACAGTGTTTGTTCATTTGGCCATAACTTTGTGTAGGGAGGACCAAATGATCTGATTTTTGTGGCCATAGAAATCTTAGACAATATAGAACAACTTTCATAAAGACTAGAACTCAAATTTTGACCAGAACTAATTCAAATTGCTAACCAAAGTCGGGACAACAAAATTGCCATAACCATATTGGTGCCTAGAAATTCTGGAAATTGGCAATCTAGCTAGTTACGGTAAAAGGCCATAACTTGAGCTACAAAACTCCAAACAGAGTGATTCAAAAAGGAAATTAAACTAGACACATAAAGGAACAACTTTCATGAAGAAAGTTTAGCCAAATTTTCACTGTAGCAATGTCCAATGGAATAGTAAACATGGACCATAAAATCTAGAATTTTAAAATAACACTCAAAAGGCTATGAATTGAGTTTGGTAACTAATGCCAACAAGTATAAAGTTCAAAATGTGGTATTTTGATGGCATTAGAATTTACAAATTTATTATGCATTAAAAAGTCAATATTTATGTATGAATAGGAAAATGAATAGTAACTACCAAACCTCAAAAATAAGAAATTAAATAATTAACTTTATAAAATGCCCTATTATGCCTAAAATGATTGGTTTGGATAGGTGGGCATGTCAATAGGATTCTGATAGCAGTATTGCATATGGCATTATGCCATACTGTGATTTATGGCATTTTGTGTCATTCTATGATATTATGGCCTATGGCCATTTTGCTATACTTGACACACTTGGCCTTGTGCCCAATGATTACTATAGCTTATCAGCTATTCTATTGCACACCTGGAGACACTTTATGATCGATGGTGTGATGGCCCAAGATACTTGATACCCAGTGCCAGTTTACCAGTTTATCCAGTCCAATCAATTTACATAAGTTATTTGGGTAACTAAATTAAGTTTTAATAATTTATAACCCAATAATTAACATAAAAAGTACTAAATTAATAATATTACAAATAATTACCAAAGACTTAGTCTGAATAAAATATCAGCATACATTCTGCATATTTATTTTGTTTTAGTTATTTTTATTTTATATTGGCACCACTAAGCAGTATTGCTTAGCGCATTGTTTTTTGCCACGTGTAGGTACTGGTGAGACCGATAGAGAGCCTAGCAGACCTCAGACTGAGTGAGCGATCAGATCTGCAGTGTGTTTCCGATGTCACCTCTCATTTGCATTGCACTTTGTAGGATATTAGGATTTTGTATTTTGTATTTTGTATTTTGTACGTAAGACTTCCATTTTGTCATGCTTTGTAAAATATGAACATTTGTATTCTTTATAAATGTGTAAATTAATGAAATCCAATATTTCCTTCATAAATTTGAGTTTGAATTTAAGTATGTATGTTTTGAATATAATAAATGAAATTGAGGGTGAGACTATTGAGAAGTGATGAACTTGTGTTGATGATAGTGGAGTTGATGATATAAAAGATATATTGGAAGTGTTTTTAACAGGTTTCGAAGAACTGTTTTCTTAATTTTTAGCCGGCACTCTGCCGGATTTTCTGTAAAAATTTTCAGAATCCCAATTTAATTCAAAATTTCAATAAATGAATAAATGGTATAAATTTCAATAAATCGATTAAGAAATAATAAATAAAAATAGGATAAGATAAGGTACTCTGGCACTCTGTGTGACATGTCTTGCTTGGCTACACTGTAGACGGGTGAGGGGTGTCACATCAACTCATTCAAAATATATATAGATGAATTTCTATGAATTAGGGTAATAAAATTTAAAATTTAGAGCATTTGGTTACACAATTGCAAGTTTGGTGGAAACTTATAAATTTTTGCAAGTTAATTTTGGGCTTTGACGATAATTACACCCAATTTAAAGGTTGAAATTTATGATACAAAATTAGAACATTTGACTATAATTATAAATTACCACAAACTTTTGACCTTTTATGTCTAATTGGCCATTACTGTATCATATGTTTACGCAATTTTCTTGTAGGTTCTTTTCCTTTTTAATGAGTTTTTCTATTCTTTTCCTTTTTAATGAGTTTTTCTATCTCCTACTCATGCATATCTACTCATCCTGGGTCATCTTCTTAGCCAATATATGATGATAAAGAGCAAGTTCAACAGCTTATGGAAGAAAATCAAACAAGGAGGGCAAAAATGAAGGTAGAGATACTTGAGGAGGTGTAAAAAGGAGTTTATGTCCACATTTGAGAGTTAGCTTGTAGCGTCTATACAGCCTCCAACTTCAAATTCCACACGTTTACAGGATGATCCAGGTATTGATTATATTATTTATGTTTGTATTTATAGGTATTAATATGTGCGGAATAATAATAATACTTTTTTATGAATGTAAATGTATTTTAATTTACTTTTTTTTTTTATAAATATTAGAACTTTGTATGCATTATTTATTTTTATTAATATATGCACTTTAATTATGTTGATAAAAAATATTATAATTGATCTATTATATTTATTTATGGATTGTCCTCATAAATTTACATGAGTAACAGAAGAAATTACAAAAGAAATTAGTGAAAAATAATGCCAAATCAGTGATAAATTACAATTAAATTATTTATAAGTATAATAAAAACTAATGATAGATTACTAATGGATTAGTGATGGTGTTTTATCGACGGCATTATCGATGAAAATTTGTGTTGCTAAAATTAGCAATGGCAATCAGTGTCGCTATGCTGTAGCTAAATGTAATGACGTTGGCAAATTTCGATTACGAAAATTACTTATGAATATATTAGCAATAGATTTTTGTTCGCCGGAAATCTGCCGTTGAAATCTTTTTTTTTTTTTTTTTTTTTTTTTTTTTTTCAGATTACATTACAAAAGGGTATGATTCTCAAAGAAAATAGAGGGGACGATTAAACCAATAAAAATCTCATGTTGTTGCTTCAAGTTATCTGGTTGGGGATGATTCTCAGAGAAAACAAAAGGGAAATGATGAACAGTAAGAGTGAAACAATATCTTAAGAATTTTTTAGCCAATTTTTGTTAAGGATTTAAAAAAAATTGCAGCAAAAATTTCAAACTCTCTATAAAATGCCCTTATAGTAAGTAGCTAAAATTATAGAGGTGCATAAATAAACTGCCTCTATAAAATTGCAGAGAAACAACCGATTTTTATAGTATATGATTTAGAAATTAAAATCGTTAATTCTGATAAAGTACATTTTCGAAGAAATCTTTTACTTTACTGGAATGCTCTTGTTATTATTATTTTTTTTTTCAAACAGGAGTGCTCTTATTACAGTGATGCATATGCAAATTATCACTTTGGTCAAATGCTATGCATCTCTTCCAGTACATTTGGGGTGCTAGTCATGTAGCTAACCAATGTTTAATTAGGTATTGGATTGAGATCAAGTTGGCAGCCTCCAATACATGATTGAACTGAAAACTGGATCACAACTGTTGGAATCCCGAATCCCACGTCAATAGGCAACAAAGAAGAAGGCCTATAATTAAAATGACTTGGACTATATTGACAAGAAGTTAACGCCTATAATAAAAACGCTTACATTGGCCCAGTTCAGAGAGACAGCATGGAATAAAAAATAATAATAATAATAAAGAAGGCAACTTTAACAGTTTGCTTCTTCATGGGAACTAGACTGAAATTCAAACTGCATGTAGTATTACCTCTTCTATACCCACAGTTTTTCAGGGACATGAGAAATCTTGGACCGTTCTTCTTCTTTTGAGAAACTTTGCGTTAGCAAAGGACAGCCATAGATACGCAAAGTTTTAACTGAGTCGCCAAGCTTCTCTTTTGGCCAGCCTTGGAGTGAAGGGCATTGTCCAATGGTCAATTTCTGAAGGAACCTTAGGTGTTGAAGCCCTATAGATTTCAGCTTCCCAAAATTACAGAGTACAAGAGACGTGAGAGTGGAGGGTAGCAGTGTCTCTTCTGGTAATAATTCCACATGGTGATACCCAACAATTGTAAGATGTGACAAAGCTGGCAGTTGTCGCAAATCATATCGCATAAGTCCTGCAACTAGTTTGTCGCAGTACAAAATTTCAAGCATTTGTAATTTGGAAGGCAGACCCCTTGTCAGAAATGAGTTCAGCTCTGGACATCCATAGATTGTCAAGCACACAAGGGAAGGGAGGAGGGTTTGCATACATTCTGGAGAGGATTGTAGCTTAGGGCAGTTGCCAATAGTCAACTGTGTGAGGTGTACGAGATCTTTGTAGTTCAGACATTTCAGATACTGATGATCCAGCAATCTGAGGAAGGTTAGAGTAGAAGGCAGCAGCGTCTCTTCTGGTAATTCCACATAGTTGCTCCCACCAACTGTTAATTCCTGAAAGAGTGGCAGTAATCGTAAATCCAGTTGCATGAGGCCATCCACGACTTTGTTGCAGTTATGGATGTAAAGTGAATGAAATTTGGAAGGCAAACCCCCTTTCAGAATTGATTTGAGTTGCGGACAATTATTTATACACAGATAAACAAGAGAAGGGAGAAGGAATTGGTTGCATTCTGGCATGTACAGGAGGTTAGTGCAGTTCGAAATCTCCAAATGTGTAAGGTGTTCAAGAACTCCATAATTAAGAGACTCCAGACTCTGAAGATTGTCAATTTTAAGAGAGGTAAGAACGCAGGGGGGCTGCTTTTCCTCTAGTATTGATTCCACATCTTCAGTAAAGATTGCTAGAGAGGAGAGGTTGCGGCATTGTTGGAGATGAAGCGATTGTAATTTGGAAGGCAGACTCCGTCTAGGAAGCCACTCGAGTTCTGGACATTGAACTATTTCCAAATTCACAAGGGAAGGAAAAAGAGAGTTCATACCTTCAGGCAATGATTTCAACTGGGAGCAACCCCATAACACAAGACTTGTCAAATTCAATGATACTCCTTTCTGGAAAAACACTGAATCAGGGCAGGAATAGATTCTCAAGGAACTCAAAGATGTGAATTCTCCATGACTTGCCCTTTCTGCAAAAGGGCTTTCGAGACTGGAACAGCCAACGATGTCAAGGTTCTTCAAATTGGGGAACCCCTTTAGTGGAGGGAAAAGCTCGAATTTGTCTCTGATTTCAACTTCTTCGACATAGGAAACAAGTTCGTCCGTCATCCATGTTCTGAAAATCCCTGAATCTCTTAGGAGGTCAACTTTTAGACGGCACAACTGAGAAAGCATTCTGAAGAAGGACACGTCAAAGTCATTCTCCTGTATTCTTACACTCTGAATGTTTTGAGCCCCCAAAAGTGAAACTACGCTCACCCTTCCACAATTAATCATATGAATGTGTTGGAAATGAGATATGATATCTGTGGAAGTTACTTCAGCTGATAAAAAGCTTTCGAGATTCGGACAGTCATGGATGGAAAGACTCTTGAGAAGCGACTCTGATGGGGATTCAGTTACTTCCAAAGCAGGGGAAACACCATCCATTTGTTTTACTATCTCCGGTAGCAAATCTACAGAGCTATGAAGCCTTAGATATTGCGAAGAAGATGATTTAATCAACTGCATCCAACCAGACTCGAAATTAAATTCCAAATTATAGTCTACTGAAACCTTCGGAAGCCTGAGCTCAAGTTGCTGACATCTTGAGATGTATAGTTTTGTTAAGCATGGAAGGTCACTAGGCAGGGTCTTTTTTAGGTTGGGACATTCTTCTATGTGAAGCTTTTGGAGGCAGGTGAATGATCCCTCTTTATCTTCCCATTCATGCCATTGTCGCATCGAATGAAATTTCAAACTTTCTAGGGATGGAAAGGGGTTCTCTATGGCACCGTCCCCTCCGTAAAACTCGGAACCTACGGATTTCAGAGCTTCAAATCTTGAGATTGAGAGTTCCTTCAGAGATGTTAACAGTCCAAGAGGTGGCAAACTTGAGCAGCTTTTACATCCATTTAACTCCAAGGAGACAAAATTTGACAAGTAAGAATTGGAAAACCAATCCGGAATTCCTGTACCGCCATATTCGTTGATTGAAAGACTCTTGAGGAGCGACTCTGATGAGCTTTCGGCTACTTGGAAAGCAGGGGAAACATCATCCATTTGTTTTACTACCTCTGGCAGCAAATCAATAGATCTGTAAAGGGTTAAATTCTGTCCAGAGGATGATTTAATCAACTGCATCCAACCAGACTCGAAATTAAACTGCAAATTATAGTCAACGGAGACCTTCGGAAGCTTGAGCTCAAGTTGCGGACAGTACGAGATGTATAGAATTTTCAAGCATGGAGGGTCGCTCGGCAGGGTCTTTTTTAGTTTGGGACATTGTGCTATGTAAAGCTTTTTGAGGCAGGGGAAAGCTCCCGCTTTATCTTCCCATTCATGCCATTCTTTCATCAATTCAAATTTTAAACTTTCTAGAGATGGAAATGGGTTCTCCGTGGGACTGTAGATGCCGTAAAACTCAGCACCTATAGACCGGAGTGCTTCAAAACTTGAGACTGAGAGTTCTTTCAGAGATGCTAACTCTCCAAGAGGAGGCAAACTTGAGCAACTTTTACACCCATTTAACTCCAAGGATACTAACTTTGACAAGTAAGAATTGAAAAACCAATCCGGAAATCCTCTACCTCCATAGTCCTTGATGGAAAGACTCTCCAGCTCCAGGTGAGGCTTTAATTGCTCGAGTATGCCTCCTACATGCTCTGGATTATTGATTTTAACATTCCGTGCCCATCTGAACTCCAACTTCTTGAGCTTTTTATCCTGCAATTTTGCTTCTGCAGCATCTTGAGCATTAAGAACATTTTGTAGATTGTGAATGATAAGTTCTCCCTGTACGTGCTGAAGCTTCCCCATCTCTTTGATGCTAGACCCGCTCCCCTTTCCCAAAAAGAAATCAGTGAGCTTTTGGAGCTTAGTTAGTCTACTTAATTGTGGTGGCATTTTTCGCAAGTCTGCAAATCCAAGATCAAGATAACACAAGTTTGTTAACCTTCTCAGATTGGTTGGCAGCTGAATGAGATAGAAGCAGAGCCTCAAGATTAAAATTTGCAACTGATATAGACTACAAACAGAATCAGGTAACCTTTTAATCTTTGTGCCACCGAGATTCAAATACCGTAAATGATTCAAACTGCTAAACGAATTAGGAAATTTAGATATTCCACGTTGACCTTCCAAAGACAAGGCTCTCAAGCGCTTGAGTTTCAGCAATAAATCATACGTCGTCTCGTTATCAATGCAATTAGAAACTTCTTGTATATCATGATTTATAGATAAAAAGCTACGTAAAAGTTGGCCTTCATTGATGCCTTCTAATTTATCCCGGTCAGTTTCACTACAAGAATATTTGACTAGTGACAAATAGCGAGTCCTCGTAGGAACCTTGGCCTTGGATGAATTGTCTCCCTCCAACCTGAAGCAAAATTCTCCCAGAACAGATTCACACAAGTCATGCATGAGGTCATGCATAATGAAAACTTGCCCACACAAATTTTCCGGTTGGAAAAATGATCTTGATACAAGATAATCAAAGTATTCACTGCCAACTTCGTGCAATTCTTTATTCCCTTTCCGCTGGATTAGAAGACCCTCTGCCATCCATAAATGGATTACGAATTCCTTTCTGAACATAAATCCCTTGGGAAATATTGCACAATAAGCAACACATTGTTTTAGATGTGATGGGAGATAATAGTAGCTCAATTCTAGTGCTGGAATGACATCATCACCCACCAATTTCCATATGTTGCTTTTTGATATCGTCTCCCATTCTTCATCTCTTCTAAAGCGCAGTAGACTCCCTATTGCTTTTGCAGCTAATGCTACACCTCCACAGTTTTCCGCTATATGTCTGCCAATATTTTCTAACGTTGGTTTTTCTCTTTCATCTCTATCGTGAAATAATGCATATTTTGCAAGCAAAAACCAACAATCGGCAGGACTTAATTTCATCAGGTTGTGATTTTGATCAACGCGCAACTCATTACTTATAGCAGATGCCACGCTTCCGCTGCGTGTTGTAATGACAACTTTACTTCCTTTTGCCCCTTTCTTGAAAGGTTTCAGTAAAGTTTCCCAATGAACAGGCCTCTCACTCCAAACGTCATCCAGGACAAGTAGAAACTTTTTTTCCTTCAATTTCTCCTGAAGTTTATCTTGAAGGCTCTGCAGTGCTTCCCCATCACCACAGGATACTTCAGGGTCCTGCCTAAGAATATCTCTTGTCATCTTAGAGACGTCAAATTCTTCTGAAACAAACACCCATGCTCTAAGTTGAAACATCTCCTTTACCCTACTATCATTATAGACAAGTCGAGCAAATGTAGTTTTACCCAAACCACCAATACCCACTATGCAAATTGCACCCAAGTCCTTATCATCAGTTGATTGCATCAAATTTTTTATATTTTCCTTCTCAAACTGCCTTCCATAAACGCTAGATTCATCATCATCTGGCAGAAGGGAAGTAGTTGGAATTTTATGCAATGATGGTTTTTCTCCAATGCCCTCTCTCATGGTCAAACCTAGGGCTTGCATTTGTTTTAGCAAGTGTTCAATTTGCTCAAAGATGTCTAGTAATTTTTCATTCACTTTCTTTTCAAATGACTTAGAAGAGAGAAACTTGCGCACCTTTTGTTTAGGAGATCCAGCTTCCAACTTGGATTGCAGATCTTGATAAGCAATCTCATCTAACAAGTCATCAGCTTCGTAGGCACTATGTTTGAGCTCATCAACCCATTTTTTCACAGCTGGAACAGAAATTTGCTTCTCCTCAGCGTGATCAAGCAGCCCACTCACAGTGATCATACTTATCTTCAGCTTATTAAGTAGCCCTTCATCAAGATTGTGGCCTCTGAAGAAGTCAACGACCACAGGGGATCCCATTTTCTGAACCAAATGATCAAAGACTGTGGTCAGAAATGCTCCTGCTACCAGCTCTAAAGCCATGGTTGCCTGGTTGGTTTCTCTTCCGCGTAAGGGCAATAGGAAAGTGATCAAGGAAAGCAAGCTAAGCAACTAGTGATCAAGGAAAAGCAAGCTAACCAACTTATGCACCATTCCTCTGTGCAGATTTGACGGACATTACTTACTATATAATATAGGCAGTTGCAAATGAACTGTGAATTGTAAATTGATTTCATTGGAGATTTAAAAAAATCTAGCACGAAGCAGACATAGAAAACACAGAAACAAACACAAGAATATGATATTTTTTAAAATATAAAAAATAGAAATGTAGAAAAAAATACATAAATATAAAAAATATATGAGTATATTGTAAATATTGAATAAAATAATATATAAATAAAATAAATATATATAATTAATTTAGAACTAATAAAGCTATAATATATTTAATTTAATTATGTTTAGCTTGTCATTTTTAGGATTGTCATTCATTTTTATTGTTAATATTGATAGTATTATTTAATTTAATTTGCTCAATTATTAAGAAAAAAAATTTAAAATAAGTATAGTACAAGTAGATAGGACAATTATTCTAGAACTTGTTATTTTATACCTTATAAAGTTTTGAAAATAAAAAATAAAAAAAAAATAAATGAGAAAGGAAATAAACTAAAGACCAATATAAAAAATAAAGAAAGTACATGAAACCATCTTGCTCACTCACGTCTTCCTCTCCTCGTCAACTCTCCTATCCACTATGAACATCATCGATAAGACTCAAGCCACTCTCCAACACTAGTGAAGTAGATTATCGATCCAACAGGCTCAGGCACAAGAGAAGATGGGATTGACGGTAGTTTTGGAGAACTTCACGATAGGTTTTGCCAGGAGTATTAAAAAACGCCGATCATAAGCTATGAGCCATCTTCGGCCATTGGAAACGTATTTCCATCTTTTGAATTTTCCAGACATGGCCCCAAAATGTGTCATGGCCGTGTCCTCAGTAAGTTGAAGGTGAAAAAGAGAGAATTAATGCAAGTGTTGAAGCCATTAGAGAGCCGTGTGAATATTATAGCTCTAATACCATATAGAATTACTGAATTCACTAGTGATTGTATATTGAAGAGAGTCCATATTTATACAACAATACTAGAGTTGGTATGTTACTAGATAGAGATTATCTATTACAAGAAATTATAGTAGTGCTACAGATATGGATAACTATAGATGAGGCTTGTCACTAACGAACTTTAGAGCATGGTTTTGAAACCTAGATTGACCTGGGCAATCAAATCATGAAAATCATGAACCAATTCATCAAACGGTTTATTTCACCCTTAAAACCCACATATCACCAAAATTTGGAAAAGCTCAATGGATCGGCTGGGTACCCGTCGACCTGCTCGATCCATTATGGGCTTAACAAGACAGGCAAGTATTCATTATTATTTTTCCATTCAAGCAAATTTATCAAGATGACATTGTTTTGTTAAACCCATACTTCCAAAAGACCAAAAAATGCAGCTCAAGTGCTCAACCTTTTTGCTCTTTAATTTTTAAGCAGTTGTTATTATGTTATGGTGATTTATTTTGAATATAATTTATATGGACAATTATGTTATATTTATTTTTTAATTAAATATGATGTAAAAATGATTTGTGGATATTTATATTGAATATGATGATTTGTACTAGATTGATAACATTATTATACATGATTTTATGTTGTGGTCCAGTTTAAGCTCTATTCAACTCTAGCTGAATCTTAAACCCTTAACTCTATGTCTATATCAATTTTTAGATCAAGCCAGGTCTGAAATCTATACTTTAGAGTTAATTGGTATGAGGAATTTATTATGAGAATCCTAAATAGTTGAGCAACAGGGGAAAAAATAAAAGTTAGGGATACATTTAATAGGGATTAATAATTAAGGGGCAGTTTGAGAAATTAAGCAAAAGTGAAGGATTTAAAATGATATTCTCCCATATACAAAGAGCCATGTGGCCTGTCCTTCTCCAAGTAAATGAAGAGGGATAAGAAGACAAAGGGTAGTTGGTCAGGGTGGACGGCAACTTAATGAGAAGAAAATATCTTAATTTCATTTGTCCTTAAAAAAAAATAATAAAAATCCTCTCATTTCTTTTCTTTTCTCCTTCTCCTTCACTCCTTCTCCTTCACAGAGGCTTTAGCTTCACATTTAACCCTCTTTTTTCCTTAATTCCATTACCCTCAAATCGCATACCACTTATCTTAAAATAAAAATAAATAAAATAAAATAAAAGGCGTCAATAAAACTAAAAAGGGAAAGGAAGACGTCAAATAAAAATCAAAATACAGGGAGGGGAATGTGGATCGGTTTTGGAAAGAGGATATTTCTCCCTTTTGTTTTCTCCATTTCTCTTACCCCACTCTCTCTTGCATTCATGAATAATGGTTCTGGGTGGTTGATTGGAGAAATGGTGATAAAATCAAGAGGGGTAGAGGGAATATATTACTTGCAAATATTTTAGTAAGCTTGATATCAATGTAAGTAGCTTAATCAAAAAGTTTGTTGTGAAGTAGATTATTAGAGTTCTTATGTTTAGGGTGGAAATGAATATATATTGTATAACTAGTCGAGAATGATTAATAAGAGTAATTGAATTGCTAGAATGATGAGATTGAGATGTTATGATACTTGGGTTGATTTAATTGATTATGGAAATCGAGTAGCTTGCTTGGTCTCAAAAGTTATTGTGACATAATCTATTTGAACCTTGGTTGTTACCTAGGTAAAATTTTTTTTATAACCTTGTTTATGAATTCTAGAGAAAATGAATTGTTATGAGGTTGGGCTAAAGGATGAATTACAATAGACATTGAGCTGTTATGGCTTTGAAATGCAAAATGCTTGATGGTAGAACTTAAGTTATCATGACACTCAAATTTATTTTTAGTGATTTAAAAAAAAAATCTAATTTGTTGAGCATCGTAAAAGTTGAGATAGGCATTTATACTTTGTGCATTCTTAATTAAGAATCTAGGATGAATTGGATAACATGGACTATTAGTTTGCCATTGTCTTTGTTGCAAGAAAAAAAATATTATGTCATAGGGATACAGTCCATGATGGTACATGATCAATGAAGATTGAATGAAAAGCTTTGGGCTGGAAATCATGTTATGGACCATTATCGGCCAGATTGTGACTTGGGCTTAAAATTGCTGATTTTGAAGTTTAGTTTAGAGGCTCTTCAATTGTATTAAACTTTTGAAATTCTTAAAATAATAATAATAATAATAATAATAATAATAATAATAATAATAATAATTCCGTCATGATTTTTCTGAAAATACAGATGGCTCATTAACTGATTGACTTGTCCATATTTATTACTTCATAAATTTGGACTAAGTCATGTCTGCAAGTTAGTCTAATGTTTCATCTCCTTCTCTTGTTTTATCTGGTGTAACTTAATCGTATTGTTAATTAATTTGATCGTTCGGTTAGGCATCCCTTTTAGATGAATAGATAAGTAGTTTAATTATGGATATGGTACCCTTGGTTTTAAATATATGTATAGAGATACTCTCGTATTTCTGTTACTTTGGTTATGAAGTCTAAAACAATGAAGTCACAAAACAAAAGATTTTAGAGAAGAATCGTTCAGGATTTCGATTAAGACATTTCCTTATGCTAATTAAGAACGAGTATAATTATGTTTGTAAAATTAGAAGGGGGAAGTCTTCACTCAGAATTGAATTGTCTTTGATAAGTTATATCGGACTAAATTGAACTCTTGGTAAGCTTTTTTTTTTTTTAAATAGTAAGCTATTTGAATATAGAATTATTGATAAATTACATGTTTAGACCTTATTAAAATAACAATAAAGCGTATAACATGTAATTATCATTTGAGGGAGGAATATATATTTGAATCTGATGGCTTTGCCACATCCGAGCTTAGTAGTTTTGTCACTTCTGTTGCATAAATCTGTTGGCTCTACCCCCTCTGAATTCAATAGTTTTGTCACTTTTGTTATCTGAATCTGATGGATCTGCCACAAAAATAAGTTTTCCTTAACTCTAGATTCGTATATATAGGTTTCTGAATATAAGAAGGAAAAAAAAATTGCTTCATAATATTAAATAAAAGGAAAATTTCTCACATTCTATCTTTTTTTTTTTTTTTTTTCCATAAGTATAGCTGGCGATGATGTGGAATAAATCCTTTATGGTTCAAACTATAAGTTGATATGTACTCTGTAAGTGCATGGGTCATATCAAGTAATAAAGTGATAAATAAAGTATCGTTCTCACGAGAAATTGTATTTAAGTGCTAAACTATGATTGTTTTAATTATTTAGACCAATGAAAATATATATGAAATCTGAACTAAACTAAATAAGGCAATTTAAATGGAAAATAAAGAAAATAAGTAATGGATAAAGTAAATAAATTCTTAAACTAAGCAAAATTTAACTAAACTAACAATGGGTAAGCAAGAACAAAGGTCAATTAATGATAAAAGTGATTACAGAGTTGGGGTTCATGCTTTAAACCAAATAAGATTTAGCTAGGTTCATCCAATTTTTAAGTAAATCCAAGGTTTGAAGGTGGCTAATTCTAATCTCCTTTTATTTCTTTCTCAAGCAAACTAAAGAGTGTTTTAAGAAAATTAAACCCCACTCTCGTAAGATGTTTGATTTACCCAAAACTCATTGGGAACTTTAATCAAACAATAAATCCTCACAATCCCTAGTTTATCTCTAATACTAAGTAATTAAGTTCAAAACTTTGATTATCTATCAATGATTTTTACCTCTCGGTCTTTCAATCAAATATTAAAAACTATACTTAATAGGATCCAACACTCGATAAGTCAATAAAGCACACAAGGAATGAATCAAAATTCATAAATATTATAAATCTAAATAAAACCCATCAAAATACACAAATTAATATAAAACATTACAATCTAACTCTAAAATCTTAGAAAATCTACTCATTCATAATGATATTACAATGTAAAATAATAAAATAAATGAAAGAAATATAAAATGGAGCTAAGAGTAGAAAAATCCATGTGAAGAAAGCCCTAAATCTTAAAAAATATGTAGCTGGACGTCACTTGCAACAGATCCCAGCAGAAATGGCGTTTCCTCATCCCACCATTCGTGTGGTCTTTTTCTCCTTTTCCCCTTATTCTATTTTTTTTTTCTATTTTTTATGGCTTGTTGTTTCCTTTTGCTCCCGCTCTTTGTAAAAGGAGAAAATGATGTATTTATATGTCTCCTAAAATCTACCCTAAAATAAGCTAAAAGGGAATAAAGACAAAAGATACAAAAGTGGTAAAGTGTAAAAAAGATCTAGTCAGCTCTGAAATTCTGCTAGACAACATGTCCTGTGTTGGATTTTAACATGCCCAATGTGGAAAAATTGTGAAATAACATGAGACATGTGACTTCATCTGAAAATTGCTGCCTCCCTTAACCTTTCTTCTTTGACGCATCTGAGGCATGTTACTTTGTCAAAAAATTATTGTCTCTCTTAAAACAGAATTTCTTCAACTTCTTCACCATTTTAGGCTTTCAAAACACATCAAATCATTTCCATTTATACCTTTCATCTTCAAATCGCCTCAAAACCTATAAAAAAAATTTTAAAAATCAAATATAAAATACTAAAATTAACAAATTAACTAAATTAAAGACTAAAATACTAAAATTAAAGGGCAAAATGAATACAAAATGGCCTTAAAATACCCATATAAAATATGTGTATCATAAGTAAAAAAAAATGCAATATAATTGTGATTATGTGTATTGAACCTTGGTCATTAAATTAAGATGAAACAAATATTTTGAGAATGTAAGCTATTTATTGAGCTTGAATGAATTATAAGAGATGCCTAGTTAAATTATCAATTCTTAGATAGGATTTTTGGTTGTTCCTTATATTTGATTTGCATTAGAGTGGAGTGGAGGTATTTCTTTTTACTAATACTATGTATGATATTATAGAAACAATACGCTTGTGAAATTGAATCAGACATTGAAGTTTTCTGCTATAATAAAATAGATTAAATGATTTACAAATGTCAAATGGAAGAGTAGAATATTTGTTGTTCGAAGGACTTAATTGAATATTGATCTACTAGACATGAAAGCAGCTAACTTAGATGCAAAATTTGGGTCATATAATATGCATATATATTTGAGGATAAAGTTGTTGTAAACTATCTTTTTTTTAGTAAAAAAAAAAAGAAAGAAAGAAAAGAATTTAAATTGAGGGGAAACTTACTAATTGTTTAAGTAGAGAAATATTTATTTTCTCCTTTAAAATTTGCTTGCTATAGTTCTTATATGTAGATAAGAAATGTGTTCGCAAGTAGCCCTTATTAAATTTTCGTGGTATCTTTATTCGACTTTCAGCAGTCATACCACTCAAGTGTAAACTCTATAAATGAAAGGAAACTATAAATTAAACCTTACTATAAGAACCACATGAATAAGTGGTTTGTGATTTGCATAGTAAGTGTAGTTTATAATAAATATTAAAATATGGGTGTTACATAGATAGTGGGTAGAATCCTTCCCATCTTCAGTTAGGTGTGCATATTTCTCATTTTGCTTTTGTAGCAATCTATGTGTTTACTTTGAGGGATTATGTGGAAGATCTGATTGTGGTTTGTTGAGGTTGGCCACAACTAGGGTGGAGGATTGGAAGATCGAGTTGTTCTCGAGGTTGGCATTCAGCAAAAGGTTAAAATGTTGAAGATGCTAGGCCCCAGTGCTATCCAATGCCCCCACAAGAAGTTCGATTTTGTCTTTCTCATCTTGGAGTGGTTCATACGCATGCTTTGTGCTGGTGTTTTACATGGAGAAAGTCTCACTGCTTTCTCAAGCGGCAAAGGAAGTGATGATTGAGCTATTAGAGCATCGCTTTCTGGTGGCTTGATACTTGCTGAGCTTCTCTATGTTTTTTTGTTATAGTTGAGGCCTTAGTGTTTTGTCCTTCCTAGGTGTGTTGCGAAATCAGTGGCCATGATTCATGCTTTTGTAGTGTGTCTCTGGCTGTTGGTTGTGCAGATGCGGTGGGGCTAAGGTGAGGATCTCTAGAAGCTTCCTCCTAGGAAGGCTTCTAGAGAAACTTTGGGTTTATAGTGGGCTATGTGATACCCCTTACTCGTCTACAGTGCAGCCGAGCGAGATATGTCACACTCGGTGCCAGAGCGCCTTAACTTATCTTATTTTATTTCTTAGTAATTACATTTTATTTTATTTATTTAGGGTCAATTTATTGACCTGAGAAACTGACAGAGTTTTCTCTAATTTATTAATAATTTTGATGATTTCCACCTGTTAAAAGTCTCAACAATAATTTCAAATATGTATAACTTTTCTCAATCTCAATTCTTATTTCAATATTTCAAACTCAAATCTTCATTCATACATTTCATACGTAATCAAAATGGTACTCATTCAGAAATGAAATACTAAACTCCATTAATTTACATAATTACAAATAGTTACATAAGTCCATAATTTACATAATAAGATAACTATCTAACACAAAATATAAAATATTAAATCTTTGATGGAGCCTAGTGGTCCTACCCAAAATGCACTGTAGTGGAGGTGACATCAGACTCAATGCAGAATCTTAACTCTCACCCAGTCTGAGGTCTGCTAAGCTCTCTATCTATGTCTCCAGTACCTACGCGTGGCAAAAAGCGACACGTTGAGCAATATAACTTAGTGGTGCCAATATAAAATAGAAATAAACTAAAATAATCAAATATGTAGAAATCATGGTATTATTTTATGTAGACTAAATTTTTGGTAATTATTCATAATATTATCCATTTAATACATTTTATGTCATTATTTGGTTATAAATTATTAAGACTGTAACACCCCTATTTACATAGCCTGGTATATTTCACTGTTCCGGTGACCGGTGTTGGTCCGGATAATTAAGGGGATTAGAACCACACTTAAGACAACTAGATAAGCCCTGAACACAAATAATTAGTAATTGTCAATTGGTTAAGTATAAATAAGAAAAATAGAACATAAGAAGTTAAATGAGCCAAGAGCCACAGCGATGGGTGACCTTCTCGGGAAGGACTGCGAGGTCAATTTAAACTCAAATTTTGAACCGTAAAATGTGACACTGCGGTCCTTAGGACTATTACGAACACAGTGGAAAAGAGAAAATCACGAAAAAGAATTGTTAAGTCAGTCAAATAATTAGGTCAGAGAGCCAAAAGAAATATTGAATTATTTGCAAACCGGGTTGAACCGGCGAGGGGCAATTTGGTCAATTAACCTCGAGAGCTAACTCCTGACCTAACTGTCAAATAAAATAAGAGAAAAGAAAATTTTGGAATCGAAAATTAAATTAAAGAACTAATGAAAAAATAAATAGAAAAATAAAAGGAAATGAAAAAGGTGAAAAGAGATGACATCATGCATGACATCATGCATGATGTCATAAATATTATAATTAAAATTTTATTTAATTTAATTTGTGGTCTTCCTAATACACATAAAAGAAAAGAAAAAAAAATTCATTTATCTTCATCTTGTTGCCGTCCCTCTCCCTTAGCTCTCTCTCTCTCATTTTTCTTTCTTGAAACCACCATGGGAGCTCACCTCAAGCTCTCATAAACCCTAAATTTAGCCACAAATTCCCTAACCCCCTTAAGCAAACCTTGCAAGTGGACCTTGATATGAAGCTTGGATGCCATTAAAACCAAGAAAGTGAGGAGAATTGAAGATTAAAATTCTGCACTAAGGTTAGTGATCCAACTTGAACTTTTTTGGTTTGATTCTAGTGTTTATGATTGAATGAACTTGGAAATAAACTTTAAATGAAAAAAAAAAATTTGTTGAGGGACCATATGTGAATTCAGCCAGCTTGATAGGGTGTTGGATTTGATAGTGTTTAGTTAAACTAAACATGAATTAGAGCTTAAATAAGGTTGAATATGTGATTAGTGTAATGATTTGATTAAGGAATTGATCAATGGCATGAACTAGGGTTTTGGCATCTAGGGTTTTGGAGACAAAAATGTGAGAATGTGTTAAATAGTGTGTTGGACTTGGTTTAAGGTGAGAAATGGTTATTTGTGACCAACTGGAGTATGTTAGAAGTGTTGGAACCAATTGTAAATTCGGATTGTTTAGGGTCATGCTGCAGGCAGCAGGACCAAGGTCCCTTTGAGGGATCAAAACTGAAAATTTACAAGTCTAATTGGTATGAGACCAATTGGGAATGAAAATAGACACAAAATGGAACATTTTTCATTTAGGAATCATGCCCAAAAAGTGACCAAAACCTAGTGAACAAATTGACCAAATCCGGACTTAGGCAATCTGACCTGTACAAAAATGACCAAATGAACAGTGTTTGTTTATTTTGCCATAACTTGGGCTAGGCAAGTATAAATAACCTGAAATTTTACCAGTGGAAATATGAGATATAGACCTAAAACTTTCATGGAGAAAACAAACCCAAATTATGCCCTTAACCAAGTCATTTAGCCACCCAAATTTGGTGACCTAAAACTGCCAGAACCAGTTTGGTGCCCAGAAATCTGGGTTAAGTCCAATCCGGCAGCCATGATTCAAATGGCTATAACTTGAGCTACAAAACTCCAAATGGAGTTATTAAAAAAGGAGAATAAATTTAAGATAATAAGGAACAATTTCTATGGAGAAAACTTAGCCAAATTCTAACAGAAAATTGATCAATGGAACAGTGCAACATAAGATACCAAAATTGAAAATTTGTAATTTTGCCTAAAAGACCTAAGTTTTGAGAAAACAACCAAAACCAACAAAATTGGTGACCAAAATGTGGTATGTGGGTGAATTTTGAGTTCCCATACCTATTAAGCCTTAGAAAGTCAATATTTTGACTTGAATAGTACCATGAATAGTAACATCAACATGAAATTTGCAAGAACGTAAGTTTAAACATATTGGAATTAGTTATTGGAATTATTATGAAGTAAAGATATTGAGATACTATAAATTTTGTGTTTCAGCTGAAAAAGACTCGGAAAGTCTGAGAGACTGATTCAAGGCCTAGAGGCTACTCACGTTAGGTTTGTGCACAATAAACACTCTTTCAGCATTTTATCCTTGAAAAATTGATTTAGTACGCATTATGAGTTTAAGAACTTTTGTGTTGCCACTTTGTGATGAAATTATAACTTTGGAAATTGATTTGATTTTTGTATGCAATATCTGAATAAAATGTTTGAAATGGATTTCTGATTTCACACTTAGTATGACAGTGCCTTATTATTCCTCCTCCATTTATGAGGTTGAGATCGACTATTTTCCTCCCTCTCTGGTTTACCAGTTGAGGTTGTAGATCGGATGAGTACTCATTAGCTAGTTAGCCACCTCCCTCATTGATTTCGATTAGTGGGGTTGTAGATTGCTTTGTTGTGGTATACAACACGACATTGATAGGAAATTTTGTGTCATGGCTTAAGTTGTTTATGAATTGACAACACTGTGTTTATTAAATTATTTGATCAAAATTGTGCTATAATGAGTTTTGATAAATTGTGAAATGTGATTATGAAATATTCAAATTGTGAATTTGTCAAGGAATGTTTTATGTACTGCATTTCAATTTTTATTGTGCACCACTGAGTATTTTTATACTCAGTAATAGCTTATTTTGCTATCGCAGATAAAGGCAAAGAAAAAGTAGCAGAGTGAGCTGCTGGATTGGCAAGAACTTTTTTTATCACTTTTGTACGGGTATTTATTTATACCCTTGTAATTATTTGATGTAAATATTGTAATGTTTTATGTATCATTGTAAAGTTGAGCAGTTGTACAGTAACTTATAATAATGGTATTTTGGATTTTCTTTTTGCAAATTAAGACCTGTATATGTAAATTAAATTTAAAATGCAATGTGAATAAAATGATGAAATATTTTGAGATGACAAACTTGGATTAAATTGTGGAATTATTTTGAAGTGGTTCGATTTGAGAATTTTGAGTTGATTTGGATTGGGAGTTATGGAAAAATTTATTGGAAGTGTTTTTCTCAGGTATTTGAAGAACTGTTTTCTCAAAATACAGACGGCACTCTGTTGAAATTTTTATAAAATTTGTGAAAAAATAAAATGGGTAAAAGTTTTAACTAGTTTTGAAACTTCAATTAAATGATTTTAATTCCTACCAAAACGCTTACCACTTCCAAAATGTAAGAAAATGGTTTTAAAATCCCTTGTAGTGTACTTAATGAATTATCGGTAGGTAAAGTTCAGTAGTTCATTAGGTATTCTACGGGATCATGTTATGCTTTACAGAGGGGTAAGGTGTGACAAAGACTTAATTTGGTTGCCCAAGTAACCTATACCAATTGACTAGACTGGATAAATGAGTAAACTGGCACTGGGTACTAAGTACCTTGGGTCGTCATATCATCAGTCACATAGTGTCTGCTAGGTGTGCAACAGAACAGCTAACTAGCCATAATAAATATCAGACACAAAGCCAAGTATATCAAGAGTATCAAAATGGCCAAAAGCCATAATATCACAAAATGGCACTATATGCCACAAATCACGAAATGGCATGAAGCCATATGCAGTACTGCTATCAGAGCCCTATTGGCATGCCAACCTATCCAAACCAATCATAGTAGGCATGTTAGGGCATGTTAACAAAGTTAATTATTTGGTTCTTAGTATTTGATGTTTGGCGATACTATTCACCTTACGATTTATGTAAAAATATTGACTTTTTCATAATTAATAGGTATGCTAGTTCTAATTACAAAAAAATACAACATTTTGGATTTTAAAGTTGTTGGCATTAATTGCCAATTTCAATTTAAAGCTCATTGGAAGTAATTCCAAAAATTCAGATTTGATCACTTGGGTTTACTGTTCCATTGGACCAATCTACAATGGGAATTTAGCTAAACTTTCTTCATTAAAGTTGTTCCTTAATGTGTCTTCTTTAATCCTCTTTTTGAATCACTCTATTTGAAATTTTGTAGCTCAAGCTATGCAATTTTTACCATAACTAGCAGGATTGGTACATTCC
The DNA here is from genome assembly GCF_030052815.1 of Hevea brasiliensis. Lineage (NCBI taxonomy): Eukaryota > Viridiplantae > Streptophyta > Magnoliopsida > Malpighiales > Euphorbiaceae > Hevea > Hevea brasiliensis. The sequence continues at coordinate 21,517,256 of NC_079499.1, read as the reverse complement.
TAGATTTTTTGGGCAAAATTAGTTCTAGCAGTTTTGGTGTCCTAATTTTGGCTGGCAATTTGAATTAGTTATGGTCAGAATTCGGGTTTCTATTCTTAATGAAAGTTATTCTACATTGTCTAAGCTTTCCATGGGAAAGTCAGGTCATTTGGATCTCTCTACACAAAGTTATGGCTAATTAAACAAACACTGTTCATTTGGTCATTTTTTAGGTCCAGCATTTTGGTTACTCGGATTTAAGCAATTTTTAGGTCAACTTAAGTTAGTTTTCTGGGTAGGATCCCTTCATAAAAAATGTGGCATCATGTCCCTAGTCTTACTTCCAATTAGCCTTGCACCAATTAAAGCTACACAAGTCAAGTTATTGCTGCCCAAACATACTGGACTCAAGTCCAGGATTTCTAGCACAAAAGGGCAGCACACCAATTCATTATTCTATGCCACAATTGGTCCCAAATTAAGGTCAATTCATCTCAAATGGTCACTAATTGACCATTAGAACACCAATTCACCATCAAATGAGCAAAACCCTAATTTTTGGATTCAAAACCCTAACCACAATTTCTCCGTTACAGATAACACATGCAATTTACATTATACTTCATATATATGCTCATAACCAAACCAGAATTCAAGTTTAAATGGAATTACACACCCTAATTCTTCTCCCTACCATGGTTGCTGAAAATTCAAAGGGCTTAAACATGTATATTTTGTTTAAATTTCAATAATTTCTCATTCAATTTAGTGTTATAACAAAAAATATGGAGAGAGAAGGAAGTGAATGGGCACTAACCTCTTGTAGCTCAATCTTAAGAAGTCCAAATCTTCACTTTCTCTTAATTTCTTGGTAGCCAAACACCTTAGAAAGGTTTTATGACAAGTTCTAGTGAAGAAATTTGTGGATTTTGGGGTGAGAAATCAAGGATTAGCAAGGTTAAATGAAGAAGAAACAATGGAGGGAGGAGAGAGAATGGGTTCGGCCAAGGAAGAAGGAGAAGAAGAGCAGATTTTCTTTTTCCAATTTTGACTTCTTTTATTTTTTTTTAATGGTTTTTAAGTGTGCTTGTTGAATTTTGATTGGCTAAGAGATTTTTATTGCATCACTCATACATAAGGCTTATGTAATAATTAGGATTAAATTTCATTTTCCTTTTTCTCTCTTTTCTACTCATTTTTTAATTAAATTTTCATCAATATTTATTTATATTTTATGTCATATAACTCACTTACTTAAGTGGATAAGTTGGTCAAAAATCATCTCTGAAGGTGAAATAACCAAAATGCCATTCGTTTAGCTTATTGAGCTAAAATTGTCTGTACCGATTGATTTAATTTTTCTTATATTTTCTTAGCAATCTATTATCATTAAACCTCAATAATTCTCCACTGGAGTCCCAAAATTTTTCACAAGGTTTTCCCCACGGGTCTAGGATCACTAGTTATCTTTACAGCCACTTCTCGTTAGGGTTACCCATCGCTGGAGTTACGGCTCATTTAACCTTAGTGCATTTCATTACTTAAATTTTTTTTCTTAATTTTTCTTATCATTATTTGAGTTAGTTCAAATATAGTTCCAGCCATTCTGGCTGTCCGGATAGACATTAGTCATCAGAACAGTAGAATGTATGGACTATCTAAAGTGAGGGTGTTACAGTTCTTCCCCTCTAACAAAAATTTCATCCTCAAAATTTACTTAATGTAAACAGTTGAGGGAACTATTGTTTCATCATCTCTTCGCTTTCCTAGGTTGCCTCTTTGGTGTTGTGGTGCCTCCAAACCACTTTCACTAGTAAAATCTGCTTGTTCCTTAATTCTTTCACTTCCCGAGCTAAAATTCTTATTGGTTCCTCTTTATATGTCAAGTCTAGTTGCATTTCAATCTCTTCCATGGAGATGACATGTGAAGGGTCCAATCTATACCTTCTTAGCATGGATACATGAAACACATTATGGATCTTGTCCAGCTCTGGTGGTAAAGCTAGCCTATAGGCTACTAGACCCATATGTTCAATGACTTCATATGGGCCAATGAACCTAGGGTTTAACTTATCCTTTCTTTCAAATCTCAATATCTTCTTTCAAGGTGAGACTTTGAGAAATACCTTGTCGCCAACTTCATATTCTATATCCTTTCTCCTCAAGTCAGCATAAGACTTCTGTCTATCTGAGGCAACCTTCAAATTGGTTTTAATCAATTTAACCTTCTCCTCAGTCTGTTTTACCAGGTCTGGTCCCACAAGCTTATCTTCACCAAATTTAGTCCAACACAATGGCGTTCTGCATTTCCTCCCATAAAATGCTTCATACGGAGCTATTTGAATGCTAGCTTGGTAGCTATTATTGTAGGCAAATTTTGCTAGTGGGAGGTATCTATCCCAACTTTCCTCAAACTCAATAACACAACTCCTCAACATATCCTCAAGGACCTATCACATATTTCATGGTGTTACTATCATTTCAATTTAATGTTTACAATAATTCAATGAGTTTTAAGTTTTACCTGAATTACTCATTCCGACTGTCCATCCATTTGAGGATGAAAAGCCGTGATAAAATGGAGTTATGTGCCCAAGGCTTCTTGGAACTTCTTCCAAAATCTGGATGTGAACCTCGGATCTTGATCAGATATGATGAAAAGTGGGATTTTAGTAGTCTAACTATCTCACTGATATACAATTCTGCTAGCTTCTCCAATGAATAATCAGTTCTAACTGGCAGAAAATGTGCTGACTTGGTTAATCTATCTATTATCACCCATACTACATCATGTTTCTTCTGGTTGAGTAGTAGACCACTAATGAAATCCATAGTGACCGGTCTCATTTTCATTCAAGTATGCTTATGGGCTATAACAAACCTGATGGAATTTGGTGTTCTGCTTTGACTTGCTGACATGTCAAGCATCTAGTCACGTAGTCAATTATGTCTTTCTTGATACCAGGCCACTAGTAATGAGGCTTCAGATCATGGTATATTTTTGTGCTTCTTGGATGCATAGTATAAGCACAGGTGTGTGCCTTTTTTAGAATACTAGTCTTCAATTCCCTATTATCTGGTGCACACACTCTTCCTTTGTAATACAAACACCCATCTCCTTTCACCTCATACTCAGTTTCCTTCCCCTTTGTGATTCTACCCATAATAATCATTAGCTTCTCATCTACCTTCTGCCCATCTTGTATCTGCTGGAGCAGGTTTGACTTCACTTGCAACTCTGCCAAAATAGCTCCATCCTGAGCTAAGGACAAACAGGCATTAAATGATCTCAAAGCTATAATGGATTTTCTGCTCAAGGCATTAGCAACTACATTTGCCTTTCCAGGATGATAGTCAATAACACAATCATAGTCTGTAACACCCCTAAGTTCGGTAGTGCGTTCTACTGTTCCGGTGACCAGTGTTGTCCGGACAGCTATAATGCCTAGAACTACACTTCGATATGAGTGAGGAGACATTAAATAATGAAATACAAGAAAAGAAAATACAAGAAAAATAAATAAAAAATAATAGTAAAGAAATGCAACTAAGTTAAGCGAGCCGAGAACCCTAGCGATGGGTGACCGCACTGGAAAGTCACGGCGTGGACCGTTGACTAGCCCTAGACCGCGGGGAACCCTGAAAAATATTTTTAGGACTTAAATAGACACCTATTGAAGTACAAATACCATTAGAAATATCAAAGAAAAATTAATTAATTAGTACAAAGAAAAGTGAGAAATCGAAAAACGGACAAAACCTGGTGTTACCAAAAAATCAGGAATACAACCCGAACAGGGGCATTGTGGTCATTTGACACCCCGAGTTGTCTTTTGACCTAAATGTCCATTAAAAATACATGATATTATATTTGTAAAATGTCATGAAAATTAAAATTGTGGTACATAGTATAAATGATGGAAGTTTGGGGCATAAAAATGAAAATTGAGAAAGTTTGAATAATTAAACATTAAAATAAATTAAGTGCTCCACTAAGGCAGCTTGAACCACCTATAAAAGACACTTTGGACAGCTGAACATCATCTTCAACCTCCAGCAAATGAACCAGCAGAATGCATCCCAAAGAAAACTCCATGGCCATTCATGCATGAAGCTTCAATCCTCCATGATCAAGCCCTAGTTTCTTCAAGAGTCCTTCATTAAAGTTGTTCTATACAACTTGGGCAGTAGATAGGCAGCAAGAAATTTAAGTTTTGGTGAGGTTTTGAAGAATTTCAAAAGTGGTAAGTATGTATTTTTGATGCTTGCTTCATTAAAGTTTGTGTGGATGTTATGGGTGCTTGAATTGTGGAAAGAATTTTGAGGTTTGATGTTTAAAGGGAGAGCTGTATTTTTGGCAGCCATGGAAACACTTTGAGGACAGCTTATTCTTGCTTCTAAATGGTAGATTAAAGGATTGATTAAATGTATATGTGTGTAGGAAATTATTTGGGTGATGTATACTTAGTATATGTAAATGTAAAATGAAATTTAAAGCTTGGAAAGTAATGGGATGTAAGTGTACCATTGTGGCAGTTTGTTAACTCTTGAGGAATGCTGGAATTCATGCTTGGTTTATGGAATAATGATGTTAAAATTTGTTGGTTGTTATGGTAGTTTGAGTGTATGTATGGTGGTGTGAAGTGGGGCATGTAAATGAGCATGAATTGGTGATTGAATTATTGTAAATTGAGTTAGACAAATTCTGCACTTGTTGGTGCACATTGAATGTAATTGTAAGCTGCCAAAATGACCTATAATATGTTATAAATTATGTTTAGGTTGTGGTACAACCAGAATTGGTTTGAATGTTAAGTTTGGTGAGTGTTAAAAGTGATGCTTGATGTGTATGCAAGAATTTCAATAAGGCAGTTTGTGTTTTAGGCCTATAACTTTAAGTGTGTGGCTCCAATTGGTATGAGACCAATTGGAGGTGAAACTAGGCACAATATATGCCAACTTTCATGAAGGAAGCTTGCCAAAATTCTGCTTGCAAGGTAGCTTGAAAAATGACCAAATCCGGATTAAGTGCAAATGAGGCCTGAAAATTGACCATTTGGGCAGCAGTTAGTTTTTAGGCCATAACTCACTCAAAACAGGTCCAATTGACCTGAAATTTTAACCCATATCTACAAGTCTTATGAAGACACCAAAGGCCAGAAATAACCATAAGTAAGTCAAACAGCTTGCACAAGTTCGGGTCCAAAAACTGGCCGAACGTAAAATGACCTAAAGTGACCTAAAATGACCAATTTTGGTGCAATTTGACCAGCAATAGTAAAATGACCATAACTTGGTCTACATAACTCAGAATGACCTAAAATTTTGCCCCGCGTGCAATAAGACATAGATCTACAAGTTTGTAGTTTTGACCGAAACCCGAAAACCGAGGGAACTAGGTCGTCTGGCTAGGTCAAACTAGTATCCCGGAATCCAGCAAATCGCAAGAAAATGCAGTATACATGGAAATGAATTTGGTAACATGTACCAACCCTAAAAGGCTATCGAATGTGACATATTAATGACATTAAAACCTAAATTACCTAGAATGTACCAAGGGTTGACATAGTAGGTTGACTAAGCGAATAAATGAATTCAGTGAATTAATTATCAAGCATTATCATTAGAGACAATTTAAATGAGTACTGAAACACTTCAAATTGTGTTTCTCAGTTAGCAAAGACTCAGGAAGGGGAAGGAAACACTGAGTCAGAGCCAAGAGACAGTTATCAGAGGTTTGTGCACAATAATTAATTCTTTTGAATTTTTCAATTGGAATAAATTATGATTATTTGTATTATTTTAAATTGTGTTTGTGCACAATAATTAATTCTTTTGAAATTTTCAATTGGAATAAATTATGATTATTTGTATTGTTTTAAATTGTGTTTGTGCACAATAGTTATTTCTTTTGAATTTTTCAATTGAAATAAATTATGATTATTTCTATGTTATTATTTTAAATTGTGTTTGTGCATAATAAGTATTTCTTTTGAATTTTTCAATTGAAATAAATTATGATTATTTCTATGTTATTATTTTAAATTGTGTTTGTGCACAATATTTATTTCTTTTGAATTTTTCAATTGAAATAAATTATGATTATTTGTACGTTATTATTTTAAATTGTGTTTGTGCACAATAAGTTTGACTTCTCATTTTCTACTTAAAAATTTAATTCAACATTATAGTTTTAAATTGTGTCCGTGCACAATACTTTTATATTCACTGCTTTTACTAGCAAATTTATGTAGAGAAATGAGTTATGAATAAGTTTTGATTGCTTTGGTTTTGGGAATATTATTTGGAACTTATTGTATTGCCAACTTTGCAAATGGAAATTTTGAGATAAAATGTGATTTATGGTTTGTATAAAATATTGTGATTTGAAATTGTTTTGATTCACATTTGGCATGACACTGCTGATATATTCCTCCCTCTTTGACCTATCAGTCTGGGGTGAGTGTGATTATGTTCCTCCCTCTTTGACTTGCCAGTCTGAGGTGAGTGTGGATGAGTACTCATTATTCAGCTAGCTTCCTCCCTCATTGATTTCGATTATTGGGGTGAGTGTGTCTTGTCGTGGTGTACAACACGGCATGTGTGGAAAAATTGTGTCATGGTCTAAATTATGTTATCGATTGACAACATTGTATTATTCAGTTATTTGATCGAATTGTGTTATTGATTTGCAAAACGGTATTATTTAGTTATTTGATCGAATTGCGTTATTGATTTGCAAAACGGTATTATTCAGTTATTTGATCGAATTGTGTTATTGATTTGCAAAACGGTATTATCCAGTTATTTGATCGAATTGTGTTATTGATTTGCAAAACGGTATTATTCAATTTTTTGATCAAATTTGTGTTAGGTGAATTTTGTAAATTGTGAAATGGAATTGTGAATCATTTGATTTGTGAACTGTCAATAAAAGATTTATATATCGCATTTCAAATTGTTATTGTGCACCACTGAGTAAATTTTAATCAGCGATAGCTTTTCATTGCTGTCGCAGGTAGATCGATCGACAGTGGCGCAGACTAGTCGCTAGTACTACATTGAGAGATCATCGGGTATATTGAGTATACCACATTTTGCATTTTATACTGTAATGTATGTTCACTGTATGTATATATTGTTCTTGGTTTTGAGCAGTTGTAAAATAAAATTGTACATTAAAGTTGTAAAATAAATTATGAGTTATTTTGACTTGTAAAAATTGTATTATATTTCTTGTATCTCAGTCTTTGAAAAATTACTATAGATTTGAGTTGAGAAATATGTTTTTTGAGAAACATGTTGGAGTTGAGATTTGGAAATATATATTGAAGTGCTTTTTACAGGTTTTTCTGAAGAACTGTTTTATCCAAAATACAGATGGCACTCTGCCAAAATTTTTACAGAAATTCCAAATAATTCAAATGTGTTAGTTCTATCACTTCAGTTCAAAAAGGTTTTTAACACCTGTAAATAGTGCTCACCACTGTAAAAGAAGTAAGAAAAGTTTTTAAAATCCCTTGTAGTGTATTTAATGGGTTATCAGTAGACGGAGTTGGTAATTCATTAGGTATACTACGGGATCATGTTATGCCTTACAGAGAGGTAGGGTGTGACATAGTCCTTCAGGAACTCAATCCATCGTCTCTGTCAAAGGTTGAGCTACTTCTGGGTTAGCAAGTATTTCAGGATTTTATGGTCTGTGTATATATAACATTTTTCACTGTATAAGTAGTGCCTCCATAGCTTCAATGTAAATATGATTGTTGCTAACTCCAAATCATAGGTAGGGTAGTTCTTTTCATGTGACCTAAGATGCCTGCAAACATAGGCGACCACTTTCCCCTCTTGCATCAAAACACACCCTAGCCCATTATGTGAGGCATCACTGTAGACTACAAAATCTTTCCCCGATACTAGCTGTGTTAACACTGGTGCGTCTGTCAACATAGCCTTTAACCTCTCAAAACTGGCTTGATATGTGTCATTTTAGTTAAATTTTACATTCTTGTGTAGCAACTTACCAGTGGAGCAGCTATCAGAGAAAACTCCTTCACAAACTTTCTGTAATACCCAGCTAGCCCCAAGAAACTTCTGACTTCAGTTGCATTTCTGGGAGGCTTTCACTCCATCATTGTTTTAATCTTCTTGGGATCCACTCTAATCCCATCAGCTGATACTGTGTGTCTAAGAAAAGAAATCTTATTCAACCAAAAGTCACACTTGGATAGCTGCGGTGACACCAAGGTCTAAAATCAAACTTTAATGTTGGAGGTTAGGGTTTTTATAGTGAGGAAGGGAGGAGAAACCAAGCTTTTAAGGGTTAACAATGGTGGAAATGTAAGAGAATTAGAGAGAGAGAGTGGCGGCAACCCATGAGAAAGAAGACCAAATTTTTGCTTTTTCATTTTGTCTTATTTTGTAGTATTTATCCACCATTTTCCATAATTAAACATTATAATATTTATGAGGTCATGCTTATGTCATGGGGGTGATATCATTAATCTTTTATTTTCTTTCCTTTTCCTTTCTTTTTCCCTACTTCTTCAATTTAATTATATATTTCACAATTTTAATTTCTTACATTTCATTGGACAGTTAGGTCATGAGTCATCTCTAAGGGTGAATTGATCAATTTGTCCCTCGCCAGTCTGATTCGATTTACTAAAAATTTAGTATTTCTTCAGGAACTCTGACCTAATTATTTGATGTAGTTCTCTACCTTTTTCTATGATTTTCACATTTTTCCTAGCTTCACAATTTTTCTTAGGACAGCGGTGTCACAATGCCCCATACAAAAATAGAGTTATAACTAACCTTGCAGTTACTTCCCTGTATGGTTACCCATCGCTGTGACCACTGACTCATTTAACCCATTGTGCTTTGTTTTCTAAATTTTCATTTCATCATCATATAGTGGCTATATATTTTCATGCAGGGCTTTTTTAGATGGCTTAAACATGGTCCTAATCCTCTTAATTGTCCGAACCGACACCGGTCACCGGAATAGTAAAATGCATGGGACTATGTATGTAGAGGTGTTACAATTCTCCCCCCCCCCCCCCTTAAAAGAAATTTCAACCTCGAAATTTTGCCTACTGTCTGTCCTTAATCATCTGTATGTGTTGTTTTCTCATGTCTCTCTCACATTTCCATATAGCCTCATAGTCTGAATGATGGTCCGTAGCACTTTAGCCAATCATATTTACATATTGATTGCTCGCCTCGTGTGCCAAGTTCCTTATGAGCTTCTGTCATAAGTTAAATTTGAATTCATTTCAATTCTAGAGGTAAGCAAATTTGTGTGCTAACGGATCCACTCTTTCTAGGACCTCATATAATCCTATAAAGTGAGAACTTAGCTTTTCTCCTTTCTACATAATCTTATAATCTTCTTTTCTTTGAGTCTATGTAAGACTTCTAACAATCTAATATAACGTATAATTTATTTATATAATACTAATCTTCTCTTACTACTATTTTATTTAATATTTCGATTCATGTTTCCTTATTGAATGACCATTGTGGTCGTATTAGAATTACTTATCTAATTATTGGCCATAGATTCATAACTGTTATCTCGCCAACTTTATTTTGAATCTATGCCTATGTGCCATTTTACACCATCTTGTTTGCTTTTATTTAACTTATTTCTCACTTTTCTATTTACTTTTTTTTTTCATTCCACAACTTAACTTTAATTATTTCCGTCCTCAGTCTTATCTTCTTCCTTGACTTGACTGTCGAGTCAAAATTTAATACCTCTTATCATCCCTAAGAAATCTGCTATACTTTGATATTACTCTGATTTAGTCCTCTAACCATTCTAGTCAACACTCTTACTAATATTCATAACATTTCTTGTTTCATTTAAATCAATATTCAAATTTTCATTTCCACCTTTCTTTTATCTATCGATATTCCATAACTTATTATTATTATTATTATTTTATTTTCACTCTCTTGTTCTCAATAGAACATCATTTTAGAAGTTTTGATTATCATCCATCACATCCTGTCTCATTCAGGGGAACAAAATTTTTCTTGTGCTTTGTTGTTATACTATTATAATACTGTTTTTCGCTAGACTTTAGGTGAAGAATCCATAATAATACTAAAATAATTATAACCCCATATCCGAGACCGGATGACCTCGCCCTATCAATGTTATCTTAATTTATGACTATACCGAAATCTCTAATCTTATAGCAATTCCTGACGTATCGTAGTTTGGGTTAGATAACTGAGTCAATGACTCTAGCTATCTTATAACTATACCTTTTCAATATTCTAACTTTAGAGTTTTAAATCCTGGATTAGGATTTTCAAACTCATTTTCAATAAGAAAACTCTATCTTGTCATAACTATATCAAAACAGAAGTCGTTTGCAACTATTCTGATCTTGGTGTACTATCGAGCAGTACGTAGCTCTACATAATAATCTCAAGTCAGTACTGTAATCTGTAGCTTACAGTATCAACATCAAGAACATTGAATAGTTACTATGATACATCCCAATAGATCAAATTTTCCTATATCTTATCCTTCTCGAATTCATATCTTATTCTTATTATGGTACTCACTAATATCTATCGGCGATAATTCCTTTGTCCTCATCAAAGACAGCTATATTATTATAGTTCACTTTTAGGTCCTTTTACCTTGCACTAAACAGGCACACCAATTAATTCTATAATTTATCGTATTCTAGGGGACGTCTCTCCCTAGCAACTGCTCCAAGACTGATTTCAATCACACTTATTATCGTAGTCCTTATCCTAAAGGACTAGTCACTAAAGAATCAAAATTTATTTCTATGCAAAGGAATAATAGCAAAATATATAATTCTAATGTTATCATATAAGTAAGTAGAGCCAGAAATCTAATAGTGCATAATTATTCCTTTTAAAAATTAAGAACGTACCGGCAATTATGTCGAAAGTCTCCATTTTTCTCTGTTAATGCGTGAGGTACACTCAGGTCGGTGGACTACTCCATTCAGATTGATGCCTTATACCCTGGCTGTTAGTAACACTTCCTCTACCTTTACCTTTGCCTCCACTACTGCCTCAACAAACTATCTATGAATCTCTAAAAGCAGAACCTTAGACTGATCCTTCTAGGGTAGTATGTGGCATAGGTCGACATACTGTAGTAGAATTTGTGGCGAAATGCCCAATTCTTCCATAATTATAGCAGGCTCCAATGGCCTTACGATAAATGCCCCCATGTAACTTGCCACATACATTATAAACATGGACAGGGTAGGAACTTCTAGTTCTTTGATGACTAGTTATCGATTGCTTTTACCATGAAGATCCGCCTCTATTGTACTTAGAGGTTTGGGGTCCTTCAAACTCTTTTCTCTTTCCTAAACCACTACTCGAACTCTGACCCATAGGTTTCTCACTCCTCTCTATTTCATGCTGCTCTTGTGAGGGTTGGGTTTGTGTTTGGGCTTGGGCTGACAGGTTATCAACCATCTACTGAAAAAAAAAAGGCTATTTGTTGGGTCATTTGTGCAGTAATTTGTACAGGTGGGACTGGTACAGTCAGGCTTTCGACACTCAAAGGAGCTGGGGCCTCACCTTGTACTTCCACCATCATAGAATGTTCTATTATCTCATTCTTCTCTTCCATATATTTTCACAGGATTTTCTATTTCCTGTATAACCAACATAAGGAGATTTCTCCCCGTCAGTTCATATTTATGATGTAAATGTACTAAATGTATCAAACATTTGAGCAGTTGTATTTACCAAAAATTATTTCAGTTTCACAATTCAAAATTTTCATTAAAACTTACTCTGATACCACTAAAACATGTCACACATTGCCCTTCCATAAGGCATAACATGCTCCCGTAGTACCCCTAATGAATTACCATACTTCGCCTACTGGTAACCTATTAAATATACTACAAGGGATTTTAAAGCAATTCTATTTTCTTTTAAAGGTGGTGAGCACTTTTGATAGGTATTAAAAACTTTTAATTGAAGTTAAAACCATATCTCAATATTTAATAATTTTTAGTTTTCTGCAAATTTTGTAAAAATTTCGGCAGAGTGCCGGCTGTATTTTGAGAAAACAGTTCTTCAAAACCTGAAAAGAAAAATACTTCCAATATTTCTTTCTCAACCACAACTCCAATACAAATCACTTTTGTATCCCAATTCAATATAATCAACTCAATTACATTTTCAAGCCATACTTATCATAAAGAAAACCATTCATTAATTACAAAACTCAGGAAGAAATATGAATATTACGTTCATTAAGGTAATAAAATTAATATTACAAAACTATACAAGTAAATAAAATCTCAAATTTACATTACAATAATTTATATTTAATTACATATCAAAATATTTTACAAGAGTTTTTATACAACTGCTCAAATAATTTACATACATATTATTACATGAATACATCAAAATCTAGTGTACAAGGGTATACCTATGATATACCCGGAGCTAGTCCCAATGTGTCTTTATGGAATCTTACTCAGCTACTCTATATTCCTTTCACCTACGACAGCATACAAAGCTATCGCTGAGTGGTGAACTCAGTGGTGCACAACTATAATTTAAAGTATAATACACTATACTTTGACAAAATTATAGCAAAGAATTTTGACATCTTGAAATTCATCAAATCAAAGTCAATATTTTCAATGATACAAATCAAGTATTTAAATGACATTGATCAAGAAATTCAATTTAGCCATCATAACTGAACATTTAAAATAATTCCATCAATTTATGGAAATAAAGCAAAAATTTCACTAAAATCAATTATGTACAATTATTATTTTAAAAATTATCATTGCTCACTTTCCAAAACCATTTTTTATCTCACTAACTATGCCGGACTAATCCGTGAGGGTCATCTTCAAAGCGATTCTAACTCCCTACGGTCGGGGAGGTCGAATCGTGATTCTAACTCCCTATGGTCGGGGAGATCGAATCATCGTGCACATTACAACACCACAACAATGTAACTTCCGAAAGGGCCATGAGAAACTCAGATATAACCTCTAATAAGAGGAGAATCTAAGCATATGCACGTACCATGGTAATCAAAACAAAGCTAACTCTAGTGTCTTCTCAACAAATGAGGGATGGGTAATAACCTAGTCAAGCATCTATAGTGATATATAAAACACATCATGAATCTCTTTGTCCTTTTTGTGAGCATAAATCACAATACAATTCAATTCAAAGTCAATGCCAATATCCAATAATTTTCTTTTATGCCCATCACAATTCAAAACATATTTAATCCATTTCCCATGTTAATTACAAACCATTTTTCAAATCAAATTTTCCATGTAAACCATATAAACGTATTTCAATAAAAAATTTTCAGAAGCCAGTTTCATTTAATTCATAACAAAATAAAATCATAATTAATTTCATTTTCCAAAACTAAACTGATTCATACCATAACACATTTCAATAATCATTGAAATAAATTCAATAATTAGTAAACATAATACATAAAGAAACTAAAATCATTTAATCAAATAGAATATGCAAAACGTGAACAATTTAAAACTAGTTGTGCACAAATCTCTTTGTTGACTTAGTTTACTCCAATTTTCATTTTTCCTTCGAAGATCCCTTTTCAACTGAAACACATAAATTTAAAGTGCTTCAGTATCCATTCAATCCATTTCTAATAATTAATTCCAATAATTTCTTTGCAGACTTATCCTACTCATTACGGTTCTTTACATTTTTGTGTATGGTGACACTATTTATGGCACTATTTAAGTCAAAATGTTGACTTTTTCATACTTAAGGGATATGTTAATTCTAATGACACCCACATACCACATTTTGAGTGTCAAATTGGTTGTCATTGGTTGCCATTTCAATTTCTAAGCTTCCTAAGAGACATTGTAAATTTTCAGTTTTGGGTCATTGTTTTCCACTGTTCCATTGGTCTAGTTACTGTGAGAATTTGGCTAAATGTCCTTCATCAAAGTTGTTCCTTATTGTCTTAGTTTTAATTGCTTCTTTGAATCACTCTATTTGGAGTTTTGTAGCTCAAGTTATGCCTATTTTTCTAAGGCTGGCCGGATTGGTTACAACCCAGAATTCTGGGCACAATTCTGCTTATAGTAGTTTTGGTGTGTCGATTGTAGCTCACTTATCGGATGGGTTATGGTCAGAATTTGAATTTATGTTCTTCACAAAAGTTGTAGTTCTATGTCTCAAATTTCCATCGGTATAAAATTCAGGTCATTTGGACCTTCCTACACCAAGTTATAGGCAAATGAACAAATATTGTTCATTTGGTCATTTCTGTACAGTGGCAGTGTGCCAATTCCGGGTTTGACCTAATTTTACACCACTTTGTGTTCAGTTTTAGGACAAGGTTTTTTCACCACAATTGTTGCATTATGTCTTAATTTTCATCTCCAATTAGCCTCATACCAATTGGAGCAACTAATTTCTAGTTATACCTATTTGAATGGGTAAGGGTTAAGCTGTCCAGAATTGAACATCACACATTCACAATCCCATTTCAATTCGAACCATTCAAACACATTCTAAATTACACCAATTAACCATTTTAAACCTCACTTAGGTCAAAGTATATCAATTTACCAAATTCTCAAAATTTCCCCCCAAAATCCTAAGGGTCAAGAACCCTAATTTGTCCAATCATCACAATTCCATGAAATTTGATGTCACTTAACATATTAACCATACCTATCACATTATTTAAGCTCTAGTTTATGTTTAATTTAAATAAACACCATCAATTCCAGCCATACCCATGGCTGGCCAAATTCTCTACCCATCATTCATGCAAGATTATTTTCATTTTCTTCACAATTTCCGTGCATCTCAACTCAATTTCAAGTAGTATTTAAGGATTTAAAACTAATCTATACATACCTTAATTTATGGATTCTCTAATTCTCCTTCTTTTCTTCTTCTTTTAGTTGTTAATCACTCCACCAAGGTCTAAAATCAAACTTTAATGTTGGAGGTTAGGGTTTTTATGGTGAGAAAGGGAAGAGAAACCAAGCTTTTAAGGGTTAACAATGGTGGAAATGTAAGAGAATTAGAGAAAGAGAGAGTGGCGGCAACCCATGAGGAAGAAGACCAAATTTTTACTTTTTCATTTTGTCTTATTTTGTAGTATTTATCCACCATTTTTCATAATTAAAAATTATAATATTTATGAGTTCATGCTTATGTCATGGAGGTGATGTCATTAATCTTTTATTTTCTTTTCTTTTCTTTTCCTTTCTTTTTCCCCACTTCTTCAATTTAATTATATATTTCACAATTTTAATTTCTCATATTTTATTGGACAGTTAGGTCATGAGTTATCTCTAAGGGTGAATTGACCAATTTGCCCATCGCCGATCTGATCCGATTTACTAAAAATTTAGTATTTCTTCAGGAACCCTGACATAATTATTTAATCTAGTTCTTTACCTTTTTCTATGATTTTCACATTTTCCCTAACTTTGTAATTTTTCTTAGGACTGCGGTGTCACAATGCCCCATACAAAAATAGAGTTATAACTGACCTCGCAGTCACTTCCTGGTGCGGTCACCCATTGCTGTGGCCACCGGCTCATTTAACCCATTGTGCTTTGTTTTCTAAATTTTCATTTCATCATCATATAGTGGCTATTTAATTTCATGCAAGGCTTTTCTAAATGACTTAAACATGGTCCTAATTCTCTTAATTTTCCAGATCGACACCGGTTACCGAAATAGTGAAATGCACAGGACTATGCATGTAGGGGTGTTATATTGGTTGTCTAAGTAACCTATACCAATTGAATGGACTAGATAAACGAGTAAACTGGTATTGAGTACTAAGTACCATGGGCTGTCACACCATCGGTCACATAGTGTCTGCCAAGTGTGCAACAGAATGGCTAACTAGCCATAATAAACATCAGGCACAAGGTCAAGTATATCAAGAGTATCAAAATGGCCAAAAGCCATAATATCACAAAATGGCACTATATGCCATAAATCATGAAATGGCATGAAACCATACGTAGTACTGCTATCAGAATCCTATTGGCATACCAACCTATCCAAACCAATCATACTAGGCATACTAAGGCATGTTAACAAAGTTAATTGTTTAGTTCTTTGTATTTGATGTTTAGTGATTACTATTTACCTTACTATTCATGCAAAAATATTGGCTTTTTCATAATTAATAAGTATGCTAGTTCTAATTACACCAAAATACTACATTTTGGATTTTAAATTTGTCGGCATTAATTGCCAATTTCAATTTGAAGCTCATTGGAAGTAATTCCAAAAATTCAGATTTGGTCACTTGGGTTTTCTGTTCCATTGGACTAATCTACAGTGAGAATTTAGCTAAACTTTCTTCATCAAAGTTGTTCTCTAATGTGTCTTCTTTAATCCTTTTTTTGAATCACTCCATTTGAAGTTTTGTAGCTTAAGTTATGGCATTTTTACCATAAGTGGCTGGAATGATACATTCCCAGATTTTCTAGGCAAATTTGGTTTTAGCAGTTTTGGTGTCCTAATTTTGGCTAGCAATTTGAATTAGTTATGGTCAGAATTTGGATTTTTGTTCTTAATGAAAGTTGTTCTACATTATCTAAGCTTTCCATGAGTTCAAAATTAGATCATTTGGACCTCTCTACACAAAGTTAAGGCCAATTGAACAAATACTGTTTATTTGGTCATTTTTCAGGTCCAGCATTTTGGTTACCCGGATTTAAGCAAATTTTAGCTCAATTTAAGTTGGTTTTATGGGCAGGGTTCCCCTATAAAAAATTTCGCATTATGTCCCTAGTTTCATCTCCAATTGGCCTTGCACCAACTGAAGCTATACAAGTCAAGTTATTGCTGCCCAAACACACTGGACTCAAGTCTAGGATTTCTGGCACAAAAGGGCAGCAAACCAATTCATTATTCTATGCCACAATTGGTCCCAAATTAAGGTCAATTCACCTCAAATGGTCACTAATTGACCATTAGAATACCAATTCACCATCAATTGATCAAAACCCTAATTTTTGGTTCAAAACCCTAACCACAATTTCCCCATTACACATAAAACATGCAAGTTACATTATACTTCATATATATGCTGATAACTAAACTAGAATTCAAGTTTAAATGGACTTACAGACCCTAATTCTTCTCTCTACCATGGCTACTAAAAATTCAAAGGGGTTTAAACATGTATATTTTGTTTAAATTTCAACAATTTCTCATTCAATTTAGTGTCCTAACAAAGAATATGGAGAGAGAAGGAAGTGAATTGGCACTAGCCTCTTGTAGCTCAATCTTAAAAAGTTCAAATCTTCACTTTCTCTTAATTTCTTGGTAGCCAAACACCTTAGCAAGGTTTTATGACAAGTTCTAGTGAAGAAATTTATGGATTTTGGGGTGAGAAATCAAGGATTAGCAAGGTTAAATGAAGAAGAAACAATGGAGGGAGGAGAGAGAATGGGTTCCGCCAAGGAAGAAGGAGAAGAAGAGCAGATTTTCTTTTTCCAATTTTGACTTCTTTTATTCTTTTTAATGGGTTTTTAGTGTGCTTGTTGAATTTTGATTGGCTAAGAGATTTTTATTGCATCACCCATACATAAGGCTTATGTAATAATTAGGATTAAATTTCATTTTCCTTTTTCTTTCTTTTCTACTCATTTTTAATTAAATTTTCATCAATATTTATTCATATTTTATGTCATATAACTCACTTACTTAAATGGACAAGTTGGTCAAAAGTCATCTCTGAAGATAAAATGACCAAAATGCCCTTCGTTTAGCTTATTGAGCTAAATTTGTCTGTACTGATTCATTTAGTTTTTCTTGTATT
Organism: Hevea brasiliensis; assembly: GCF_030052815.1. Lineage (NCBI taxonomy): Eukaryota > Viridiplantae > Streptophyta > Magnoliopsida > Malpighiales > Euphorbiaceae > Hevea > Hevea brasiliensis. The sequence continues at coordinate 21,499,429 of NC_079499.1, read as the reverse complement.
TTCTTAGCAATCTATTATTATCTAAACTTCAATAATTCTCCACTGGAGCTAGCTGTCTTCACAGCTGCTTCCCTTTAGGGTTACCCATCGCTGGAGCTATGGCTCATTTAACCTTAGTGCATTTCATTACTTAAAATTTTTCTTAATTTTTCTTATCATTATTTGAGTTATTTATGACTCATCACTCTAGCTTAAATATAGTTCCAGACATTCTGGCTGTCTGGATAGACATTAGTCACCGGAACAGTAGAATGTACAAACTATCTAAAGTGAGGGTGTTACAGGCTGGGTTTTTTAATGGATTGTTTGTTTGTTTGTTTGCTTGGGTTGGACTTCATCAAAGCTCACATTTTGTAATCTCTCTCAAATTAATGAAATTTTATTTCAGTTAAAAGAATGGCTTAGAAAAAGAAATTTAGGGCTGAAGATTTTGTTGCTTAGATGTGATGTGATTGGCTTGTACAACTCATACTTAATATATACTTCTTCCATATTATAACTATCTCTTTGCATATCTATATATGTGTAAGGAAGATGATGGGTGAGAAATAGGAAGGAAGAGAGAGAAGTAAGAAAAACTTTTTAATGTTTTTATTTTTTAAGAGTAAAATATTATTTTTATATTTAAATTTGATCAATTTGAAAAGTGGATAAGATTGCAACAAATTTAATGAATTTATCCAAATTCTTAATTGAAATAACTAAATGAAAATGTAATTTAGTGAAAAATTAAAAATTTTTATTAGTCTTTATCATCAATTTAAATAAAAAAATAATTTGAAAATAAAGTGGAGGAAGGACTTGAAACTAATATTAAGTAATTTGTTTATTCTAATTGGTAATAAAAATATTTTTAGTTTTAAACTTTGGCCTACTTATATAATTATGACTAAAATTTAAAAGTTTCATAGTTTGACTTGATTCAGTGGCTTAAGGCGTATCACTCACCTAATAGATTTAGTATCGAGTCTCTACTTCGTCAATCTCCTACTAAAAAAATTAAAATTTAAAAGTCAGTGTAAAATTACTTATTTTAAATGTTCAAATAAAATCATTCAAAAAACACAAAGATTTAATTTTTTCATCATTAAGCCATTTTTATTAGAATGACTAATTATTTTACCTATAAATTCAATGCAAATTACTTGCTAGTGATACAAGTAAGGAATAGATTCTGTAGAAGGGAAACTGAATCATAGATTCTATAGAAGGGAGAGTGCATCGCCAAACATACTTAGGATCTGCTCTGCAATATTAATTATTTTAATAGATATTAACTGTTTTAGTAGTTATCAGCTATTTACTAGTTGTTAGCTGTTATATATTAACTATTAATAGTTAGCTATTAAAATAACGATTTAAAGCAAAAGTGTTTAGTAAAAATAGTTGTTGAATTAGCTGTTAAATGTAAAAATAATGGCATCATATTTTCTATCTTAGTCAAAACACTTCCTCAACTTCTTAAAGCTACAAGGAGTAATGTTTCATGAACTACTCTCTCAACCTCTAAACATTAGTATAAATATTATGCTATCAAATAATATAAATAAGAGAAATAATATTTTGACTACGATCAAAACACAAAATGTTACTTTAAAAGTTATTGCTGAATATGAATATTTTACAACTAGAGATGATAAAGAATAATATGTTTTTAAATATTTAATTTAATTGAATCTTAAAAATATGAGCTTAAATGATTTATAAAATAAATTTTAGGATGAATTCATGTTTAGGAAATAATAACGATATTAGATTTGAGTCGATTTTGGACTTTATGTGTTGAATATTCATTATTCATTTTCATTTATATAAATTATATTTTTTTTCATGCATTGCACATTGTCTATATTTACTCTATAGATTCGTAATTTAATTTTCTTTATATATAATTTTAGAAAAAAAATGTTCATGCCAATTAATTAATAAATCTTAAAACTAATATAAATTTTTCCTTTGAGAGAGTATCATATTATAGCAAAATTAAGAAAATTAAAATAAGAATCTAAATTAAAAAAAAAAACTATGCAAAACATCTAAAAAAACACTATATTATATTCTAGTGGTATATATTTAAATAAACAATATATATTTTTATTTATTAATAATATCTTTCATTTTATCTAAGTAAGATTCGAAATAAATATCTTTCATTTTATCTAAGTAAGATTCGAAATATCCACCTTATTAAATATAGAAAATTTTACAATTTGGTCCTTGATTTTACTCTATATTATACTTTAGTCTCTGGATTTTTAGAAATTAATTATTTAGTCTATGAATTTTACACTATATCATACTTTAATCCTAATAATTTTAATATATAGAACACTTTAGTCCTTTTGTTAATGAATTAAATTGTTATAAATATTAAAATTACAGAAAGTAAATTGTTTTCTATATTAAAATTAAAGGGACTAAATAATTTATTTTTCAAAATAAAATGGCTAAAGTATAATATAGGACAAAACTCAAGAACTGAATTATAAATTTCCCTTAAATATAATGCCTTTTCTCCAATTATTTTTTATTATTCATATTTTTTTAAAAAAAATTAAATTAATCCTAATAATAAAAAATTTTGAACTTTTTCCCATTGTAGCCAACTCTCTAATTTTTGTAAATTTTAGTTTTATTTTAAATGTTTATTATTTTTAGTCATCGGTTAAAACTAAAATAGATTAATGGTTAAAATCATAATATATCAATTAATTGGAAAAAAGATTAGCAGTTAAAAATGCAACACATTAACTTATTTAAATAAATTTTGACTATTGATTAAAAAAAAATTTGAGCAAAAATAAAATTGCAAAAAAAAAAGCTATAATCGCAAATATTTTAAAGAATTAATTTTTTTTTATCATTAAACCTTTAAATTACATAATATTATTTATTGTTAACAATATTATTTGTGAATTAGGATGCCACTAACTAGTTTTTGGAATAGGATTTATAATAAGATTAAAATTTTAATATATTAATTAGTATTTATAGTAAATTTATAAATTATAAGAATAATTTGATGTGTTCTCATTCACACTTTTATATTTATTAATTAATTATTAAAAATAATAAAAATTATAAGTGTAAAGCTTGGTTAATGATTAAATGGAATTTGTTATTTTTTTATTATTTTTATATGGTATTATACAACATAAATTAAAAAATTTGATAAATTGATATATATATATATATATATATATATATATATATATATATATATATATATATATATATATATATATATATATATATATATATATATATATATATATATATTGAAAACTTAAATTATATAATTTAAAAATATAATTTTATAATCATAAGTTATATATTAATTTTATTTTCTAATATAACTTTAGATATTTATATATTTAAATAATTAGATAATAATTTAAATTTGATATTATGATATTTTATTATATTTTAATACAAAAATAAATTTTATTTTATTTTCAAGATTAATTATCTAAATAAAGCCTAAATGATTTTTATGAACAATATTTTTTTAATTTCTTGTAAATTTATAAATTAGAATATTTTATTGGCACGGAAATTTGAAAATAGGATTATAAACAAAAAACCTCTAAGAACTTTTTCAATTTTATTTAAATTTTGAATTTGATTAATTTTATCAAGATTGTAAAATTAGTGCTAGCTTTATTCCATATACCTCATTTAGTCAAAAAATTCAAATGATATTATAAGAATTTTATTAACATTTTTTAAGAAAATTACTTTTTAATTTATTATCGAAGAAAATAATTTGAAACGTAAAAATATTTTATTTTATTTTTAATGAAAATAAAATAAATAAAAATCTATTTATATATAAAATAAATTTTAAATTTTATTAAAACTACATTTTTATAATATCAATATTTTTTTAGAAAAATAGTTATTAGTTTTAACTAATAAAGTAGCTGTTATATTTAAATTCAATTCAAATTTTTGATTTTAATATATAGTTAAATTTTATCAATTATGAATTTCTTTTTTAAAATGACCACAATTTTGTAATAAACGAAACAATTATCAAAATACTTATCAATGAATAGAATTAGAATTTCATACTTATTTATGTAAATATAAATTTTATTTAATTAAATAATTAATATTTTAATGATAATTTTATAATTATATTATTTAAATAATTAATTATCAATAGTAATTTTATAATTATGTTAAGAATATTTTTATTCATTCTATTATTATCCCCTCATTTCCATTTATATATATATATATATATTAAAATAAATTTTATTTATTTATATTATAAGTTTATAATTAATTAAAATAATTAAAAAATAAATTAATAAAAATTAAATTCGGTATTTAAAGTTTTTATTAATTTTATTATAATAAATTAAAATAATTTTTAATAAATTAATAATACTTAAACGTTAACGAACCCGGGTATGTACCGTGGCAGAGTACTATTCTACCACTAGACCACTGGTACGGGATACGCGAAGTTTTATTTTTTTTTTCCTTTTTTTAAAACACAGTTTGTTCATTTTTCACTTTTACACGTTATTAGAATTTAATCAGATTTTATTTTTTTAAAAATTATTTTTAAAAAAATGAACTCATATTAATAATATTATAATTTTATAAAAAATTTAATTTATTTAAGGAAATTTCCTGTTATAAACTCAAGATATCCTAGTTAAATTATATTATTTTTTATAAATAAGAAAAATTACAATTTTTTTACTTTTGATTTTTCTCAAATAATGTAATTCAAATAAAATTTTTTATAAAATTATTTAAATTAAAATTTTTCATGGAATAGAGAATGGACATGGTATTTGTAGCAAACAACAATATAGTATTAAAAGAAGTCCATATTCACCGTATCCGACTAAATTTTTTTGGGACGGGATTAAATAATATATATACTCAAGTTTATAATTAATTCAAAATTGAAAACTAATATTCATATCGAGTTTAGATTTTATGTGTAATATGCTCATTATTTAAATTCATTTATATAACTTATTAATTAAATATAAAATATTTTTTATAATTTTATAAATATTATATTTCAAATAAATAAATTTAAATATTTTACAGGTTTATTAATTTTTAAATATAAATTATTAATAAAAATATATTATAAATCATTAGTAATTTAAATATAAAAAAATTAGATAAGTTTAACTAGTATTTTAGTGATAACAATCGAATTTGAGAAGAGTTCGGATAGTATAAGATAATTTTAATTAAATTTAAGATGAATTTAAATATTAGAATTAATAATTAAGTTTGAATTCGGATATAATAATTTTTACAGCTATTCTATCTATCACCATCTAAACCATTCTCAATCTTAATGATGTTATGTCGACGTGAAGTTCTAAAGTCCTACACCCACAATGTGCCGCTTCCTCTAGAACCCATGTCTCAACCATCTCGTCATTCCCCTCCTTCACAATTCGTAAAGAACTTTGCTCTTCATTCACTACCTAATTTCTCTCCTAGTCCCATCAAGAGTGCGTTAAGCATGTCTGAGATCCCTTTGAAGCAGCACTAAAGATGAGGGAAGAAATCAACTCCATTGCAATTTTAGCCTCTTCCATAAGCTACCTCAATTGATTGCTTTATTGAAATTGGAGTTGAAAGCAAATTATCATACGTGCAATAGATTGCAATTGAGAGAAAAAAAATTAAAGAAAGAAGGATTCTTATAAAGTAACGACTCCATTTTTCTTTTTCTTTTTTTTTTTATTAATTTTATGAGTTTCAAATAATAATTCAAATATAATTTTTAATATAAATAATGTACCTAAATTTTTTTAATCTTCTCTTAGCTTTAGAGATTGTCTTATTTCATTCACACAACTTTAATTTATTAAATAAAGTTGCTTAACTTCATTTTAATGGTAAAAAGGTTCCTCTCATGTCTTTTAGCTCGATTTCCTCCCTTATGTTTTTTCCCCCTCTCACTTTCTTTGTCCTTCTCATCTTTTTGTAAACTATCTCTTTTTGATCCCTCCCACATCTCTCTCCGTAAGAAACCAGCCAGAAAATTGCCATCTTTACTCCCTAAAGAAAGAGGTAAAGAGGTAAAGAGATTATTGTTTAAAGCCTTCAAGATCATTAAGAAGGTGAGAGGCAATTTATAGAAATATGAGGGGACAATAGAAGGTGAAAGAAAAGGAGAAAGAAAAGAGAGATAACAAAGAAACCAACTAAAAGAGGTGAGAGGGACCTTTTCTACCATTAATTAAATGATATAGATGGACATTATTTTAATAAATTAAAGTCAAGCAACTAAAATGAAACAACTCCAAAGTTGAGAGAGTTGATGAAATTTAATCAATAAACGTGCTACAAGGACGCTCGAAAGGCACATTAACTAAAAATGGCAAAATATAAAAAGTTAATAAATGTGTAGAATATTAATGTGATTAAATTTAAGTGGAGAGATTTAATAGAAAAAAGGTACAATAGTTTTTAGGATATGTTTTGCCTAAATTTTAGGGTAAATTATATTGACCATACCTAAATTTATATGTTATAATAGTAAGGTACTTAAAGTTAACCTTAAATCCCTAAACAATGTATTGAATGAGCATAAAATCCCTTATGACCTCCCATAAAATCCCTAAACATTCTGAGTGCCCCTTCGAGCATATTAATTGCCTGGTGAAATGGCCATTAAACTCTCTAACTTGTCCTTTTTCTACCTTATGAATCGTAATATCTCTCCACATCCACAACCAAGTGCATTTCATACTTCTAATAACATTAATGTAGAGCTCACTAGCTCAGTGAAAGCACAGATTTCTCATCCTGCAAATCAATGACGATCTGCCAATTACCAACCTACAATTTGGAGACATAGCTTTTTGCAGTCCTGAAAGAATGATAATGCAGTGAGTACATATATGTATATTAGTCTTGTTGTTGGGAAACAGAGTTAAAAAAAAAAAAAACAGGAAACAAGAAATTATCTTTAAAGAGAAATTTAAACAAATAGGTGATGGGCACAATTGTGCTGTAAAATGATGCACAACAATTTTCCTATTATTCGTGGTCTGTAACTTGCCTTTAAATAGGCTTTATATAGTAACTAAAAATGTAACAAATAAGCATAAATATTTGGCACTAACTCAATGTGCCTTGATTAAACCAGAAAACAAAAAAATAAGGAAAGAATGTAAACAAACTTAGATTGAGTCAATAAGCAATAAAAAAAATGAATTTACAGTAGTTAATTTTGAATCAATTATTCAACACTCCCCCCTTGATTCAAAATTGAACCCTCCAAGTTGATTTCTGAAGTAGACATGCTTATCACGTGGGAGAGATTTGGTGAAAATATCAGTTACTTACTCATTTGTATTGCTATACTACAATCTAATTAATCCTTCTACCATAAGATCTCGAATAAAATGAACTCAAATATCTATGTGCTTTATTCTTCCATGGTAGATTAGATTTTTTGTCATAGCAATTGCAGCTTTGTTGTCACAGAAAATTTTGGTTGCTCCCATTTGTTCTTGACAAAAATCTACAAGTATTCATTTTAGCCAAATTCCTTGATATGTCGATGATGTCATAGCTGCACATTCAGCTTCTGATGAAGATAAAGTTGTTGTACTTTGCTTCTTAGATCTCCAGGAAATAGCACCAGACCCAAGATTAAAAATGTAACTTGATGCACTTTGCCTATCCTGCAAGCATCTAGCCCAATCACTGTCGGTGAACCTAATCAACCTGAAATCTGCTACTCTTCCATACCATAACCCAAAATCAATTGTTCTGGCAACATAACATAAAACTCTTTTTGCTGCACCGATATGGTGTTTTGAAGGGTTGTGCATAAACCTGGATATTACTCTAACTGAAAAAACAATGTCTGGCCATGTATGCATTAAGTAAATTAAGCCACCAACACAACTTCTAAAGTGACTTTCATTTGCTTGTTCAGTTCCATCATCAACCTCCAACTTCTCATTTAAGTTCATAGGAGTGGCTACAATCTTGCAATTCAACATATTAAACCTTTTAAGCAAATCAATTGCATACTTCCTTTGTGACACAAAGATTCCATCTTCAACTTGCTTCACTTCTAACCTGATAAAATAGTGCAGCATCCCTAAATCTGACATTTCAAACTTTTTCTTCATGCTAAGTTAAAATTCATTAATGAGAGAGAAAGAAGAACCCATATAAATCATATCATCAATGTAAAGGTAAACAATGAGAAGATCATTTTTACCTTGTCTCTTCAAATAAAGATTGGGCTCGTTCTTATTTCTTTCAAAGCCATTATCAAGAAAGTAGAAGTCAATTTTGCTATACCATACCCATGGAGCCTGCTTCAATCCGTAAAGTGCTTTTCACAGCTTGCACACTTTCTCTTCTTGGCCTTTAACTATAAATCCTACAGGTTGAGTAACATATACCTCCTCTTACAACTCTCCATTTAAAAACGCTGATTTAACATCAAGCTGATACACTTTCCATTACAATTGTGCAGCCAATGCCAAGATGATTCTCACCGTTTCAAAATGAGCAACGGGAGAAAATGTTTCTTTGAAGTTAATACATTATTGCTATAAGTAGCTCTTTGCTACTAGTTGAGCTTTGTGCTTCTGTATACTCCGATCTGCATGATACTTAATTTTGAACACCCACTTTAGGCCAATTGCATTCTTATCATTGGGCAAATCCATTGTCGCAAGGGTTTTGCGGTCGCCGAACGATTCTCACTGAAGAGGAAAAAGTGAGGAGTCGCCACTTTAATTTTGAGGAAAATTAAAGGAAACTATTTGTAGGAATTAAAACTTATAAAACCACTTCTAAAACAGAGATTCTAGGTTCGGGGTCCGTGTACGTGTGGGGAAGGTGTTAGGAACCCCACCTCGTCCCTTAATGAGGGTAAGCAGATTTAATGATGTGCACTTTGTAATTTAAGATTGTTAATTTTGGGGTTAGTATTATGATGTTGGTCCCTATTGTTGATGAGAGGAACATTTGATATTTCACTATTTTGGGTTGCTCAGGAACACGAGTATATGGGATGACCCTTCAGTGAATTGATATTGAATTCATTTAATTTGTTATGTATTTGTTAAGTTCCTCCCTCATCGAATTAGGACTCTAATTTCGAAGAGGTGTTATTTGGTCCCTAAAGATTCATAACGAGTGAGGAGGACTCTTAACTCACACATTATGTTCCTCATCATTGGCATTCAAATAACTGAGGGTGCGGTGTGTGTAAAGGATACTTCGAGAAGCGATATGGGTATAGATTTTCATTCCTTCTAATTACGACTCTAATTCAAAAGGGATGTATTAATTAAAACCTAGAGAATTCCCTTTATTAATGAGGACTCTCAGTTAATAGAGGATGATCCCATCATCGACATAATTACCAATGAAACCTTTGCCCATGTCGTTTCATCTTAAAATAATTTATTGTTTTTGGAACTTTGATATTTTGATTAAGCCAAACTGAAGGAAGAACTCTACCTTAATAATATAAATATGAGGGCCTTGAAGAGGACTCTCCATCAGGCCTCACTATAAGATTTGGGATTCTTTGGAAGGACTCTCCTATAGACCCTTTGTTTATAATATATGATTAATTTTATAATGTAAGTATCAAGGTTAGAAAGGAAAGGACTCTCTCCTGATCTCCCCTAATTTATACAAAACATCTTTAATAGAACTTTGGGTAAGAGAATTCAGGAAAGGACTTTCTCCCGATCTCTTAAAATATTTTTATTAGAATTTTGGCGAAGAAAATTTTAGGAAAGGATTCTCTCCTAATCTCTTAAAATATTTTTGTTAGAATTTTAGCTAAGAGAATTCAGGAAAAGACTCTCTCCCGATTTCTTAAAATATTTTTATTAGAATTTTGGCTAAGAGAATTCTGGAAAGGACTCTCTCCCGATCTCTTAAAATATTTTAGAACTTTTGGCTAAGAGAATTTAGGAAAGGACTCTCTCCCAATCTCTTTTGGTTAAGAACTCAGGAAGGACTCTCTCTCGGTCTTTCTGATATAGTATCGGACACTTTATAAAAGGTTAAGTTACAGGAATTCCAAGAATGGACTCTCTTCTGAACTCCCTATTTTGAAAAGTGAATTTAAAAGTCGAGAATGTTGATCTGAACTCTTCGTCGATGTCCCACGTAATTCCTCGATCCTTACGCTATCCGAACTCCTTTGTTTCCACCCCTATAGCTTATTGTCTGAACTTTTCTATTCTGGGTTTTGTGTCTTATGATCTGAGTTTGTCTTAATTTTTTGATCTTATAGCTTATCGTCCGGGCTTGCCTTGATTTTTCTTTTTAATCTCATAATTTACTTATTCGGGCTAATCTCGGTTTCCGACCTTATAACTCATCCAAACCTTTTACATCGATCTGGAATACATCTATTTTTCTAATTATTTTCCTTATTTATTCGGATTGAAAATTTCCAAGTCGTCACTTTTATCCATGCTCCTTACGGTATTTATGAAGTGTTAGTGACCCGAACTTTCACTCTCATACGAAATAAAAAGAATTAAAAGTAATGATAACTATAAGACTTGTGAATGATAGGAGGCCAAAGATAATATTTATGACACAAGTCAAACTTGATATGACCCTATTCTGAAAACTCGGTGTGACAAGGCACCTTAAGAACTCATGTTATGAACACAAACTAGTGATATTTAGAGATTGACAAGTTAAATACTTACCTGTAGAGAGCTGAAATAATGGATGAATCAATACCGATGCTCTGCGAACTCTGGAGCTACTATAGCTGAGATGACGGAGTGACTTTGAGCTGCCGAAGGAGATGACAGTGAGGCCTTAATGACGAACTGTGATTGGGCTTTCAAGATGGTGCACGATTACTAAGGGTATGGATTGCAAGACCTATAGCTTTAGTGAAAAGATCATTTAGAAAACTTGTTTCTAAAGTCTCTAGGAATTTCAAGAGCTTCAGAATGAAGGGCAATAAAACTATATCGAAATTCAGAGGTTTTCTGATGATAATTGCTTTCCCCCACTACAGTATTACCTGCAGGTATTTATAGGGAATGGATACTCAAAATAGAGGGTTAGGATTCCAGTAGGAAGAGATAGAGGGCTCGGATTTAAAAGGACATGATTCGACGTCTTAGAATTAAAGAGAATCAAGATTGAGGGTTAGGATTTGGTTCAGAATCTCTGTCCTTTCATTCTTTAATCCAACGATCAGGGGTCTTACCTTTCAAAATTAATCCAAGGGCTAGGAACAAAAAGTGCCAAATCTGTTATTTACTTTTGATCCGAGGGCCTCAAATCCATCCTTACAATTATGATCAATGGTGTAAGTTGAGATGTACTGGGCTGCTTTAACCATTTGAAATCTGACGGCGAAGAGTCCATCCTTACAAATGAAATGGGGCGTGAAGGCTAAATCGTACCCAAAATGCTTTAACTGACTAAGATCTGACGGTAGGGGAATTATTCTTATGAATTAAGGGTTATGATTAAAAGTGATTCGACTCCCTAGGCCCTCTAATCTCTATAAGTGATTCCTCGGTCTACCCTACCTCTCATCATGATTGACTGATCTGAGGCTTGTTATTCATATCTCTATCCATTTTCCTACATCCGATCTTTTCTAGCTTCCCAATCTCTTCCTATTCCCTGATTCTTTCTTGTCTTTCCTCTGCATCTGACCTGTATTGGTCAAAGCAATAAATTCTTCAATTACTGATGAGCCGCTTCGAGTTCTATAGGCATTAAATGTCAAGGCCCTATATAAATGAGGGACGGGAGCCTGTCATTTTCACACTTACACTCTTCTCTCTCTGGCTAATTTCCCCATGCGCTACTTCTCCGATTCTAACTTTTTCGGCAAGAATTGTAACACTCTCACTGTAGCAATTTTGTACATTCTACTATTTCGATGACCGGTGTTGGTCTGGATAGCTAGAACGCCTGGAAAAATATTTAGACTAGAGTGAGGAGTCATAAATAACTCAAATAAGTGTAAGAAAAATTAAGAAAAAATTTTAGAAATAAAATACAACCAAGTTAAATGAGCCGGTGCCCTAGCGATGGGTAACCCAGTGGGAAGTTGCAGTTTTCATAGCTAGAAGCCCTAAACCAGGGAGAAAATTCATGAAATAATTTTTGAGACTCTAGAGAAGAGTCATTGAGGTTTCTATGGCATTAGAATGCCAAGAAAATGCTTAGAAAAAATTTTCAATCGGTACAGACAATTTTAGTCTGTTAAGCCAAATGGACAACATTTTGGTTATTTCATCTTCAGAGATGATTTTTGACCAACTTGTCCAGTTAAATAAATAATTATTATCACATAAAATATGAATAAATATTGCTAAAAATTAAATTGAAAATGAGTAGAAAAGAAAAAAAATAAATTAAATGGGAAATATGACATCACTTGATGTCATTAGTTAGGTCTCACCCAATCACCTTGCAACAAGCTACTAAAAACCAATTAAAAAGGAGATAAATGAGACAAATTGACAAACAAATCTGCATCTTCACTATAGGCAGCCGTAACATGATAAAAAGAGAAAGAGAGAAGAGAGAAACCTCCATTGGAGCACATTTCAAGCTTGTGTTTTACCCCCAAAACCACCTCAAAACCCTAGCTTCCCTTCACAAAAATTCATCTTCACACCTAGAGCAAGCTTTGGACAGCAAAAAGAAAGGAAGAAAGTAAAGTTTTGAAGTCTTAGAAGTGACTCCATTCAAGGTTAGTGCTAAATCTCTTACTTTTCTCCTTACGTTTTTTATTTGAATTTTGAGTTAAGTTAGAAAATGGAGAAAATTTGAAGAAAATATGCATGTTAGGAACATTCTAATTTTTGGCAGCCATGGGGGAAGGTTGAGAATTGTTGATTTGATTGAATTAAGTTGCTTGGGAATGATGTTTGATAACCATATTAGAGTTAGATGTTGATTTGTATATGTTAGATGAAGTGATGGATTGTTAGGTTTAGGGTTTGTGATGAATTGAGGATTATTGTATTTTAATATTAAGTGGAGTTTTAATGGTCAATTAGTGACCATTTGGCTGAGTATAATGAGGAATTGAAGTGAATTGTGCCATGAGAATTGAGGTTGGGTGTATTGCCTTGAGTGGCCCTGCAAGTCTAGATGTGAGTCCAGTATGTTTGGGCAGCTATAACTTGAGTTGTGTAGGTTCAATTGGTGCATGGACAATTGGATATGAAACTAGACACATAATAGAACAACTTTGGTGAAGAAACCCTGCTCAGAAAACCAAACCAAGTTGACCTAAAAATTACCCTAATCCGGGTGACCAACATGCTGTCCCTAGAAAATGACTAAATGAATAGTATTTGTTCAAATGGTCATAACTTAGAGTAGAAAAGTTTAATTGATCTGAAATTTTACCAATAGTAAGTTGAGACATAGACCTACAACTTTCATGAAGAACACAAACTCAAATTCTGAACCTAAATAATTCAAATTACTAGTCTAATTTAGGACACTAAATCTGGAAGAACCAAATTGCCCAGAAATTCTAGGTACAGGTCACTCCGGTCAGTTATGGTAAAATGACCATAACTTGAGCTAAAAAACTCCAAATGGAGTGATTCAAAAAGAGAATTAAAGAAGACACAATAAAGAACAACTTTGATGAAGAAAAGTTAGCCTTGTTTCCACTGTAAAATTATCCAATGGAACAGTAAACTTAGGTAATCAAAACTGAAAATTTAGAAATGCATCTAGGGGACTTTAAATTGCAATTGGCAATTAATACTAGCAAATGTAAAACTCAAAATGTGGGATCTTGGTGTAATTAGAATTAACATATCCATTAAGTATGAAAAAGTCAATATTTTGGTTGACTAGTAAGGTGAATAGTAATCAAAATGATTAGCAAACTAAGATAAAAACCTAGAACCAATTCTAAGCTTAAATGCTTAGAATTGTATGACAAATGTGGACTATGAATCCTAGTCAAAATTGTTAAAGGGAAATTAAGGCCATAAATTTGAAATCAATGAAATGTTCATGGATTGCTTGAAATATGAAAAGTAAGTCAACTAATTGATGTGAATAGATAGTTAGGGCTTATATGCCAATTACAAATAGAATTCATAAAATGTTAGTAATTCAACTTGAAATATAAAATTTGTAATTACATAAGTGGATTTTTGAATGTATAAATGAGAAAGGAAAAATGTTTTGAATAGAATGGTACATGTGAACCATTGTTTTGAATTATGATCTATATGAATAAATAATGAATGAATAAATGAACCATATTAATATTTGAGACATTAGTTCTCATTATTGTAGGAAGGAAAAGTACTTTGAGTACAATGGTTATGCCTGTATTCATGGCTTTATGCCTGTATTCATAGCTTTATGCTCGATTATGTGTTATCATGGCTTTTTAGCCATACTGACTGCATACGTGGTTGACGTTCTGCGTCCCATGGTATAACGGCCCGAGGCATCGCGGTGTCCAATGCCAACGACCCGTTATCCAGTTTAGTCAGTCTGTCGTAGGTTACTTGGGCAGTATAATTTATTAAAATAAGTTATGAATATTAGCAATTAAAAATGCTAGAAAGTAAATAAATGAGAAGAAGTTCTGAAATAAATTAGATTAGCCCCAAAAATTTGTTCCTTAGAATGATTTGAAGTAAATTAAACTAGTTCTAAAAATTTTAAATATTACGAAATGATTGTAAACAACTTAGAAAGTATCAAGAAAGTAATAAAAAAACTAGTAGAAGAATTATAACTTAAATAATATTACAAATGTGATTTTCATAAGAATATAAGTATAAGTATAAATTTTAGATTTATTTGTACATTATATAAATGATTATTGTAAACTTATGAAAGAAGTGATTTTAGAGAGCAACATAAATGACGAAATATATATTGTATGGAAAATTTCATATGAACCCAGTAAAATTCTTGAGTATAGAAAATATGCTCTAATTATTTTTATTTGTATACATTATTTCTTGTTATATTATTGCACCACTAAGCAGCAATGCTTAGCGCGATGGATTTATTTCCTCGCGCAAGTATTGAAGTTAAAGCCCAGCAAATACCAAACAGAGATTTTTGAATTCTGATCTGCAGAGTGTTCAAGGTTGTCACCTCCTCAGCAATACATGTAGATAGAGCCCATATAGATTATATTATATATTTTGTACATTATAATTAGTTATTATTTATAATGTAAACTATGAATTGTATGTTAAAATATAGATTATGGAACTGTAATTAATTTGTAGATCATGTAAATTATGAAATTATGTAAGTATTTTGTAAATTATATAAATTAAGGAAATTTGAAAATTTTGCTTATATAATTTGAAAATGTTTACATATGAATTGAGTATGAATAGATTCGTACAAATTAGTATGTGAATTACAAGAATTGAATGTGAGATGAATATGATGAGCATGAATGATATTTTTATTGTAAAATATTATTGAAAATTTCAAGCAGGTGAATAGTAAAATACGTCAACTGATAATAAAATAGGGGAAACTCCACTGGTTTCTCCGTAGAAAAATAATTAATATTTAAATATAACGAGATCAAATTATTAAAGCAATAAAGTAAGATAAGATAGGGTGCTCCAACACCGAATGTAGCACACTTTGCTCTGTTACACTATAGTCGGGTGAGAGGTATTATAAGAATTCTCACCATGACGATTGCTTCGATCTTTTTTCGATCATTTTCTTTGCCCATCACCTGAAAATGGATGATTCTGGCAATCAGAGAATTATGAGAGTGTCATTTTATGACGTCGAGAGAACCGATTAATTTACTAATCAGGGTCCAAACTGACTACCATGCCGGTCTCCAATCGGTTTACCAGTATGATCTCCGAACCGATCTCGGACAAAGGTACTGCAAATTTCAATCTTGATGTCAGTGATCGCCTCTTGAAGTTCATTTGGCTCCCAACCATGTCGGGGGCCCCAATTGCTACTCAGTTCTGGTCGATGACATCGATGATGACACCGAGCTTCCCGTAGTCTTTGCCATAGCTGACGAGAGCTACCCTTTCGATCTCGATGTATCTCTTGAATGGAATCTTGGAATTAAGAGCGGTCTGATCCGTAGGAGCAAGATAGGTAGAATGTAGTGTAGGGATATTTGTAATTACTGATCTTAAGAGATTGCCCAAATGATGTAACCTGATCTTTTGGAAATGAAATGAAATCTTATTTATTCAAAATTGATTCAATTTATTCTTCTTTTTATTATTGCATTGATTATTTTTTCGATCTCTGATGACTGTGTTCGATCTGATCCCTCATCGAATCCCCATCCTACGAATCCCTTTGGCTCAAAACCTTGTTCTATCGAATATATGTGTAACACCCCCGTTGCATAGCCTGGTATATTTCACTGTTCCGGTGACCGGTGTCGGTCCGGACAATTAATGGGATTAGGGCCACACTTAAGACAACTTGAGAAGCCATAAACACAAATAATTAATAATGTTTAATTAGTTAACTATAAATAAGAAAAACAGAACATAAGAGTTAAACGAGCTGAGAGTCACAGCGATGAGTGACCTCCTCGGGAACGACTGCGAAGTCGTTTTAAACTCAAATTTCGAACCGTAAAAAGTGACGTTGTGGTCCTTAGGACCCTTATGAACACAGTGGAAAAGAGAAAATCATGAAAAAGAACTATTAAGCCAGTCAAATAATTAGGTCAGGGAGCTGGAAGAAATATGAAATTATTTGCAAACCGGGATGAACAGGCGAGGGGCAATTTGGTCAATTGACTCCGAGACCTGACTCCTGACCTAACTGTCAAATAAAATTGAAGAAAAGAAAATTTTAGAATCGAGAATTAAATTAAAGAACTAATAGAAAAAAATAAATAGAAAAAAAAAAAAAGAAAAAAGGAAAGAAGATGGAAAAGTCAAAGGTGATGACATCATGCATGATGTCATAAACAAATTAATTAAATTATTTATTAAATTAGATTTTTAATGGTCTTCCATAGAAAAATAAATAAAAGCAAACAAAAGAAAAGAAAAATAGAAAATCCCTTCTTCTCCTCCCTTGGTTGCCGCCTCACCATCACCACATATCCTCCATGGAATTTTCTTCCATTAAGCTTACACTAAGCTTAATTTTTCCTTACTCAACCTTAATAAATCCTATAAAAACTCTACTAAAGCTTGTTATTATTACTTAAGAAGGAGATTACAAGAAGAAAAAAAGAAGCAAAAGATAGGGTTTTGAAGATTAAGTTGAGGTTAGTATGTTAACCCTTTTTTTTATTCATTTAAATACATAATTAGTTGTGAAAATGAGCATGGAACTTGATTAAATGAAACAAATATGGGGGAAGGACAAACTGAATTTTTGGCCAGCTTGAGGGGAGTATGAAATTGAATGGTTTGATGCTTTAGAATCAGTTTAAAAGCTTTGATTAGTTGAATGGTTAAGACTAAGTGCACTACTTGTGATTAAATGCATGAGATGGAGGAGTTAGGGTTTGAAGGTTAGGGTTTGTGAACCAAAATTTGGAGAAATGCATAAATGGCATGTTTGACCTATTGTGAAGTGAAATAATGGTCAATTATGACCAAATAAGTTGTGTGGGAATGATAAGAAATTAAGTTAAATTCGGAGGTAAATGGTCATGCTGCTGGCAGCATGACCAAACCTACTTTGAAGGATCAAAACTCAAATTTTACAAGTCCAATTGATATGCCACCAATTGGGGATGAAAATAGACATAAAATAGCACAATTTTCATTAAGGAACCATGGCCAAAAACTGACCAAAACTTAGTGAACCAATTGACCAAAATGAAATGAGAGCAGGCTGCCACTGTACAAACTGACCAAATGAACAGTAACTGTTCATTTGGTCATAACTCGAGCTAGGAAGGTCAAATTGACCTGAAATTTTACCAAAAATTAGATAAGATATAGACCTAAAACTTTTATGAAGAACACCATCCCAAATTATGCCATTAACCTAGTCAAATTATTGAGCAAAGTGGAGTTACTGTACCTGCGATTCTGCAGAATTGCCATTGAGCAGTAAAGTTCCAATGGCTATAACTCTCTCTAGATAACTCCGATTTAGGCGATTCTTAAACCGATGGAAACCTAAGACATAGTAGAACATTTCATATGAAGAAAGTTAGACCAAATTATGAACTTAACTTGATCAAATTACTGAACAAAGTTGGACCAAAAATCTGCCAGAACCAAAATCTCAGCATGAACAGTGCACGTGAACAGTAATTATATTTTGGCCATAACTTGAGCTACAAAACTCCGATTGGAGTGATCCAAAAATAAGAACACACTTAAGACAATAAGGAACATTTTCTATGAAGGAAGTTTTGCCAAATTCCAACAGTAGATTGACCAATGGAACAGTGCAACTTTGGAGCACCAAAACCGAAAATTGGCAATTTTGCCAAAATGACCTAAGCTTTGAGAAAATAACCAAAACCAACAAGTTTAATGACCAAAATGTGGTATGTGGGTGAAGTTGGAGTTCCCATACCTATTAAGCCTTAAAAAGTCAACCATTTGACTTGAATAGTATAGTGAATAGTAACCCGAAACACAAAAACTTTGAGAACGTCGAATTTAACGCAATAGAGCTAGTTAAAGTGAAGTTAAATTTATTTTTGGACTTATGTTAAGTTATGGTACTGAAACACTATGAAATTGTGTGTTTCAGCTGAAAAAGACTTGAAAGCTCGGAGAGACTGAGTCAAGGCCTAGAGGCGACTCTAGTCAGGTTTGTGCACAATAAATTTATGTAATTGTTTTTCAATTGAAAATTTGAGTTGCTATACTTTATGAAATCACTGTATTATTTATGAATTGTGTTGCCACTTTGTGACTACAAAAATGACTTTGAAAATTGTTTGGGATCTCTCATAAATTATTGAAAACAATTGTTTTAAATTGATTTTGGATTCACACTTAGCATGACAGTATCACATTTCCTCCTCCATTTATGGGGTTGAGATCATTTATTTTCCTCCCTCTCTGGCTTGCCAGTTGAGATTGTAGATCGGATGAGTACTCGTTAGCTAGCTAGCCACCTCCCTCATTGATTTCGATTAATGGGGTTGTAGATTGCTTTGTCGTGGCATACAACACGGCATTGATCGGAAATTTTGTGTCATGGCTTAAGCTGTGTATGATTTTGGCAACACTGTGTTTATGAAATTATTTGACTAAACTGTGTTTAATATATTATTTAACAAAATGAGTTGTTATGAGATTTGATATTTGTGAAATGTGATTGTGAAGTATTCAAATTATGTTTCATCAATAAATGATTTATGTATCGCATTTTAAATTTTTATTGTGCACCACTGAGTATTTTTATACTCAGCGATAGCTTATTTTGCTGTCGCAGATAAGAGCAAGGAGAAAGCAGCAGAGTGAGCTGCTGTTTAATCGAGGACTACTCTGACCATTTTGTACGGGTATTATTTTATGCCCTTGTAGATAAATTTTGATGCAAATATGAAAATGTTGTATGTATCAATATAAAGTGGAGCAGTTGTAAATAAATTGTAATAATATTATTTTGGATTTTCTTCTGTAAATCTAATATTTATACATATGAATTTCCTGCTTTATGTTTTGTGAATGGAATTATTAAATATTCTGAGTTGACAAATTTGATTTGGATTGTGGAACTGTTTTGGAATGAATTGATTTGAGTTGAATTGTGAATTATTGAAGGTTGGAAGTTGTGAAATATTTTTGGAAGTGCTTTTTTACAGGTCTTTGAAGAACTGGTTTCTCAAAATACAGAGGGAACTCTGTCAAAATTTTTATAAAATTTGCGGCAAAATTAAAATGGACAAAAATTTTTATTAGTATTTAAACTTGAATAAATGATTTTAAATTCTTATCAAAATGCTCACCACTTCCAAAATGTAAGAAAATTGTTTTAAAATCCCTTGTAGGATACTTAATGAGTTATCGGTAGGTGAAGTTCGATAGTTCATTAAGTATTCTACGGGATCATGTTACGCCTTACAGAGGGGTAAAGTGTGACATGTTTTAGTGGTATCAGAGCATGATTTTTCAATAAATTTTGACTTTGTGTATGAACATTTTATTGATAAGTACAACTGCTCAAGTGTCTTTAAATTGATACATATGACATATTTACATCATGAATATGCACTAACGGAGGTCAACCTCCTTGTGTTTAATCTCAGGAAGTAGAAATTTTGAGAAAACGGAATGGAAGGAGGAGAACAATCTATTGAGGCTGAGGTTCAAGGAGAAGCCCCAGCACTCCAGAATGTGAGTGGGTCAGCCACTCCAGCTCTTGCTCCAGCACCGCAGTTTCCTGCTCAATTTATGCAATAGATGGCTGCCTTCTTTCAGCAAATGGCGGGTAATGTGCCACCCCAAGCTCAGATGCCAATACCTGTAGCACAACCACAGCCCTCAGCTTGGCAGTACGAAAAATTGATGAAATTTGGGGCCACTGAGTTTAAAGGCACTGTGGATCCACTGGAGGCAGAACAGTGGTTGGAAAGAATGGAACGAGTTTTCAGAAAGCTGCAATGTACGGAAGAGCTGAAATTTGAATATTCTGTTTCCTTGTTGCAAGGGGATGCGTTTGAATGGTGGAAGACCATCTCCCACAGTCTGGTTGAGCCACTTGTGTTGACATGGACAAATTTTCTGAGGGAGTTCCGACAGAAATGGGTTCCCGATGCATATGTGGATATGAAGTTGCAAGAATTTTTAAGTTTGAAACAAGGGGACCGAACTGTAGCAGAGTATGAGAGAGATTTCTCAAGGCTAAGCCACTATGCGGGAAGCTTAGTCTCCACCCCCAGAGACAGATGCAAGAGGTTTGAGTTCGGGCTAAGGCAGAGTCTGAGAATGCAAGTTGTGGGTTTCAAACATCAAAATTTTGCTAAATTGATCTCACAAGCCTTGGAATTAGAAAGGATAGAATCCGAAGGGGTAGTGAAGAAGGGTTCACAAGAGAAAGAGAAAACTGAAAAGACTACTGAACAAGTATCTGGAAGTGGTTCTGGGAAGAGGAAACAGTTTGGGGGATCTAGCTCCCATAGAGGCAGATTTTCTGGCCAAAAACCACCCCGGTCTAGTCAGCAGACCCAGCAGGCACCCCGAGGAGCTCTATCGGTCCGGCAATGTGAAATGTGTGGTAGAACTCATGGTGGGGTTTGTTTCAAGGCTACTGGTGCATGCTTTAATTATGGAGGAAGCAGACATTTCGCTAAGGATTGCACTAGTCTGCGCCGGTCTGGATCTTTCACTACATCTAAAGGATCAGCCCAAGTCTCTGCACCCAAAGGGTCACAGTCAGTTGCTAGAGGTAGAGGCAGAGGTAGGGGTCCTGGTAACACCCCTGGAAGTCAAAGCACTGTTAACTAGCCAGTACCTAGTGGCGCACCAGTCAGAGTGTATACCATGCATCAGAGGGAAGAGGCTGAAACATCAAATGTTGTAGCTGGTATTTTCTCCATCCTTGACCAAGATGTGTATGTGTTATTTGATCCTGGCTCCACACATTCGTATGTTAGTGCTAGTGTGATGTGTTCTACTGCTATTCAGTGTGTGCCAATGGACTATGATGTGCTAGTAACTAGTCCATTAGGCCAGGAGGTCAGGGTAAATAGGCTATATAGAGATTGTCCTTTGGTGATCCAAGGACACACTTTTCTGTCTGACTTAATTGAAATGCCCTTCAGAGATTATGACATTATCTTGGGCATGGATTGGTTAGCCAGGCATCACGCCATGATTGACTGTAGACTGAAGACAGTCACTTTTGGTCTCCCTCAGTATGGTGACGTAGTAATACATGGGGAGAGACAGTTATTGCCTTCAAACATCATTTCAGCTGCATTGGCCAGGAAAATGATTAGAAATGGGTGTGAGGCATACTTGGCACATGTGATAGACACCCAAGTGGGGAGTCCAACATTGGAGGACATTCCTACTATATGTGACTTTCCGGATGTATTTCCTGAAGAATTGCCAGGATTACCTCCAGAAAGAGAAGGGCAGTTTGAAATTGATGTTATGCCTGGTGTGGACCCAATCTCCATAACACCATATAGAATGGCACCTGCAGAATTGAAAGAGTTGAAAGTGCAGTTGCAAGAACTGCTTGACAAGGGCTTTATCCACCTTAGTGTGTTACCTTGGGGAGTGCTAGTGTTGTTTGTAAAGAAGAAAGATGGCACTCTTCGTTTGTGTATTGATTATCGGCAGTTGAATAAGGCGACAATAAAGAACAGATATCCATTACCCTGCATTGATGACTTATTTGATCAGTTGAGGGGCGCAACTATATTCTCTAAAATTGCCCTGAGATCAGGTTATTATCAGCTGAAAGTACAAGAGCAGAGTATTTCAAAAACTGCCTTCAGAACCCGTTATGGCCATTATAAGTTCTTGGTCATGCCATTCGGGTTAACTAATGCTCCGGCTGCTTTTATGGATCTGATGAACACTATCTTCAGACCATACCTCGACCAGTTTGTTGTGGTATTTATTGATGATATATTGGTCTATTCGAGGAATGCAGAAGAGCATGATAGACATCTGTGGATTGTACTACAAATTTTGAGAGAGAAACACCTATACGCCAAATTATCAAAATGTGAATTTTGGCTGAAGGAGATATCCTTTTTGGGGCACATAGTATCAGCAGAGGGTATTAAGGTAGATCCTAGCAAGATTGAAGCTGTCCTTAATTGGAAGCCACCCAAAAATGTCACAGAGATTCGCAGTTTTCTGGGTTTAGCTGGATACTACCGTAGATTTGTGAAGGGATTCTCTATGTTGGCATCTCCATTGACCAAGTTGCTTAGAAAAGATGTGAAATTCCAGTGGACGGATAAATGCCAACAGAGTTTTGATGAATTGAAAAGATGTTTGACAGAGGCTCCAGTCCTGACTTTACCCACACTGGGTAAAGAATATACAGTTTACAGCATGCTTCTCACAACGGGTTAGGTTGTGTGTTGATGCAAGATCGAAATGTCATTGCCTATGCATCACGCCAGCTAAAACCGCATGAGAGGAATTATCCGACACATGATTTGGAGCTTGCAACCATTGTGTTTGCTCTTAAGATATGGAGACATTTTTGTATGGGGAGAAATGTTACATCTACACAGATCATAAGAGTTTGAAGTATTTGGGCACCCAGAAAGAGTTGAATTTGAGACAGAGGAGATGGTTAGAGTTGATAAAAGACTATGATTGTCTGATAGACTACCAGCCAGGGAAAGCTAATGTTGTGGCTGACGCCCTAAGTCGCAAGACTATGGCAAGTCTACGGGTTACTCCTTTGTCTTTGGTACATGAGTTGAGGTTATTACATGCCAGTTTAGAGATTAATGATGATGGGCAGGCAGCAGTTGCATGGCATGTACAACCAGTGTTGAATGAGCAGATCAGAATGGCTGCTCAGAATGATGAAAAGTATCAGAAGCTGTTGGAAGAAGTCCGGCAGGGCAAGAAACCAGAGTTCTCAATCAGAGATGATGGTTTACCGCTACACCAGGGCAGAATATGTGTTCCTAAAAATGTTGATTTGAGGCAGGTCATTTTGAAGGAAGCACATGAGTCTCCTTTTGCTATGCACCCTGGTGGTATAAAAATGTATAGAGGGCTAAAGGAGCATTACTGGTGGATGGGTTTAAAAAGAAACGTGGCAGAGTTTGTATCCAAATGCCTAACTTGTCAGCAAGTAAAGGCAGAGCATCAAGTACCAACTGGGTTATTACATCCACTACCAGTGCCAGAATGGAAATGGGAAAGAATAATGTCGACACCATATTTTGGCCGACCCCCAGAATCAATAAACTTCGAAACCGATCCCCCAGCATTAAGTCTCCCTTTGCCAGCCAATTACATTTCCGACCTCTCCTTGCCATTTAACCACATTTCTGATCCCTCTTCACAGAGAATTGAATCAATGCTAAGTCCTCGTATCAGTTAAAGCCTTACCGGTCTCTCAAGTCACTCACCGATCTCTCAAGCCAATTGTCAAATTTCCTGACCAGTCAAGTACATTCCCGATCTCTCTTGTCAAACAAAATTGAACCAACACTATATCTTTATGTCACCGGTCTTATTGCCGATCTCTCATTTTAAGTTTAGGAATAATCAAGTTAAGATTCCAATCCAGTGTATTGATGATCTCGATCTTAAGTGGGTTCATCAAATTTCTAATTTTAATCGAGTCCCGTTTAGCGTTGGTTCCCTACCGATCTCACGCTCATTGTGTTTTCCGATCTCTCACACTTAGGTTAATAATCACTTGTAGTTGCTTCGATATACTCAGACAATCAAGTGTTTAAATAATTTAGAAATTTTCCGATCACAACCATTCACCGAACAAAAGAGGCATTTCATTTCATTTCATTTCAGAATTTGTACAAGTCATTCGGCTGGGGGATCACGCCTAGCCTGATCTACATTTTGTCCATCTTCTCTCTCACCCTCAGCCTCCTCCTCGCTATCCTCACCTTCATCCTCGGGAGCCAGGTTGGCCATCCAAGAGAAGTCCTCCTCAGGATAACGCTTTTTGAGCTCGGCCAGGAGATCTTTGTGAGCATTCACATAAGCGCCGGCCACTCCGGTCACCATCTCTTCTTCTTTCGCTTTGAGCTCCTCAGCAAGGTGAGCAAGTTGAGCAGCTTCATCGGCCTGGAGCGCTTGCACTTCTTCAAGAGCATGATCTCGCTCAGCCAGGACATGAGCTTGCTCTGCCAGCTTGTCCTCATAGAACTTCATTCAGCCAGGACATGAGATATGTAGCCCTGAGCAGATGAAAGTTGAGATCGGAGGGAAGCTGCTTCATGACCCATCCTCTCGACCTCTTTACCCAGGCGATGCGCCTTCTCCCGTATGATGTGTTGGTTCACCAGGCACTCCACGTTCAGGCTCATGGAACGGGTCAAGATATCATTAAGGTTATTCGGAGACAGCCTATCCCTATCTTCTCAAAGACAGATAGAGGATGCCAAGACCTTGGCGAAACTAGGTTTCTCTAGAACCGTACGATTCTTCTCCAGTGAGTGGACTAAGACTTGGGCACCGCGAGAGAGCGATCTCACGTTAGGTTGAGAAGGACCCTCTTCTGCGCTCGGAGCAACTGGAGGAGGTGGAGGCGGCTTTTCCCGGCGAGGAGGGGATCGGACCACTTCTACAACCACCGGTCTCGAAGGTTGAGACGAGCCTTCTTGTATTTCCCCGGGCTCATGCCTGGGTGTCTGCATTTCCTCAGCTCGCTTCATCTCCCGTACCTTCCAGGAGATCTCCCTCTTTCGCTTCCGGCTCTCCTTGGAGGCTTCGCCGCTTGCCATACCTGCACAAAGAAGAGGTCAGTGAGATCGCTAAGGTCCAAAGATTTGAGATATAGAAAATACCGATGCCGAGAGCAGAGAGCTGAAGCCCGCGATCTTGACCGAAACCAGCTGCATAGTCCAATGGTGTAGCTCGACCGTCACGGCATCCAAACAAGAGAACTTCTCTCTGGACGCCTATTCCTTCAACTCCATCACCATTGCACCCTCTTCCCTATTTAGGGCGATGTGCTTCGTAAGCAAAGGACCCTGATGCAGCCAGCTGCGGGGGAAGCCCTCAAAGCTGTTTGGAATTTTGCTCCTCAGGATAAAGAAGCGGTTCTTCCAATTCTTCAGGGAGGAAGGTAGATCGGTAAAAAGCCCACAATGGGGTTTCGCCTGGAAGAACCAATACTCGTCGTCCTTGCGATGAGTTAGCTGATGCAGTTCAGCGAACACCTTAGCCGTGGGTCGAAGCCCTTTAGCTCGGCATAGGCCTCGGAAAGCTACCAAGATCCGCCACGAGTTCGGGTGAACTTGAGCGATGCACACTTGGTGATATTTCAAAACTTCTTTGAAGAAGTCGTCCAAAGGGAACCACAGACTGGCCTTTAATTGTTCTTCGTAGACCATAATCATATCGTTCTCCTCGAAGAAGTGATCGGCACGAAGATCACCGTGACACTTAATCAATTCGTAGGAATCAGGCCGGATGTTGTACTCCTGGCTGAACGACTGAAGGTCGGTTTCTTGCAAGATTGACGGTAGCTCGTCCATGGGAAGATTTTCCCTCCCTGAAGAAGGCACATGCCTTAATGGTGCTGGTTGTCCCCGAGCTGGAGCAGAGATCCTAGGAAGTTCAGGCTGCGCGCTTTGTCCGACCACCTCTACATCATCGGACGACCACGAGAACTGAATGGAAGGGGGGCTTACTGCTCTCTGACCTTCGGCACCGCTCATTTTCAAAGGAAACAGAAAATTTAAACTAAAAGAAAGATCGAAGCCCTTACAGGAGTCTAATCGGTGTCGGAAGAATTTGAGAAAATGAGAGAATTTTGAAGTTATTCACAAGAGACTGAAAATGACATAAGAGAGTAACTGGCTAACCCCACCCCTATTTATACTCGTCTGAGCATTTAATGCTCGCGAGGTTCCAGGTAATGCATCGGATAGCGGGACTCGCCAGCTGTTCTGACACGTCTCGCGAATATTTCCAAGATTCCATAAAGAGATCGGCTAACTAGAGATCGGCAGATTAAGATAAATCTTTTGAATTGCGGATCGGTTTAGGGTCATTTAAATTAAAGGTCAGATCGGGTAAATACTTCAGAGATTGGAAAATAATTAATGCAATAATAATAAGATGATAATTGATAAAATAAAATCTTTATTTCCAAAAGATCTGATTACATCATTTGGGCGATCTTTAAAGATCGGATTGCATTAAAATTGGACTACATCATTTCGGTGATCTCTAGAGATCAGATTACATTGAAAACAAAATACATCATTTGGGCGATCTCTAGAGACCGGTGGAACATCCCATCTAAAGGCCTATGTCAAAGCCTAGTCTCGTGGCTGAGTCAAAAGATGTGGAGACCAGCTGTTGACATCGGATAGATGTATAGCTTAAATGGGGTGATTATGACTCCCATGAAGATAAGAGACGTCGTCATCGATGTTACCACTCGAAACCAAGCCGCTGTTGGAACACCTAGTGCAGGGAGGAGCTAGATGAACGCCAAGGGGCAGTCGCTAGTGTTAAGGGGAATATTAGCAGTCTTCTCGCTCAAAATCAGTTCGCCATTTGAATCGATCGAATGATTCGAGATCGGCACGATCAAGGTCCGCGACCCAGATCGGTTAATTAGTCCAGTTCTCTCACCATCATCAGATGAGGTCATTACGATTCTTCGATCACCGGGATCATAAATTTTCAGTCGGGGAATAAAAAGGTCCATCGGAAAAAGATCAAAAACCACAATCATGGCCGGAATAACTGCCGGAACAACTAGAGTAGGAAAGTAAGGAGGAAAAGAGGAAAATCGAATGGAGAAAATTTTTTGGTCAGGGGTATATATAGGGGGAGATCAAGCATTTATTGCTAAGCAGAAAACGAAGTGGACGTTTTGGGAATCGAGGGAAATTAATGCTTTGACCAGACCAGACCTGATTAAGGGGAGGATCGGAACGATACAGATCGAAAGAAGGGAGGTCGGTATAAAAGATCGGAGAAGGATCATGTTAAGAAGATCGAAAAGGAAGAGAGAGCAGAAAACAAAGAGAATAAGGTGCCTACCGCTATCGTCATAATCAGAGCCGAGGTAGTTAAAGCGTTGCAGGAGAAATCTCAACCGCACGCCCCTGAATCGCCCGCATTTCTGACATGCGCCAGAGTACGTCAAGACAGCGTTGTACATCCTAATCTCCACCATTGATCTTACTTGTAAGGACGAGCTCGGAGCCCTCGGATCGAAGAAGAAAACGACAAGATCAGCACCTTTCACTCCCAGCCCTCGGATCGCCCCGGACAAGAGAATTTAGGACCGTCAGATTAGAAGAAGAAAATGACAAATATTCTGAAGGGGATCTCAGCCGTCCGTTCTGATCCTCTTTAATTCTTGAACCTCAGATCATGTCCTTCGAAATCCTGACCCTCCATCTCCCTCAAAATAGATCCTGACCCTTCATGGGGAGCACTCGGTTCCTATAAATACCTGCATGAAAACTGTTCAAGAAAAAGGGGCAAAAAAAGGAGAAATAGTTACTATAGTGGAAGAACTCTGAAATTTAATTCAGTTCGTTACTCTGCTGTTTTTAAGTTTTTGATAAGGAAAAACTTTTGAAACCAGTTTTCCGAAGTGTTTTCTTGCAAAAGGGATTCTTGAAATACTGGAACTCTCCATTTTCAGTTCTTTCATTATCCTGTGACGCCCTTATTTTCAGTTCTTTGTCATCTTTGTTTCCATTCTTATTCCCCAAGCTTAGCCTGCTTGTATAAACTTGACTGCCGTTTAGTGAGGCATTTTTCGTTTCTAGGAGAGCTTCAACCTTCAAGCTAAACAGCTTGTGCCCCTTTTACGTTCTGCGATTAGTTTAGTAGATTCGGCTCCTCACAGGTGAGTGTTTATATCTCTGTTTCACTAAAAGCTCTTTTTATTTTATGCATTTCCTTTACTTTTATGTTCGTAATCTTCGCCAAGTTTCTATGGTGTAATGAAGGTTATTCCCGAAGTTTACTTTCTTTGTCAATTGGTCCATTCTTTTGTTAAGCTTTGCTACTTCTAAATGCGAAAGTCCTCATCTCAAGTAGCATATAAGTAGTTCGGTAAAATGTAGGTAGTCGTGTCTTAAGTGCTTCTTTAAAATAGAAAGCCTGAGTAATACGTCAAGAAAATAATAGAGTTGTATCACTAGGCTAACCGAGAAGGTGATCCAGCAGAATGAAACTAAATTTCAAGTAAATAAACAGGACGGATTATGTACAAAAAGATATTGGTAAGGTAATTACATAGGAGATCGGTAAAATTTAGTCTGGCATCCTTTGTCTGGTCACAAGGTACCAACCAGTTAGAAGAAGCCTCATTCCGACCCTTAGCATCTTTGAATACCAAAACCCTTAGTTTCAGGTTCTTATGATACGTAGCTGTAATTAAACCTTGAGAGATCAGAAAAGTCCTTATCCGGTCCCCATTTAAATGTTCAATAGAGATCGGAGGAGAGTTCTTTTCCGATCCTCGCTCAGAATTTTAATAAATATTTAATTGAGGTCGGAAGAGAGTTCTTATCCGATCCTCAAACTTAAAATTTTAATATTTAATAGAGATCGGAAGAGAGTTCTTATCCGATCCTCAAACTTAAAATTTTAATATTTAATAGAGATCGGAAGAGAGTTCTTATCCGATCCTCAAACTTAAAATTTTAATATTTATAAGGAGGTCGGAGGAGAGTTCTTATCCGATCCTCAAGCCAAAATTTTAATTCTTACAAGAGATCGGAGGAGAGTTCTTATCTGATTCTCACTTAAAAACTTTAACACATATTTAAAAGAGGTCGGAGGAGAGTTCTTATCCGATTCTCAACCCAAAATTTTTAACAAATATTTATAGGAGATCGGAGGAGAGTTCTTATCCGACTTCCAAGTCAAATTTTAACAAATACATAAGATGATCCCCCTGAAATAAAATTAATACGCAACAGCAACTCACTAAGGTTGTCTCATTTACTTATGTATCTGGGTAATCCGGATTAGTGAAAAATCAAACATTCCTTTCGGTCAAAAGGATTAACATTCCCCTTCAAGCCCTCCTAACTATGAAGAACGTGAAGTTAAATCTGCTTACCCTCGTTGAGGGACGAGGTGGGGTGCCTAACACCTTCCCCACCCGTTCATGGACCCCGAACCTAGAATCTCTGTTTTTGAAGTGGTTTCATTTTAACT
This sequence comes from Hevea brasiliensis, assembly GCF_030052815.1. Lineage (NCBI taxonomy): Eukaryota > Viridiplantae > Streptophyta > Magnoliopsida > Malpighiales > Euphorbiaceae > Hevea > Hevea brasiliensis. The sequence continues at coordinate 21,469,649 of NC_079499.1, read as the reverse complement.
TGCTTTCACAAATGGTTTTCTTTAATTTCCCTCAAAATTAAAGTGGCGACTCCTCACTTTTCCACTTCGGTGAGTGTTCGTCCAGGCGACCGCAAAACACCTTGCGACAGCTTGATGACTCCACTGGGGACTATTAAAACTTAACCCCGGTCTAGAGGTCCAAAAGTATATTTAATCTTGCGATCAAATCATAGTTAGGCGGGCTCACTCCTCAAGATTCTGTATGTTAATTATTGTTATTCCTGCTAACCATTTTGTTTGTTTTGCTTGTCTTATTTTCTACAGTGCTCTACATTTAAAAAAAAGAAGGAAAAATAAAATTCCCCCTGAATTGGGAAGAGGTAAAGGTGTCCCTTCACACACTGAACACTCACACGATATCCTCACACACTTCAGCCCTATACCCGGGCTTTCTTACCCTTTTAGGAAAGTAGGAGGGAGTCATGTAGTGGTACCCGTGGGTTTTACCCTGTTAGTATCCATGAAGGCTTCTGCTCAAATTGAAACTCGTTCTATTCACTATGATACCCGTGGAATTTTCCCGACAGTATCGTGGGGGATAGAATGGGGCTCCACTGTTTACAGTGGGGGCAATTTGGGAACTTGTGGCTTTTAGAAAATTAGACCTTGAGCCAAACTATCACGATAGTTGAAAGCCGTAGCGAGCTACCTTGTAAGATAGAACTGTCCAACTAGATAGCACCCAGCCGGTATTAGGACTTTCCTTTATTTTAAGATAAAAGGGGCATACTTACTCTTACCCTATTCTGTTTATGTTATTTTGTTCTTATTTTTAAGGGTAATCTTGAATCATACTTAACCCATACATTTTCCTACTTCGATAAATGTGTAGGTATCACTCTGCCAATAGTATAATTCAAGATCACCTGAATTTATCCAGCTAATAAGTTTTCCCTGCAGGCATCACCAAAATAAGATCTATAAAAGGATAAGCATCATTTTTAACATGGCATCCTCGAGTCAGTCGGCATAAGAAGTTCATAATGCTAAACTGTGGTTCGGATCAGCTCATAGTCCAGTACCCCCGCAAAACGATGTTTCCAAGGCACATGCTAGCTTACTGCCTTCATTCAATCTGAACAAAATTGAGGTCAGAATGAACTGCCTTGAGGGTCTGTCTAATGGTTGGAGGTCGCTTCCCGATCAGGTCAAGGTATGATTTGAGGAAAAGTACGGGAGGATTGCAACCTTAATGCGAGTCAAGGTCCAAATCCCGGCATTAAAGGCCATGCTGTCGGTTTGGAGTCCTAAGTACGGGGTATTCTCCTTCAATGATATTGATACAGTTCCCACTATGGAAGAATATCAGGCATTACTAGAAATTCCTTACTCAATGCAGAATCGGATCTACTTACACCTCGAGCATAGGCAGACCTGGAAACGATTGGCACATATGTTGGGTACTTCCCCAGAAGAAGCAAAGGCAAAAGAAACCATCAAAGGGAACACGCATGGATGGTATTGGACCTACCTCGAGAAATGGTTAGAATAATACATTCAAGATAAACAGTGGGACCAGGCTTTATTGATGCTCGCTTTGGCAATCTACGGCTTGATTTTGTTCCCTGGGCCTTCCGGAATCATAACATGCGGTGTTGTAGAAATATTCTGGGCAGTAGAGAAACAGAAGGTCAATCCGATACCTGCGATTCTCGCCGAGACTTTCTTAACCCTTACTTACTGTAGACGGCAAGGCAAGGGGTCCATTAAGTGTTGTTCTCAGCTGTTGCACCTCTGGATTATTAGTCATATGTGTCCGGTGGAGACGAAGGGACTAACTTGGTATCTTGATCAGCCTCTCATCGAGAAAATGGCCCGATTAGTAATCAGTCCGAAGAATGAACAGCAGTGGCGGGAATGGATTTTGAGCTTCAATAGCCACAACTATTGTTGGAGGAAATTGTGGACACCAGCTCAACCCATTTTGGTCAGCACAGGGGATAATCAATCAGTATCTTTGATCGGAGTGACTGGATACACAAGCTACACTCCGGCATTAGTAATGAGGCAGTTCGGCTCAACACAGTCCAGAATCAACATTGAAGAATACCACCAAGGTCATTTCTACCATGAGCTCAAGGAAGAAGAAGGGTTGAAAATGGCTCGCAAATCTTGGGAAAACATCACTCTGACAGAGAGGTCGCCTAAAGGTCCAAGTGCCACACGCGATTATCTTGAATGGAGGGCTGATAGAGACCGAGAACACTCAACTGCAGAATTCGAAGACAGCGACCCTCGCCGAAACATCCTATTAGAAGAAGCTAATAATCGTCTAGCTGACTCACTACAAAAGGCAAATACCGAGAACTCACAACTGCAAGAACAAATAAAACGATTGGAGGACCAACAGCAGAACCTTAAAAGAAAGGTGAGAAGACTCAGGGAAGAGGCAAGGGCCGAAAAAATGGGCTTCGAAAAGCAAGAGGCACGGTGGGAAAATGAAAAAGACTCTCTCCAAGCTGTGGTAAAAGAAGTAGAAGTACTGAATAGTAAGCTTCAGGAAAAAATGAAATACCAAGAGATACTCGTAGAAGAATACAAACAAGAAAACAAAAAGAAGAGGCTCGAATTAAAGGAACAAGCACTACTCATCAACGATATTCTGAAAGAATGTGCTAAGGAAAGGAAAGAGAAAGAAAGACAAGCTGCTCTCTATCAAGAGCTGAAAGAGAATGTCGACCAGCTGGAGAGAACGATAGCACAGGGAAAGTAAGAACTATTACCTGAATCCGAGTATGCTCTGAAAGCATTCGACCCTGCCAAACAAGAAGAAAGGTTATATGAGTATCTCAGAAAATGTCATCTCATTATAAAGAACCTCCCAGAGCCTAGGCCGATGTAAAGAATACGGTGTACAAATTATTCAGTTAATGAAATGATTTTTGGACCACCGTTTAGCAAAATTGTTAATGAATAATATGACTCCTGTAGGAACTCCCTCGCTAGGGTTATGTGAAAAATTGGATGTGCTATATGGACAGGTATCATAAATGCACATTCAATTCAGTCATTCACAGTCAGACTATCGAACGATGCCATGATAAAGTTGATGCTATTACATTCTGGCTCTCAAATGCCACTGTATCCTTCGTCCAGACTAGGACTTTTAGTTTTTTTACGAAATTCGAAATTCATTAAAATTTTTTTTTTACTTCCTCACAGAAAATCAAACATTGCTTCAAACAAGGCAAGTTTGACCAAGCACATGGTTCAGCCCAAGCGAGTGTACTTAACAAGATCCCGAACAAAGAAGATAATGGAAGATCAGGAACAAGTACAGAACCTACAAGGACAGGTTTCCGAATTGAAGGATCAGGTCTCAGAACTTATGAGATTAATGAGGGAAATGTCCCAAAATAAACCCACTGCAAAGCCTAGCCTACCACTACCTCCTCCGCCAGCTGCAACAAATGATCCACACCAAGCTACAACTTCTTTTACCTTCCAGTCACCTATCCCGGACCCGACAATCACTGTCAATCCGGCCACCATAAATAATGACCCATCTTTCCCCTATTATCCAGCTGTTTCTAATCCCGAACCATACCCTTCAGCCCTAGTCCCTCCAGTCCACTCCACCCCTCATCTCCCAACCGGAGGAGCATTTCACGCAGTAGGAGCAGAACATAAGACCAAGGAAAATGAAAAACTGTCTGCTCTAGAGGAAAGAATGAGAGCAATAGAGGGACTGAACATGTACGGCTCGGTTGATGTGGCGTCACTTAGGTTGGTCCCGGACGTGGTGGTGCCACCCAAATTCAAGGTCCCGGATTTCGACAAGTACACCGGGAACTCAGATCCCCGCATTCACCTGGCAACCTACATTGCCAAAATGTCTGCCCTAACAGAAGATGACAGGCTTCTCATTCACTTCTTTCACGAGAGCCTCTCCAGAGCAGCTCTGAGATGGTGCATACAATTGGACAGGAGCAAGCTGCGCTCCTGGAAAGATTTGGCTGATACCTTCTTGAAGCAATACAAATTCAATTGTGATGTGGCACCCACAAGGAGGGACCTCCAGAACCTGGTACAGAGAGACAGGGAAGGCTTCAAGCAGTATGCCCAGAGATGGAGAGAAAAGGCGGCGGAAGTATACCCTCCGGTGACCGACAATGAACTATGTTCCCTGTTCATTGAAACATTGAAGGCCCCCTATTTCAATTTGATGATTGGGAACACTTCCAACAGCTTCTCGGATATCATCCAAGCCGGTGAGAGAATAGAGGCCAACCTAAGGATGGGGCGACTGCAGGAGGTGAATGAGAATCCTGCAAAGAAGACTGCCAGCTTTGGCAAAAAGAAAGAAGGTGAGGTGCATTCCATCACCCGGCAAAACCATTACTCCCCACTTCCCCAGAATAACTATCGGCCATACCCCTCCCCTCATGGCCAAACAATTGCAAACGTCCCACCTCCGTTCCCAAATTATCCACACCCGCGCCCACAATACCCACCACCTGCAAATTATCAACCCAGACCGCTTCCTCCACCTAACCAACCCAGACCACCCCCAAATAACCCGAGACCACCAAGAAATTCTGATCCACCCCTTCCCCTCCCACTAAGTGAAATATACCGATACCTAGTCGGTATAAACCAGATAGTACCAGTTCCCCTAGACCCAATTCAGCCTCCATATCCCAGGTGGTATGATGCCACTGCCCGTTGTGAGTATCATGGAGGAGCACAAGGGCATTCAACTGACAACTGTGGAGCACTCAGGGGGAGAGTGCACGCTTTAATCCGGAACGGATGGCTGAAAATTGAGGGAAATGGTTCCCTCCCTAATGTTACCTCAAACCCATTGCCCAACCATAATGCGGGCAATGGTGTAAATATGATAGAATCTGACGGAGAAAGGTCGACACCGGAGGTAGACGAGCTGATTCCTCACTTTGAGGAAATTTTTGCCGTGGCAATGAGGGAAGGCTACCTTTGCCCTCAGGTATCAGGGTCAGTAAAGAATACGGGATGTCCTTACCATGGAGGGGCAGCTGATCATGAGCTGCGGGACTATGAGGGATTCAAGCAAGAGGTTCAGAACTTGTTATCCCTCAAAATTCTGAGATGCCAGACAAGGTCGAAGACGGAAGGGGGAGTGAACACAACTAGATACAGCCAGGATACTTCTACCTCTAAAGCCAGAATCACCTTCTCACCCCCAGTAGCCTCACCACCAGTAACGGTTATCCAAACTCTGCCTCAGCTCCCTGTCACCAATACTCACGCTGTCCCTTGGAACTATAATTTTCTAGTTTTCACTCAAGGAGCGTCAAGCAGTACATCAGCTCCTAATCTTGCCTCACCTCCGGCACCACCAAAACCATGTTTCACTCCTTATGAGCATTTTAAAATGACTTATGCCGGACCTACCACCAGTACTACTCCCCAATTTAATCTTCAGCCCATCGCTGCCACAAAATCCTCCTTGCTTGAGCAAGAAGTCGAGTTCATAACTCGAAGTGGGAGGTGTTACGGGAACGAAGAGAAAGAAAAGAGGAAAGGGAAAGTAAAAATGGGAGAGTCACTAAAGAATACAGAAGAGGAGGTTAAGAAGACGGAGGAAGTAGAACCTGCCGAACCTAAAGAAGAGGAGGAACTGTTGCTCCAAATAATGAAACAGAGTGAGTATGATGTGGTGGAGCAGTTAAGAAAGACACCAGCCCGAATTTCACTATTATCGCTGATCCTGAGCTCAGAAGTGCACCGACAAGCCTTGCAGAGAATCCTGGATCAAGCCTTCGTAAACCCCGACATCACACCGGGGCAGTTTGAGAAAATAGTGGGACAAATCTAGGCATCCAGTTTTGTTACTTTCTCGGAAGACGAGATAGACCCTGCGGGTTTAAGGCATACTAAAGCTCTGCACGTGACAGTGAAATGTAAGGGATGTATAGTAGCCAAGGTCCTTATTGATAACGGATCAGCCCTCAATGTACTGCCTAGTGCTACCTTGGCAAGGTTACCAGTCGATAAATCAAATATACGTCAAAGTGCTATGGTGGTAAGAGCCTTTGATGGTACCAGAAGAGAAGTATTGGGAGATATTGACTTGCCACTTCAAATTGGCGCATGTACCTTCAACGTCACATTCCAAGTGATGAATATTGAACCGGCCTACACTATGTTGCTGGGGAGGCCGTGGATCCATTCCGCAAATGCTGTTCCTTCAACTTTGCATCAGAAAATAAAGTACATCATGGACGGCAAAATCATCACGGTAAGAGGGGAAGAAGCCATATTAGTCACCAAGCCACAATCACTTCCCTATGTGGAATCTGCTGAGGAGTTGTTGGAAAGCTCTTTCCAGGCCCTCGAATTAAAAGAAAGCAGAAATGAAGGAGCTATGGCTATGGTGGCCAAAGTGATGTCAAGGAATGGGTATCAAGAGGGCAAAGGCTTGGGAATCGCATTGCAAGGAATCATTGAACCTATATCGGCTATCCAGAAGGTAGGCCGTTGTGGTTTGGGTTATGAGGAAGATGCCCTTATGGATTGGCGATTCTGGATGAGGAAAATGCTTCGAGATCAAAGGTTTGACCAGAAAATCGGGAAAATGAAACTAGTCCCGAGAATCACAGAGGTCTTCACTAAACCGGTCATCGAAAATCCGACAGAGGTTGAAGAATCACCTGATGAACCATCCATTGACGTCATCCACCTAGATTCCTTGTATGAGGCTCTGGTCTCGCCAATAGCTGAGGGGCAAAAGTTGGACAACTGGACAGCAGAGGACATCCTTGTACTTAATTTCGAGACCATTCATCAATTAACACCTAATAATTCAATAGACTCGGAAATTCCTTTGGTTAATTTTGAAACCCCCATAACTGCCATTACTTCAAGTGATTCTGAGGTAGAGCTCACAGAAGAAAGCGATGAAAGGGATGAACCTTCCCTAGTACCTTGTGGCGATGAAACACGCACCATAAACCTAGGCACGGAAGAAGTAAAGAGGGAACTTAAGGTTGTGGAGAGTGAGGAATTGGGAGATATGATCAGTTTGCTCAGAGAATTCTTGGACGTATTTTCCTAAAGCTATGATGATATGGTTGGTCTGGACCCCCAGATAGTGATGCATAAAATTCCCCTAGTTCCAGGGACAATCCCGGTGAAGCAGAAGCTAAGAAGAATGAATCCTGACACACTGCTCAAAGTTAGGGATGAGGTCAAGAAACAGTAAGACGCTGGGTTCCTGGAAGTAGTCAAGTATCCCCAATGGATAGCTAACGTTGTCCCGGTAATGAAGAAGGACGGGAGAGTTAGGGTGTGCGTCGATTACAGGGATCTCAATAAAGCAAGCTTAAAAGATGATTTCCCTCTCCCCCACATTGATGTGTTAGTAGACAATGCTGCGGGATTAGGTAGGTGTTCGTGTATTGATGGGGCATCGGGGTATAATCAAATCCCAATGGATGGGGAGGACAAGGAAAAGACAGCTTTTATCACTCAATGGGGGGTATTTTGTTATCGGGTCATGCCTTTCGAGTTGAAGAATGCCGGCGCCACTTACCAATGCGCTATGGTCACATTATTCCACGATATGATGCATAAAGAGGTGGAAGTGTATGTGGATGATATGATCATTAAATCAAGGGGGGAAGAGAGCCACGTGCGGGTGCTGAGGAGTGTATTTGAAAGACTCAGGAAATACCAGCTGAAACTGAACCCTGCCAAGTGCATATTCAGAGCCAGATCTGGAAAGTTGTTGGGATTCATAGTGAGTGAAAAGGGAATTGAAGTTGATCCAGACAAAGTTCGAGCTATTCAAGAGATGCCTTCCCTAAAAACAGAAAGGGAGGTGCGCAGTTTTCTGAGAAAGTTGAACTACATATCGAGATTTATTTCTAATCTCACTGCCAAGGCTGAGCCTATTTTCAGACTACTCCGGAAGAACAATTCCACTCAATAGGATTCAGTTTGCCAAGAGGCTTTTGAGAAAATCAAGCAGTACTTGTCCAACCCACCAGTATTGGTTCCACCAGTGGCGGGAAGGCCTCTGATCTTGTATATGGCAGTCCAGCAAAACTCAATGGGATGTGTTTTGGGGCAACACGATGATACCGGCCGGAAGGAGAGAGCGATTTATTACCTGAGCAAAAAGTTCAATGATTGTGAGTCAAGGTATTCTTTCCTAGAAAAAACTTGCTGTGCACTAGCTTGGACAGCGAATCGCCTCAAGCACTACATGTAGAATCACAAGACATGGCTCATTTCCAGAATGGATCCCATCAAGTATGTATTCGAAAGCCCATTCGTGCCAGGAAGGATAGCCAAGTGGCAAGTCATACTTTCCCAGTATGACATCGTTTATATGACCCGAAAAGCAGTGAAGGGTAGCGTGATCGCTGATCTCCTAGCAGAAAACCCTATCCAGGATTATGAAGCTTTGGATTTTGAGTTCCCTGATGAGCATATTAATGAAGTGACTGCGAAGAAGAGGGGCCAGCCGATGTTTGGGAAATGTATTTCGACGGAGCTGTTAATTTGTCTGGTAATGGAATCGGAGCTGTATTGGTATCCCCGGATGGAAAACACTTTCCGATAGCTATCAAGTTGAGATTTGACTGCACCAACAACATCGCAGAATATGAAGCTTGCGTAATGGGTCTACAGGTTGCCATCGAAATGAAAATCAGGAAGTTGGAGGTATATGGAGACTCAGCTTTGATCATTTATCAGGTCAAGGGAGAATGGCAAACTAAGGATCCTAAGCTAATCCCGTATCAGAAGTACTTACTGAAGCTGATTAAGAAATTCGAGGAAATCTCTTTCACTCATCTTAGTAGAGACAAGAATCAATTTGCTGATGCCTTAGCTACTTTAGCTGTTATGGCTCAAATGGAAGAAGGGCAAATGACTCAGATATTGAAGATTAAAGCAATAAGTGAGCCGGCTTACTACTTCATGATTGAAGAAAAACCAGATGGTAAACCTTGGTATCATGACATCCTATTTTTCTGCAGAACCAGAGAATTCCCTCCAGGGGCGAGCAAGAATGAAAGGAGGATGATTCAGAGATTAGCATTGGGATACTTCCCCAGTGGAGAAATCCTATACAAAAGGAGCTCCAACGGCGAATTGTTGAGATGTGTGGATGCAAAGGAGGCGAAGAAAATCCTTTTCGAGACTCATGAAGGGAACTGTGCCACCCATACTAATGGACATATGATGGCTAAGCAAATCATGCGACGGGGATATTTCTGGACCACCATGGAAAAGGACTGCATCGAATATTTTCGGAAATGCCATAAGTGTCAGATCTATGCAGATCCGATAAATGTTCTGCCTCACAAATTGTTCAACCTCGTCTCACCATGGCCTTTCGTAATGTGGGGCATCGATGTGATTGGTCCCATCAACCCCAAGGCATCCAATGGGCACAGATTTATCCTAGTAGCCATCGACTATTTCTCCAAATGGGTCGAAGCAACATCCTACGCACACATTACGCAGAACACATTTCTCAAATTCCTCAGAACTAACATCATCTGCCGGCACGGCCTCCCCAATGAAATCGTCACTAATAATGCCAAAAATTTGAATGGTCTAAAGATTCAGAAATGGTGTGATCAATACAAGATCCGACATCTCAATTCCTCCCCGTACCGCCCCCAGATGAATGGAGCGGTGGAAGCTGCAAACAAAAACATTAAGAGGATAATCCGGAAAATGACGGTCACATATAGGGATTGGCATGATATGCTTCCCTATGCTCTTCACGCATATCGGACTTCTGTAAGGACCTCAACTGGTGCAACTCCTTACTCACTGGTTCACGGGATGGAAGCAGTGCTACCTATTGAAGTTGAAATTCCTTCCTTAAGGATTCTGAAGGAATCAGGGATTGATGAGTCAGAATGGATCCAGTCGAGGTTGGATCAATTAAACTTGCTGGACGAGAAAAGGCTAGCAGCAGCATGTCATGGGCAGTTATACCAGAGAAGAATGGCCAGGGAATTTGACAAAAGCGTTCGCCCACGAGAATTCCAACCTGGGGACTTAGTTCTGAAGAAAGTGTTACCAAATCAAAACGATCCCCCGGGCAAATGGTCATCAACCTACGAGGGACCCTATGTGGTTAAAAAGGCATTTTCCGGAGGAGCCTTGATCTTGACCCACATGGACGGTGAAGAACTTCCAAGACCTGTGAATGCTGACACCGTTAAGAGATACTATGCCTAAAAAAAAAAAAAAAAAAAAAAAAGGGTAGGGGTGAAAACCCGAAAGGGCGCTCCTAGCAAAATATGTGAAAGAAGGTGAAAACCCTCGAAGGGCACTTTCTGTAAAATGAGTGAAGGATGAAAACCCGAAAGAGCGTCCTGAAAAAGCGAGCAAAAAAAAACCAAAAAAAAAAAACCAAAAAAAAAAAACAAAAAAAAAACAACAAAAATCTAGGGGTGAAAACCCGAAAGGGCATCCCAAGAATCAAAAGGCAGAAATAAGGAAAGGAGTACGAAACTAAGAAGGGAAATAAACCGTCATGGCATGAGACTTCAGAGTACTAGAAATAATGGCAGTTAAGGGACTTCAAAGCTAATTACAAGGAATATGTGAGATCTATCCTTGTACCATTTTCCTTTGAAACTTTATCTTTGTTTTTATTAAAGCCGTAATAAAATCATACTTCATTCCCTATGCTTTTATCTTTCCCTTATACTCATTCTTTAACATTATCCTTCTGCAATCTCGTTATTCAATGCGCTATTAATCAGTTAAAATTTTTGCCATAAGATTAGGATTTGACAATTGATAACCTCACGTACTTTACTATGAGATTTGCAGGGAATGACTTGGAAAAAGGGGGGTAGGGGTGAAAATCCGAAAAGGCGCCCCTAGCAAAATGTGTGAAAGAAGGTGAAAACCCCGAAGGGGCGCCTTCTGTAAAATGAGTGAGGAATGAAAACCCGAAAGGGCATCCTGAAAGAGTGAGCCTAAAAAAAAAAAAAAAAAACTAGAGGTAAAAACCCGGAAGGGCACTTCTAGTCAAATAGACGAAAGGGAAGTGAAAATCCGCAAGGGCACTTTTCGGGAGAAAGACAGAAAAACTGAAGTGGGGCATTTGAAGAAATGGGGTCATAGGTCAAGTCTTGCAACTCATCCTCCATTAATCATTGGCCTTTGGGTTCCTGTTAAGTACACTTCATCAGGGAAGAATTCCTCGTGTCGGGATTAGACTTGCTTTGTAAGTTGATTTTAATTTCCCGCAATTTTTTAATGTTCCAGAATTTAAATTTCCTGTTATCAACCTCTGGTTCCTTGATCTAAGTTGATTTTAATTTTCTAGCATTTAAATTTCCTGTGATCAACCTCTAGTTCCTTGATCTAAGTTGATTTTAATGTTCCAGCATTTAAATTTCCTGTTATCAACCTCTGGTTCCTTGATCTAAGTTGATTTTAATTTTTCTGCATTTAAATTTCCTGTTATCAACCTCTGGTTCCTCGATCTAACTTGATTTTAATTTCCCGCAATTTAAATTTCCTGTTATCAACCTCTGGTTCCTTGATCTAAGTTGATTTTAATTTCCTGCAATTTAAATTTCCTGTTATCAACCTCTGGTTCCTTGATCTAAGTTGATTTTAATTTTCTAGCATCTCTAGGTCACTTACTTAAGTAAGCTCTAAACGCCCAAAATATGGGTCTGAATCTTTACATAATTCCTACACGGGAAATTTTTCCCTTTGATAGAAATTATGTAAAGAGAAGCATTGTCGACACCATATTTTGGCGACCCAGAATCTATAAACTTGGCCAGTCCCCAACATTAAGTCTCCCTTTGCCAGCCAATTACATTTCCGACCTCTCCTTGCCATTTAACCACATTTCTGATCCCTCTTCACAGAGAGTTGAATCAATGCTAAGTCCTCGTATCAGTTAAAGCCTTACCGGTCTCTCAAGTCACTCACCGATCTCTCAAGCCAATTGTCAAATTTCCTGACCAGTCAAGTACATTCCCGATCTCTCTTGTCAAACAAAATTGAACCGACACTATATCTTTATGTCACCGGTCTTATTGCCGATCTCTCATTTTCAGTTTAGGAATAATCAAGTTAAGATTCCAATCCAGTGTAATGATGATCTCGATCTTAAGTGGGTTTGTCAAATTTCCAATTTTAATCGAGTCCCGTTTAGCGTTGGTTCCCTACCGATCTCACGCTCATTGTGTTTTCCGATCTCTCACACTTAGGTTAATAATCACTTACAGTTGCTTCGATAAACTCAGATAATCAAGTGTTTAAATAATTTAGAAATTTTCCGATCACAACCATTCACCGAACAAAAGAGGCATTTCATTTCATTTCATTTCAGAATTTGTACAAGTCATTCGGCTGGGGGATCACCCCCAGCCTGATCTACATTTTGTCCATCTCCTCTCTCACCCTCAGCCTCCTCCTCGCTATCCTCACCTTCATCCTCGGGAGCCAGGTTGGCCATCCAAGAGAAGTCCTCCTCAGGATAACGCTTTTTGAGCTCGGCAAGGAGATCTCTATGAGCATTCACATAAGCGCCGGCCACTCCGGTAACCATCTCTTCTTCTTTCGCTTTGAGCTCCTCAGCAAGGTGAGCAAGTTGAGCAGCTTCATCGGCCCGGAGCGCTTGCACTTCTTCAAGAGCATGATCTCGCTTAGCCAGGACATGAGCTTGCTCGGCCAGCTTGTCCTCATAGAACTTCATTCGCCCCTCAATTTGAGATATGTAGCCCTGAGCGAATGAAAGTTGAGATCGGAGGGAAGCTGCTTCATGACCCATCCTCTCGACCTCTTTACCCAGGCGATGCGCCTTCTCCCGTATGATGTCTTTGGTTCACGGGCACTCCACGTTGAGCTCATGGATCGGGTCAAGATATCATCAAGGTTATCCGGAGACAGCCTATCCCGATCTTCTCGAAGATAGATAGAGGACGCCAAGACCTTGGCGAAACCAAGGTTCTCTCGAACCGTACGATTCTTCTCCAGTGAGTGGACTAAGACTTGGGCACCGCGGGAGAGGGTTCTCACGTTAGGTTGAGAAGGACCCTCTTCTGCGCTCGGAGCAACTGGAGGAGGTGGAGGCGGCTTTTCCCAGCGAGGAGGGGATCAGACCACTTCTACGACCACTGGTCCCGAAGGTTGAGACGAGCCTTCTTGTATTTCCCCGGGCTCATGCCTGGGTGTCTGCATTTCCTCAGCTCGCTTCATCTCCCGTACCTTCTGGGAGATCTCCCTCTTTCGCTTCCGGCTCTCCTTGGAGGCTTCGCCGCTTGCCATACCTGCACAAAGAAGAGGTCAATGAGATCGCTAAGGTCCAAAGATCTGAGATATAGAAAATACCGATGCCGAGAGCAAAGAGCTGAAGCCCGCGATCTTGACCGGTGACCAGCTGCATAGTCCAATGGTGTAGCTCGGCCGTCACGGCATCCAAACAAGAGAACTTCTCTCTAGACGCCTGTTCCTTCAACTCCATCACCATTGCACCCTCTTCCCTATTTAGGGCGATGTGCTTCGTAAGCAAAGGACCCTGATGCAGCCAGCTGCGGGGGAGGCCCTCAAAGCTGTTCGGAATTTTGCTCCTCAGAAGCAGTTCTTCTAATTCTTTAGGGAGGAAGGTAGATCGATAAGAAGCTCACAATGGGGTTTTTCCTGGAAGAACCAATACTCATCGTCCTTGCGACGAGTTAGCCGATGCAGTTCAGCGAACACCTTAGCCGTGGGTTGAAGCCCTTTAGCTCGGCATAGGCCTCGGAAAGCTACCAAGATCCGCCACGAGTTCGAGTGAACTTGAGCGATGCACACTTGGTGATATTTCAAAACTTCTTTGAAGAAGTCGTCCAAAGGGAACCGCAGACCGGCCTTTAATTGTTCTTCGTAAACCATAATCATATCGTTCTCCTCGAAGAAGTGATCGGCATGAAGATCGCCGTGACACTTAATCAATTCGTAGGAATCAGGCCGGATGTTGTACTCCTGGCTGAACGACTGAAGGTCGGTTTCTTGCAAGATTGACGGTAGCTCGTCCATGGGAAGATTTTCCCTCCCTGAAGAAGGCACATGCCTTGATGGTGCTGGTTGTCCCCGAGCTGGAGCGGAGATCCTAGGAAGTTCAGGCTGCGCGCTTTGTTCGACCACCTCCACATCATCGGACGACCACGAGAACTGAATGGAAGGGGGGCTTACTGCTCTCTGACCTTCGGCACCGCTCATTTTCAAAGGAAACAGAAAATTTAAACTAAAAGAAAGATCGAAGCCCTTACAGGAGTCTAATCGGTGTTGGAAGAATTTGAGAAAATGAGAGAATTTTGAAGTTGTTCGCAAGAGACTGAAAATGATATAAGAGAGTAACTGGCTAACCCCACCCCTATTTATACTCGTCCGAGCATTTAATGCTCGCGAGGTTCCAGGTAATGCATCGGATAGTGGGACTCGCCAGCTGTTCTGACATGTCTCGCGAATATTCCCAAGATTCCATAAAGAGATCGGCTAACTAGAGATCAGCAGATTAAGATAAATCTTTTGAATTGCGGATCGGTTTAGGGTCATTTAAATTAAAGGTCAAATCGGGTAAATACTTCAGAGATCGGAAAATAATTAATGCAATAATAATAAGATGATAATTGACAAAATAAAATCTTTACTTCCAAAAGATCAGATTACATCATTTGGGCGATCTCTAGAGATCGGATTGCATTAAAATTGGACTACATCATTTCGGTGATCTCTAGAGATCAGATTATATTGAAAATAAAATACATCATTTGGGCGATCTCTAGAGACCGGTGGAACATCCCATCTAAAGGCCTATGTCAAAGCCTAGTCTCGTGGCTGAGTCAAAAGATGTGGAGACCAGCTGTTGACATCGGATAGATGTACAGCTCAGATGGGGTGATTATGACTCCCATGAAGATAAGAGACGTCGTCATCAATGTTACCACTAGAAACCGAGCCGCTGTCGGAACACCCAGTGCGGGGAGGAGCCAGATGAACGCCAAGGGGCACTCGCTAGTGTTAAGGGGAATATTAGCAGTCTTCTCGCTCGAAATTAGTTCGCCATTTGAATCGGTCGAATGATTCGAGATCGGCACGATCAAGGTCCGCAACCCAGATCGGTTAATTAGTCCAGTTCTCTCACCATCATCAGATGAGGTCATTACGATTCTTCGATCACCGGGATCATAAATTTTCAGTCGGGGAATAAAAAGGTCCATCGGAAAAAGATCAAAAACCACAATCATGGCCGGAACAACTGCCGGAACAACTAGAGCAGGAAAGTAAGGAGGAAAAGAGGAAAATCGAATGGAGAAAATTTTTTGGTCAGGGGTATATATAGGGGGAGATCAAGCATTTATTGCTAAGCAGAAAACGAAGCGGACGTTTTGGGAATCGAGGGAAATTAATGCTTTGACCAGACCGGACCTGATTAAGGGGAGGATCGGAACGATACAGATCGAAAGAAGGGAGGTCGGTATAAAAGATCAGAGAAGGATCATGTTAAGAAGATCGAAAAGGAAGAGAGAGCAGAAAAAAAAGAGAATAAGGCGTCTACCGCTATCGTCATAATCAGAGCCGAGGTAGTTAAAGCGTTGCAGGAGAAATCTCAATCGCACGCCCCTGAATCGCCCGCATTTCTGACATGCGCCAGAGTATGTCAAGACAGCGCTGTACATCCTAATCTCCACCGTTGATCTTACTTGTAAGGACGAGCTCGGAGCCCTCGGATCAAAGAAGAAAACAACAAGATCAGCGCCTTTCACTCCCAGCCCTCGGATCGCCCCGGACAAGAGAATTTAGGACCGTCAGATTAGAAGAAGAAAATGAGAAATATTCTGAAGGGGATCTCAGCCGTCCGTTCTGATCCTCTTTAATTCCTGAACCTCAGATCATGTCCTTCGAAATCCTGACCCTCCATCTCCCTCAAAATAGATCCTGACCCTTCATGGGGAGCACCGGGTTCCTATAAATACCTGCATGAAAACTGTTCAAGAAAAAGGGGCAAAAAAAGGAGAAATAGTTACTATAGTGGAAGAACTCTGAAATTTAATTCAGTTCGTTACTCTACTGTTTTTAAGTTTTTGATAAGGAAAAACTTTTGAAACCAGTTTTTCGAAGTGTTTTCTTGCAAAAGGGATTCTTGAAATACTGGAACTCTCCATTTTTAGTTCTTTCATTATCCTGTGACGCCCTTATTTTTAGTTCTTTGTCATCTTTGTTTCCATTCTTATTCCCTAAGCTCAACTTGCTTGTATAAACTTGACTCCCGTTTAGCGAGGCATTTTTCGTTTCTAGGAGAGCTTCAGCCTTCAAGCTAAACAGCTTGTGCCCCTATTACGTTCTGCGATTAGTTTAGTAGATTCGGCTCCTCACAGGTGAGTGTTTATATCTCTGTTTCACTAAAAGCTCTTTTTATTTTACGCATTTCCTTTACTTTTATGTTCGTAGTCTTCGCCAAGTTTCTGTGGTGCAATGAAGGTTATTCCCGAAGTTTACTTTCTTTGTCAATTGGTCCATTCTTTTGTTAAGCTTTGCTACTTCTAAATGCGAAAGTCCTCATCTTAAGTAGCGTATAAGTAGTTCGGTAAAATATAGGTAGTCGTGTCTTAAGTGCTTCTTTAAAATAGAAAGCCTGAGTAATACGTCAAGAAAATAATAGAGTTGTATCACTAGGCTAACCGAGAAGGTGATCCAGCAGAATGAAACTAAATTTCAAGTAAATAAACAGGATGGATTATGTACAAAAAGGTATTGGTAAGGTAATTAGATAGGAGATCGGTAAAATTTAGTCTGGCATCCTTTGTCTGGTCACAAGGTACCAACCAGTTAGAAGAAGCCTTATTCCGACCCTTAGCATCTTTGAATACTGAAACTCTTAGTTTCAGGTTCTTATGATACGTAGCTGTAATTAAACCTTGAGAGATCGGAAAAGTCCTTATCCGGTCCCCATTTAAATGTTCAATAGAGGTCGGAGGAGAGTTCTTATCCGATCCTCGCCCAGAATTTTAATAAATATTTAATAGAGGTCGGAGGAGAGTTCTTATCCGATCCTCAAGCCAAAATTTTAATTCTTACAAGAGATCGGAGGAGAGTTCTTATCCGATTCTCACTTAAAAACTTTAACACATATTTAAAAGAGGTCGGAGGAGAGTTCTTATCCGATTCTCACTTAAAAACTTTAACACATATTTAAAAGAGGTCGGAGGAGAGTTCTTATCCGATTCTCAACCCAAAATTTTTAACAAATATTTATAGGAGATCGGAGGAGAGTTCTTATCCGACTTCCAAGTTAAATTTTAACAAATACGTAAGATGATCCCCCTGAAATAAAATTAATACGCAACAGCAACTCACTAAGGTTGTCTCGTTTACTTATGTATCTGGGTAATCCGGATTAGTGAAAAATCAAACATTCCTTTCGGTCAAAAGGATTAACATTCCCCTTCAAGCCCTCCTAACTATGAAGAACGTGAAGTTAAATCTGCTTACCCTCGTTGAGGGATGAGGTGGGGTGCCTAACACCTTCCCCACCCGTTCATGGACCCCGAACCTAGAATCTCTATTTTTGAAGTGGTTTCATTTTAACTTGCTTTCACAAATGGTTTTCTTTAATTTCCCTCAAAATTAAAGTGGCGACTCCTCACTTTTCCACTTCGGTGAGTGTTCGTCCAGGCGACCGCAAAACACCTTGCGACAAATAACTATGGATTTTGTAATGGGACTTCCGAGGACACAGAAGAGTCATGATGCAGTGTGGGTCATTGTTGACAGACTAACTAAGTCTTCTTATTTTCTGCCAGTCCGAATGGACTACAGTTTAGACAGATTGGCTAGATTGTACATCGATGAGATTGTGAGACTGCATGGAGTGCCAGTATCTATCGTATCAGACAGAGATTCTAGGTTCACTTCTAGATGGGGTAGTCTTCAAAGAGCCCTAGGAACTAGATTAAACTTCAGTACAGCATTCCACCCACAGACAGATGGCCAGTCTGAGAGAGTAATTCAGATCTTGGAGGACATGCTACGGGCTTGTGTGATTGAGTTTGAGGGTAGTTGGGATACACACTTGCCTTTGATTGAGTTTGCTTACAACAACAGCTACCAATCAAGCATTGGGATACCTCCATATAAAGCTTTGTATGGCAGAAAATGTAGAACCCCGTTGTGTTGGGATGACGTGGGTGAAAGAAAAATGATTGGACCCGAAATTGTTCAATAGACTGAAGAGAAAATTAGGGTGATCAGGGGTCGACTTAAAGCTGCATCAGACCATCAAAAGTCCTATGTTGATTTGAAAAGAAGGGATATTGAGTATGCAGTGGGTGAGAAAGTTTTCCTCAAGGTTTCTCCTTGGAAGAGGATTATGAGATTCGGCAGGAAGGGAAAACTAAGTCCTCGTTTTATCGGGCCATATGAGGTTCTGGAAAGAGTGGGTCCTTTGGCATATCGGTTGGCACTACCTCCAGAGTTGGAGAAGATACATAATGTCTTCCATGTGTCTATGTTGAGGAGGTACCGATCAAACCCATCTCATGTACTACCAGTAGAAGAAATAGAAGTGAATCCAGACCTCACGTATGAAGAAAAACCCATAAAGATTCTGGCTTATGAGGTGAAGCAGCTACGGAATAAGCAGATACCATTGGTAAAAGTGCTGTGGAACCATCATTCGAGCCAAGAGGCTACTTAGGAACGAGAAGAGGACATGAGGAGACAACACCCACAGCTATTCAGAGATTGATACCAGGTAAAAATTTCGAGGCGAAATTTATTTAAGGGGGGGAGAATTGTAACACCCCCGTTGCATAGCCTGGTATATTTCACTATTTCGGTGACCGGTGTCGGTCCGGACAATTAATGGGATTAGGGCCACACTTAAGACAACTTGAGAAGCCATAAACACAAATAATTAGTAATGTTTAATTAGTTAACTATAAATAAGAAAAATAGAACATAAGAGGTTAAACGAGCCGAGAGTCACAGCGATGAGTGACCTCCTCGGGAACGACTGCGAAGTCATTTTAAACTCAAATTTCAAACCGTAAAAAGTGACGCTGTGGTCCTTAGGACCCTTATGAACACAGTGGAAAAGAGAAAATCATGAAAAAGAACTGTTAAGCCAGTCAAATAATTAGGTCAGGGAGCCGGAAGAAATATGGAATTATTTACAAACCGGGATGAACAGGCGAGGGGCAATTTGGTCAATTGACCCCGAGAGCTGACTCCTGACCTAACTGTCAAATAAAATTGGAGAAAAGAAAATTTCAGAATCGAGAATTAAATTAAAGAACTAATAGAAAAAAATAAATAGAAAAAAAAAAAGAAAAAAGGAAAGAAGATGGAAAAGTCAAAAGTGATGACATCATGCATGATGTCATAAACAAATTAATTAAATTATTTATTAAATTAGATTTTTAATGGTCTTCCATAGCAAAATAAATAAAAGCAAACAAAAGAAAAGAAAAATAGAAAATCCCTTCTTCTCCTCCCTTGGTTGCCGCCTCACCATCACCACATATCCTCCATGGAATTTTCTTCCATTAAGCTTACACTAAGCTTAATTTTTCCTTACTCAACCTTAATAAATCCTATAAAAACTCTACTAAAGCTTATTATTATTACTTAAGAAGGAGATTACAAGAAGAAAAAAAGAAGCAAAAGATAGGGTTTTGAAGATTAAGTTGAGGTTAGTATGTTAACCCCTTTTTTTATTCATTTAAATGCATAATTAGTTGTGAAAATGAGCATGGAACTTGATTAAATGAAACAAATATGGGGGAAGGACAAACTGAATTTTTGGCCAGCTTGAGGGGAGTATGAAATTGAATGGTTTGATGCTTTAGAATCAGTTTAAAAGCTTTGATTAGTTGAATGGTTAAGACTAAGTGCACTACTTGTGATTAAATGCATGAGATGGAGGAGTTAAGGTTTGAAGGTTAGGGTTTGTGAACCAAAATTTGGAGAAATGCATAAATGGCATGTTTGACCTATTGTGAAGTGAAATAATGGTTAATTATGACCAAATAAGTTGTGTGGGAATGATAAGAAATTAAGTTAAATTCGGAGGTAAATGGTCATGCTTGTGAGATGACCAAACCTACTTTGAAGGACCAAAACTCAAATTTTACAAGTCCAATTGATATGCCACCAATTGGGGATGAAAATAGACATAAAATAGCACAATTTTCATTAAGGAACCATGGCCAAAAACTGACCAAACTTAGTGAACCAATTGACCAAAATGAAATGAGAGCAGGCTGCCACTGCACAAACTGACCAAATGAACAGTAAACTGTTCATTTGGTCATAACTCGAGCTAGGAAGGTCACATTGACCTAAAATTTTACCAGAAATTAGATAAGATATGGACCTAAAACTTTCATGAAGAGCACCATCCCAAATTATACCATTAACCTAGTTAAATTATTGAGCAAAGTGGAGTTACTGTACCTGCGATTCTGCAGAATTGCCATTGAGCAGTAAAGTTCCAATGGCTATAACTCTCTCTAGAAAACTCCGATTTAGGCGATTCTTAAACCGATGGAAACCTAAGACATAGTAGAACATTTCATATGAAGAAAGTTAGACCAAATTATGAATCTAACTTGATCAAATTACTGAACAAAATTGGACCAAAAGTCTGCCAGAACCAAAATCTCAGCATGAACAGTGCACGTGAACAGTAATTGTATTTTGGCCATAACTTGAGCTACAAAACTCCGATTGGAGTGATCCAAAAATGATAATACACTTAAGACAATAAGGAACATTTTCTATGAAGGAAGTTTTGCCAAATTCCAACAGTAGATTGACCAATGGAACAGTGCAACTTCGAAGCACCAAAATCGAAAATTGGCAATTTTGACAAAATGACCTAAGCTTTGAGAAAATGACCAAAACCAACAAGTTTAATGACCAAAATGTGGTATGTGGGTGAAGTTGGAGTTCCCATACCTTTAAGCCTTAAAAAGTCAACAATTTGACTTGAATAGTGTAGTAAATAGTAACCCGAAACACAAAAACTTTGAGAATGTCGAATTTAACGTAATAGAGCTAGTTAAAGTGAAGTTAAATTTATTTTTGGACTTATGTTAAGTTATGGTACTGAAACACTATGAAATTGTGTATTTCAGCTGAAAAAGACTTGGAAGCTCGGAGAGACTGAGTCAAGGCCCAGAGGCGACTCCAGTCAGGTTTGTGCACAATAAATTTATGTAATTGTTTTCCAATTGAAAATTTGAGTTGCTATACTTTATGAAATCGCTGTGTTATTTATGAATTTTGTTGCCACTGTGACTACAAAAATGACTTTGAAAATTGTTTGGGATCTCTCATAAATTATTGAAAACAATTGTTTTAAATTGATTTTGGATTTACACTTAGCATGACAGTATCACATTTCCTCCTCCATTTATGGGGTTGAGATCGTTTATTTTCCTCCCTCTCTGGCTTGCCAGTTGAGGTTGTAGATCGGATGAGTACTCATTAGCTAGCTAGCCACCTCCCTCATTGATTTCGATTAATGGGGTTGTAGATTGCTTTGTCGTGGCGTACAACACGGCATTGATCGGAAATTTTGTGTAATGGCTTAAGCTGTGTATGATTTTGGCAACACTGTGTTTATGAAATTGTTTGACTAAACTGTGTTTAATATATTATTTAACAAAATGAGTTGTTATGAGCTTTGATATTTGTGAAATGTGATTGTGAAGTATTCAAATTATGTTTCATCAAGAAATAATTTATGTATCGCATTTTAAATTTTTATTGTGCACCACTGAGTATTTTTATACTCAGCGATAGCTTATTTTGTTGTCGCAGATAAGAGCAAGGAGAAAGCAGCAGAGTGAGCTGCTGTTTAATCGAAGACTACTCTGACCATTTTGTACGGGTATTATTTTATGCCCTTGTAGATAAATTTTGATGTAAATATGGAAATGTTGTATGTATCAATATAAAGTCGAGCAGTTGTAAATAAATTGTAATAATATTATTTTGGATTTTCTTCTGTAAATCTAATATTTATACATATGAATTTCCTGCTTTATGTTTTGTGAATGGAATTATTAAATATTCTGAGTTGACAAATTTGATTTGGATTGTGGAACTGTTTTGGAATGAATTGATTTGAGTTGAATTGTGAATTATTGAAGGTTGGGAGTTGTGAAATATTTTTGGATGTGCTTTTTTACAGGTCTTTGAAGAACTGGTTTCTCAAAATACAGAGGGAACTCTATCAAAATTTTTATAAAATTTGCGGCAAAATTAAAATGGACAAAAATTTTTATTAGTATTTAAACTTGAATAAATGATTTTAAATTCTTATCAAAATGCTCACCACTTCCAAAATGTAAGAAAATTGTTTTAAAATCCCTTGTAGGATACTTAATGAGTTATCGGTAGGTGAAGTTCGATAGTTCATTAAGTATTCTACGGGATCATATTATGCCTTACAGAGGGGTAAGGTGTGACAATATAGTCGATCCCCATTAATCGATCTTACCTGTCCGATCTCCTTGCCATGCTTATGGAATTTTCCTTTGTTACATCATGGAGACGATTAGATCTCGTTAACCAATGCGTCACCTAAGGCCTCGTGAGCATTTAATGCTCGGACAAGTATAAATAAAAGGGGGGGGGGGGGGGGAGGGTGTTAGCCATTTACATACTTATGTTGTTTTCTGATTCTTTGCTCACCCCAAATCTCCTTGAAGGCTTTTCTCAATTTCCTGATTTCTTCGGCACCGATTCATTATCAGGTAGTAGTTTTTATCTATTTTTGGTTATTTTTTCTCCATTATCTGAAATGAGTGGCACCGACGATCAGAGAGTTGTAAGCCTACTTTCCATTCACGTTTCTTGGTCTTCCGATGAAAGTGATGAGGCCAAACTGAGCAGGCAACCCAAAGCCGTTAGGGCTATCATTCCAACCACTAGTAAGCCAATAGGGCTAAATCGACAACAAGCCTCGATCATAAGGACAGAGCCTCCCATGGTAGATGAGCTCACCTTAGTTATGGGGAAGTCCAATCTTGAGTTAATAAGCCAGGAGTTCGACCTTCCACCCGACGCCTTCGAACTCATTCGATGTCACGGGGACTTTCGCACAGATCACTACTTTGATGTGGTCGATATGATTGTGGTATATGAGGAGCAGCTGAACGCTAGGTTATGGTTTCCTATGGAGTCATTTTACAAGGACTTCTTGAAGTATACCCAGGTTTCCATTGCCCAGGTACATCCGAACTCATGGCGAACCCTAGTGGCTTTTAAAGGATTATGCCAAGCTAAAGGACTCGAACCTACAATGAAGGTTTTCATCGAACTACGTAGGCTTGTTCGACAGAAGGACCATGAGTTTTGGTTATTTCAAGTAAAACCATGCTGTGGATTGTTCACCGATCTCCCATCTTTGCTCAAAAATTAGAAAGATCGGTTCTTCGTACTTTAAAGTAAAGACCCCCATGGCTTCGAGGGGATTCCCTAAAGTTGGAATTATTTGGCCGAGAAGCCAGAGAGAAGAGTCATGTTGACTAATATCGAGAGCACCATGGTAATGGAGCTCAAGAGCCAAGCAAACTCTTGCAAATATTCATGCCTAGATGTGATCATGGTCGAACTCTAGTGGTGGTTAATGAGTGTGATCGCTCATGAGAACATCCAGCTGCAACTCTCTGATCTGGATCCCGGGATGGGTAAAACCTGAATTTTTAATCTCTTAGTCCCTGGCGATCTCACTAATCTCATTTTTTTGTGCAGATATGGCTAGAAATGAGGCAGTGAGGGAAGCTCGAAAGCGGAATAAAGAGCTCAGCAGGAAGGCATTAAAAATGAAGAGATCTGAAGCTCAGAAGAGAGCCCAAACTAAAAAGATGAGCTTAGAGGTTCTAATCCAAGATCAATCTATACCATAAGGGCAAATCCTTGCCGTGGAGCCTCCCGCCGGATCTAAAACTCCTCCCCAACCTCTGATCACTTCGGCTTCAGAGGGCGGATCCTTAAGATAGGGAACTTCATCTGGACAACCTCTTTCACAAGCCGCTAGAATACTACTCCAATCATTGGAGAAAAATAAATCAGTGCAGGGAAATCTTGATTTGGCAAAAGTATTAAGCGCCACGATCTGTTTCTTGAGGATCGGACTAGAATGGGTCTTGAAAATATTGATGATCTTCTTAGCCTTTCAATGAGCTTGAGCTCAGAAGTAATGGCAACCCAGCACGTGGTCAGAGAGAAGGTTTATCTTATGAAGAGGGAGATGTCGAGGCTGTCTCAAGACATGGTGTCAATGCAAAACCAACTCTCTGCCACAAATGCCCGGGTCATTGAGCTGGAAGAACAAATGAAGTCTTACGAAAAGAAGGCAGCTCGGCTAGAAAAGGAGCTTGATGATGTCCGGATTAAGTTCTTTGAAGAGATTCAAGCGAAGGATGAGGAGGCTCTAAAGAAAGAAGTTGGGGCTTATGTGACAGCCCATAGTGATCTCCTTACCGAGCTTGTCAAACGTTATCCCGACGAGGACTTTGCTTGGCTCGAGGAACTTGCTCCGGGTGCTGAAGCTAAGAGTGAGGGCGAACAAGAGAGAGAGGGGGGAGTAAATGTTGAAGATGAAACTAAAGAGCAGGCTAGGGAAGATCCTCCTGCCAAATGATTTGTGTTTTTCTATTTCTTGGGATGAAATTTAAAGTTCTTTTTTTGTGATTAAATTTTGGTAAGATTGGAAAATATTAAACTAAGTATGGATGAGTACTGAATCAACCCCCACTTGATCAGATAAGCTCAGACACGGAACTTAAGATTGGTTATTAATCATGAAACAATTGTTTAAAGGGATTGGATAAATTTAATCGCGAGTGCGAGATCATAAAGCCTTATAACTGAGAACCGGTTAAAACTTAGACACATATATGAAAATGATTTGAGAACAGGTCTTAGCCTGAATTTGATGAATTCGGGACTGCTTATTAAAGATCGGTTAAAACATTAACTTAGTTAAACACTTAGAACAATTTGGGCGAGGTAACTGATCACAACTCGTCCCAGAATTTGGAATCTTGAACGTGAGGAGATCAGAAAACAAAATACAAAATCAGTGGTCTGAAAGTTAATCAAAACGAGTAGGGGAGATCGAAAAAGACTTAGTTTGAGCGCACTTTGAAGTTTATTATTTATCTGGGAGGTTACTAGCTCAAAGAAAATGACCTGGGGTTGGATAACTAGTTGAGATCGATCAAACGCCTACTAGGGGGATCGGCATAATTACAATTATTCGAACTATGATTTTGAAGATTGACCAAAATATGGTGTCTACAGCTATCCTTCTTTACATGTTTTCTATTAAAGGGAATGAAATTCTCTTTCATAGGAATCATGTAAAGATTTTGAACCATATTTTGGGTGACTGAGATGTTGGAATTAGAATCAACCTGAATCTTGGAGTCAGATGTTAATGCTGAAAATTAAAATCAACTTGGATTTTGGATCCTGAGGTTGATGTCAAGAAATTAAATGCTGCAAATTAAAATCAATTTGCATCTTGAATCTAGTGGTTGATAACGAAAATTAAAATATTGAAAATTAAAATCAACTTGGATTTTAGATCCAGAGGTTGATAACTTGAAATTAAATATTGTAAATTAAAATCAACTTGAGTCTTAAACTCAGAGGTTGATAACAAAAAATTAAAATCAACTTGGATCTTGAACCCAGAGGTTGATGGCAAGAAATTAAAATGCTGAAAATTAAAGTCAACTTGGGTCTTGAACCCAGAGGTCAATAAATGTGAAAAATTAAAATCAACTTGGATCTTGAACCCAGAGGTTGATGGCAAGAAATTAAAATGCTGAAAATTAAAGTCAACTTAGGTCTTGAACCCAGAGGTCGATAAATGTGGAAAATTAAAATCAACTTGGATCTTGAACCCAGAGGTTGATGGCAAGACATTAAAATCAACTTGGATCTTGAACCCAAAGGTTGATGGCAAGAAATTAAAATCAACCTGGATCTTGAATCCAGAGGTTGATAACTGGAAATTAAAATTACTTAGATTTTGAATCTAGAGGTTAATGACATGAATTTAAAATGCTGGAAATTAAAATCAACTTGGATATTGAATGCAGAGGTCGATAACATGAATTTAAAATGTTGGAAATTAAAATCAACTTGGATCTTGAATCCAGAGGTTGATAATTGAAAATTAAAATCAACTTGGATCTTGAATCTAGAGGTTGATAATTGAAAATTAAAATCAACTTGGATCTTGAATCCAGAGGTTGATGATATGAATTTAAAATGCTGAAAATTAAAATCAACTTGAGTCTTGAACTCAGAGGTTGATAACAAGAAATTAAAATCAATTTGGATCTTGAATCCAGAGGTTAATGGCAGAAAATTAAAATCAACTTGGATTTTGAATCCAGAAGTTGATGACATTAATTTAAAATGCTAAAAATAAAAATCAACTTGGATCTTGAATTCAGAGGTTGATAACTAGAAATTAAAATCAACTTAGATCTTGAATCCAGAGGTTGATGGCAGGAATTTAAAAAGTAATACCCCGAACCTCTAAGCTCTGAATAGTATCATTTTTGGTCTGTGACTTGTACTATTCAAACATACCTTGAGGATCAAAAATAAAGTAAAAATTTATTGAGATAGACACAATAAAAATTCAAGTGACCTAAAAATATAAGGACTCATCGGGTATGTTGAAAAAGAGGGATTATGACCCAATGAGGGGCATTTTTGTCAATTCACCTCAAGAGTTGACTTTTGACTAAAATGTTAATTTAATAAAATGAAATTAATCAATTGAATCATGGAATAATTTTTTTAGGAAAAGAATTCAAGTATAAAGTGAAAAGAAAATAAAAGAAACAAAAATATCTATAATTTTAAGTCCATTTTGACCCAATTAAAATTTTAGGACCAATGGGCTTTGGACAACTCATTAAATGAATTAAATAAAATCAAAATTTGGGGATAAGTATTAAAAAAAAAAAAAAACCTCTTCCTCCCCCATTTTATGTGCCGCCCCACCTCCCCTCTCCCTCTCTCTTTCTTTCTTTCTTCGTCTTCCTTCTTCCTCCATTGACACCCATTCTCCAAACTCAATTTCCTTACTTTTCTTTCATGAGTTTTCCCATCTAACTTGTAGTAAACACCAAATTAAACCTTGATTGAGAGATTAAAATAAGAGGAACAAGAATTTGGGAGAAATTGAAAGTTGGAAAAAATCATCAAGAGGTAAGCTTCTTTAATGCTTAATTAGTTATACTAGCTTTGGATTAAGTTAACTTATGATGAAATTTCATAAGAAATTGAAGGGAATCATGCATGGAACCTAAACTAGGGTTTTGGCCAATTTGGGGAAAATTAGGGTTTGATGTATTTTATTGTAATTGAAGATGAAATCAAGCTTAGTTGAAGTAGTATACATGATAGGGGTAAGGAGATTGCATGAGATTTGCATAAATTGAATTATGGAAGATTAAGGTTCATGAGGAAATTAGGCTTTGGTGCTAGAGAGTGAAATTGATGTGTGTAATATTAAATTATGACTACTTAGCATGAATTGAATGTGGGTTAATGTTAGTTGGTGGAAGGAGTTAATGGAATGGTATGGATTAGGGGAAATTGTAAACTAGGGTTTTGGAAAATTATTGGTTTTGTGCTAGAAAGTGCCATTGATGTGTTTAATGTTAAATTATGGTCATTTGGGTTGAATTAAATCTGAATTGAGGTTGGTTAGTGGAAGTAATTGAAGAAATGAAAATTTAACCTAGGGCAGAATTTTACACACTAAGTCTAGTGTGTTTAACAGCTTATAAGTTGAGCTACACAACTCCAATTGGTGTGAAATCACTTGGAAATGAAACTTAAAACATAGGGCTAAAATTTTCATGAAGAGACCTAACCCAGAAACTGCCCAAAAATTGCCTAAAACTTGGCTTAAACCTGGAGATGAAATTCTGGAATTTGCAGTGTGCTGACATGAATAGTAAATTTTGCAATATCATAACTCTCTCTAAAAAACTCCACTTTAGGTGATTCTTAAACAGATTAAAACCTAAAATATAGTAGAACATTTCATATGAAGAACTTTAGGCCAAATTATGGACTTAACCTAATCAAATTGTTAAGCAAAGTTGAGTCATCAAATCTACCAAAATCTAGAAATCTACAAATTGACCATATAAACAGTAAACTTTGCAAGGCTATAACTCTCTCTAGAAAACTCCGATTACGGTGATTCTTGAACTGATAGAAACTTAAAACATAGTAGAATATTTTGTATAAAGAACTTGAAGCTAATTATGAACTTAACCCAACCAAATTGCCAAGAAAAATTGAGTCGATAAATCTACCAGAACATGAATAGTAATGTAAACAGTAATTTTTGCATGGCCATAACTTTCTCTAGAAAACTTCAAATGAGGTGATTTAAAAAGGAAAATAAAGATGAGACCTAGAGGGACAATTTTCGTGAAGAATACCTCACTAAATTATGATTAGAACTAGGCAAAAATTGGGTTTAAAGATTAGAGCACTAAGCTATCCAAAATTCAAAACTCTTTAAAATTTGCAAAGCTAACTTGATATGCATTAGACATTCATGTAATGAGCACTTGGCAACAATTGAGATGAGTATTGAGGTATTCTATTTGTGTATTTTCAGTAGAGAAAGTGTAATACCCCGAACCATCGAGTTATGAATAGTATCATTTTTGGTCTGTGACTAGTACTATTCAAAGACACGTTAAGGATCAAAAATAAAAGGAAAATTAATAGAGATAGACACAATAAAAATTCAAATGAATAAAAAACATAAGGACTAATTGGGTATTATGAAAAGAGAGATTTTGATTCGATGAAGGGCATTTTGGTCAATTCACCTCAAAAGTTAACTTTTAACCAAAATTTTAATTAAATTAAATGAAATTAATGAATTGAATTATGGGGTAAAATTTGAAGAAAAATTTAAGAAATAAAAACTTAGAATTTCATATCCATTATGATAAAATTAAAATTAATGACTTTTGGGCTTTTGACAATTAAATTTAATTATTTAATTAAAAAGGAATAAATAAGTATAAAAGAAGACAAAGTCTCCTTCTCTTCTGCATTCATTGCTGCCACTCACCCTCTCTCCCTCTCTCTTTCTTCTTCACTCTTCCATTCATAAGCTTTCCCAACCTTTGATTCCCCACATTTCTTCCATTAATCTTCCACCAAATTAATAGAAAAACCTTGATTAAGCATCAAAGTGAAGATTGAAATAAGAAGGACAAGAGACTTGGAAGAAAAATTAAAGTTGGAAAGAAATCAACAAGAGGTAAGTTTCTTTTCTTGCTTGATTGTGATAAAATTTCATGAGTAATTGAAAAGAACCACACATGGAACCTAAACTAGGGTTTTGGCCAATTTGGAGAAAATTAGGGTTTGATGTATTTTAATGTAATTAATGATGAAATCAAGCTTAGTTAAAGTAGTATGCATGATTGGGGTAGTGTAATTGCATGAGAATTTCATAAATTGAATTATGGAATATTAGGGTTTATAAGGAAATTAGGGCTTTTATGGTAGGTAGTGAAATTGATGTGGGCAATGCTAAATTATGACTAATTAGCATGAATTGAATGTGGGTTATGTTAGTTGGTGGAAGGAATTAATGGAATGACATGGATTAGGGAAAATTACAAACTTGGGTGTTGCAAAATTTGGGGTTTTTGTGCTATGAGTGCTATGGATGTGTCAATGCTAAATTATAGTCATTTGGGGTGAATTAAATGTGAATTGAGGTTGGTTAGTGGGAGTAATTAAAGAAATGAAAATTTGAACCTAGGGCAAAATTTTACACACTAAGTTTAGTGTGTTTGACAGCCCATAAATTGAGCTACACAACTCTAGTTGGTGTGAAACTAATTGGAAATGAAACTTAAGACATAGAACTAGAATTTTCATGAAGAGACTTAACCTAGAAACTGCCCAGAAATTGCCTAAAACTTGGCTTGAACTTGGAGATAAAATTCTGGAACCTGCAGAATTAAACACCTGAATAGTAAATTTTGCATGGCCATAACTCTCTCTAGAAAACTCTGATTTAGGTGATTTTTAAACCAATGGAAACCTAAAACATAGTAGAACATTTCATATGAAGAACTTAAGGCCAAATTATGAACTTAACCCAATCAAATTGCTAAGCAAATTTGAGTCACCAAATCTGCCAAAAATCTGGAAATCTGCAAATTTACCATATGAACAGTAAATTTTGCAAGACTATAACTCTCTCTAGAAAACTCTGATTTATATAATTCTTGAATTGATAAAACCTTCAAATATAGTAGAACATTTTGTATGAAGAACTTGAAGCCTAATTACGAACTTAACCCAACCAAATTGCTAAGCAAAGTTGAGTTGATAAATTTGCCAGAGTAATAAATAGTAATGTAAACAGTAAAATTTAAACAGCCATAACTCTCTTTAGAAAGCTCCAATTTAGGTGATTCTTGAACCGATGGAAACTTAAAATATAGTATAACATTTCATATGAAGAACTCGGAGCCAAATTATGAACGTAACCTGATCAAATTATTGGCCAAAGTTAAGTCACCAAAGCGACTAGAAGTAGCCTCACATGAACAGTAAAATTTATTTGACTATAAATTTGGCTTCACAACTCCAAATGTGGTGATTTAAAAAGAGAAATAAAGATAAGACCTAGAGGGACAATTTTCATGAAGAATACCTCATCAAATTATGATTGAAACTAGGTAAAAATTGGATCCAAAGTTCAATGTACCAAGCTGCTAGAAAACCAAAACTTTCTAAAATTTGCAAAGCTAACTTGGGATATATTAGACACTCATGTAATGAGCACTTGGCATCAATTAAGATGAGTATTGAAGAAGTCTATTTGTGTGTTTTCAGTAGAAAAAGAAGTTAGAATGGGCAAGGAGAAGTAAGTAACAAGAAAGAAGAAATATTGAAGGCTTGTGCACAACTAACCTTTTCTTCATTTTTAAACTTGTAAATTATTTGAAATGTGTTTATTTGAATGAGTTTTCTTTGACAAGTTACTTTGAATGAAATATGATTTTTCTCTTGCCTTTGAGAAATTTGGGTGTTGCCACCTCTATATGGATATTATGATGATTTGAATGTGTTCATTGATTTATAAATGTGATTGTTGATTGTTGATTCAAAGTTCAATGTACCAAGCTGCCAGAAAATCAAAACTTTTTAAAATTTACAAAGCTAACTTGGGATGCATTAGACACTCATGTAATGAGTACTTGGTAACAATTAAGATGAGTATTGAGGCATTCTATTTGTGTGTTTTCAGTAGAAAAAGAAGTTGGAACGGGCAAGGAGAAGTAAGTAACAAGAAAGAAGAAATATTGAAGGTTTGTGCACAACTAAACTTTTCTTCGTTTTTAAACTTGTAAATTATTGGGAATGTGTTTATTTGAATGAGTTTGCTTTGAACAAGTTACTTTTACTGAAATATGGGTTTTCTCTTGCCTTTGAGAAATTTGGGTGTTGCCACCTCTATATGGATATTATGATGATTTGAATGTGTTCATTGGTTTATAAATGTGATTGTTGAGTGAAAAACTTTTGAAAACTATTTTGAAATCACAGTTAGCATGACAGTCCCTTTCGGAACTCCCCAATAGTAATGGCTACTTAGGGTTGATAATGGATATTGATTATGTCTCCTATTAATAACGGTTAATGGGATAAGACTACATGAGTACTAATTCGCTAGCTAGCCCTTCCCTCATTAATAATGGTTAGTGCGGTTGAGATTGCTTTGTCATGGTGTACAATAGGACACTGATCATGAAATTTTGTGTCATGGCCTAAACTGTGTGTTGATGTTAGCAACACTAATGCTTTGTAAATTGTGATTTATGAAGTGTGATTTCTCATTTGAAATGTTATTCCAATAAATGGCTCTTATGGACTTAGAACTATTGTGAAGTTTTCATGCTTAAGAAAAATATGATTTATTATGCTTTGATAAGTTTTACTTAACTTTAAGTTTTAAAGTTATTAGTTGTGCACCACTGAGTGATATACTCAGCGATAGCTCATTTATGCTGTCGCAGGTAGGGGAAAGGAGAAAGCTATAGAGTGAGAGACTTAGAAGCAGTATTTTGATTTTGATTGTGGGTATATATCGTAGGTATACCCCTGTAATTTCCTTTTAATGTATTTTGTACCTATATGTATAGATGTACGGACATTGAGCAGTTTGTATTTAAAAGCATTACATTGCTATCACATTTTGAGTTTGTAACTATTTGTATTTTATTTTGAGACATATGGAAATGTAACTTTTGTAATATTTAGTCTATCATTATTTTCAATAAATGTTTGCATTGAATTTTAATTATTTCCATGTAGTTTTCCATAAAAGAATTGATAAGATAAAAAGCTATGATTTTTTTAAAATCCCTTGTAGCATAATAAATGGGTTATCGGTAGGTGTAGTTCGGTAATTCATTAGGTATGCTACGGAAAAATGTCATGCCTTACAAGCGAATAGGTGTGACAGAAAGAGGTTGGGATGGATAAAGAGAAGTAAGTAAAAATAAAGGAGTTCATTGAAGGTTTGTGCACAACTAACCTTTTTCTTCATTTTTAAACTTGTAAATTATTTGGAATATGTTTATTTGAATGAGTTTGCTTTAAACGAGTTTACTTTGAATGAAATATGATTTTTCTCTTACATTTGAGAAATTTGGGTGTTGCCACCTCTATATGAATTTTATGATGATTTGAATGTGTTTATTAGGTTGCAAATGTGATTGTTAAGTGGAAAACTTTTGGAAACTGTTTTGAAACCATAGTTAGCATTACAGTCCCTTTCGGAACTCTCCAGTAGTAACGGCTACTTGGGGTTGATAAATGATATTGATTATGTCTCCCATTAAT
Source organism: Hevea brasiliensis (assembly GCF_030052815.1). Classification (NCBI taxonomy): domain Eukaryota; kingdom Viridiplantae; phylum Streptophyta; class Magnoliopsida; order Malpighiales; family Euphorbiaceae; genus Hevea; species Hevea brasiliensis. The sequence continues at coordinate 21,436,718 of NC_079499.1, read as the reverse complement.
AACGGTTAGTGGGGTAAGACTATATGAGTACTCATTAGCTAGCTAACCCTTCATTCATTAATAACAGTTAGTGAGGTTGAGATTGCTTTATCGTGGTGTACAACACGGCATTGGTCTTAAAATTTTGTGTTATGATCTAAACTGTGTGTTATTATCGGTAACACTTATTTATTGTGAACTATGATTTATGAAACATGATTTCTTATTTGAAATGTGCTTTCAATAAATGGTTGCCATGGACTAGAGATTATGGTGATGTTTTTATGATTATGCAAAAATGTGATTTGTTATATTTTGACAATTGTGTTTTATCATAAGTTTTGAAATTTTTAGTTGTGCACCACTGAGTAATATACTCAGTGATAGCTTACTTATGCTGTCGCAGGTAAGGAAAAGGAGAAGGCTGCTGAGTGAGAGACCTGGAGCAGTTTTTGTATTGGTTATGGGTATTTACATTAGGTATACCCTTGTAATCCTTTTGATGTATTTTGTACCTATATGTATGGATGTACGGACATTGAGCAGTTTGTATTAAAGATGCATTTTGAGTTTGTAATATTAAGTTTACTTCCTCTAATGAATGTTGACTTGATATGTAATTGAATTTTAACTATTCCCATGCAGTTTTCCACAAAAGAATTGATAAGATAAAAAGCTATGATTTGTTTAAAATCCCTTGTAGCATAATTAATGGATTATCAGTAAGTATAGTTCGGTAATTCATTAGGTATGCTACGGGAACATATCATGCCTTATAAGGGATAAGGTGTACCATTAAAATCAAAGTTGGATCTTGAATCTAGAGATTGATGACATGAATTTAAAATGTTGAAAATTAAAATCAACTTGGATCTTGAATCTAGAGGTTGATAACTGGAAATTAAAATCAACTTGAAGCTGACTTAACCAACTATTGTAGATAAGTTTTATGTATGTGCCTTTAATGCTCACAAAGCAAATCTGATGCAAGGTGTTCATCCAAGCAAAGTTTACTTAACAAGGTTCCGAAGATAAACGATTAATGGAAAAGGTCAGAACGAGTTTCAAGGCTTGGCTCATGATTTTCTCCCAGTGCCCTTTTAGCTCCCTCCTTATTTCTTCACCGTTTCCAACTAGAAGCGCCCTTTCGGGTTTTCACTCCTAGGTTTTTTTTTTTACTCACTTTTTCAGGGTGTCTTTCTGGATTTTCACCCTTCACTCATTTTGCAGAAAGTGCCCTTATGGGTTTTTGCCTCCTTTCTCACATTTTGCTAGGAGCGCCCTTTTGGGTTTTCGCTCTTAGATGCACCACTTGCTTGATAATCGTTTACCCTTCTACAAATCTCAAAATAAAATATATAAAGTTACCTATGTTTAAATTCTCATCTTATAAGAAAGCTTTCAACAAATTAATAGCACATAAACCAAGGTAGACGAGAAATGCATAAATTTATTCATGGTGTAAGAAGATAATCATACTATGGTTTTATGATCAAAAGAATAAATATACAATTTTTAGAGAAAAGGGTACAAGGATAAATCTCACAAATGCCCTCAGTTAATTTTGAAGTCCCTCAATCGCCAGCGTTCCAAGTGACCTTCTGAAAAGCGTTTTGTTTAACTTATTGTCCCTTGATCTCAAGACCCTTCTTATTTCTTCACCGTTTCCGACTAGAAGTGCCCTTTCAGGTTTTCACTCCTAGTTTTTTTTTTTTTTTTCCAGGGCACCCTTCCTAGTTTTCACCCTTCGCTCATTTTGCAGAAGATGCCCTCTTGGGTTTTTGCCTTCTTTTCCTCATTTTGCTAGGAGCGCTCTTTCGGGTTTTCACCCCCACCTTTTTTATGCATAATAACTTTTTATAGCATATGCATTCACCAGCCTTGGCAATTCTTCCCCATCCATGTGAGTTAAGGTCAGTACACCACTAGAAAATGCTTTTTTAACCACATAAGGCCCTTCATAAGTTGGTGACCACTTGCCCCGGGAATCACTTTGATTTGGGAGGATCTTCTTTAAAACTAGATCTCCTGATTGCAATTCACGCGGGCGTACGTTCTTATCAAATGCTCTAGCCATTCTTTTTTGGTACAACTGCCTATGGCATACTGCTGTTAGTATTTTCTCATCCATCAAATTCAGCTGATCTAACCTTAATTGAACCCATACTGTCTAATCCAATTCTGCCTCTTTTAAAATCCTTAAGGAAGGAATTTCCACCTCTATTGGCAAAACAACTTCCATCCCGTAGACCAGTGAATATGGAGTTGCCTCAGTCGACGTCCTTACCGTGGTCCGATAGGCATGAAGGGCAAAGGAAAGCATGTCATGCCATTCTTTATAAGTGATAATCATCTTCCCAATTATTCACTTGAGATTTTTATTGGCAGCTTCCATAGCTCCATTCATTTGGGGTCGGTATAGTGATGAATTGAGATGCCGTATCTTGTACTGATCACACAACTGTTGAATCTTCAGACCATTTAAATTCTTAGCATTGTCAGTGATCATCTCACCAAGAAGACCATACCGATAGATAATATTATTCTTAAGGAACTTCAAAAATGTGTTTTAAGTGATGTGAGCATATGAGGTAGCTTCAACCCATTTAGTAAAGTAATCGATGGACACCAAAATAAACCTGTGTCCATTGGATGCTTTTGGATTAATTGGACTGATTGCGTTGATACCCCACATTGCAAAAGGCCATGGTGAGACAAGATTATAGAGCTGATGAGGCGGGACATTTATCTGATCAGCATAAATTTGGAATTTGTGACATTTTCGGAAGTATTCAATGCAATCTTTTTCTAAAGTGGTCTAGAAGTAACCCTGCCTTAAGATTTGCTTTGCCATCATATACCAATTGCTATGAGTAGCGCAGTTCCCTTCATGGGTTTTAAAAAGAATTCTCCTTGCTTTTTTTACATTCACACATCTCAACAACTCACCATTAGAGCTTCTCTTGTACAAGATTTCGCCACTGGGGAAGTATCCCATCTCTAACCTTTTGATCATTCTTCTTTTGTTTCTGCTTGCCCTAAGAGGGTATTCCTTATTTTTTATGTACATCTAAATATCATGATACCAGGGTTTGCCTTTTGTTTCTTCTTTAATCATAAAATAGTATGCTGGCTCACTCCTTACTTTAATTTGTAATAACTGCGTTATTTGCCCTTCCTCCATCTGGGTCATCATGGCTAAAGTAGCTAAGACATCGACAAATTGGTTCTTATCACGACTTAGGTGAGTGAAAGAAATCTCTTCAAATTCCTTAATCAGTTCAAGAAGCTATTTCTAATACGGGATCAGTTTCGAGTCCTTAGTTTGCCATTCCCTTTTGACTTGGTAAATGATTAGAGCTGAATCCCCATACACCTCTAATTTCCTTATCTTCATTTCAATGGTAGCCTATAAGCCACTCACGCAGGCTTTATACTCTGCTATGTTATTAGAACAGCCAAATCTTAGCTTAATAGCTATTGGGAAATGTTTCCCATCTAGGGCTACCGGCACTACTCCAATCACATCATCGGATAAATTGACTGCTCCGTCAAAATACATTTCCCACACATCATTCGGTCCCTCAGCATCATTGTTTGCTGCATTAATATACTCGTCTGGGAATTTGAAATCTAGAGCCTCGTAATCATTGATTGGTTTTTCAGCCTGGAGATTAGCTATCACACTTTCTTTTACTACTTTTCTTGTCATATAGACAATGTTATATTGAGAAAGTATGACCTGCCATTTTGCTATTCTTTAAGGTATGAATGGACTTTCAAATACATACTTGATTGGATCTATTCTGGAGATGAGCCACATTTTATGATTCAACATGTAATGTTTGAGTCGATTCACTGTCCATGCCAACGCACAATAGGTTTTTCCCAGGAATAAGTATCTTGACTTGCATTCGTTAAATTTCTTGCTCAAATAGTAAATATCTCTTTCCTTCCTCCCAATGTCATCATGTTGTCCTAGAACACAACCCATCGAGCTTTGCTGAACTACCATGTACAAAATTAATGACCTACCCATCACCGGAGGAACCAATACTAACGGATTTGAAAAGTACTGCTTGATCTTTTCAAAAGCTTCTTGATAAGCTTGATCCCACTTGGCGGTATTGTTCTTCTTGAGTAACTTGAAAATGGGTTCAGCTTTGGCTGTGAGGTTAGAGATAAATCTTGAGATGTAGTTCAATTTTCCTAAGAAACTACGCATGTCCCTTTCCGTCTTTGGAGATGGCATTTTTTGAATGGCTCGAACTTTGTCTGGATCCACTTCTATTCCTTTCTCACTCACTATAAATCCCAACAGCTTTCCTGATCTTGCCCTAAACACACATTTAGCTGGGTTCAGCTTTAGTTGATACTTTCTGAGCCTTTTGAATACTTTTCTTAATACCCGTACATGGCTTTCAGTCCCTCTGGATTTAATGACCGTGTCATCCACATAAGCTTCCACTTCTCTGTGCATTATGTCATAGAATAATGTGACCATAAGGCGTTGGTAAGTTGCCCCTGCATTCTTTAGCCCAAAAGGCATCACCACGTCATAAAAGACTCCCCACTGGCTGATAAAGGCAGTCTTTTCTTTATCGTCTTTGTCCATCAAAATCTTATTATGCCCTAAGGCTCCGTCTATAAATGAACATCTCCCCTAATCCTGTAGCATTGTCCACTAGCACATCTATATGTGGGAGGGGAAAATCAAATTTCAAACTTGCCTTATTAAGGTCCCTTTATTCAACACATACCCTTACCCTACCATCCTTCTTCATTACGAGGATGACATTAGCTACACACTCAAGGTATTTTATCACTTCTAGGAATCTAGCATCGTATTGCTTTCTAACTTCATCTCTGACCTTGAACAGTGTGTTAGTGTTCATTCTCCTCAATTTTTGTTTAACTGGGATTGTCCCAAGAATTAAGGAAATTTTATGTGTGACTATTTGGGGATCCAGTCCCGGCATATTTTCGTAACCCTAAGCGAATACGTTGATGAATTCTGCAATTAAATCATGTCTTTTAATTCTTCGTTATTCACTATTTTGAGTTCCTTTTGATTTTCCTCTGTCCCCAAATTTAAGGTACTCATTTCATCTCCATAGGGTACCAGAGTGGGTTCATTCGCTTCCTCCTGCTCTTTCATAGACTCTTCTTTGGAATCATTTGTGTCAATGGTGATTATGGGACTCTCAAAGTTAACACAAGCAATTTCAGAGTTGATTGGATTATTATGGCTGGGCTGGGTTGGTCAATGGTCTTGAAGAAATGAAAATGGAGTATATTAAAGAATAGATTTTAACAATGAACTTTTAAAAGAAAATATTGGACACATAGCTTGGGAAAGTGCATTATTAATTTGTTAATCATTTAATCATAAGAAAATGTCCATTTACAGAATCACACTTGACACCATGGATGGAGTAATAAAGTATTGGTAACAAAATATACTTTACTCAAGATAAAGCATAAGGATATCCTTGGCTTCCCAATTGTCAAGCTCTTGCCCCTCAGCGGTCGGTGAGATCAGCACTTCAGACATAGGATCTAGGTGTAGGACATTGATAGATAGCTCTAAGGGAGATTCTCCATCCTTTTCTATGTTTTCAATGATTGGCCTGGTAAAACATCTGCTATTTTTGGAACGTTTTTCATTATTCTGAGTGATTTGTCAAATCTTCGATCCCTGAGCATGTTCCTCATCCAGAACCTTCCATCAATCAAGGCATCTTCATCATATCCCAACCCAGAGCAACCACTTTTCTTAGTAGCTAACACGGGTTCGATAATTCCTTGCAGGGTAGCACCTAATTCCTTGCCCTCTTCATAGCCATTTCTCAGCGTCACTTTTGCAACCATGGCCATAGCTCCCCCATCTCCCAGGGCAGTTCTTTGCAATTTCAATGCTTGGAATGAACTCTCTACGGATCGTTCAATTGCTTCCATATAAGGAACTGATTGGGGCTTAGTGACTAGCATAGATTCTTCTCCTCTCACCGTGTTGATTTTTTCATTCATGACATATTTGATCCTCTGGTGCGGAGTTGAGGGCACCACATTTGCTGAATGGATCCAAGGTCTTCCTAACAGCATAGTGTATGCTGGTTCAATATCCATTACCCAAAATGTAACATCAAAATTACATGCCCCAATTTAAAGTGGCAAGTTAATGTCTCCTAGTACATCTCTCTTCGTGCCTTCAAATGCCCTCACAATCATGGCACTTCGGTGCACCCCAGATGGGTCTACTTGTAGTCTTGTCAAGGTTATATTAGGCAAGACATTGAGTATCGAGCCATTGTCAATCAAGACTTTAGCAACCATACATCCTTTTACACTTAACTATCATGTGCAGAGCTTTGGTATGCTTCAAGCCAGCCGGGTCTATTTCGTCTTCTGAGAAAGTGACGAAATTGGATACCTAAATTTGTCCAACTATCTTCTCAAATTGCCTTAGTGTGATATCGGAGGTTACAAAGGCCTGGTCCAAAACCCTCTGTAAGGCATGGCGATGCTCTTTTAAGCTCAATATTAATGATAGGAAGGGAATCCGAGCAGGTGTGTTCTTAATTGTTTGATCATGTCATACTCACTCTGCTACATGATTTGTAACAATGGTTCATCTTCCTCTTTCTTTTTACTGGACTCTCCTTTATCTACCACTTCCCCCCCCCCCTTTTCCACATTCACAAGCGACTATTCTGCCTCTACTTTCCCTTTACTTTTCTTTTCATCAGTGCCATAACATCTCCCACTTCTAGTGATAAATTTTACTTCTTGATCTGGTAGGGGTGAGTTATTTATTAGGATAGGTTTTGGTGTTAATTAGAGAGCAGTATCATTGGAGGGGCCTGTGTAGGTCATTTTGAAGTGAGCATGGGAGGTGAAACATGGTTTAGGAGTGGTGATGGGTTGAGTGTAGGTATGGTGGAGGTAAGAGTAGAAGTGTTGCTGGATGCACTTTGTGTAAAAACTTGGAAATTATAATTCCAAGGAGCAATATGAGCATTAGTAACTGGCAGTTGTGGTAGGGTTTGTATGACTGTCAGGGGTGGTACTAATGGTGTTAGCGTGGTAGGTGCAGAAAAAATCATTGCTGGGGCAAAACTTGAGGTGTTTTCACCAAATCTAACTGTATTTACTTCATCTTCTATTTTTGACTTCTGCCAACACCTCAAAATTCTGAGTGATAGCATTCTCAGAATTTCTTCCTTGAATTCACTACAATTTTCTAGCCCATGGTCAACTACTCCATTGTGGTAGGGACATCCTGAACTAGGCCGGTCATTTTTAGAATTGGATCCTTATGGGCTTATATACCCCTCTCATACTGCCATGATGAAAATTTCGTTAAAATATGGAATCAACTGATTCATTTCCAAACTCAAATTCTCATTAACGGGCTCTGCCATGTTTACGCCATTCTCCTTCCTTGAGTCGTGATTGGGTAGTGGGTTTGAAGTGACATTAGGAGTAGAACCATTTTCTTCAATTCTTAACCACCCATTCCTAATTAGGGACTGCACCCTTCCCCGAAGTACTCTACAGTTATCAGTTGAATGTCCCACAGCCCCACCATGATATTAGCATCTGGCGTGGCATCGTACCACCTGAGATATGGCGGCTGGACGAGGTCTAGTGGGATGGGAACTATCTAATTGATACCCAACAAATAATGGTAGATTTCACTGAGTGGGAGAGGTAATGGCAGGTTAGGATTTCTTGATGGTCTTGGGCCAAGTTGAGGAGCAGGTAGTCTGAATGGAGCAAGTTGGGCAGGTGGTCTAGGATTATAAGCAGCTTGGGGTGGATATTGTGGGCAAAGATGAGGATAATTTGGGAATGGGGGAGGAATGTTTGTCACCACTGGGCTTTGGATCGGAGGATACGGGCGAAAATTATTTTGGGGTGATGAGTGAGTTTGCTTGGAAATGGAGTGTACATCCCCTTCTCTCTTTTTCCCAAAGTTCGTAGTCTTTTTAAAAGAGCTTTCCCCTGCTACTTCCTGTAACCTCCCTAACTTGAGATTTGCTTCAATCCTTTCCCCCGTTTGGATAATATCAGAGAAGCTATTGGAAGTGTTCCCAATCATCAAGTTGAAATAGAGGCCTTTAGGATCTCAATGAACAAAGAGTAAAGTTCATTGTCTGTTACAGGAGGATAAACCTCAGCTGCCTTTTCTCTTCATCTCTGGGCATACTCCTTGAAGCTCTCCCTTTCTTTTTGCACTAGGTTTTGGAGGTCTCTCTGTGCAGGGGCGACATTACAATTGAATTTATATTGCTTGAGGAAAGCATCTGCCAAATCCTTCCACGAGCGTAATTTACTCCTATCCAGTTGTATGCACCAATGCAAGGCTACTCCTGAGAGGCTTTCATGAAAGAAATGTACTAAGAGTCTGTCATCTTCCATAAGAGCGGACATCTTGGCTATATAGGTGGCCAAGTGGATGCGAGGGTCAGAGTTTTTACTGTACTTATCGAATTCCTGGACTTTGAACTTTGGTGGTACCACTACATTTAATACTAATCTCAGTGAAGACACATCAACTGAGCCATACATATTCAACCCTTCAATAGCTCTCAGTCTTTCCTCTAGAGCAAATAATTTCTCATTCTCTTTCTCTCTATTTTCTCCCCCTACTGCATAAACTATTCCCCCAGTTGGAAGATTAGTTGTAGGGTAAACTGAAGGAATTGGTGCTGAAGAATGAAATTCAGCATTTTGGACAGCCTAATGGTAGGAGATAGGTAATTCACTACTTGGGAATGTCAGATTGAAGGTGATTGTTGGGTCAGGGATGGGAGTTTGGAAGGCAAAAGAAGTTGAGGTTTGATCGTGAAGCTTTTGGGCATGAGAATCAATTATTGTTGTAAGTGGGGGAATTACTGGTAGATTTGGTTCTAATGCCAGTTGGGTGGTTTTTTTGCTTTGGGACATTTCTCTCATCATTTTCATTAGCAATGAGATCTGTTCCCTTAATTTTGAAACTTGTCCCTGCAAGTTCTGTAATTGTTCTTACTCTTCCATTATCCTCTTCGTTCGAGATCTTGTTAAGTAAGCTCTTCTTGGTATAACTGGTTGCTCAATCGGATTTGCTTTATTGGGCGCAATATTGGTTTCCTATTAAGAAAATGTATTATCAGTTTTATTTCTTAAAATAATTTTATCATGACCAACGTCCTGACTGATTAAAGGAAATTGCGGCAAGTAATTGCCAAAATGGTTTCTGTCGAGGGTGAATCACGTCAATATTTATAATGGCATCATTCGGTAGTCCAACTGTGAATGACGGGGTGTATGAGTGGCTATAATACTTGTTCATATGGTGCATACGTCTTTTGGCATAGCTCTAACAAGGATAAATCCCACGGGAGTTACACTATTCATTCATAAATTTTAAGGTCCCAAAACACGATTCTATTATTCGTAAAGTATACATAGTTTTGTGCTATTGCCTAGGCTCAGGAAGACTCCTTAAAATACAATGACATCTTTTGAGGCACTCATATAATCTTACTTCTTGTTTTGTAGGATTGAACGTTTTCAAAGTATATTCGGATTTTAGCAGTAGCTCTTGTTTCCCTTGTGCTATCATCTTTTCTAACCAGTCAACATTTCCTTGCAGTTCTTGATAGAGGGTGGCTTGCCTGTCCTTTTATTTTCTTTCCTTGGCATATTCCTTCAAGATGTCATTGATTAGTTATGCCTGATCCTTAAGCTCAAGCTTCTTCCTTTTGTTCTCTTGTTTGTATTCTTCCACCAATATCTTATGATATTCCAATTTTTCCCATAACTTGCCATTTTGTATCCCTGCCTCTTTTACTACGCTTTGGAGCAAGGCTTTCGCTTTTTCCCATCGGATTTTCTATCCGTCATATTTTGCCTCTCCTGCCATCATTCCTTCTCTAAGCCTTTTTACCTCCTTTTTCAGAATTTACTGTTGATCTTTTAACTGTTTTATGTGTTCTTTCAGTTACTGGTTCTCAGTGGTTGAACTTTAGAGAGGACTAACCAATCTGGTACTAATTTCTTCTGAGCGGACTTCTTGGTGAGACATGCTACCCTCAGACCGTATCAGTTTGGAAACTTGATACCCCATGCCCCTCTTGTTTCTCCATAGAAGATACTCTTCTATTATACTTGGCCCTTTAAGCGACCGTTCCATCAAGATTACCTTTTCCCAGGATTTGTGCAAGGCTTTCAATTCATCCTCTCTACCAAGTTCATTATAGAAATGAGTTCGATGGAACCTTCAATATTGGGAATGAATTGAGTCGAGCCGAATTGCCTTATTACCATAGCTGGGATGTAACTCGTGTATCCGGTTAGCCTTACCAAAGGTACAAAATGATAATCTCCTATACTGATCAAGATGGGTTGGCCTGTAGTCCACAACTTCCTCTAGCAATAACTGTGACTATTAAAGTTTAGAATCTGCTATTGCCATTGTTGTTCATTCTTTTGACTTATTGCTAACTTCGCCATCTTTTCAATGATAGGCTGATCGGAGTACTAGGTTAAACCCTTAGTTTCCAGTGGACAGACATGGCTGAGGATCCAAAGATACAGCAACTGGAAGCAACATTTGATGACTCCCCTACCCTATTGCCTGCAATATGTCAGAGTCAAAAAAGTATCAGCGAGGATGGCAGGTATTGGATTGACATTTTGTTTCTCTACTGCCCAAAACAAATTTGTGACGTTATGAGTTACAATTCCTAGAGGTCCAGGGAATAAAACCAGTCCTTAAATTCCCAGAGCTAGTGCTGACAAAGCCTTGTCCCATTTCTTACCCTGAATATGCTAGTCCAAATGTTTCTTAATGTAATTCTAAGGCCACCCATGTGAGTTTCCCTTAACGGTTTCTTTTACTTTTGCTTCTTCTGTTGGGACTCCTGTTATGTGCGTGAAATGTTTCCATGTCTATCTATGATCAAGATGGAGATAAATGCGATTTTGAGCTACATAAGGGATCTCCAGCAGCGCCTGATACTCCTTTACCATGGTTGTCGTATCAACATCATTAAAAGAGAATACTCTATAACTGGATTTCCAAGTAGATAACATGGCCTTTAATACAGGAGTTTGTGCTCTGACTCGTGTCAAAGAGGCAATCTTCCCATACTTTTCCTCGAACTTTGCTTGGGCGTTATTGGGCAATGATTTCCAATTGGTTAATAAATCATCAAGACCGGCTCTTTTGATCTCAATTTTACTAGGATCAAATGGAGGCAATGGACGGGCTTCTACTTCTACTTCATCAGTCTGTAAAGATTCCGAGTCATCGATTAATCTGGATCTTTGTTGAGTATTCTGTTTCTGTTTTGAAACCTCTTTGGCTAACTGACTCGAAGATGCCATTTTAAAGTTTTCCTTACCCTCTGCAGACACCAATTTATAATACCTGTAGAGAAAATAAGTCAGCAAAATAGATTCAGGTAATTTTGAATTATACTGCTAGGGCGATAACATTTGTACACCTATCAAAGTAGGAAGGCGTACAGATTATCTTAACAACAAAATTCAAAAAATTACCTTCACATTATGAAAGGAAAACCAAAAGGTAAAAGAAAGAGTGGAGCAAGAATAATTATGTCCCTTTTGTCCTAAAACAAGGAAGCGATAACACTAAGCAAGTACCAACTAATTAGAAGGTTCTACTCTTAAGGGCAGCATACTATGGTCTTTGACTAATGTGATAGTTTAGCTTGAGTTCTAACTTTCTAAAGTTCAAATGTCCCCAAATTAACCCTACTGTAAATAGTAGAGTCTCATTTCATCATTATGATACTAACGAGGAAAATCCACAGATATCACAATAAGCGGAATGAGTTTCAATTTGCGCAGAAGCCTTCACAGATACTAACGGGGTAAAACCCACGGGTACTACTACATGACTCCCTCTTACTTCCAAAAGAGTAAGAAAGCCTGGGTATAGGGCTAAAGTATGTAAGGACATTGTGTAAGTGATCAGTGTGTGAAGAGACATATTTACCTCTTCCTTATTCAGGGGAATTTAAATGAGGATTACTGCAATAAATCAAATAATCAAAACAAACAAAATGGTTAGAAAGAATAGTAATAATCAAAATATTAAGACTTTTGATTTCATAAGTTAAGCCCCATAATTATCAATTTTAATTTATAAGAGCACAAGATTAAATTTACTTTTTGGACTTCTAAATCGGGGTTATTTTGGGTCACGTCTCCAGTGGAGTCGCCAAGCTGTTGCAAGGGTTTTGCGGTCGTCAGACGATTCTCACTAAAGCAGAAAAAGTTAGGAGTCGCCATTTTAATTTTGAGAGAAATTAAAGGAAACCATTTGTAAGAATAAAAACTTATAAAACCACTTCTAAAATAAAGATTCTAGGTTCGGGGTCCGTGTACGTGTGGGAAAGGTGTTAAGTACCCCACCTTGTCCCTCAAAGAGGGCAAGCAGATTTAACGATATTCTCTTTATAATTTAAGATCGATAATTTTGCAGTTAGTATTATGATGTTGGTCCCTGTTGTTGATGAGAGGAACATTTGATATTTCACTATTTTGGGTTGCCCAGGAACACGAGTATATGGGATGACCCTTCAGTGAATTGATGTTGCGTTCGTTTAATTTGTTATGTATTTGTTAAGTTCCTCCCTCGTCAAATTAGGACTTTAATTCTGAAAAGGTGTTATTTGGTCCCTAAAAATTCATAACGAGTGAGGAGGACTCTCGGCTCACACATTATGTACCTCATCATTGGCAATCAAATAACTGAGGGTGCGGTGTGTGTAAAGGATACTTCAAGAAGTGATATGGGTATAGATTTTTATTCCTTTTAATTAAGACTCTAATTCAAAAGGGATGTATTAATTAAAACCTAGAGAATTCTCTTTATTAATAAGAACTCTCAGTTATGAATCTTTAGAGATCAGGAGAGTCCTAATTAAAATATTTGGTCCCTTTATTGATTTTCCAATCTTATAGCTTATCGTACGGGCTTGCCTTGATTTTTTTTTTTTATCTCATAATTTACTTATCCTAGCTAATCTCAGTTTCCAACCTCACAACTCATCCAAACCTTTTACATCGATCTGGAATACATCTATTTTCCTAATTATTTTCCTTATTTATTTAGATCAAAAATTTCTAAGTCGTCACTTTTATCCATACTCCTTATGGTATTTACGGAGGGTTAGCGACCCAAACTTTCACTCTCATATGAAATAAAAAGAATTAAAAGTAATGATAACTATAAGACTTGCGAATGATAGGAGGCCAAAGCTAATATTTATGACACAAGTCAAACTTGATACGACCCTATTATGAAAACTCGGTGTGACAAGGCACTTTAATAATACTCATGTCATGAACACAAACTAGAGATATTTAGAGATTAACAAGTTAAACGCTTACCTATAGAGAGCTAAAACAATGGATGAATCAATATCGATGCTTGGCGAACTCTGGAGCTGCTATAACTGAGATGATGGAGTGACCTTGAGCTGCCGAAGGAGATGACAATGAGGCCTTGCTGACGAACTGTGATTGGGCTTTCAAGATGGTGCACGATTGCTAAGGGTATGGATTGCAAGACCTGTAGCTTTAGTGAAAAGATCCTTTAGAAAACTTGTTTCTAAAGTCTCTAGGAATTTCAAGAGCTTCAGAATGAAGGGCAAGAAAACTATATCGAAATTCAGAGGTTTCCTGACCATAATTGCTATCCCCCACTATAGTATTGCATGCAGGTATTTATAGGGAATGGTTACTCAAAATAGAGGGTCAGGATTCTAGCAGGAAGAGATGGAGGGCTCGAATTTAAAAGGACGTGATCCGACATCTTAGGATTAAAGAGAATCAAGATTGAGGGTCGGGATTTGGTTCAGAATCTCTGTCCTTTCATTCTTTAATCCAACGATCAGGGTTCTTACCTTACAAAATTGATCCAAGGGCTAGGAACAAAAAGTGTTGAATCTGTTATTTACTTTTGATCTGAAGGCCTCAAATCCATCCTTACAATTATGATCAACGATGTAAGTTAAGATGTACTAGGCTGCTTTAACTGTTTGAAATCTAACGATGAAGAGTGCATCCTTACAAATGAAATGGATGGTGAGGGCTAAATTGCACCCAAAATGCTTTAATTTACTCAAATCTAACGGTAGGGGAATTATTCTTATGAATTAAGAGTTATGATTAAAAGTGATTCGACTCCCTGGGCTCTCCAATCTCTATAAGTCATTCCTCGGTCTACCCGACCTCTCATCATGATTGACTGATTTGAGGCTTGTTATTTTGATCTCTATCCACTTTTTTGCATTCAGTCTTTTCTTGCTTCCCGATCTCTTCCTATTCCCTGATTCTTTCCCGTCTTTCCTCTGCTGTCGATCTGTATTGGTCAAAGCAATAAATTCTTCAATTACCGATGAGCCGCTTCGAGTTCTGTAAGCATTAAATGTCAAGGCCCTAAATATATGCGGGAGGGGAGCCTGTCATTTTCACACTTACACTCTTCTCTCTTCGGCTAATTTCCCCATGTGCTACTTCTCCGATTCTAACTTTTTCGATAAGAATTCTCACCATGACGACTGCTTCGATCTTTTTCCGATCATTTTCTTTCCCTATCACCTAAAAATGGATGATGGCGATCAGAGAATTATGAGAGTGTCATACGATGATGTCAAGAGAATCGGACTAATTTACCTATCAGGGTCCAAACTGACCACCATACTGTTTTCCAATCGGTTTGCCGGTATGATCTGTAGATTGATCTCGGATAAGGGGACTGCTAATTTCAATCTTGACTGCCTCTTGAAATTCATTCGGCTCCCAACCATGTCGAGGGCCCAGATTACTTCTCGGTTCTGGTCGATGATATCGGTGATGACACCAAGCTTCCTGTAGTCTTTGCCATAGCTGACGAGAGCTACCCTTCCGATCTCCACGTATCTCTTGAATGACATCTTAGAATCAGGAGCGGTCCGATTTGTAGGAGCAAGATAGGTAGAATGTAGTGTAGGGATATTTGTAATTGCTGATCTTAAGAGATCGACCAAATGATGTAACCTGATCTTTTGGAAATGAAATAAAGTCTTATTTATTTAAAATTGATTCAATTTATTCTTTTTTTTATTATTGCATTGATTATTTTTTCGATCTCTAATGACTGTGTCCGATCTGATCCCTCATCGAATCCCCATCCTACTGGTCCCTTTGGCTCAATATCTTATTCTATCAGATATATAGTTGATCCCCATTAGCCGATCTTACCTGTCTGATCTCCTTGCCATGCTTCTGAAATTTTCCTTTGTTACGTCATGGAAACAATTAGATCTCGTTAACCGATGCATCACCTAGGGCCTCGTGAGCATTTAATGCTCGGACGAGTATAAATAAGAAGGGGGGGGGGGGTTAGCCATTTACGTACTTATTTTGTTTTCTGATTCTCTGCTCACCCCAAATCTCCTTGAAGGCTTTTCTCAACTTCTTGATTTCTTCAGCGCCGATTCATTATCAGGTAGTAGTTTTAATCTTTTTTCGGTCATTTTATCTCCGTTATCTGAAAATGAGTGGCATCGATGATCAAAGAGTTGTAAGCCACCTTTCCATTCACGTTTCTTGGTCTTCTGATGAAGGTGATGAGGCTGAACTGAGTAGGCGACCTGAAGCCATTAAGGCTATCATTCCGACCACTAGTCAGCCTACAGGGCTAAACCAACAACAAGCCTCGATCATAAGGAGAGAGCCTCCCATGGTAGATAAACTCACCTCAGTTCTGGGGATGTTCGATCTCGAGTTAATAAGTTAGGAGTTTGACCTTCCACCCGACTCCTTTGAACTCATTCGATGTCACAAGGACTTTCATGTAGATCACTACTTTGACGAGGTCGATATGATTGTGGTATACAAGGAGCAGTTGAAGGCCGGGTTACAGTTTCCTCTAGAGTCATTTTATAAGGACGTCTTAAAGTATACCCAGGTTTGCATCGCCTAGGTACATCCAAACTCATGGCTAACCCTGGTGGCCTTTAGAGGATTATGCCGAGCTAAAGGACTCAAACCCATGGCGAAGGTCTTCACCGAACTGCACAGGCTTGTTCGATGGAAGGACGACAAGTTCTGGTTTTTTCAGGCAAAACCACGCTGTGGATTGTTCACCAATCTCCCATCTTCGTTCAAAAATTGGAAAGATCGGTTCTTCGTACTTCAAAGCAAAGACCCCCGTGGCTTTGAGGGGATTCCCCAAAGTTGGAATTATTGGGCCGAGAAGCTAGAGAGAAGAGTCGTGCTGACTTATGTCGAAAGCGCCATCGTGAAGGAGCTCAAGAGCCAAGCAAACTCTTGTAAATATTAATGCCTGGATGTGATCATGGCCGAACTCAAGTGGTGGTTGATGAGTGTGATCGCTCACAAGAACATCCAACTGCAACTCTATGATATGGGTCCCAGGACGGATAAAACCTGAATCTTTAATCTCTTAGTCCCTAGCGATCTCACTAATCTCATTTTTCTGTGTAGGTATGGCTGGAAATGAGGTAGCGAGGGAAGCTCAGAAGTAGAATAAAGGGCTCAGCAGGAAGGTATTAGAAATAAAGAGATCTAAAGCTCAAAAGAGAGCTTGAACTAAAGAAAAGAGCTCTGAGGTTCTAATCCAAGATCAATCTATCCCAGAGGGGCAAATCCTTACCGTGGAGCCTCTTGCCCGATCTGAAACTCCTCCCTAACCTCCGATCACTTCGGCTTCAGAGGGTGGATCCTCAGGACAAGGAGCTTTATCTGGACGACCTCTTTCATAAGCCGCTAGCATATTACTCCAGTCGTTGGAGAAGAATAAATAGGTGCAGGGCAATGTTGATTTGGCAAAAGTATTGAGCACCATGATCTATTTCCCTGAGGATCGGACCAGAATGGGCCCTGAAAATATTGATGATCTTTTCAGCCTTTCAATGAGCTTGAGCTCGGAAGCAATGGCATCCCAGCACGTGGTCAGTGAGATAGGTTTATCATATAAAGAGGGAGATGTCAAGGCTATCTCAAGACATGGCATCAATGCAAAACCAACTCTCTGTTATGAATGCCAGGGTCATCGAGCTGGAAGAACAAATGAAGTCTTACGAAGAGAAGGCAGCTCAGCTAGAAAAGGAGCTTGATTATGTCTGAATTAAGTTCTCTAAAGAGATTCAAGTGAAGTATGAGGAGGCTCTAACGAAAGAAGCTAGGGCTTATGTGAAAGCTCATAGTAATCTCCTTGCTGAGCTTGTCAAACGTTATCCCGATGAGGACTTTGCTTGGCTCGAGGAACTTGTTCCGGGTGCTGAAACTGAGAGTGAGGGCGAATAAGAGAGAGAAGGGAGTAAATGTTGAAGATGTAACTGAAGAGCAGGCTAGAGAAGATCCTCCTGCCGAATGACTTATATTTTTTTATTTCCTGGGATGAATTTTAAAGTTCTTTTTTTTTATTAAATCTTGGTAAGATCGAAAAATATTAAATTAAGTATGGATGAGTACTAAATCAACCCCCACTTCGTCGGATAAGCTCGGTTATGGAACTTATGATCGGTTATTAATCATGAAACAACTGTTTAAAGGGATCAGATAAATTTAATCACGAGTGTGAGATCAGAAAGCCTTGTGACAGAGAACCAATTAAAAATTAAATGCATATATAAAAATGATTTGAGAATAGGTCTTAGTCTAAATTTGATGAGTTTGGGACCGCTTATTAAAGATTGGTTAAAACATTAACTAGGTTAAGCACTTGGAACAATTCAGGCGAGGTAACTGATCACAACTCGTCTCGAAATTTGGAATCTTGAACGTGAGGAGATCAAAAAACAAATACAAAATTAGGTGGTCTGAAAGTTAATCAAAACGAGTCGGGGAGATAGGAAAACACTTGGTTTGAGCTCACTTTGAAGTTTATTATTTATCTGGGAGCTTATTAGCTCAAAGAAAATGACCTAGGGTCGAATAACTAGTTGAGATTGGTCAAACACTTACTAAGGGGATCGACATAATTGCAATTATTCGAACTATGATTTTGAAGATTGACCAAAATATAGTGTTTACATCCATCAACTCCCAAGTTTCATTCCTTGAATTACTACAATTTCTTCTTTCATAGCACTGCACCATTCTTCCTTCTCTGCTGCTTCTTCAAATGTTGTTGGATTAGCTACAAATAAGGCTTGAGTAGCCTTATAAATCTCCCATAATGATTTGAATTTTGTTTGAAGTGTTTCTTTGGAAGATGACGTTGAAGAAGAAGAGCTTGATGATGACAAAAGACTTAACAAAAAGGGCTATTGAACATCAGTTTGTGGAGCTTTATTTTCAATTGAGATTTCAAGTTAAACACCATATGAATTCTCATGCTAAGTCTATCTTGCTTATTCTTCGAAAACCACATTCCTGCTAATAATTACTTTGCCAGCAATAGGATTATATAACCTATATGTTTTAGATTGAGAGCAATAACCAATAAAAATACATTTTGTTGAATTATCATCAATTTTACTATGATTATGAGAATTAACCAAAGCTTAAGCAACATAGCCAAAAAAGTTTAAATGGCTTACCCAAGGTTTACTACCACTCCAAGCTACATATGGTGTTTGTTTTAGAACAACCTTTATTGGTGATAAATTCAGCAAATAGATAGTAGTTGCAACACCTTCTACGCAAAACTCATTTGAAAGTTCATTGGCCTTTAACAAGCTCTTTGCCATCTCAACAACAATTTGGTTCTTTTGTTCAGGATGCCATTTTGCTTTTATGTATTTGGAGTAGTCAGCTCTCTATGTATGCCTTACTGTTCATAAAACTAAATAAATTCATGAGACAAAACCTCTCCACCTCTATCTGTATGAAGCACCTTGATGCATCTTCCACTTTGCTTTTCAACAACAGCTTTAAACTTCTTGAAGGTTTGAAATGTTTCTGACTTGTATTGCAAAAAATAAACCCAGCTCATACGAGTATAGTCATCTGTAAACAAGAGAAAATATCTACTACCACCAAACAATTTTGTTTGCATAAGACCACACAAGTTGATTGAACAATCTCAAGACAACTAGACACCCTTCTAGACTTCCCCATTGAATATGGTTTTTTACATTGTTTCCCATATATGCACCCTTCACAAACATCTATTGGCTCAATTTTGGGCAACCCAAACACCATTTCTTTTTGACTCAACAATTTTAGACCTTTTACATTTAAATGCCCATACTACAAATGCCATAATCTTGATTCACTATTATCTTTGACAACAAGTGCATGATTTTCAACACCAGACACTTCAATTGGAAATAACTTATTTGGCATCATATGAACATCAACTATTATCTGATCAGATTTTTCATCTTTAATCACATAAGAGACATCATTAAACAAAATGGAATACCCACTAGCCATAAGTTGCCCAACACTCAACAAGTTTTAAGATAAAACAGGAATAAAATAAACATTGTAAAGAAGCTTTATATTACCATGACCATTATTGATCGCCATGGTACCTTTACCTTCTACTTGCATCTATTTGTCATCTCTGAGTCTCACCTTTATCTTGTATGACTCATCAAGCTCCTTAAACAATGACTTTATTCCTGTTATGTGATTAGAGTAGCCACTGTCTGAAACCAAATGTTGTCAGAAGCTGTTATACCATCATGAAAGGCCATGAAAAGCTTGACCTCCTCCTCTTCCTCTTGTCTTGTGTAGCTTGTTTGCTTTTCCCTTTTCTAATATTCAGCTTTTACATGCCCAAACCATTTGCAATAGTAACATTGAACACCACTTTTGTTACCCCTTGGCTTTTCAATTTGTTACATTTGACCATTTTGCTCATCACCACGTCCTTTGTCACATGAACCTATTCCAGAGAATCCTCTTCCGCCATGTCCTCTACTTGCAACCTTCCTTTTTTTATTTTTTTGATTGGAAGACTTCCCCTTTGATATGAAAAGCTTTTTCTTCATTCTTCTCAGCCTTTCTATTTAGTCTTGCTTCATGGGATTGCAATGATCCCATCAATTCATCAAATGAATATGTAGCAAGGTCCTTGGACTCCTCTATAACTGTAACTACACGATCAAACTTTGGAGTCAAACTTCATAACACCTTTGCTACTATAGTCTGATTAAAAACTTCTTCTGCATAGGACCTTATTTGATTAACAATTACAGCCACTCTAGATAGAAAATCTTGCACTGATTCTCCACTTTTCATCTGCAAGGTCTCAAACTCATGACGAATTAATTGAAGCTTCACTATGATCACCTTCGAGGAGCCTTATAACGCTATTTGCAAAGTCGTCCGAGCTTCTTTCGCTATATTTACAGCTATAATTTTTGAAAAAATGGACTCATGAACTGCCTGTTGAATGAAGAATAATGCTTTAGAATCCCTTTTCCTATTTTCTTTCAACCTAGCCTCTTCACCTGGATCAGGATACCTGTTCTCAACCAAGTCCCACAAATCTTAAGACCTGAATAAGGTCTTTATTTTGATGCCCCAGAATTCATAGCTTTCACCTTTGAAGATAGGAATTGATGGTTAAGAAATGCTCCATGCATTACTGTTACTTGCCATGAGTTTTACGCCCAGTTACAAACGAACTAGGCTATGATACTACAAATGTTGGGAAACAGAGTTAAAAAAAAAAAAAAAAAAAAAAAGGAAACAAGAAATTATCTTTAAAGAGGAATTTAAACAAATAGGTGATGGGCACAAATGTGGTGTAAAATGATGCACAACAATTTTCCTATTATTCATGGTCTGTAACTTGCCTTTAAATAGGCTTTACACAGGAACTGAAAAAGCAACAAATAAGTAAAAATATTTGGCACTAACTCAACTTGCCTTGACTAAACCAAAAAACAGAAAAATAAGAAAAGATTATAAACAAACTTAGACTGAGTCAATAAGCAATAAAAAAATGAATTTGCAACAGTTAATTTTGAATCAATTATTCAACACTTGTTTTTGCCGATTTTTCATTACGATTGTCGATAAGTAATTAAGCTTGGAGTGAGCATGTTGTACGACGTGTTGTACAAAGACAATGCAAGGAAGCTAGAGGTGTACTTTGTAATGAAAGAGAGGATTTCTTAACCATTCTTGAACTGATCGATGATATCCAATGGTTGGGATTGACACTCCGCTTCGAGAAGGACATAAAGAGAGTTATTGATAGAATTGTTGATTCAGAAGAATGTAATTTGTTTACCCAGAAATCTCTCCACGCTACTTATCTCAGGTTCAGGCTCCTAAGACAATATGGTTATGAGGTTTCTCAAGGTAATTCATTTGTGCTTTGGATTACCAATCTTTTGTATGTATCAGGTGTATTAAGAGTTTGAGTAAGATTGTTTTGCTTGAAATGCAGATGAATTTAAAAATTTCATGGACCTTGAGGGTAATATTCTAGCAATCCACAAGAAGGATGTAATAGGAATGCTAAGTCTGTATGAAGCTTCATTTGTTGTCTTTGAAGGAGAAGATCTTTTAGAAAAGGTGTCAGCACAGGCAAAAACGCATCTCATCAATACTCTTCATAAAGGAAACTCATGAGAGTTGGATATGCCTATTACGAAAAGTGTTAGTCATACTCTGGAGCTTCCATTGTGAAGGAGAATGCTTATGTTGGAAGCACATTGGTATATTGAAGCATACAATAAAAAGAAGGATGCAAATCATTTTCTGCTTCAACTTGCAAAGATGAATTTCAACATGGTTCAATCTATACTCCAAAGAGATCTTAAAGACATGTCAAGGTATGCCTAAAATACCTTCTTAATGTAATATAAATTCTCTAAAGAAATAGTAATTAATTTCACTAATTTATCTTTGGGATTAGGTGGTGGAAAAATAAGGGACTAGCAGGCAAGTTGAGTTCAGTAGAGATAGACTAATGGAATGCTTCCTCTGGATGGTTGGAATGGCCTTTGAGCCTTAGTTAAGTTCTTGTCGTAAAGGCGAAAAAAAGTAACCTCGTTTATAACCACCATTGATGATGTATATGATGTTTATGGCACTTGGATGAATTGGAGTTATTTACAGATGCTGTCGAAAGGTACGAATCGAATGAACGTGTATATAAGTATATGATTACGTTTGATAAAAATAAAATTTATATACTAATTTTATAGAGATTACAAAACTTTTTTTTTTTGTGATGTAATCATTAAATTATAAATTGATTGTAAATTATAAAATAATTTACTTAATTTTTAGAATAAGTTCACCAGAAAACTTGATACGATATATGACTCACAACATGACTTTGATATTAGGGTAATTAGAAGAGATGAAATATGTACCTTGTCATCTGTTAATCTTTATTTTGCATTATTAATTATATATAGATTTATAAAAATTCTAAACTATTTAATTTCATATCAGATGGGATGTCAACGCTGTGAAAGATCTTCCAGAGTGTATGAAGTTGTGTTTCTTAGCTATATACAACACTGTCAATGAGATAGCATATGACACTCTCGTAGAACATGGAAAATACATCCTTCCTTACCTGACAAAATCAGTAAGTTCCTCCTGTTATTATTCCCTTATCTAGATCTAATTTGTTATGCATTTAAGATACAAACATGTAGGATTTATATCTATAAGGATTCTGACATACCTCTTGTTTCTTGAATTTCTATAATGAATTGGATTTAGATAAGTGTTTCATGTAGAATTAACAATAGATACTTTTCGAATTTCAGTGGGCTGATTTATGCAAAGCATTCTTGCAAGAAGCAAAGTGGAGCCACAAAAAATCCATACCATCATTTGATGAATATATTGAAAACGGATGGCGATCTGTATCAGGAGCTGTTATACTTGTGCACGCCTATTTTATGCTGGATCAAGGCATCACAAAGGAAGCACTTGATTCCTTGGTAAACTACCATGAACTATTAAAATGGCCATCAGTTATTCCTCGACGTTGCAATGATTAGTCTTGACTCCTTTCGCGAAACCTTTCATTGAATCATCTATTAGTCTTGCTAGGATTTCCCAATGCACATACCAACATAGAGATGGACATGGAGCTCCTGATAGCAGATCAAAGAAAAGAGTTTTATCGTTGATAATTGATCCAATTTCAATCTGTGAAAGCTAAAATAGAGTTTGTACAATATTTAGCCAATCATATTTTTTTAGCGATCAACTCAAAATGCTCTACTATATTTATCCATTATAGAAATAAGAGCAATTTCATTTTTTTGTAATCGATCCATCACATACATCAGTACGCCCAATAGGGCCTCTTACTTGGAAGCCCAACAGGGCCTGTAAAAATTGCCATTTGTGTTGATTTCTACCAAACATAGCAATAATGATGAAATTAATGGCAGCCAACAGAATACAAAAGAGCAAAATGCAATAACATATTCTACATCTATTTATATTGTTATTGCACAAAAGAGCAAATTCTAATTAAATTTCCCTCCCTTTCTTGCTTCACGCTTCTTGTTCTTTCAATCTTTGCAACAAACTGTTTCTTAAGTCTTGTCTATATGCACCGTTTTGCAATGCAGTGTTTTACATCGTCTTTTTCAGCTCACCATGCTAGCTGGCGGGAAGAGCATTTAAATAAATTACAGTAGCCTCTGTTATAAGATCCCCCCTCAAGCTGTAGCTTGGGAAGGAGAAACCAAGCCCAGCTTGGACACAAAAAATGGAAACAGAGGAGATACTTGCTCACCACTTGACCATGAGATCTTCGCATTTCCAGCAGCTAATAGAGGCATATCTCAACTTAATTGTAGTTTATGATGATTAGATTGGGGCAGAGAAGCTTTGGCTTCCCTTTTTCTCTAAAAAAAAATATAAAATTAAGGACTTTACTATAATTAACGGTCGATTAGATGGAATGGACAAAATTACTTGATTTTAAAAATATGAAAATTAAATTATAAATTTTATCAAATTTAAAGGACTAAATCATAATTTAACTATTAAAATTTGGATATAAAATTTAAGTGTTAAATAAAAATTCTTCGATCGTTCAAAATTAAAAAAAAAAAGAAGAATAAAATAGCAAAATATACAAATTTCAAAATTTTTTTTGGTAATTCACCAAAGGATTAAGATGTTAATTTTTAAAGGTAATTTTAGTTAATTTAAAATTTAAATTTAAATTGATTAGATAAATTTATATTAATTCTAATTTGAGTCTAAAGTTGTAAATTATTTAATTTTAGTATTTTAAATTAAATATAAAATTAAGTAGCTTACATGTGGTTTTGAATCAAATATATTTAAGCGGAAATGAACCTAAGTTGAATCAATTTTTTTTTATTGTTATTATGTTGTATCCTTAAATTGCTGCGTCATTTTCATTCTCCAATACATGCCAAAATAAAATTAATTAAAAATTAGGGGATTAACTCTCTATTTAATATAAATTAATGGAGATAGTAAGATTATTTTATACATAAAAATTAAGTTATTTTATTATAATATTTTTTAGACTAATTTTACAGGAGAATGTAAAATTTTGAAATTTAAATTTTAAATTATGTCTTTTACATTTATTATAGTAACAAATTTCAATATAAATTACCATAATTACTTAAATCAAAGCAGATTAAGTCAATCAATTTAACCTATTTAACTGAAGTCTGACCTGATTTGACTTCTCAATAAAAGGAAAAAAAAAAAAGCCCACTTGCAACTAACGCTTCAAGGAATTGAACATTAAACTTCAATAAGAATTTCCACAACAACATCCACTTGAGCCTAAAACACTTTTTGTGTTAGTTTTACAATAATATATATGTATATGTGTATATATATGTATATATATATAAACAATAACAATTACATTAACATATAAAATTATTTCTTTTATTAAATTATTTTATACTAGTTTTTATGATAATGTGTAGTGTACATTGATTTACTCGTTTTATAAATTAATGATTTAATTTTTTTATATAATTTTTTTTTAATTTTTTTTGTATATGATAATAGTCAATTAAATTTAGTTATTTATTAGTATGATTGTATTTTACTTTTAATTAAAATCGGTTTAAAAATTACAAGAAAATAAAATTAATAAGTTATATTACTTTAATTAATTAAAATATTAAAAATAAAACGAATGAAATAAAATTTTTTAATATATATTATTTTAGTGATTAAAATATTATAAATAAAATACCATAAATGTAGTATGAGAATATGAATATTTTGATTTTATAAATTAAAATTACTATTTACTAAAAGTTATTTTTAAAATAGTTTCAATTTCTTAAAATTTTTTAATAAAGTTATTATAGTCCGATTAAAATAGCGATGTAAGATAAAAAAAAATATGTGTTTTTATTGCTTGATTTTATCTTAATGCAATAAGAATTTTAGAACTAATAATTTTTCATAAATACATTTTAATTTAGTATTTTTGTAAATAATAAAAATAATGAGTGTTTTTTTGGAAATTCTAATGTTCCTTCTTCCCACCTTTTATTTTTTTTTTTAATTTTTCAATATTATAGCCAATTCTTTCATTTTTGAGAATTTTAGCTTAATTTCAAATATTTATTTTTTAATGAACAGTTAAAATTAAAATAAATTGACGATCAAAATTGTAATATGTCAATTAATTGAAAGAGAAACCAACAGCCAATTTAGCTAATAAATCGATTTTAAATATAGGTAAAAGAAAAAATTTAAATCATACTAAATTTGTAAAAAAAAAAAATTAGCTATAATTATAAAATTGAAAAATGTATATATTCTTTAATATTAAGCTGTTAAATTACATTCTATTATTTACTATTAATAAAATTATTTATGAGTTAGAATTTTTAATTATATAAGTATTTTTTGAAATAAGATTCATAATAAGGGTAAGATTTTATTATGTTAATTATTTTTTATTGTAAATTAAAAAATTATAAAAATAATTTGATCAATTCATAAATTCTCTCATTCATATTTTTATATTTATTAATTTTATATACATACATGTAATTTTATGTAATGTAAATTAAAAAAATTAAAGTATTTAAAATAAAAAGTATATGTGATAAATATATTGATGAAAACTTAAATTATATAATTTAAAAATGCATTGTTATAATTATATATTATATAATAATTTTAAAGAATCAATATAACTTCAAATACTCATATATTCAATTAATTAAATAAGGCTAAATGACAAAAACAAAATCAAAACCTTATGTCAATTATGAATTTTAGTCAAAACTATTAATTTTATTAATTAATTTAATCATAAAACTTTTCAATTATTTTCAATTTTAGCAACAAATTTAACTAAAAAAAAAATAAACTAATCAATTAATAAAAATAATTTAAAATTTTCATTTATTATTAATTTTAGGTATTCCTTTTAATTCTATTAATATATTCAATAATTTTAGTATTTTTATTAATTTTAACAAACTTCATATATATTAATAAAAAAATAAATGAATAATATATCTATATTATTATCTTAATTTTTATTTTTTCTCGCTCTTTGTACTTATACTTTTAATTAACACTTTCCTTATCATTTTATTTCAAATTTAAAGTAAAAAAAAAATTCATATATTTAAACATAAAGTATGAAAATATACATAACCAAAATAAATGTAATTGTAATTTTTAAAACAATAGAAAAATTAAATAATATTTTTATCAATTTTATAATAATTGCTAAAATTAATATAAAAATAAAAATATTAATTAATATTAATAATGTATGTGAATATTTGAATTGCTTTTGTCAATTAAATAATCCAATAAGGCTAATTGCCAAAATTAAAAATAATGTGAAAATTTGATATTGAAATGATAAAATTAAAAGGTTTGGTTAAAATTGAAAAAAGTTTTGATTTTTTTTTTTTTAGTTTTCAAAAGAGCATTTAAATATGATATTATGATTTTTTTATTATATTTTAATACAAAATAGAACTTTATTTTTATTTCAAACAATTAATTATCTAAATAAAATCTAAATAATTTTTATGAATAATAATTTTTTGAAATTTTAAATAAATTTATAAATTATAATATTTTATTGACATAAAAAGTAAATTTATTTGAAAATAGGACTAATTAATAAAATAAATTCTAAACTCTATTTTTAATTTAACTTAAAATTTTAATTATATTTATTCTATTTATAGTTTTATTCTTTTTACCCAATTTAGTCAAAATTCAATAGCAATTATAATAATTTCCTTAAAATTTTGAATAAAAATTAATTTTAATTCATTATATTGAAAAATAATTTGAGAATATAAAAATATTTTATTCTTATTTTTGATGAAAAATTGTTTATATATAAAAAAATAAATTGTAACTTTGGTTAAATTTACATTTTTATCAACATCAATAATTCTTTTTGAAAAAGAAGGCTATATATTTGTAACTAATAAAGTGGTTCTTCCACTTAAATTGAATTAAAAATTCAAATTTTTAATTTTAATATTTATTTAAACTTATCCATTACTAATGTTTATATTTTTAAAAGTGGCTAGAAATCTGTAACAAATAATATAGTTATAATTAAATAGGATTAGAATTGCATATCTATTGGTATAAATGTATAGTTTTATTTAATTAAATATTTAATTTTTTAATAATAGTTTTATAATTATGCAAAGGATATTTTTGTTTCTCCTATTATTCCCCTTTCTTTTCACTTATATATATATATATATATATATATATATATATATATATATATATATATATTCAAAATTAAAATAAACTTTAATATTATTAGTTTGTAAATATCTAAAACAATTAAAAAATAATTTAGTAAGAGTAATATTTATTGTTTAATTTTTTATTATTTTATTCAAATAAATAAAATAATTTTTAATGAATTAATAATATTTATATAGGATTAAAATTATAGAATTACTATATAATGAATTGTAATATGTTTTTCTAGTATAAGTAGAATTATTATTAAAATAATATTAAAAATTTAACGTACATTAATTATGGTAATGTTAGAAATTGAAATTATTAGATATTTACCAACAGATAATCCATCACTAAAAGTATTAGTAATGATATAGTATATTACATAAATTAACATTATTAAGGATTTAGCGACGAACTTTCCATCGCTTAACGTTATAGTAATGTTATTGTATAGGAAGCCTCTAATTGTTAAAATTATTAGCAATATATCTTTTTATCTCTGATATTAGCGACAAAGTTAAATGGATTAGCGATTGGTTGTTGTCTCTAATATACTTTACTAGTGATGAATTATTTATCCGTCACCAGAAATGCATATTTAAATTTTTTTAAATAAGAAAAATAATAAAGGGTATTTTGAAAATCCCTATGTTTTTCCCTTCATACATACATATATATACAAGTGTGTGTGTTTTATTTTTTACTTATTAATTTCTTATTTTATTTAATTATTTATAAAATTTTATATTTAATTGAAGTTGTAGTAGAAGCAAGATTAAGAATTTTAAATTTGTATGTACTCTAAAATTAAGAATTTTAAATATATTCGAATATTAAAATTAATTTAAATAATAAAAATATAATTATAATTAATTTAAAAAAATAGATGACATTTTTAGCAAAGCTAATGTTCTCTGTTTCCCATATTTATATATATTAGCTTTTTTTCTACAACGTGCATTGCATGTTATTGTTCTCGTTATATATACTTGTAATTTAATTTTTTTATATATAAAATTTTTTGTTAATTTTTTTATATATGATATAATATTATCATAGTGTTATAAGTATTATGTTTAATAATTTAAATTAAAATATTATTTTTAACATTATTTTAATTAATTGTATAGATAAAAATATTTATTAATTTAAAATTATTATATTTTTTATTGAATCACATTTTTATAAAGGTTATGTGTTATATATAATAACATAATTATAAACTTAGTTTCAATATAATAAAAAATTATATAATAATAATTTTTAAAAATATAATGGGTGAAGATGTTTAAAAACTGAAATAAAAAAAAAAAAGCAAATTAGCTCATTGAATTAAATTTATTCAAACTTTGTTATTTTACTTTAAAAAAAGTTTAATTTGTTTGTATTATATTTTATTAGAATTTAAAATAATATTAATTTGCATAATGAGGTTGCATATATAGCTAAATTAATATGAAAGAAAATTATTTGTAAAATTAGAAAAGAGGATAATTAAAATGTATTTTGTAGTTTAGTGCATTATCATTATAAAATTTTCACTTTTATTATATTGATATTTTAAAATTTTATATTGTCATATTGTTTAATACAAACCTATTTAATATATTTAATAAGTATTTTTATTTTTTTAAATTATAGATTACATTATATATATTGTAAATACATTATAGATTAAAATATAAATATAAATTTAAATTTAGTCATGCATCTTTAGTTAATTCATATTAACTATATAATTAATACTTTTAAGTAGTATAGCTATTTTTTTTTCTTATTTTCTTTTTTGTATCTTCCTTTCATTTTCGTTATTTAAAAAATCTAAAATATAACAACTTAAAATTAATGCTGATATAAGTATAATATTTCACATAAATATATACAAAAATATAATTAGACTTTCTCATAACCATATGGTCAAAATCAATAATCTAACTAATATTGACTAATAAATTAAAAATAAAAAATATGTTCATGCTTATAAGGAATTAAGGACATTAACAACTTGTAATTAATCTGCATTTAAACTAAATAGAACCAAGAAAATTAAAATCTCATATAATCATATATAATATGCATTTTTTATGTAAAAATGATATTAATCATCTCAAATATTATAGGTTGCATTACTATTAAACATAAAAAAAGAAAAATCAATCTATCTTAGTCCATATAAATATGATTGAATTTGCAAGGATATTTTGATATTTGCAATAATAACAAAATCCTACCCTCATAAGAATGATACTTTTGACATACAAAAATTCAAAAAATTTGAAAACTTATAAATAGATTTTTTCCGTTGGAAAAAAAGACATAAAAATATAGTGAAAAAAGAAAAAAAAATACATTATAAGTCAAAGTTAATTAAGCTTGAGTCTTATTATATAAAAATAGAGTGTGTAAATATAAAAACTCTTCGTTACTTTGAATAAAAAAGGCTATAAATTATAACAAATAAAATATTTGCCATTGAATAGAATTAGAATTTTATATCAATTGATATAAATACAATTCTTTTTATTTAGTTAAATAGCTAATTTTTAATAATAATTTTACAATTAAGTTAATTAAATATAGTTATTTTTTATATTAATTTTATAATTTAATATTATAATTAGAATAAGAAATAGTATAAGTGAGGTTGAGTGTTTAATGTTGTTTATTAAATTTTTTTGTGATAAACTAAGTAATTTTTAATGAATTAATATTACTTATAAAATGAAGAATATATAATTATAATACGATTTTTAGTGTAAGTAAAATTACTTTTAAAATAATATTAAAATTTCAATTTATATTAATATAGTAATATTAAAAATTGAAATTATTTATAGATTTAGATAAGTTGTCACTGTACATTGTTAGCGACAAATTTGTATTGAATAGTTTTTCATTCTTGTAAGTATTAGTGATAGATAGCTAATCACTAAAACATTTTAGCGATGAACTTATATATAATATCTTCTCGCTGCTAAAAGTATTAGCGACAAATAAGTTGTCACTAAATATTATTAGTGATGATATTGTATAGAATAACTTATCGCCGCCAAAAGTATTAGCAAAAAATATACTGTTAATAAAGGTAATAAGTGACGGATTTTTATCACAAATTTATATTATTAAATAAAAAAATATACAGTTGTCATTATAGATACATTTTTATTAGTATTTTTATAAATAATATAAATCACGAAGGGCATTATTGCAAAATCAACGTCTCCCCCCTGCCCCTTCATATATATATATATATATATATATATATATATATATATAATAGTATCTAATTCTCTCCATTTACCTCTAAATTGGTGAGAAATATTTTACGTACGAAGGAAAATGTGAAATATAATTTATATTCATTTCTCTCATTTATTCGCAAATAAAAATAGCATCTATTTGCCATCCAAACAAAGGAAATTTAAGAAATCACATTTATTTTATTTTCTCTTCTTTCCATTTTCTTCTATCTAAACTGTTAAGAGTCCATGTCCAATTGGAATTAGAAAGTATAATTAATTTAGAAAATTTAGTAGAATTTAAATTATGAAGTTTAATAATTAGAATCCTAAAATGATTAGGTTTTAGTGGCCTATATATATATATGCAATTGGTTGGCCATTATATGGAATGCATTGCAGAGAGCCCACAAAGTGTAATGGTGTGTTGAATTCTGTAAGTTTTGTTTGAGTTATTTTGAGAGTGAGAAAAATAATTAGCGGTTGTAATTATTTTTCCTTGATAGTAGATTTATTTGGTAGAGTAGGCTTACATTGAATCACGTTAAATTTTGTGTTCTTTATTTTGTGTGAGTGTGATTTTTCACAACAAGTGGTATAAGAGCTGTGGTTTGAGATGTCAAAGATGGCGAGCACAAAATTTGAGGTGGAGTCGTTCGATGGGAAAAATAATCTCAGTTTGTGGCCAAGCACCATGAAGGATGTCCTTGTGCTACAAGGATCAATCAAAGCATTGAATGCGAAGCAACCGACGACCATGAAAGATGATGAATGGGAGGAGCTTCAACAAAGGGTTGTGAGTATGATTAAATTGACGTTAGCCCTAGATGTGAAGTACAATGTCTTGGAGGAGACTTCGCCATTTATTTTGTGAAAGAAATTGGAGAGCCTGTACATTTCAAAGTCACTCACAAATCGTTTGTACTTAAAGAAGGAGTTATACAAACTCAGAATAGATGAAGGTATTGATGTGAGAGATCACCTTAATATTTTTAATAAATTAATTATCCAATTGGCTAGTGTTAGTGTGAAGGTTAATGAAAAGATAATTAGTCACTTTGCATATTATCTAATTAACATGCATATATTATATGCTTGCATACATTCCCATACATCTCATGCATACATGGATAAATAATAAATATGGTATGATCATGGACTTTTTAAGGGATTCAATTCTGAGCCACCAAGAATTGAATCAGGGCATTCCTGTGACACCCCTTACCCGTGTACAGTATACCCGAGTAAGTAATGCCACACGGTGTACCGGCACACTCTAACATTCCTCACTTAATTTATATCATGCTTTTGCATATAATTTATGAAATACAATTTATTTAAACCATTTATCAAAAGTATCATTCATTTAAGGTTCCGAAAATTTTAAATAAAATCCGGCGGAGTACCGGCTAAAAATGGAGAAAACCGTTCTTCGGAACCTGTTAAAAACACTTCCAATATTTTTATTCCATCATCTCAAACTCCAATATCCAAAATCTCAACAATATTTCTCAATAGCAAATTCTCAATAATCTTTTCATTTCACAAACATCCATTTCTCATATACAAGCGATAAATACATGCTCAAATTTTGCATTCATAGTCATAAGTTTCATTATTTACATGGACATCAAAATATATTACATGAGTTCAAATACATATAAAAAAGTAAAAATCTGCTACAAAATATCAAAATGACAAAATGACACCTAGTGCCCTACCAATGCACTGCAGGTAGTGAGGTGACATGGACACTGAGCAGAACTGTCAGATGGACTCACCCAGTCTGTGGTCTACTGGGCTCACGATCGGGATCTCCAGTACCTACGCGTGGCAAAAGCAACGCGCTAAGCAATAATGCTTAGTGGTGCAATAATATAATAGAAGAAAATAGCAAGAAAATAAATGTGTATACAATGTGTATGCTTTCTTTGTTTGATCTTGGTATATTCATTAATTCATTAACTTTGTTCACTCTTATTCATTTGGTTGCCCCAAGTAACCTACACTAGACGACTGGACTGGATAACGGGTAAACTGGCACTGGGTATCTAATACCTCGGGCCATCACACCATCGGTCGCATATGCATCACCCGGTGCAAATGTAACAGCTACTAAGTCAATTAATCTCGTGCACAAGGCCAAGTCTCAATGCAAAGTCGAATGGCTAAAAGCCATGAAATCACGTAATGGCATTTTTGCCATGTGCGATCGCTAATCGAACCCTATTGGCATGCCAAACTATCCAAACCAATCTTGTTAGGTATACTAGGGCATTTAAAACTTTTAAATTCTTCAATTTGTAAGTTTCATGTTTTGGTGTTACTATTCACCTCATTGGTCAACAAAAATGTTGACTTTTGGATAGAAAATATGTACATTGACTTTGGCACTCCCAATATACCACATTTGGTGTTTAAAACTTGTTGGCATTAAGTGTTAATACCATTTCAAAGTGTAAACCCACACAAGCAAAATTTTCAGTTTTGGTGAGTCAACTTCACTGTTCCATTGGACACTGTTACTGTTGGAATTTGAAGAAATGTAAAACATAAAAGTTGTTCCTTATTTTGTCTAGTTGAATTTCCTTTTTTGAATCACTCCATTTGGAGTTTTGTAGCTCCAGATATGGCCCAAAAACCCAAGCTGGCCGGATTGTTAAATCTGCAGATTTACCATATCTACAGTGCATGAACAGTAACTAGAGTCACTTGGTTGGATGGGTTCTGGCCATAATTTGGGGTAGGTTCCTTCATGAAAGTCAGTGAGTTATGGCCAAATGAACAGTTACTGTTCATTTGGTCAATTCTGCAGAATTCAGTACAGGGTATCCGGATTGGGGCCAAGTTTTGGTCCTCTTGCTTTGGTCTTCTGGGCATGGTTTCTTCAGAAAAAATGTGCCATTATAAGCCTAGTTTCATGTCCAATTGGCCAAACTTCAATTGGACTAACACAGCTCAAGTTATGGCAGTGCAAAGGGACTGAATTTTCAGTCCCTATGCTGCTGTCCTAGGGCAGTTTATACCTTGACTTTGCCATACCATTTTTCAGTCCAAATTGTATTCAACATACCTCAAATGGTCACTTATTGACCATTAGATTGTTCTTTAACAGTTTAGTAAGTCAAGTCAATTTTTCATGCCTCAAAACCCTAATATCCAATACAATTTACCCATAAGCCTCAATTAGCACCCTATTTCAACATCAATATAGGTATATAGCTTAAACATAACCTCCACTTCATGATAAGTCCATTAAAAACATTCCTACATATTCTTTTACTAGGGCAGCCGAAATTCAAGTGTTCATACCCATAGGTTTTTGTTCATTTAAACTACAAATCTTACTAAGTTCAAGTCCAAAATCATGGAAATAAAGAGTTTAATAGGTATAAGTGCACTAACCTCAAGTGGCAGAATTTTCCAAGCCCTTAAACCTCACTTTCTTTCTCCTTTTTGGCTGCCTAGAGCTTGTTTAAGATGTGGGGTAAAGTTTTAATGAAGTGAAGTTAGGGTTTAGTGGTGAAAAGAAGAGAGAAAATAAGCTTGATGGAAGTTGGCAATGGAGGTTTAGGGCAAGGTTGATTTCGGCTGCAATTGGGGAGGATGGTGGCTGCTGGGTTTTGTGGTTATTTAGTCTTCATTTTGTCTCTTTATTAGTTAGTCAAATGGTAGATTAATTGTGATTGGTTGAACATTTTAAATGGCATCACTTTGATGTCATAAATAGCCATTTTTTTACATTTTCTTTTCTTTCCTCCACTACTCATTTTCAATTTAATTTCTAGTAATGTTTCTTCATATTTTATGTCATATTAATTATTTTCATATTTTATGTCATATTAATTATTTACTCAACTGGACAAGTCGGCCAAAAATCACCTCGGAAGGCGAAATGACCAAAATGCCCTCCGTTTGGCTTAACGGGTCAAAATCGTCTGTACCGATTGAAAAATTTTTCTAGGTATTTTCTTGGCATTCTAATGCCATGGGAACCTCAATTACCCTTCTCTGGAGTCCCAAAAATTATTTTATAATTTTTCCCCCGGGTCTAGGGCTCCTCGTTGCGAGAACCGCAACTTCCCTCTGGTTACCCATCGCTAGGGCACCGGCTCGTTTAACTTGATTGTATTTTATTTCTAAAATTTTTACTAAGTGTTTCTTATTAATATTTGAGTTAATTATGGTTCCTGACTTTAGTTTAAATATTTTTCCGGACGTTCTAGCTGTTCGGACCGACACCGGTCACCGGAACAGTAGGATGTACGGAGTGGTTACCGAGAGGGTGTTACAATTCCTAGGTGCATTTCATTCATTCATTTTACAAGAGTTGCTGAAGGAGTACATAATCAACACTTGATCTTGAATTCCTCCAACTAGTCCCACCAATGCTCTTGACCTCCTTAATCTTTTTGCAATCCAATTATATTATAATCCTTGGCATATCAAGGTGAATTTATAAGAATATGGACTTTAAAGTCCTCAAATAAATGAAATTACAATCCAAAATTATTACAACACTTATAATACATACCATCAAAAATAAAATTAATTATTTTACAACCCAAAGAAAGTTAAAAGAAATAAATCTAATCACATTGGTCTTTTATTGTCCATGATCATCCACCATGCATAATTTAACAATTAAATAAAATATACATACTAAAATGAAATTGAATATCTCATATTCAACTAAAAAATTCATATTTGAATCTCATTCAAACAAATTTAAAAATTTAGATTTGAATCTCATTCAAACAAATTTAATCAAAATTTAATTGTGTGATTAAAATTCTTAATTAAACAATTTAATTAAGTGTGGGCCTTAATTCATATACAACAATTGTATAAAGAATTACCAAGTAACCATGCGCACCATTAGTGCACAAAGCATGCCACCACATATATCATTCCAACCAGCAATGAATCAATTAAAATTTAGTTAAATCACACAATTAAATCTCATATTAAATAATCTAAATGGCAAATGTATTGGCTCTGATACCAATTGAAGGAGCGGAAGCATAAAAGTTGTTCATTAGAGCATTGAATTTCAAAATTTTTCTTCTAGGGTTACATGTATCATACCACATCTCTTATGTGCCTAATTAATTTCAATACTCAATTGCATATTAAAACACTTTTAATATGTATTAGGATCTATGTTTGCCATTCAAGATTGTGAATTAACAAATTAATTTATTTAAAAATTAATTTCAATGCTTAATTGCATATTAAAACACTTTTAATATGTATTAGGATCTATGTTTGCCATTCAAGATTGTGAATTAACAAATTAATTCATTTAAACCCTAGTTTAAAAGAGGAGTTAGAGCACTAACCTCCTTGATGCACTATGGATGTGATTGGCACCTTTAGGAAGCACCTAGGACTCCAAGTGTTTTCCCTCTAGCTTGTCGACACCAAGATCACCAATGGGTAGCCCCCAATTTGCTTCTCAAGCCTTTGCTAACCAATTATAAATTGGGTTCTTACCTTTAGAGAGGTTGTATGTGTGTATAGGACACTAGAAATAATTTCTAGCAATTTTAATTCAAAGGGAATGGAGTGATTCTCTTTGAATTGATGAGAAAAGATGAAGAGAGGAGAGGGAGAAATAGGTGCCACCACACATAAGAGAGAATGGAGAGGGTGGCTGATTTTTTCTTATAACATCTCTTTATATAATTAGGTCAAGTAATCACTTAAACCCTATGCCATATGTCACCACCACATTGCATTTTATTTTTAATTGACTTAATCACATTAAGCCAAGTGTAAGCTAGACTTAATATTGATTTTGATCACCTTGCATGCTAGGAAGACAAATGGCAAACTTATATGATGCCATGTGTCACCATCTCATGGTGCCACATGTCACAATGTGAAATGACCAAATTACCCTTATGTTGTAATTTTGAGTTCTCAACCCAAAATCATTATTTCTCCTCTTCTAATCAATTTATATCAAATATAAATTAATTAATTAATTTCTATTAATTAATTTCTCACAATTGAATTCATATTTAAGCACTTTAAATATAAATTAAACTTATACTATATATCCAATAACCAAGATTTGGTTTCAAGCAATGCTAGAGACTTTACAATCTTATTACAAATCAAACCTATTTAATTAATTAATTAAACTATTTAATTAATCGATTAAATCACATTTTACTTGGTGATCATCTTGTGTATGTGTGTGACTCACTAGGCTCATCACTAATTGGCAATGAGATATGATATTAACTCTTAATATCATCAGAACTCTTTCTTACCATAAATGATTTCTCTAAATCATTTTAGGCATCTCATAGACCATGGTTGACACCTAGCATAGCGTGCCATGGCTACCCAATCAATAACAAGGAATACCTTAAATGAACCCATAATCATATTTTACCATACACTAGAATCTCTTTGTTACAAAATCCAATTCAAGCTGGAGTCATGGTTTATGTCAAACTCTATTTGCTATGAATATTATGTTCTCTTTTAATTCCAGTTCTTGATTAATTAGATTTTCTTATCAGAAACTCTTTTCTAACTAATCTGTCTGTCTTGGCCAAGAACTTGAAACATCAAGAATAATTAAATGAACATAGGACTTTATCCCTATTTACTTAGGGTAACAGATTCCATCTTGATCAACATCTACCTCCATATATAACTAGTAGGAGCCAACACATACCCATATACCCATACATAGTATAAGTATTATGTTCTCTTTTAATTCCAGTTCTTGATTAATTAGATTTTCTTGTCAGAAACTCTTTTTTAAATTTGGGTTTCTATTCTTCATGAAAGTTGTTCTAAATTGTCTAAGCTTTCCATTTCCATAAAAATCAGGTAACAAACATTGTTCATTTGGTTAATTTTCTAGGTCCAGAATTATGGTACTCGGATTTAGGTAATTTTGAGGTCATCCTAATTTGGCTTTCTGGGCAGGGTTTCTTCATAAAAAATGTGGCATTATATGTCTAATTTCACCTTCAATTGGCCTTGCACCAATTGAAGCCACACAAGTGAAGTTAGGGTTGCCCAAACCTACTGGATTCAAAGTCCAGAATTTCCAGCAAATGGGAAGCCTAACCAATTCTTTATCCTATGCCACAATTGGTCTCATTTTAAGGTCAATTCATCACAAATGATCACTACTTGACCATTAAAATACCACTTCACCATCAATTCAACAAACCCTAATTTTTGCTCCAACCCTATTTCCCAAAGTTTTCAATTTTCGCCATACATGAATAATCAAACTCTCATCATTATATTCTCATCAAGGGCAGCTAATATACTAATTTAATTCAAAGAAAATCATCAAAACCCTAACAATTTCATGGTTGCCAAAAATTTGGGGTTGCTCTATCATGCATAATTTGGTTCAATTTTGACAATCCCTAATTTAATTTGATATCCTAACATAGATTATAAGGAGAGAGAAAGGAAAGTGGCACTAACCTTAAATTGAAGCACTTTCACTCTTGCCCAATCTTCACTTTCTTGGCTTTTCTTGGCAGCCAAACACCTTAGCAAGAGTAGATGGTAAGTTTTAGTGAAGGAAATTATACGTTTGGTGGTGAGAAATCAAGGTTTTAGTAAGAATTGATGAAGGAACAACCATGGAGGAGAGACAAAGGAGTTTTGGCTAGCTGAAAGGAGGAGGAAGACAAATAGAATTTTTGTAAATTTTATCCCCTTTTAATTGTTTTAATGTGTGCTTGTCAAATTTTAATTGGTGGGAAATTTTAATTGCATCATGCTTATTTAAGCATGATATCATAATTAAGCATTTACTTTCATTTTTCTTTTTCTTTCTTTTTTACTCATTTTTAATTAAATTTTCATCAATATTTATTCATATTTTATGTCATAAATCTTACTTACTTGAATGGAAAAGTTGGTAAAAAATCATCTCTGAAGGCGAAATAGCCAAAATGCCCCTCGTTTAGCTTATTGGGCCAAAATCATCTGTATCGATTTATAAAATTTTTTTAGCATTTTCTTGGCATTCCTTTGTCATCGAAGACTGAATAACTCCTCACCAGAGTCCTAAAAATTATTTCACAGGGTTTCCCCATGGGTCTAGGGTCGCTAATTGTCTTCACAGTGACTTCCCATTAGGTCACCCATTGCTAGAGCATCGGCTCATTTATCCTTAGTGTATTTCATTACTAAAATTTTTCCTTAATTTTTCTTGTCATTATTTAGACTATTTATGACTCCTCACTCTAGTTTAAATATAGTCCCAGATATTTCGACTGTCCGGACTGACATTGATCACCAGAATAGTAGAATGTATAAACTAGTTAAAGTGAGGGCGTTGTAGCTCTTCCCCTCTAATTAAAATTTCGTTCTCGAAATTTACCTGATGCAAACAGTTGAGGGAACTGTTGACTCATCATCTCCTCACTTTCCTAGGTTGCCTCGTCGGTGTTGTGGTGCCTCCAAAGCACTTTCACCAGTGGAATTTACTTGTTCCTCAATTCCTTCACTTCCCGAGCCAGGATCCTTATGGGTTCCTCTTCATATGTCAAATCTGGTTGGATTTCTATTTCTTCCATGGAGATGATATGTGAAGGGTCTGATCTGTACCTTCTTAGCATGGACATATGAAACACATTATGGATCCTGTCTAGCTATGGTGGTAAAGCTAGCCTAGAGGCCACTGGACTCACACGTTCAATAACTTCATATGGGCCAATGAACCTAGGGCTTAACTTACCCTTTCTCCCAAACCTCAATACCTTCTTCCATGGTGAGACTTTGAGAAACACCTTATCGCCAACTTCATATTCTATGTCTTTTCTCCTCAAGTCAGCATAAGACTTCTGTCTATCTGAGGCAACCTTCAAATTGGCTTTGATTAATTTCACTTTCTCTTCAGTCTGTTTCACCAGGTCTGGTCCCATAAGTTTATCTTCACCCAACTCAGTCCAACACACTGGTGTCCTGCATTTCCTCCCATACAATGTTTCATAGGGAGCCATTTGTATGCTACTCTGGTAGCTATTGTTGTATGCGAATTCTGCCAGTGGGAGGTATCTATCCCAACTCCCCTCAAACTCAATGACACAACTCCTTAGCATGTCCTCAAGCACCTATCACATATTTCATGTTGTTACTATCATTTCAATTTATTATTTGTAATAATTCAATAGGTTTCAAAGTTTACTTGGATTACTCGTTCTGATTATCCATCCGTTTGAGGATGAAAAGCCGTGCTAAAATGGAGTTGTGTGCCCAAGGATTCTTGTAACTTTTTCCAAAATCGGGATGTAAACCTCGGGTCTCTATCAAATATAATGGAAAGTGGGATTCCGTGCAGTCTAACTATCTCACTAATATACAATTCTGCTAGCTTCTCCAATAAGTAGTCGGTCTTAACTGGCAAAAAATGGGCTGACTTAGTTAATCTATCTACTATCACCCATATTGTATCATGTTTCTTCTGGGTGAGAGGTACACCACTAACAAAATCCATAGTGACCCGATCCTATTTCCATTCAGGTATGCTTATAGGCTGTAACAAACCTGATGGAACTTGATGTTCTGCCTTGACTTGCTGACATGTCAAACATCTAGTCACATAGTCAGCTATGCCTTTCTTCATCCCAGGCCACAAGTAGTGAGGCTTCAGATCATGGTACATTTTGGTACTTCCTAGGTGCATAGCATAAACACTGGTGTGTGCCTCTTTCTGAATGTTTATTTTCAATTCCCTATCATCTGGTACACACACTCTTCCCTTGTAGTACAAACACCCGTCTTCTTTGACCTCATACTCAGTTTTTTTCCCCTCTGGGATTTTGCCCATTATAGCTATTAGCTTTTCATTTATCTTTTGCCCATCCTGAATCTACTATAGCAGGTTTGGCTTCACTTGCAACTCAGACAAAATAGCTCCATCATAAGCCATAGACAAATGGGCATTCAGTGATCTCAATGCTACAATGGACTTTTTGCTCAGAGCATCAGCAATTACATTTGCCTTCCCAGGATGGTAGTTAATCACACAGTCATAGTCCTTCAGAAACTCAATCCACCGCCTCTGTCTAAGGTTGAGCTCCTTCTGGGCTAGCAAATATTTCAGACTTTTGTGGTCTGTGTAAATGTAGCACTTTTCACCATACAAGTAATGCCTCCATATCTTCAATGCAAAAATGATCACTGTTAACTCCAGATCATGAGTAGGGTAGTTCTTTTCATGTGGCCTTAGTTGCCTAGAAGCATAGGCGACCACTTTCCTCTCTTGCATCAAAATACACCCTAGCCCATTATGGGAAGCATCACTGTAGACCACAAAGTCTTTTCCTGACACTGGCTGTGTTAACACTGGTGCCTCTGTCAACATAGCCTTAAACCTCTCAAAACTGGCTTGACACTTGTCATTCCAGTCAAATCTAACATTTTTATGCAGCAACTTGGTTAGTGGAGCAGCTATCAAGGAAAACCCCTTCACAAATCTTCTGTAGTAACTAGTTAGCCCCAAAAAGTGTGACACCCCTTACCCGTCTACAATATAGCCGAGTAAGATATGTTACACAGTGTACGGGAACACCCTATTTTATCTCAATCATTTTTATTCTTCCTTAATTTATTTTTATCATAGTTATGAAGTACAATATATTTCATTTAAGTCATTTATTGAAATTATAATTTATTTGAGGTTCCACATTTTAGTTTAAATATTTTTCCAGATGTTCTAGCTGTCTGGACCGACACCGGTCACCAAAATAGTAGAATGGACAGAATTGTTACAGTGAGGGTGTTACAAAAAGCTTCTGACCTCAGTTGTATTTCTGGGAGGTTTCCATTCCATGACTGCTTCTATCTTCTTGGGATCCACTCTAATCCCTTCAGCTGATGCTATGTGTCCAAGAAAGGAGATCTCACTAGGTTAGAAATCACACTTGGACAACTTAGCATACAGCTTATTCTCTCTCACAGTTTGCAGCACAATCCTCAAATGCTCATCATGTTCTTCTCTGTTCTTAGAATATACCAGTATATCATTAATGAAGACCACTACAAATCAATCTAAGTATGGATGGAAGATACAATTCATAAGGTCCATGAAAGCTACTGGTGCATTAGTCAACCCAAATGGCATTACCAGAAATTCATAGTGCACATATCGGGTCCTGAATGTAGTCTTAGACACATCTACATCCTTTACCCTCAACTAATGATACCCTAATATGAGATTAAATTTTGAAAATATGCCTGCTCCCTTCAATTGATCAAACAGATCATCAATTCTGGGCAATGGGTACTTGTTCTTCACAGTTACTTTATTTAGCTGTCGGTAGTCACTATATAATCTTAAAGTCCCATCCTTTTTTTTTTTTCACGAACAGCACCAGAGCTCCCCATGGTGACACACTGGGGTGTATGAACCCCTTATCTAGTAACTCCTGTAACTGGATTTTCAGCTCCTTCAATTTAGTGGGTGCCATCCTATAAGGAGAAATGGAGATTGGTGTCGTGCCTGGCAGTACCTCAATGGCAAATTCTACTTCCCTTTCTAGCAGTAAACCAGGTAATTCTTTAGAAAACACATCAAGGAAGTCACTCACAGTGGAAATGTCATGGAGACTAGATCTGGCCTTTCTGGTATCAATCACATGTGCCAGGTATGCTTCACAACCCTTCCTGATCTGTCTCCTTACAGCAGTAGCTGAGATGACATTAGATAGAAAATCTGTCCTTTCCCCCATAACTGTTATCTCATCATTCTCAAGAGCTTTTAGTGTAATCCTCTTCAATCTACAATCCACTATTGCTTGATGACGTGACAACCAGTCCATTTCCAAGATCACGTCAAACTCGTGGAAGGGCAATCCAATCAGGTCTGCTGAGAACTCATGCCCCTGAATCCTCAATGGGCAACCTTTGCACACTCTATTTATCACCACACTATAGCCTAATGGATTAGTGACTAAAATGTCTTGGTCACTTTCCTCTACTTGTATTCCCTTTTCTACGGGTAGTTCAATGCAGATATATGAGTGAGTGGATCCTGAATCCACCAATCCATACACAGGTATGTCATAGAGAGAGAACATACCCCTGATGACATCTGGAGCATCCTGCTCCTCCTAAGCCCTCATGGAATAAGCCCTAGCTAGTGCCATTGCCTTTGGCCTCTTAGCTAACTCTGATGCAGGCCTTCGTGATGTACCAGCTGCCTCAGGTTTATCGAGCCTTCTACCCCTTTGAGCTGTAGGGGCAGGCTATAGGGGCAGGCCTATCTGCTTATGCTGGAGTAGTTATAGCAGTCTTCCTTGGACAATCTCTGATCTGATGCTCTGTAGACCCACACTAGAAGCAACCCCCAGTCATCTGCCAACATTCACCCTTATGCCACTTATGGTAGTGTGGACACGTTGAAGAGGCTACTGGGGCTAGTCCCCTAAACACCGTCCCTAGAGAGCTACCTACCGATGGTGTGGACTAGCCTCTCCTCGGTGTGAACTGAGATCTGGGCCTTTGGGACTACCCCTAACCTTATGGCTAACTAGCACTCTGAGTAGGAGGACCTCTGAACTTCTTACCAGGTGCAAAGGATGAACTGGTTTGACCCGAACCTCTTTTCTGCTGTCTATCCCTTCTGCTCTGTTCATTAATTCTTACTCTTTCTACTTTTAATGCAGCTTTAACCAATTTGCAAAGTCTGTAATCCCCAAAGCTGTTATCATGATCTTGATGTTATCATTCAACACTTCTTCAAACCTTCTGCACCTCTCAGCCTCTGTAGGGACTATCTCCCTTCCATATCTACTTAATCTCATAAACTCTCATATTTTGCCACTGATAGCTGTCTCTGCCTCAGACTAATAAATTCCCTCCTCCTTTCCTCCAAGTACACATTTCTAACATATTTCTTCCTAAACTCTGTGAGGAAGAATTCCCATGTTATCTGATCTGGCTGCACCTCCTTGGATATTGTGTCCCACCACTGGTAAACATCATCCCGAAGCAAGGACACAGCACCCTCCAGGTTCTACTCTGGGGTGTAGTGAAATTGTCTTAGTACCCATTCTATTCTATCTAGCAAGTTCTCAGCTGTTGGAGGATAATCTTCTTTCTTTCCCAAGAAATCCACAGCCCTATATTTTCTTATCTTCTCCAAATGGGACTTCTGTGGTGGTGGCGGAGGTTGTGGCTGTGGTTGTGGAATAGCCCCTATCATCTGTCTGTAGAATTCAATCATTTGTTGAAATAAAGCAAACTGAGGCTGTGCAGGTGCCTCTGGTGGCTAGTGGAGCAGGTTCTCCCCCGCCTCCAGCTTCAGCCATGGGTGGTGCATGACTCTCCACCTCTTCCTCAATCGCTCTCTGTGATGCAGGATCCATATCCTAATCAAAATAACAAAAAAAACAGATCTACATTAGTGTTACCTCGACTCTTACAAATGCAATGCATGGTATGGACTCTATCTAAACCTAGAAACGCCTAAATCGTGCTCTGATACCACTAAATGTGACACCCCTTACCCATCCACAGTGTAACTGAGCAAGGCA
The DNA here is from genome assembly GCF_030052815.1 of Hevea brasiliensis. Taxonomy (NCBI): domain Eukaryota; kingdom Viridiplantae; phylum Streptophyta; class Magnoliopsida; order Malpighiales; family Euphorbiaceae; genus Hevea; species Hevea brasiliensis. The sequence goes on along the minus strand of NC_079499.1, from coordinate 21,392,296 downwards.
TGCCACACAGTGTGTCGGAGCACCCTATCTTATCTTATTTCAATTTAAGTTCTTAATTTGTTGATTAAAAGGCTTTTGAGTGAAACTCATAACATTTATGTCATTCGTTGAAATATTGATTAATTTAGAAATTATGATAATTTTACAGAAAATCTAGTAGAGTGCCAGCTATAAATTAAAAAACAGTTCTTCGGAACCTGTCAAAAACACTCCCAATATGTTCATCATATTCTCAACTCCAATAACCATCAATAAAATTTCAACAATTCTCAATGGTTCAACACAATTTCATACATCCCATTCATAACATAATCAAACTCAATTTCATGGAGAAATACTCAAAATATTATTTGTTAACATAATTTACAAATAATTAAGCCAGTCTATAAGTACATGAGTTTATAATGTACATGGCAAAATGATAATCTAATTACAAAACCCAAAATACAAAATATCTAATGAGCCTAGTGGCCCTACCAAAATGCACAGTAGTGGAGGTGACTCTAGACTTAATGCAGATCTGAATACTCTCCCAGTCTGAGGTCTGCTGGGCTCCCGCTCAGTATCTCTAGTACCTACGGGTGGCAAAAAGCGATGCGCTAAGCAATACAGCTTAGTGGTGCCAATATAAAATAAAAATAAACTAAAACAATTGAATATGCAGAGATTGTGGTATTATTTTATGCAGACTGAATTCTTAGTAATTAGTTGTAATATTATTCATTTAGTACTTTTTATGTTCATTATTTGGTTATAATTTATTAAGACTTATTTTTGGTTGTCCAAGTAACCTATACCAGTGACTGGAATGGATAAATGGGTAAATTGGCACTGGGGTAACCAAGTACATCGGGCCTTCACACCATCGGTCACAAAGTGTCTACCAGGTGTGCAATAGAATGGCTAACAAGCCATAATAAGCATCGGGTACAAGGCCAAGTGTGTTAAGCATAGCAAAATGGCCATAGGCCATAATATCATAAAATGACAAAAAATACCACAAATCACGAAATGACATAAAGCCATATGCAATAATGCTATCGGAACCCTATTGGCATGCTAACCTATCCAAACCAATCATACTAGGCATACTAGGGCATATTACAAAGTTAATTATTTGATTCTTTGCACTTAATGTTTGGTGGTTAATATTCACCTTACTATTCATGCATAAATGTTGACTTTTTTTTTTTATACATAATAGATATGTTAGTTATAATTATACCAAAATCCCACATTTTGAATTTTACACTTGTTGGCGTCAATTGCCAATCTCAATTTAAACTTCATTAAAAGTTATTTCAAATTTTTAGATTTCATGGCTAATATTTACTATTCCATTGGACTAATTTACAATGGGATTTTTTCTAAACTTTTTTCATCAAAGTTGTTCCTTAATGTGTCTTCTTTAATTCCCTTTTTGAATCACTCCATTTGGAGTTATGGTCCTTTTACCATAACTAGCTGGATTAATTCATTCCCAGATTTTCTGGGCAGAATTTGGTTCTGGCAGTTTTGGTGTCCTAACTTTGTGGGACAATTTCATTAGGTTATGGTCAAATTTTGGATTTCTGTTCTTCATGAAAGTTGTTCTAAATTGTCTAAGCTTTCCATTTCCATTAAAATCAGGTCATTTGGACCTTTCTACACCAAGTTATGACCATTTGAATAAATACTATTCATTTGGTCAATTTTCCAGGTCCAGAATTATGGTACCCGAATTTAGGCAATTTTTAGGTCATTCTCAGTTGGTTTTCTGATGTGGCCCAACCGCAAGTGCACGGGTCATACAAGTAATATAGAAAAGATATCGTTCCCACAAGGAGTTGTGTTAATGATTGAATTTTTGATATAAAAGTTGACTAAATTGAAGTATTTTTGAAATTAAAGTAATGAATCGATGGGTATTGAGAATGTGAAATCTATATGTGCAAAATTAATATTCTATCCAACAATATATTAATTAAACTAAAATTGCAATCAAATTGAAATAAGCAAGTTGAAATTTGGCAAGATTAAAAATCGCAAGTAATTAAATTTGATTAGAAATTAACAATGATAAAAAGGTGATTTCGGAGTTCGGGATTTCATATTCGAGCTATTTTGGGATTTTAAATCGGTTATCCAATTTTGTGAAACTTATGCTTTTAAGGAGATTAATTCTTAAATCCTTTGAATACCCTTTCGAGTGAGACAAAGTGTGCCTTAATCAAACTAATCCTACTTTCGTGGAGTTAGAATTAATTAAGACCCATTAAGTTCTTCAATTAATCTGTGAATCCTCTTAATCCTTATTCTATTTCTAGATCTAAGTTAATTAAGTCCAATTCCTTGATTATCTATCACAAGGCCTTCTCCTTTCGGTGCTTCAACCATGGATTGAGAACATTACTTAATGGGATCCTACACTAAGCATGTCATTAAGTACACAAGAAATGAATAAAACTCATTAAGACCACAAAATATGAATTACCCAATCAAAATCCACAAAATATCTCAAATATTACAACCCTTACTCCAGAATCAAAGGTAAACTACTCACTATCCATAATGTCTACAAGAAAATATGAGTTTATATGAAAATAAGCTTTAATCTAAGCTAAGAAACAAGAAATTAAACACTAGAAATATAGGAAAAATATAAGGAAAGAAAGAAATCTGCAAATCTTGGTTGAAAATGGTGTGGAAGGTGAAAGTGACTCTTCAAATTCTGCCTCTCCTCTCCCTTTCCTTTTCTGCTCCTTGTCTCCCTCTTTTTTCTCCTTTCTAAAATGGGAAAATGGGAATATTTATAGCATTTTCTGACATGGAGCCCTAAAATGGTATGTTATAGGAGGAATTATCTGAGGGAATCTTCTGCCAGCTCATTAATGAAACCTTTATGGGACTGCATAAGTGGACTGCATAAGTTATGCAGTCCCTTATGCGATTTTCAGTTCTGTTCACTTATGCGAATCGCATGACTTGGTGCATAGGTTATGCACAATTCCGTGAGAGTGCATAAGGGAGGCGTGAATGTGCATAAGCTATGCAGTCTCCTTATGCACATTTCGGTTGGTTCTGGAACAGTGATTTTTCTCCTTATGCAGATCTGCATAGCTTATGCGGCAAGTTATGCACAATTTGGTCAATGCATATTTCAGCTTGAAAACTTGTTTTTGACATCTTTGGCTGTAGAAGTCACTCCTCAATAGCAAAATTTCTCTTCAGTCCTTCAAAAACACCATTTCTCCTACAAAACAAAGTAAAAATTACAAATTAATCCAAAATTGACAATTATGAAAAACTAACTAAATAACTAATGAAATTAGCTAAAAGTGACTAATAATCAAATAAAATGGCTATGAAATTAAACCTAAATGATTATGCAAAATGTATGCATCAAATACCCCCAAACTCAAGCTTTTGCTTGTCCTCAAGCAAACTTTAAAGTGTAATGCAAAATTTTTAGGGGTGCCTTATCCAAAGAGCTATGAAAATTACCTATTAAAGTAACTTAACACCCCTTTAGCCATACCAGCAATCCATATACCCATCCTTCAAAATGCAAAGAATTTAATGCTTATCCAAGCTTTCACCGCTTAGCCATCAAGTCAATTATCATTCAAAATCCCCAAACCAACCAATCAAAAGAGAGAGTCATGCTCAAAAGGAATTCTAAGACAATCAATAGTCAAAGTGTCTCTATATGGAATGATGGAATTGAATGAATGAATGAATAGTTCCAATCCCATAGGCAAATTCCCTATTCCCATCTCCACTAATGTAGCAAGTACTATCAAGAGATCAAAGGTCTTTTTAGGGATGTAATGGGGCCATGGGGTTCAAAATGAGGCTAAAAAGAAAGATGGGTAAAAAGGATTCAAAGCATGAGAATATTTTCAATTTTTGAAACATAAGGTACACTTCTTATTTTATTATATATTTTTTCTTTTTTTTATATATATGTGGGAGAGAGAAATACACAATGAGGATTGTCAAGTGCTAGCATATTTTACAAAAACACATAAAATGGAGGGACATTTTGATACTTTAAACTTGTATTTTGCATTTTCTTTTGATGCTTGTCCCTAAAATTTGCCACCCCCAAACTCATTTTCTTTTAATACTTTGGGTGGATTTCTTTCATTTTGAATGACAATGGTGAAAAACACATATACTAGCACTTTTTACAAGATGACAAGCATTTCTTCTCCCTTTTATTGTATTTATTTTTTGTCCTTTTTTTTAATTTTATTTTATTTTTAATTTTATTTTTTTTAGAAAGTGTACCTAATATTCAATATTATTCTCATGAAAAAGGTTGGAGTGCTTGGTTCATTGGCTAGGTAGTAATAAGGATGTCAAGAAAAAATTAGGGATAAAAAGGCTCAAAGGGGTTTGCAAGGGTAAATTTGAATTGGGAAAAAAGGGCCAAAGGTTTAAAATGAGAAGGTTTAAATCAAAGAATGCCTAATCATTTCTCTTTTTAAGTACAAGCTGGTATTTCGCCTTGAAAGGTTTAGAAAATTTGTTCTAGGATTGGTGAGACATCATTTGACTACCTTATATCCAATAATTCCCTCTAAACACTTCCATCTCCAAATGACTAGTTGGGTGGCTTTTTGGCTAAGAAGATATAGGCAAGAGATAGACACTTCAAAACCTTGCACCTCTTAGGAAACTTTCAATCCACAAACCCAACTAAAGGGTGAGTCAAATCACTCTCATAGGCAACTTTTCAAAACTCAAGGGATTTGGCAAAAGATTTTAATGCATGATGTATGATTCCTAAAAATGAGTAATGCATTAACTAAATGGAGGAAATCTATTTGTCTATTTGTGTGCAATGTGTACAATTCTAAATTATGTAAAATGTGTGTGTAAATGTGTAATGTATATGTATGTAAGGATGTATATGTAAAATATTTACAATATATGTAAATGGAATGGGATGAGATGCTCCTATACTCAAAATGTGAAAAATGAAGCAAAAATCAAAATGTGCACCCCCAAACTCAAAATTGGACATTGTCCTCAATGTCTCAAGCAATGCAATATCAAAACTCAAAGCAAATAGGAATTACCAGGAATTGTGAAATGTTAAGAGCAAAAAGAAAAGGTTACCTGGTATAGAGCAGATGAGAATTCAAGAGATAATGGGATGCATAAGAAGCTGCACAGGTTATGCATAATAAAGTGCTGTCCAGAACAGGTGCATAAGGAAGTTGCATAAGCTGTGCGGTTCTGCATGAGTGGCAATATGGGCTGCATAGGCTATGCAGGACATTTGCATAAGGGGAATACAGCCTGTGCAGTTCTGCATAAGTTGCAGAAAGGGTTGCACAGGCTATGCAAAATATTCGCATAAGGAAATTCATAGCCTGTGCAGTGTATACAAAAGCTGCTGCATGATGATTAGCAAGGGGAAATGTACAACCAGCAGTAGAAGCATTGAAATGTATACAGAGTATGGGCAAATATGTACAAAAGGGCAATAAGTGCAATGAAAATCAAAGAAAACTAATGTAATAGCTATCCAATAAAACTTCAAGAAAAACAGAATTTGAAACAAACTAATTCAAAACAAACAAACATAATTCAAAACAAACTATAAATGTTTGAACATATTTACAAAGGAAAAGTTCTACAAGCTGGAACAAAAGTAAAACAAAAACTAATCTAGTTCTATTGTTTTGCCCTTGTCCAAGGATGTTGCTAAGGGGCTGGTAGCTGCTGGTTGCTGTCGAAATGATGGTGTTGGAGGAGGTGATGGAGGTGGAGGTGGCATTCCCAGAAAGATCATGAGTTGCTTCACCATCTCCTTCAATTCTTTTTGCTTGTCCCTGGTTTCCATGACAAGGTCAAAGAGTTGATCATGACGATCCTTGAGTGTATCAAGACCAGTGTCAAGTTTCCTATCCACAAATTATATCATCACTAAGCCTTTCAAGATAGGTGAATAAGGCTTTAGTGTTGAATGCAGGAGGGGCTGTGGATGAGGAAGGTTCAGCTGTAGGAGGTGCGGGCCGAGCGTAAGCTGGGTCTCTGCTCGCATCGAGGGGTGGGGTTGGTTCGTGAGAGTCTTTGTGGAACTGATGGGAAAGGTTGGGCTTCTGGTTGTGCAATGGGCTCAGTTTCTGCTGCAGGTTGTGCAATATCAAAATGTGGCAAACTGAACCCTGTTTTAGATAGGTGTTCAGCATCAAAATATAAGGTGTCCACAAGTGCTGGTATTGGGTGCTCTTCAGGATTAAAACCAAAATGCTTAGCTATAACTGTTATAAGCCCACCCAGGACAATGTCACCTATGGATTTAGTGGCAATATGCAACACATGCTCACAAAAGAAATAACCAGGAGAAACCTTGACCTTTTGAAATGCACACCATAACATAAATAATTCAGATTTCCCCACAGCACCAGAACTAGTCCCTCTGCCCAATATAGTGCTAGCAATCAGCCTATGAATAAACCTAAGTGCAGGGTCAAGTATTTGAGAGGTTTTGGATCTCCCAGCAGAGAAAGTCTGAGGTTGGTTGGTGATGATTCTCCAGAATTGTGCAGCATTCCAAATACCCTTGTTTGCTACCTCTACTCCAGTATGTGGCACTCGAAATAACCCATCAATTGCAAAACCAAAAATGCTATGAAATTGGTCCAATGACAGCTCTCTATTTTGCCCCAAACATCTAAATTTCATAATTGGCTTATGGTCTACATCATGCAATTTGAGGGTAGCAGAGAATGAAGAAATAAACTCCAAAACTAGAGTTGGATAAACTATCTCCTGCTTATGCACAAATTCCATCCAACCCATACCATCAAGATATGCAACTACATTGTCAAATAAACCAAGATATTGTAGAGAATCGACAGAAATATACCTAGTGGGTTGTACCCTCCTATCCTTGAGTCTCTTAAAAGTCGCTTTGAATTGTATCAGGAAGAGGCCAAGGTAGCTTTGATACCTGTGAAGCTACTGAAATTGGCTTTTTGCTGGAAGAGGGTGTGGAGGCTGGAGTTTTTGGCTTTTTGGGTGGTGGTTCCGACAATGGGGTGGGTGGTTCTTTGCGTTTGGAAAGAGGAGGTGCAGAGGACATGGGTCGCACAGATTTCGACCTAACTTTCCGCTTATAGGTGGTTGTGGGAGGTGGTGGGGGTGTCTCTTGTGGAGGTAGCGTTGACAATGGCGACACCTGGAGAGGGGAAGTTTGAGGGGAATGGGGAGGTGATTCCATGGGTTTCCGATAGTGAGGATGGAGAAGATGAGGGCGGAAATGAAAATGCAGGGGGAAGTTAGGGTTTATGCGGTGAAAATGCGAGTGGAGAAGAAGGGGAGAGGAAGGGTTATGCGGGAATGAGGATCGTGAGAGAAGAAAAACAGTGAATAGAGATATCGGGGTGAAGGTGGGAAATAATTTGCCGAAAAGAAAAGTTTGATTTAAACGGGTTTTGTAAAAGCTGCATAAGGGGAAAGTGAATGTGCATAGCTTATGCACTAGCTTATGCAAGTTTCGCCCTATTTTGAAGTTCAGAAAAATATGTCATGCAGAAGTGCATAGGTCATGCACTCTGCTTATGCAGTCTCTCGCAACTTTTGAAATTTGGGAGTGAAGTCATGCGGGAGTGCATAAGTCATGCACTCCCTTATGCACCTCTCTCAGATTTGGTTTTGCAGAGAATCGGGTCATGCAGTGCATAGGTCATGCACTCGCTCATGCGCATTTCGCAACTTTTGGAATTTGGGTTGGTGGTCATGCAGGTGTGCATAAGCTATGCACTCTGCTTATGCACTCTTCGGTGGGTTTTGAGATTCAGTGTGTGAGGTCATGCAGAAGTGCATAAGCTATGCACTTTGCTTATGCACCTCTCGGCAGGTTTGGAGATTCAGAGTTTTTGGTCATGCAGAAGTGCATAAGTCATGCACTCTGCTTATGCACCCCTCGGCAGGTTTGAATTTTTGGAGTTTCTGGTTATGCAGAAGTGCATAAGTTATGCACTCTGCTTATGCAGACTTTGGCAGAGAGAGAAAATGAAGAATTTGAAGTTATGCAAATGTGCATAAGTCATGCACTCTGCTTATGCAGGTTTCGAAAGATATGAAATTTGACAAAATTAGGCTATGCAGAGTTGCATAAGCTATGCACTCTCCTTATGCACTTGCAATAAGGGTGAAAAATGGCAAGAATTGTGGTTATGCAAGATTACATAAGCTATGCAGTTGCTTATGCACAATTCAACAAGATTAAGATTGCAATGGAACATGAATTGAAAGTGTGAAAAATACTCTAGAATGAAGAAATATAATTCCATGAAGCATAAACCATGAGAAATTTTCACCAAAAACACATCAATATATACAAAGTTCATCAAAAATGCATCACACAAGCTTGTAGAAGATGGATCCTGCATAAAAGGCATTTGTGACCCATGCCATTTTAACTCAAATTCTGCAAATCAACATTTAGCACATTAAAACTCAATAAAATCTGCATAAAGTTGTATCTATTCACAAATGATGAACTCCCTAAGTCATGCCAAGAAAAATGCAATATTGTCCACCTTGAATTCCACAACCCAAATAATTTCATAACTGCAAAAATGGCTCACTTACCACCATATTAACATTAAAAGCACATATACTTAAAAGTTACACACCCAACCTCACCAAAAACACAAGCCATTTGCTGCAGACACCCTTTTTGCTGCAGATTTCATTTTTCCTTTGCATAAACCATATTGCAGCTCCTGCACAGGTTATGCAGCAAAAATCAATCAGTTTTTGGGAGAATTTGAAGGACAAAATTGTCACACCCCGGCTTAGTGGGCCCCAGCTCAAGCCCCTCTATGGGTGGCCATCTTGCCGGCGTACCCCTCTAGAGGCCGGCGATGCAACTCAAATCGGTATTGTTCGCTTTGGTGGAGTTCAATCCCTTCACCCTGCAGAGCTAGGATTCGAACCCATATCACCTCACGGGTTACCGGGAGGGTGTTACAAAAATTTTCAAGTTAAGAATCACTTCCCCAACAGTTCACCAGCCTTTCTTCATTGAAATACATCTACAAGGGACAAGATTTAACAATGTCAAAAATTGAATTTGGGGAGATTTAAGATAAAAACTAAAGCAATGAAAATAAAGGTAAATCAGCAAAAGCAAAATAAAAGGACTTGGGATGCCTCCCAAGAGGGCTAATTTATAGTCCTTAGCTGGACTCTTCATGAATTTCAGTGAAAAAGAGGTGAGGGATTGGAGAGCTTGTAATAGCTTGCTCCCTTTATCGGGTCTCCAGTTATGTAATGTTTCAATCTATGCCCATTGACCTTAAAATTCCCAGATTTTTCACTCCAAATTTCAATTGCTCCATAAGGGAAAACCTTAGAAACTCTATATGGACCAGTCCACCTTGACTTAAGTTTTCCAGGGAACAATTTCAATCTTGAGTTGAACAACAAAACTAAATCACCTTCTTTGAATTCCTTTTTCCTAAGATGCTTATCATGCCAAACTTTAGTTCTTTCTTTGTAAATACGGGCACTTTCATAAGCATCCATCCTCAATTCCTTAAGCTCATTAAGTTGTAATAACCTTTTCTCACCAGCTTGCTTAAGATCAAAATTCAAGGTCTGAATGGCCCAATATGCTCTATGTTCTAGCTCCACAGGTAAATGATAAGACTTACCATACACCAACCTAAAGGAAGTAGTTCCTATAGGGGTTTTGTAGGCAGTCCTATATGCCCATAAAGCATCATCTAGTTTGATAGACCAATCTTTCCGAGAATTGTTTACTGTTTTCTCCAAAATATGCTTGAGCTCTCTGTTAGAAATTTCAACTTGTCCTGAAGTTTGAGGATGGTATGGGATAGCTATCTTGTGCACTACACCATACTTCCTCATTAAGCTCTCAAATTGTTTATTACAAAAATGTGAACCCCCATCACTAATTATAGCCCTAAGAGCTCCGAATCTGCTCAAGACAAATTTCTTTAAGAATTTCACTACCACTCTAGCATCATTAGTTGGAGTTGCAATAGCTTCCACCCACTTTGACACATAGTCAACTCCAACTAGAATGTATTTATTACCAAATGAAGGAGGAAATGGCCCCATAAAATCTATTCCCCAGACATCAAATAATTCTACTTCAAGAATACCATTTAGGGGCATTTGATCTCTTTTTGACAAATTTCCACTCCTTTGGCATTTATCACATTCTAACACAAATTTCCTCACATCCTTAAAAAGATTTGGCCAAAAGAAACCAGCTTGCAAAATTTTACTAGCTGTTTTAGAGATTCCAAAATGTCCTCCATAATCAGAAGCATGGCAATGATGCATAATACTCTGTGCCTCCTCATCAGGAATACATCTTCTAATTAGACCATCACAGCATCTCCTAAAGAGTAAAGGATCATCCCATCTATAAAATTTCACCTCATGCAAAAACTTTTTCTTTTGTTGCCATGTCATTCCTAGAGGTAAGACTCCACAAGATAGATAATTCTCAAAGTCTGCATACCAAGGTAGTTTAGCAAAAAGAGAGAAAAGTTGTTCATCCAAGAAAAACTCATCAATAGGGATTTCATCCAATTCTTCATCATCCAATTTCAGCCTACTAAGATTATCAGCAACTACATTTTCAGCTCCCTTCTTATCTCTAATCTCCAAGTCAAACTCTTGTAGCATCAGAATCCACCTAATGAGCCTAGGCTTAGCCTCCTTTTTACAGAGTAAATACCTGATGGCTGCATGATCTGAAAATATAACCACCTTTGAGTCAATAATGTAAGGTCTGAACTTTTCCAATGCAAAGACAATTGCTAAAAATTCTTTTTCAGTTGTTGCATAATTTGTTTGAGCCTCATCCAGTGTTCTACTAACATAATAAATAGCATAAGCCTTTTTGTCCTTTCTTTGACCAAGAACAGCTCCAATTGCATAGTTGCTAGCATCACACATAATTTCAAAAGGTAGGCTCCAATCAGGTGGTTGCATGATTGGTGCAAAGGATAAGAGCTTGCTTCAACTGCAAAAGGCATCCAAACACTCTTGGTCAAATACAAATGGTGTGTCATTACTTAAAAATTAGACAAAGGTTTAGCTATTTTAGAAAAATCCTTGATAAAGCGTCAGAGAACCCGCATGTCCTAGAAAACTTCGAATTCCTTGACATTGGTAGGAGGAGCCATCTTCTCTATCACTTCAACCTTGGCTTTATCAACCTCTATTCCTCTCATTAGATACCAAATGTCCAAGCACTATCCCTTCTGAACCATGAAATGACACTTTTCCCGCTTTAACACAAGGTCGATTCGCACATCGCCGCAAAACTTTAGAAAGGTTAGCCAAGCATATATCAAATGAAGATCCATAAACAGAAAAGTCATCCATAAAAACCTCCATTATATCTTCAATGAAATCTGAGAAGATTGCCATCATGCACCTTTGAAAAGTGGCTGGTGCATTACACAACCCAAATGGCATCCTCCTATAAGCAAAGGTTCCATATGGACAAGTGAAAGTGGTTTTCTCTTGATCATTTGGATGGATAGGGATTTGAAAAAAACCTGAGTATCCATCTAAATAGTAAAAATAAGAATGCCTAGCCAGTTTTTCTAACATTTGATCAATGAAGGGAAGTGGAAAATGATCTTTTCTAGTGGCAACATTTAATTTTCTGTAATCTATGCACATTCGCCAACTAGTCACTGTTCTAGTGGGAATTAATTCATTATTTTCACTTTTGACAACTATCATTCCACCCTTTTTTGGGACAACATGTATTGGGCTCACCCAAGTACTGTCTGAGATAGGGTATATGATCCCTGCATCAAGCAACTTCAAAATTTCCTTCTTAACAACTTCTTTCATATTTGGGTTCAACCTCCTCTGATGTTCAATAAATGGTTTACAATTTTCTTCCAAAATGATTCTATGCATGCAAAAGTGTGGGCTTATTCCCTTAATGTCATCTATGGTATATCCTAAGACTTTCCTAAATTGTCTCAACACTCTTAACAACTTATCAGCCTCTAAAGTACTCAAGTTTGTATTTACAATTACTGGATAAGTGTTATTAGTGCCAAGAAATTCATACCTGAGCTGAGAAGGAAGTTGCTTAAGTTCTACCTTAGGTGCATCTTCTTCCTTGAATGATGGTTGCTTAGATTCAACTTTTTCCTTTTGTGTGAGTTGAAAAACTGGAGCAGAAATAAATGGTGGACTACCCTCTAAGTGTTGAGCATATGCAGCCACGTGAGGGTTGTCATAGTCTATGCCTCCTCCATGAACCAAACAATTTTCAAGTGGATCTTCCGGATATCTTTTTCTGAAGTGTTCTTTAACCAGCTCATCAATGATATCAACTCTCAAGCAAGTATCAGCTTCAGAATGATGCTTCTTCATAGTGTTATTAATATTGAAAACCAATTGCTCTTCACCAACTCTAAGAGTCAATTTTTCTCCTTTCACGTCAATCAAAGCACCAGCTGTAGCCAGGAAAGGCCTTCCCAAGATAATTGGAATATTAGAATCCTCCTCCATGTCCAAGATGACAAAGTCAACAGGTATATAGAACTTCCCAACCTTTAGAGGCACATTCTCCAAAATCCCTTCAGGATACTTAATTGATCTGTCAGCTAACTGAAGAGAAATGTGGGTTGGCTTAAGATCTCCCATATTGAGCTTCTCATAAATGGAGAGGGGCATAGGGCTAACACTAGCCCCTAAATCACATAAAGCTTTTATAGAACATGATTCCCCAATGTGGCATGGAATTGAAAAACTCCCTGGATCCTTGAGCTTTGGAGGAAGTTTCCTTTGGAGGATAGCACTACATTCTTTTGTCAAAGCTACAGTTTCATCATCTTCAAGTTTCCTCTTGTTTGAGAGAATTTCTTTCAAGAATTTTGCATAAGAGGGCATTTGTGAAAGAGCATCAACAAAAGGCACATTTATGTATAGCTTCTTCAAAACCTCTAAAAACTTTCCAAATTGCTTATCAAGCTTGGCTTTGTGGAATTTTTGTGGAAAGGGAAGCTGTGGCTTGTAGGGCTCAGGAGGTATATACTTCTCTTCCTTCTCTTCAATTTTCTCTTTACATTTTTCTGCACTCTCTTGTTTTTCACTCTCATTAGTTTTTTTCTCATTTTCTCTCTTCTCATCATTTTCACTCTTCTCGTGTTTTTCACTCTCCTCATTATTTACAACTTTCCCACTGCTTAAAGTAATAGCTTGACACTGCTCTCTTGGGTTTTCTGGTTGACTTGGAAGTTTTCCAAAAGACTTGGTACTTGAGGAAGATGCTTGTTGTGCAATTTGATTTTCCAGCATTCTGTTATGTGTTTGCATCTGTTCTAACCTTGCTTTCATCTCTCTCATCTCCTCATCATGCTTATTTTGGTTAGCAAGAATCTGTTGTAATAAAGCTTCAGTGGTGGAACTTTGTTCTTGCTGTTTTGGTGGAGGATTCATATTTTTCTGCTGAAAATTAGGCAATGGTTGCCTATTTTGCTGATATGGAATTCCTTGTTGCTGTTGTGGTTGAAAATTCTGATTTGGAACTTGACTTTGCTGATTTCCCCATGAAAAGTTAGGATGATTCCTCCAATTTGGATTATAGGTTTGAGAGTAAGGATTCCCCATTTGTTTGTTTCCATAATTACCAACATATGCTGCTTGCTCTCCATAGTCTACTTCACAGCTGGTAGTTCCCTCTGCATAAGCCACTTGTTGTGAACTTCCAGATGATGATGATGAACTAACCAACATACTCAAATCTTCCATCTTCTTAGCCAAAACATTTGTAAGTGCATCAAACTTTGCATTAATCATATTGAACGGATCAAGATCATACATTCCAGCAGCTTGCCTTTTTTGAGTTGGAGCTGGTCCTCTTGGACTACTCCAAAGATGAGTATTCTTTGCAATTTTCTCCAATAGCTCATAAGTTTCATCTTCATGCTTCATAATAAATTCTCCTCCTGTTTGAGCATCAATAATCCCTCTGATTGCAGGAGTGACATTTGTGTAAAAATTCTGGTTTATCATCCATTTTGGAATGGCATGATGTGGGCATTATCTCTCTAATTCCTTCCATCTCATCCATGACTCATATAGAGTTTCATCTTCTCTTGGTCTGAAAGCTGTCATTTGATTTCTCAATTCTTGAGTTTTTCCAGGTGGAAAATATTGTGCAAGAAATGCATCAGTGAGTTGCTCCCAATTTGTAATGGAGTTGTGAGGTAAAGAGTCAAGCCAATCCAATGCTCTATCTTTCAAAGAGAATGGGAATAGCTTCAATCTTGCTGCATCATCAGACACTCCAGGTTGTTTTTGCATGTCACAAATCATAGCAAACTTCTTCAGATGTGTGTGTGGATTTTCAGAAGGGTGTCCTCCGAATTGAGAATTCTGAATCATTTGGAGAACTCCAAAATCCATCTTGTAACTATTTGCATCAATTCTTGGTCTTGCTATGCTTTCTCTCAAGTCATCAAAACGAGGAAAAGCATGATCCATCATACTTCCCCTAGGCACGTTTGCATTAACAACTTCTTCCCCTTGGGCTTCATTTTTATTGTTTTGACCATTTCCAGCATTACCAACACATATTCTAATTCTCTCATCAGCCATGTCTGCTTCTAATTCAGTTTCTCTCAAGGCTTCTTTCCTTTTTCTGGTTTCTTTCTTGTTGGCTTTACAAAATTTCTCAATTTCAGGATTGAACAATAAGGATGTGTCACTTGTTCTTCTAGCTCTTCTCATAAAAGATTAAAAGTACCTGAAAAAGAACAAACAAACACAAAATGAAAATATAACAAAAATAAAACTAAAAACAACTAAAATAATCAAGAATTCAATCTTAAACAAACAACTCCCCGGCAACGGCGCCAAAAACTTGATGTGGCCCAACCGCAAGTGCACGGGTCGTACAAGTAATATAGAAAAGATATCGTTCCCACAAGGAGTTGTGTTAATGATTGAATTTTTGATATAAAAGTTGACTAAATCGAAGTATTTTTGAAATTAAAGTAATGAATCGATGGGTATTGAGAATGTGAAATCTATATGTGCAAAATTAATATTCTATCCAACAATATATTAATTAAACTAAAATTGCAATCAAATTGAAATAAGCAAGTTGAAATTTGGCAAGATTAAAAATGGCAAGTAATTAAATTTGATTAGAAATTAACAATGATAAAAAGGTGATTCCGGAGTTCGGAATTTCATATTCGAGCTATTTTGGGATTTTAAATCGGTTATCCAATTTTGTGAAACTTATGGTTTTAAGGAGATTAATTCTTAAATCCTTTGAATACCCTTTCGAGTGAGACAAAGTGTGACTTAATCAAACTAATCCTACTTTCATAGAGTTAGAATTAATTAAGACCCATTAAGTTCTTTAATTAATCTGTGAATCCTCTTAATCCTTAGTCTATTTCTAGATCTAAGTTAATTAAGTCCAATTCCTTGATTATCTATCACAAGGCCTTCTCCTTTCGGTGCTTCAACCATGGATTGAGAACATTACTTAATGGGATCCTACACTAAGCATGTCATTAAGTACACAAGAAATGAATAAAACTCATTAAGACCACAAAATATGAATTACCCAATCAAAATCCACAAAATATCTCAAATATTACAACCCTTACTCCAGAATCAAAGGTAAACTACTCACTATCCATAATGTCTACAAGAAAATCTGAGTTTATATGAAAATAAGCTTTAATCTAAGCTAAGAAACAAGAAATTAAACACTAGAAATGTAGGAAAAATATAAGGAAAGAAAGAAATCTGCAAATCTTGGTTGAAAATGGTGTGGAAGGTGAAAGTGACTCTTCAAATTCTGCCTCTCCTCTCCCTTTCCTTTTCTGCTCCTTGTCTCCCTCTTTTTTCTCCTTTCTAAAATGGGAAAATGGGAATATTTATAGCATTTTCTGACATGGAGCCCTAAAATGGTATGTTCTAGGAGGAATTATCTGAGGGAATCTTCTGCCAGCTCATTAATGAAACCTTTATAGGACTGCATAAGTGGACTGCATAAGTTATGCAGTCCCTTATGCGCTACTGGTTCTCGTTCACTTATGCGAAATCGCATGACTTGGTGCATAGGTTATGCACAATTCCATGAGAGTGCATAAGGGAGGCGTGAATGTGCATAAGCTATGCAATCCTTATGCACATTTCAGTTGGTTCTGAATGTTGATTTTTCTCCTTATGCAGATCTGCATAGCTTATGCGGCAAGTTATGCACAATTTGGTCAATGCATATTTCAGCTTGAAAACTTGTTTTTGACATCTTTGACTGTAGAAGTCACTCCTCAATAGCAAAATTTCTCTTCAGTCCTTCAAAAACACCATTTTTCCTACAAAACAAAGTAAAAATTACAAATTAATCCAAAATTGACAATTATGAAAAACTAACTAAATAACTAATAAAATTAGCTAAAAGTGACTAATAATCAAATAAAATGGCTATGAAATTAAACCTAAATGATTATGCAAAATGTATGCATCATTTTCTGGGCAGGGTTTCTTCATAAAAAAATATGGCACTATGTGTCTAATTTTACCTCCAATTGGCCTTGCACCAATTGAAGCCACACAAGTGAAGTTAGGGCTACCCAAACCTATTGGACTCAAAGTCTAGAATTTCCAGCAAATGGGCAGCCTAACCAATTCTTTATCCTATGCCACAATTGGTCTCAATTTAAGGTCAATTCATCACAAATGGTTACTAATTGACCATTAAAATACCACTTCACCATCAATTCAACAAACCCTAATTTTTGCTCCAACCCTAATTCCCAAAGTTTACAATTTTCACCATACATGAATAATCAAGCTCTTTTCATTATATCCTCATCAAGGGCAGCTAATATACTAATTTAATTCAAAGAAAATCATCAAAACCCTAACAATTTCTTGGCTGCAGAAAATTTGGGATTGCTCTATCATGCATAATTTGGTTCAATTTTTACAATCCCTAACTTAATTTGATATCCTAACAAAGATTATAAGGAGAGAGAAAGGAAAGTGGCACTAACCTTAAATTGAAGCACTTTCACTCTTGCCCAATCTTCACTTTCTTAGCTTTTCTTGGCAACCAAATACCTTAGCAAGAGTAGATGGTAAGTTTTAGTGAAGGAAATTATACGTTTGGTGGTGAGAAATCAAGGTTTTAGCAAGAATTGATGAAGGAACAACCATGGAGGAGAGACAAAGGAGTTTTGGCCAGCTGAAAGGAGGAGGAAGACAAACAGAATTTTTGTAAATTTTATCCCCTTTTAATTATTTTAATGTGTGCTTGTCAAATTTTAATTGGTAGGAAATTTTAATTGCATCATGCTTACTTAAGCATGATGTCATAATTAAGCATTTACTTTCATTTTTCTTTTTCTTTTTTTTCTACTCATTTTTAATTAAATTTTCATCAATATTTATTCACATTTTATGTCATAAATCTTACTTACTTAATGGACAAGTTGGTAAAAAATCATCTCTGATGGCGAAATGACCAAAATGCCCTTCGTTTAGCTTATTGGGCCAAAATCATCTGTACTGATTTATAAAATTTTCTTAGCATTTAATTGGCATTCCTTTGTCAACGAAGACTCAATAACTCTTCATTGGAGTCCTAAAAATTATTTCACATGGTTTCCCCATGGGTCTAGGGTCGTTAACTGTCTTCACAGTCACTTCTCGTTAGGTCACCTATCGCCAAAGTACCGGCTCATTTAACCTTAGTGTATTTCATTACTAAAATATTTCCTTAATTTTTTTTATTATTATTTAGACTATTTATGACTCCTCACTCTAGTTTAAATATAGTCCCAAATATTTTTGCTGTCCAGACTAACATTGGTTACTAAAACAATAGAATGTCCGGATTAGCTAAAGTGAGGGCGTTACATTACATTACTTCATGCATGTAACTATTACGAAGAGTTGTATCTCTTCATGTAATTATATCTTTTAACCATGTATCTCTTCATACATGACTTTGACTTTTGGATTTTGCCACCTTTTGCCAATTTACATGACTTTGGATTTTTGCCGCCTTTTGGCAATATACATGACTTTTTATGCGATTGTTCTTGGCATTGATTTTAAGTTTAATGGATCTGGGTTGATCCACTTGGGTGACCCAAATCATATTTCTAACACACATAATTAATTGATTCAATCAACTCAATTAAAAGCTCAATTAACTAAAATACATGATCAATGTGATATGCTACATACTAAAATTGATTCAAATATATATTCAATGGAATCAGTTAAATGATAATTGTCATAAAGAATATGATATTCCACATAATCAATTGGTTCAATTTACTCAATTAAAGGCTCATTTGATAAAAATATGTGATTAATGTGATACATTAAATATTCAAATTAATTCAATTGATTTAAATATATATTAAATTGCATTAATTAAATGATAGTTGTCACAATAGACAAAAATATATATGATTAATATGATATTATACATAATTAATTAATTTAGTTTATTCAATCAAAGACTTAATTGGCTAAAATATATGATCAATATGACATGCTACATACTCAAGTTGGTTCAATTAACTCAAATACATATTCAATTGAATCAACTAATAATGATAATTCTCAAAATTGATTGAAATAGATATATATATATATATATATATATATATATATATATATATATATATATAAGGGGGGGTGTGGTGGTGGTGGAAATAAGCAACTGGAGCAAGACACAGCACATTATTGATTGTTTCTTTAAAGTGGAGATGAATGTGCGCAGATATAGGCGCTCATGTGGGGACATTTCATTCATTTTGAGGTTTTGAATAGTAGTAGAGCTTCATGTAGTTTTGCACATTTGTTTTATCAAGTCTTAATAGTATATGTGGATTGTTGAACTTCGAAGAAAGATGGCAATGAGCTTTAATTTATCTTTAGAATAAGAGTCCAATGTATACAAGACATAATTACATATATATATATATATATATTTTTTTTTAAGAAGTTTTATTTTATTTTATTTTATTTTATTTTTATCCTGAAAGTAAAAACATAATTTATTATTGTTTGCTTGAAAAAAGAGATCAATTAATGTAATTGGAGGGAAATTATAGAAGGAGAGAAGAGTGTAAAATGAAGGGAAACTTTATGTTATAATTATGACTCAAATTCCTAGTGGGATTTGGAGAGACATTTTCCTAATTTGAGTGGGAGAAATATTCCTTAATATGATAAAAAAAAATATTTCATATATAGAGTAAAACTCTTATTTTAGCATTATTCCTAAATTGAGTGAGACTCCAAATCAAATTAGAATAAAGGGAATTAACACTATAAATAGGAGAATGGTGGAAAAGGTTATTTGGCTTTTAGCTCATGGAGTAAGGTTGTTGCTTATTGTAGAGAGGGGCTTTGCTAATTATTGAGGATATGGCTCTGCCCATTGATGAAGGATACTTGCCCATTACAGTGGAGAGAGGCTTAGGCCTAAGGTGGAGTAAGGACATAGAATTCAAGAGAAAGGGATTCTTGTCCATTGGTAAGAGGGCTCTTGCCCATATAGTTGAAGGCACCGTTTGTGGTGTAGTATTATAATAGTAAATATATTGGGTTATGTCTAGAGGAGACTGAGAGGGACAAACTAATATATTTACTATGAGCTGTTATTGGGTTTATGGATAGTATAGCTTTGAGCTTGTAATTGATGATTTATTATTGCTAATAGTGAAAGATGGCATGCATGTGAATGTAGCCCTATGTTGAGAGGGTGAACCACATAAATATTGGTATTTGTGATGTTAACTGTGAAATAGATTTTGCAAGTGCACGGGTCACAGTAGTATAGTTTTAAAAATAATATCGTTCCCACAGGGAATTATGCTTAAATTGAAAATAAAAGGATAAGCTAATTAGAATGATAAAATTTAAAGATATTAAAAAAATAAAATTTAAAATTTAAAATTGGTATTTGAGAAATTTAAGCTAGATCAAATAATTAACTAAATTAATTAAACTAGATTACCAAAATTTAAATTGAAATTACTAATTATGAAATTAGGAGGAATTAAATCTAAATTCAATAAAAAATTAAAGTGATTTTAGAGATAGAGTTTTTAATATTGTTTGTATGTGGTTTATCTCTAATTTAGCCAAACACATGAGAATTACAATTTTGAGGGAAATCAATTCTTAGTTCTTTGAAACCTTTTTCAAGTATTTCAAAGTTGGTATTCATCAAATCAAACCCCGTTTTCACAGTATTTCAAACCTGATAAAAACTCAATTAAAGCTCTAATTGATTTTTGAAAGTCCCCTTAATCCTTTTAGCTTATCTTTAACACCAAGAAAACTAAGTTTATTGCAAGATTATCTATCCCAAACATTCACTTTTCAGTCCATCTGTCAAAGATTAAAACTTAACTTAATGAGGGCCCATTCATCAAACAAGGCAAGAAGCTCACAAGCAATAAATCAAAATGCAGCAAATCTCATTTAAATGACTAAACCAGTTCAAAAACCATAATACAAAGCAATATTTACAAACCCATCTCTAGAATCTCAAAGATCTACTCACAAATCATGGTTTCAAGATAAACTCAAGTATAGAAATGAAGAAATAATGAAAATCTAAGCTAAAGAACAGAAAAACCCAGTAAAATGATGAAGAATATGCTTCTGGAGTGTTGCAGAAGTCATCCCTTTTGCTGCCGCAAGACCAGATTTCACGGGCTTATCTCCTTCATCTCTCCTTACAAAATCTCTTTATTTTTCTCCTTTGGGAAAGAAAGAGAAAAAGAAGTTTTTATATGGTTCAGAGGTCTACCCTAGAATGGGTAAAAATGCAGAAGATTCTAGAGAAAGTGATGTATTAAATCAGAGGGACCAAAGTGCCACGTCTGCCATTTTTATTAAAACGACACAAGCTGAATCGGTTGTGTCGGGCCTTTTGTCGCAGGTTGTGAAACCTTCTGCTCGAGAAAAACTTTATATCTGATAATGACACAACCTATGACACAAGCTGTGTCACAGGTTGTACAACTTTCGGTTTCTTTAATTCAACTTCAAAATTTTGCAATTCAACTCTAATTTCTTCCAAATGGCTGCTCTGATCAAAATACATCAAAATTCTCCAAATTTAACCTACAAAACAAATAAATTCCAAAAATTAAGCTAAGAAGTGTAAAAAGGCAAAATTGACTAAATATATGCTAATATCTATAGTAATAGCTATAAACAAGGGTAAATTATATGCAAAAATTATACCTAAATGATGATATAAAATGCATGCATCAAATTCCCCCATACTTAAACTCTTACTTGTCCCCAAGCAAAATTTCATTAAAACACATTTGGAAGGGAATAAAATCAGTCTTTGAAAACACAAAAATCACTAATCCAAACCACCAACTTACCTCTAGCCACCAACATTCCAAATTCCCACTAGCAAAGCACAAAGAATGAAGCAATCACTCTCAACAATTACAGAATGGCTAAGAATTAACCAATCAACCCAAGCAATAAATATCGACTAGCTATAAGAGTCAATTGTGCCTAAACAAGCCTAAATGAAATAGATAGCCAATGTGTCTCAAATAGATGGTGAGTAATGTATGGAGGATTATATTGCCAAACCCATATGCAAGCATAAAAGATCTAACTCCACTAATGTAACAAGCATTTTTCAAAGAATCATTAGGTCTTTTAAGGGTTGTAATGGGATCAAATAAGGTAAAATTGTGGTTAACAAAGAAAGAGAATAAGGAAAACAAAATATGAGAATAATATTAATCATGAAACCAAAATGCATCCAATATTCCTTTTTTTTATCAAAAAGAAGGAAATTCACAATGAATCTCAAGTGCTATCACAATGATTATATAAAGGGACTACTTTTTTATACTCTTTTGATTTTATACTTGTCCCTATTTCATGTCACACCCAAAATTACCTTTGGGATATTTTGGTGACCCCTTTTTTTTTTATGTGCACTTAATTGCTAAAATATTATTCTCATAAATAGGTGGTAGTGTTTAGGTTTATGGCTAGGTAAATGATTTGAGTTCCAAAGAAATTAGGGAATTAAGGTTCAAGGGGGTTTGCAAGGGTTGAAATGAAATTAAGGTAGGTTAAGGCTAAATATGAGGTTTAAAATATGAAGGAATACCTAAATCATATTCTTATCAAATGCAAGTTAAAAATTTCGCTTTGAAAGATCTAAGATGCTTGTTCTAAGAATGGTGAGACAGCAATGACCATTTTCTTCCTTAAAGGCTTATTCACACACTCAAAAACTCAAAATAACTAATCATAATCTGCATACCTAGATGAATATATTAATTTTCAGCTATTAAGTAAGAGAAAGAATAATGCTTAAGACTTCGTACCTAGCTGGAAACTTTCATTCCACTAACCATCTAGAGGCAAGTTAGATTGCTTGAATAAGCAACTTCTGGAATTCAAAGACTGGTTTAAAAATCCAAAGATTTTAAATGAATAAATGAAATGCATGAATGTATAAATGTATAATGAATCTATATGCAACTAAGTATGCATAACTAAGTATATAAAGCTATATACAGTGTATATATGTGAATATGTACAAGTATGAATTAATGAATGAGTATGTCACTATATGCTAATGAAAAGGAAAAATAATTTTTGCAGAAAATTTACCCTTTCCCCCATACTCAGAATGGACATTGTCCTCAATGTGAAAAGAATGCAATGAATCGGATAATTTGGCTATAAATTCAAAGGGCTCACTTAAACACTGTGCAGAAAATATGTGGCTAATATGTGCATAAAGAATAGATATGTAAGCCTAAAGTGGATAAGGGGTACCCTGTTTCATAAGTGGTAGCGCAACTTGTGCTGAAAATAACACAAGCTGAAATAAGAATTGTTACCTCATTAAAGGTGTAGCCAATTTAATTAAATAAAATTTGGACAGCTGTTGCACTCATTGCAAAAGAAACAGTGGAATGGAATCCATTAAAGCAATTAAACTCAAAAAGTTGAAATAGGGAGGTTAAGCTCAAAAATATAACCATGAGATATCCACTCATCAAGTAAAATTCTGAAATAGCATATCGAAAGCAAGTGAGCAAAGCACTAAAGATTCAAAAGAAAAATGTACTGATGAGCAACTAAAAAAATACTGAATAAGCAAATGTTTCAAATAAAAGAAAAGCAACAGAAGCAAAATATTAGCTAAACAAGTCGCTAAAAACACTAATTAATTAAGCAACTAAAATAAAGACATAAAATATGTAAATTGAAACTAAAAGCTAGTCAGTCACGAATGATAACTCATTTGCCCTTGCCATCTGGTGGAGGTGGGAGTGCTTTTGGTGGTTGCTGTGGAGAAATGATGCTCAAAATGTGTGCCTGGTTAGTTTCTATCTGCTCTAGCTTAGCTCGCATGGCTTTCAACTCGTCTTGCATTTCAGCACTCCTATCCAAATATATATCAGCTAAATCCCTTAATGTCTGAAAAAAGACATCTGTCATATGGTAAAAGGAGTAGATCTCATCACTAAGATTCTCCATGAATGTCAGGAGGGTTGCCATGGAGGGTCCAAAAGCTGTTGATGAAGCAGGTTGTGACACCCCTTACCCGACTATAGTGTAGCCGAGCAAGTTATGCCACTCAGTGTGCCGGAGCACTCTATTTTATCTTAATTCATTTTTATCGTAGTTTTGAATATAACTTGCGAAATATAATTCATTTATTGAAATTGTAATTTATTTGAAGTTCCGAAAATTTTAAAGAAAATCCGGCGGAGTACCGGCTAAAAATGGAGAAAATCGTTTCTTCTAACTCGTGAAAAACACTTCCTATATTCATATTCAATCATCTCAACTCCATTTATCAAAATCTCAACAATTATCAATTTCAGTTCTCAATCATCATCTCATTTATTAATCATGTACAAGTCATAAATAGACATCCACTCTTCCATTCACAAATATAATTTTCATTATTTACATGAATATCGAAATTTATTACATAAGTTCAAATACATATGAGAAAATAGAAATTAGTTACAAAATATCAAAATGAAATCTAGTGTCCTACCAATGCACTGTGAAAGGTGAGGTAACACGGACACTATGCAGAACTGTGAATGGCCTTACCCAATCTGTGGTCTACCGGGCCCTCTGTCCAACTCTTCAGTACCTACGCGTTGCAAAAGCGACGCGCTAAGCATAAAGCTTAGTGGTGCCAATAATACAAGAAAATATAATATGCAAATAAAAATCATAATTTCTTAGCCATTGTTTTCATAAGAACTGAATAATTACCAACTTAATGTTTAGTCGAGGGCTAATTACGTTTTATGATATTTACTTCTTCATGATCTTGAGTTTCTTTGTATTCTATCATAATCATTCCTGATATTTAATTTTTGTATTTTCTTTAACAATCAGTTCAATTACAGTTATACTTTTCCATTCATTTGGTTGCCCAAGTAACCTATACTGGACGACTGGACTGGATAACGGGTCGTTGGCACTGGACACCGCGGTGCCTCGGGCCGTCATACCATGGGACGCAGAACGTCAACCACGTATGCAGTCAGTATGGCTAAAAAGCCATGATATCACATAATCGGCATAAAAGCCATGAATATGGGCATAAAAGCCATGAATACGGGCATAAAGCCATGAATACAGGCATAAAGCCTTTCGCAGTACTGCTAAAACAATACCCTATTGGCATGCCAAACTATCCAAACCAATCTTGTTAGGTATACTAGGGCATTTGATACTTTAAAATTCTTCAATCTTTGAATTTTAACTTTTGGTGTCACTATTCATTTCATTGGTCAACAAGAAAGTTGACTTTTGCATAGAGAATATGTACACTGACTTTGGCACTTCAAACATACCACATTTTTCATTTAAAACTTGTTGGCATTAAGCACTAATACCATTTCTAAGCTTTAACCAAGGGAAACAAAATTTTTAGTTTTTTAAACTTAATTTTACTATTCCATTAAGCACTGTTGCAGTGGGAATTTGAGGAAATGGTAAAAATGAAAGTTGTTCCTTATTTTGTCTAGTTGAATTTCCTTTTTTGAATCACTCCATTTGGAGTTTTGTAGCTCAAGTTATGGCCAAAATAAGTTTACTGTTCACGTGCACTGTTCATGCTGAGATTTTTGGTCTGGCAGATTTTTGGTCCAATTTTGGTCAGTAATTTGATCAAGTTAAGTTCATAATTTGATCTAACTTTCTTCTTATGAAATATTCTACCATACCTTAGGTTTCCATCGGTTCAAGAATCGTCTAAATCTGAGTTTTCTAGAGAGAGTTATAGTCCTCCAAACATTACTGCTCAAATGAAAATCTGCAGAGTTGCAGGTTTGATAACTCAACTTTGCCCAATAATTTGAATGGGTTAATGGCATAATTTGGGGTGATGTTCTTCATAAAAGTTGTTTTTCTATATCATATCTTGTTACTGTAAAAATTTCAGGTCAATTTGACCATTCTACAGTGAGTTATGGCCAAATGAACAGTTACTGTTCATTTGGTCATTCTGCAGGGGCTGTTTGCAGGGTATCCGGATTGGGGAAAACTTTTGGTCCTCTTGCTTTGGTCTTTTGGGCATGGTTTCTTCAGCAAAAATGTGCCATTATAAGCCTAGTTTCATGTCCAATTGGCCAAACACCAATTGAACCTACACAGCCAAAGTTATGGCAGTCCAATTGGACTGACATCTCACCACCATGTCTTTGTCTTTAGGCAGCCTACCATTCCACTTTGCCATGCCATTTTTCAGTCCAATTTATGGTCAACATACCTCAAATGGTCACTAATTGACCATTAGAATGTTCTTTAACCATTTCATAAGCCAAGTCAAATTTTCATTCCTAAACCCTAGCTAAATTTCAAAGTTTTCACAATTTCCCTAATTTACTCTTTCATTCTATATATATATATATATATGTATACACTTTAAACCTAAGCTCTAGTTCACTCTAAGTCCATCAAACACTCCATTTCTATTCCTTCAATAGGGCTGCCAAAATGCATGGCATGCATACACATAATTTTTTTTATTTTAGTTACAATTCCTTACTTATTTTAAGTCCCTTAGCATAGAAATAAAGAGCTTTAAATAGATAGGTGCACTAACCTCTTGTAGGCAGATTTTTCCCAAGCTCAAACTTCACTTTTCTTGTACTCTCTTGGCTGCCAAACACTTCCTCTAGGTCCAAGGATTCATTTTAGTGTTGGGGTCTTGAGGAAATATGGTGAGGAAGCATGAGAATGAAAGCTTGCAAAGAATGGCTATGGTGGAAACCCTCTCTTCTCTCTCTCTACGTTTTGGCTGGTTTTGGGGAAGGAGATGGCTGCTGCATTTTTAATTCCTTTGGTCCATTTTTGGTCTCTTTTATTGGTTAATTAATTGGTTGTTCAATAGTGATTGGTGGTGGCTTTTAATGACATCACCTTATGTCATAAATAAACCCTTTTTTCTCATTTTTCTTTTCTTTTCATCACTACTCAATTTCAATTTAATTTTTAGTAAT
This sequence comes from Hevea brasiliensis, assembly GCF_030052815.1. Lineage (NCBI taxonomy): Eukaryota > Viridiplantae > Streptophyta > Magnoliopsida > Malpighiales > Euphorbiaceae > Hevea > Hevea brasiliensis. The sequence goes on along the minus strand of NC_079499.1, from coordinate 21,365,756 downwards.
ATTTCTTCATATTTTATGTCATATTAATTATTTACTCAACTGGACAAGTCGGCCAAAAATCACCTCTGAAGGCGAAATGACCAAAATGCCCTCCGTTTGGCTTAACGGGTCGAAATTGTCTATACCGATTGAAAAATTTTTCTAAATATTTTCTTGGCATTCTAATGCCATAGGAACCTCAATGACCCTTCTCTGAAGTCCCAAAAATTATTTTATGAATTTTTCCCCGGGTCTAGGGCTCCTCGTTGCGAGAACCGCAACTTCCCTCTGGTTACCCATCGCTTGGGTACCGGCTCATTTGACTTAGTTTTATTTTATTTCTAAAATTTTTACTAAATTTTTCTTGTTAATATTTTAGTTAATTATGGTTCCTGACTTTAGTTTAAATATTTTTCCGGACGTTCTAGCTGTCCGGACCGACACCGGTCACCGAAACAGTAGAATGTACGGAGTTGCTACCGGGAGGATGTTACAACTCTTCCCCTCTTATTTAAATTTCGTCCTCGAAATTTACCCAGGGTAAATAGCCGAGGAGCTACTACCTCTTTATTTCTTCATCTTTCCGTGTTATCCTACTTTACTTTCTCCTTAGTCTCAATCCTATCCTCAAACAGTTATGTACTCATCCTTTTTCATCTTAAATACAGTCTCCTTCTCATCTCCATTCGCTATCTCATTGTCTCTTCACTCTCTTATTCCATACCTTAACTTAAAATAAACAGGAAATACAGATCTGCAATAGTGTCACCTTGACTCTTATGAATGCAATGCATGATATGCAGTCTATCTAGGTCCAGAAACGCCAAAACCGCGCTCTGATACCACTAAATGTGACACCCCTTACCCGACTACAGTGTAGCCGAGCAAGTTATGCCACTCAGTGTGCCGGAGCACTCTATTTTATCTTAATTCATTTTTATTGTAGTTTTGAATATAACTTGCGAAATATAATTCATTTATTGAAATTGTAATTTATTTGAGGTTCCGAAAATTTTAAAGAAAATCCGGCGGAGTACCGGCTAAAAATGGAGAAAACTGTTCTTCGGAACCTGTGAAAAACACTTCCTATATTCATATTCAATCATCTCAACTCCATTTATCAAAATCTCAACAATTATCAATTTCAGTTCTCAATCATCATCTCATTTATTAATCATGTACAAGTCATAAATAGACATCCACTCTTCCATTCACAAATACAATTTTCATTATTTACATGAATATCGAAATTTATTACATAAGTTCAAATACATATGAGAAAATAGAAATTAGTTACAAAATATCAAAATGAAATCTAGTGTCCTACCAATGCACTGTGAAAGGTGAGGTGACACGGACACTATGCAGAACTGTGAATGGCCTTACCCAATCTGTGGTCTACCGGGCCCTCTGTCCAACTCTTCAGTACCTACGCGTTGCAAAAGCGACGCGCTAAGCATAAAGCTTAGTGGTGCCAATAATACAAGAAAATATAATATGCAAATAAAAATCATAATTTCTTAGCCATTGTTTTCATAAGAACTGAATAATTACCTACTTAATGTTTAGTCGAGGGCTAATTACGTTTTATGATATTTACTTCTTCATGCATTTTGTTAATTATTTTCTTCATGATCTTGAGTTTCTTTGTATTCTATCATAATCATTCCTGATATTTAATTTTCGTATTTTCTTTAACAATCAGTTCAATTACAGTTATACTTTTCCATTCATTTGGTTACCCAAGTAACCTATACTGGACGACTGGACTGGATAACGGGTCGTTGGCACTGGACACCGCGGTGCCTCGGGCCGTCATACCATGGGACGCAGAACGTCAACCACGATAAATGCGGTATGGCTGAAAAGCCATGATATCACATAATCGGCATAAAAGCCATGAATATGGGCATAAAAGCCATGAATACGGGCATAAAGCCATGAATACAGGCATAAAGCCTTTCGCAGTACTGCTAAAACAATACCCTATTGGCATGCCAAACTATCCAAACCAATCTTGTTAGGTATACTAGGGCATTTGATACTTTAAAATTCTTCAATCTTTGAATTTTAACTTTTGGTGTCACTATTCATTTCATTGGTCAACAAGAAAGTTGACTTTTGCATAGAGAATATGTACACTGACTTTGGCACTTCAAACATACCACATTTTTCATTTAAAACTTGTTGGCATTAAGCATTAATACCATTTCTAAGCTTTAACCAAGGGAAATAAAATTTTCAGTTTTTGAAACTTAATTTTACTATTTCATTAAGCACTGTTGCAGTGGGAATTTGAGGAAATGGTAAACATGAAAGTTGTTCCTTATTTTGTCTAGTTGAATTTCCTTTTTTGAATCACTCCATTTGGAGTTTTGTAGCTCAAGTTATGGCCAAAATAAGTTTACTGTTCACGTGCACTGTTCATGCTGAGATTTTGGGTCTGGCAGATTTTTGGTCCAATTTTGGTCAGTAATTTGATCAAGTTAAGTTCATAATTTGATCTAACTTTCTTCTTATGAAATGTTCTACCATACCTTAGGTTTCCATCGGTTCAAGAATCGTCTAAATCCGAGTTTTCTAGAGAGAGTTATAGTCCTCCAAACATTACTGCTCAAATGAAAATCTGCAGAGTTGCAGGTTTGATAACTCAACTTTGCCCAATAATTTGAATGGGTTAATGGCATAATTTGGGGTGATGTTCTTCATAAAAGTTGTTTGTCTATATCATATCTTGTTACTGTAAAAATTTCAGGTCAATTTGACCATTCTACAGTGAGTTATGGCCAAATGAACAGTTACTATTCATTTGGTCATTCTGCAGGGGCTGTTTGCAGGGTATCCGGATTGGGGCCAACTTTTGGTCCTCTTGCTTTGGTCTTTTGGGCATGGTTTCTTCAGCAAAAATGTGCCATTATAAGCCTAGTTTCATGTCCAATTGGCCAAACACCAATTGAACCTACACAGCCAAAGTTATGGCAGTCCAATTGGACTGAAATCTCAGCCACCATGCTGCTGTCTTTAGGCAGCCTACCATTCCACTTTGCCATGCCATTTTTCAGTCCAATTTATGGTCAACATACCTCAAATGGTCACTAATTGACCATTAGAATGTTCTTTAACCATTTCATAAGCCAAGTCAAATTTTCATTCCTAAACCCTAGCTAAATTTCAAAGTTTTCACAATTTCCCTAATTTACTCTTTCATTCTATATATATATATATATATATGTATACACTTTAAACCTAAGCTCTAGTTCACTCTAAGTCCATCAAACACTCCATTTCTATTCCTTCAATAGGGCTGCCAAAATGCATGGCATGCATACACATAATTTTTTTCATTTTAGTTACAATTCCTTACTTATTTTAAGTCCCTTAGCATAGAAATAAAGAGCTTTAAATAGATAGGTGCACTAACCTCTTGTAGGCAGATTTTTCCCAAGCTCAAACTTCACTTTTCTTGTACTCTCTTGGCTGCCAAACACTTCCTCTAGGTCCAAGGATTCATTTTAGTGTTGGGGTCTTGAGGAAATATGGTGAGGAAGCATGAGAATGAAAGCTTGCAAAGAATGGCTATGGTGGAAACCCTCTCTTCTCTCTCTCTACGTTTTGGCTGGTTTTGGGGAAGGAGATGGCTGCTGCATTTTTAATTCCTTTGGTCCATTTTTGGTCTCTTTTATTGGTTAATTAATTGGTTGTTCAATAGTGATTGGTGGTGGCTTTTAATGACATCACCTTATGTCATAAATAAACCCTTTTTTCTCATTTTTCTTTTCTTTTCATCACTACTCAATTTCAATTTAATTTTTAGTAATGTTTCTTCATATTTTATGTCATATTAATTATTTACTCAACTGGACAAGTCGGCCAAAAATCACCTCTGAAGGCGAAATGACCAAAATGCCCTCCGTTTGGCTTAACGGGTCGAAATTGTCTGTACCGATTGAAAAATTTTTCTAAATATTTTCTTGGCATTCTAATGCCATAGGAACCTCAATGACCCTTCTCTGGAGTCCCAAAAATTATTTTATGGATTTTTCCCGGGGTCTAGGGCTCTCGTTATAGAACCGCAACTTCCCTCTGGTTACCCATCGCTTGGGTACCGGCTCATTTGACTTAGTTTTATTTTATTTCTAAAATTTTTACTAAATTTTTCTTATTAATATTTGAGTTAATTATGGTTCCTGACTTTAGTTTAAATATTTTTCCGGACGTTCTAGCTGTCCGGACCGACACCGGTCACCGAAACAGTAGAATGTACGGAGTTGCTACCGGGAGGATGTTACACAGGTTGTGCAGTTGGTGGAGCCTGACGTGGAGGTTGTGTAGAGGGCTGCTCAGTAGGTTGCTCAGATGGTGAAGAGGAGCTAATTGCAGTAGGGGAGCCTAGTGGTGTTGCTGCTAGTGCTGGAATCTCATAAAGCTGTGTAGCCTCATTTTTAACATAGAATTTTTGGTTGGCCAAATGAGGTCCATCCAAATATAGCAAGCCAGTTGTGATGGCAGCACACCTATGAACTCGATGGTCAAAACCAAAATAGTGTGCAATGGGTGTGACCAAACCTCCAAACACAATCTTACCAGTACCCCTAGTAGCTTGGTGGAGCACATGGCAGCAAAAATAATAACCAGGTGAAACCTTTTTACCAATTTTGGCACACCACAAAAAAAATAGGTCATACTGAGACATTGTGCCAACACTTGCTTCTCTTCCTAAAATTGTGTTTGCAATTAACCTTTGAAGCAACCGCAAAGAGTGACTCTCAATTTTAGAGGCCTTACTGTGCCCAGGTTTGAAAACACCTGCTAAGGGTGCTATTTGCTACTAGAATTCATGCCCATTATAGTCTCTTCTACTGGTAGGCATTTTAATCAAACCATTAGTGGGGAACCCGAATATATGATGAAAGTCATCCATGGACAGTACCCTATCTTGACCTAGGCATTTAAAGTTCATTATCAATTTATGATCCAATTCATATTTATGCTTACTAGTGGATAGGTAGGCCATAAATTCCTGCACTAGAGTGGGGTAAACCAATTCCTGTTTATGAACAAATCTCACCCAACCCAAAGCATCCAACAAATTCTGCATGTCATCATATATATTCAAAGACTTAAGTGTAAACACATCCAAATACCGAGTCTGAACAATTTCTTTGGTTTCAATTCTTGTCTTATTTTTCTTCATTTTAGCAGTAGGCAACACCCATTATCTGGCAGTAGGTACAGATGAAGGAATAGTGGGGTTACCTGAAGATTTCCCTGGGCGCTTTACCACTGATCTCAGAATTCCAATGCGAGCACTAGGTATAGCAGAAGTAGGCGGCTGGACTGGTTGAGGCTGGGTGGGCTGTTTGGGTTTCTTTCTCTTTGTGCCGCTTGTGGTTTTGTGTGGCTTAATACTCTTGGCTTTCTTCTTCTTGTATGTAGCAATAGGGACATCACCAGAATGGGCTACCGGCGAGTCAGTATCCATGGGGTGGGTGGGTGGAGGTTGTGGCGTAGAGTGTGAGGAATGGGGAGGGGAGTTTTCAAAGGAAAGAGGGGAATCGGTCATGGAAAAAATGGAAGAGAGGGAGCAAAAAAAAAAAAAAAACAAGGAAGAAGAAGAATACGAAGGAGTAAAAGAAAAAGAAAAATACGGTTGTGGATCGTGGGTGGCGGAGGTTGTGGCATGAAGATAGGAGCGGCGTGGGTTGTGTCGGGGGTTATAGAGAGAGAAAGAAGGGGTGGTGGGGATTTTGGGTATCGAGTATGGGTTCGGGTTAGGGAGTAAAAGTGAGGGTTTTGGATATGGGTTATGGGCTTTGGGCTTTGTTAGTTAGGGGTAGGCTTTTTGATAAAAAAGAAATGATAATGGGCTTTTGGGAATGGGTTTGGTTTAGTTAGTTAGCATTTTTTTTTTATATCAAAATGGGTTAGTGGGCTTTTGGGCATGGGGTTGGTCGGGGGCCCATTCTGATGAATTGGGTTGTCAACCTGTAAAACCAAATAAACGACACAAGTTAGAACACAGGGATGGAAGTTGTGTCGAAAGTTGTGAAACTCTCTGCCCAAATTGTGCCCAGTGAACACAAGCTATGACACAACCAAAATCGATTGTGCCGAAAGTTGTGAAACCTTCTGCCTAAATTGTGCCCAGTGAACACAAGCTACGACACAACCAAAATTGATTGTGCCACAGGTTGTGAAACTTTATGCCCAAATTTGATAAAATTACACAGTACTTGAAAAATTGAAACAAATTAGATTTCAAGTGATCAGACCTTCATAACATGAATTCTAATTGCTCAACCTGCTATGTTCAACAAACACTCATTAAAAAATTTTCAAAGCACCAATTCACACATTCACATTCAAATAATTTTCTTTTTAAAACAAAATGACAAAGTTTAGAAAAAACTTCCTCTTAAAATTAACAAAAAGGGTAATGAGTCCTGCAAAATCCACCAGTAAATAATCAACAATAGAAAGATGAAAAGTATAAGTGAACAAATTTAAAACTAAAATTTAAAGCTGAAATTTAAAACTAGAACAAAAACAGAATGACTAATGCTCATTTGCTTGCAATGAATTGTATCCCATCTGTGTAACACCCCTATTTGCATAGCCTAGTATATTTCACTATTTCGGTGACCAGTGTCGATTTGGATAATTAAGGGGATTAGAATCACACTTAAGACAACTAGATAAGCCCTGAACACAAATAATTAGTAATTATCAATTGGTTAAGTATAAATAAGAAAAACAGAATATAAGAAGTTAAACGAGCTGAGAGTCATAGCGATGGGTGACCTTCTCGGGAAGGACTGCGAAGTCGATTTAAACTCAAATTTCGAATCGTAAAATGTGACGCTGCGGTCCTTAGGACTATTACGAACACAGTAGAAAAGAGAAAATCATGAAAAAGAATTGTTAAGTCAATCAAATAATTAAGTCAGGGATCCAGAAGAAATATTAAATTATTTGCAAACCGGATCAAACCGGTGAGGGGCAATTTAGTCAATTGAACCCGAGAGCTGACTCCTGACCTAACTATCAAATAAAATTAGAGAAAAGAAAATTTCAGAGTCAGAAATTAAATTAAAGAACTATTGGAAAAATAAATAGAAAAAAAAAGAGAAAAAGAAAAAGTGAAAAAGTGATGACATCATCATGCATGACATAATTGATGACATAATAAATCTAATTTTAAAATTTAAAAAGTGGGATAATTATCTACTTAAGTGACCAATAAAAAAAAAGGAATTAAATTAAAACAAAAATCATTTTTGGGTCTTCTTCATCCATATTGCTGTAGCTCTCCCTTGGTCTCTCTCTCATTTTCTTTCTTGAAACCTCCATGGAAGCTTGACTCAAGCTTCATAAACCCTAACCTAGCTATAATTTCCCTAAGGTTTCTTCAGTAAATATTGTCCTTGAACCTTGATTCATCTATTAACAACAAAAAAAAAAAGAAAGGAAGAAGTTGAAGAGGTAAAAAAAAAATTCTGCATAAAGGTTAGTAATCTAAACTTTAAATTGCGAGTTTAATTATTATGCTTATGGTTGAATAAACTTAGAAATTATGGAAAGTGGAAAAGAAAACAATTGTTAGAGGACTAAACATGAATTTCGGCCAGCCATGGTACCTTGAAGTTTTGATATGTTCAATTTAATTTAGACATGAATTTAACATTGATTAAGGTTGAATATGTGGTTAGTGTAGTAAATTGGGTATGAACTAATCAATTGTGTAAATTAGGGTTTGACACCTAGGGTTCTGAAAGAAAAAAATGTGAGAAATTGTGAAATGGTGTGTTTGACCTTGTTTGAGATGGAAAATGGTCATTTGTGACCAATTGAGATGTGTTGGAAGCGTTAGAAGTGAGTTTAAATTTGGATTGAAAATGGTCATGCTGCAGGCAACATGACCAAGGTCCTTTTCAGGGACTAAAACTAAAAATTTACAAGCCCAATTGGTGTGAGGCCAATTGGGAATGAAACTAGACACGAAATGACACATTTTTTATTCAGGAATCATGCCCAAAAAGTGACTAAAACCTAGTGATCAAATTGACGAAATCCAGACTTAGGCAATCTGACCTGTACAAAAATGACCAAATAAATAATGTTTGTTTATTTGGCCATAACTTGGGCTAGGCAGGTCTAAATGGCCTGAAATTTTACCAGTGGAAATCTGAGATATAGACCTAAAACTTTTATGAAGAACGTAAACCCAAATTATGCCCTTAACCAAGTCATTTGGCCACCCAAAATTGGTGACCTAAAACTGCCAGAATCAGAATTTGCCCAGAAATCTGGGTTAAGTCCAATCCGGCAGCCATGATTCAAATGGCTATAACTTGAGCTACAAAACTCCAAATGGAGTGATTCAAAAAGGAGAATAAAGTTAAGACAATAAGGAACAATTTCTATGAAGAAAACTTAGCCCAATTATAACAGCAAAATGACCAATGGAAGAGTGCAACATAAGACACCAAAACTAAAAATTTGCAATTTTTGCCTAAAACACCTAAGTTTTGAGAAAATAACCAAAACCAACAAAATTGGTGATCAAAATGTGGTATGTGGGTGAAATTGGAGTTGCCATACCTATTAAGCCTTAGAAAGTTAATAAATTGATTTGAATAGTATCATGAATAGTAACCTCAACATGAAATTGCAAGAATGTAAGTTTAAACATATTGGAATTAGTTATTGGAATTGTTATGAAGTATAGATACTGAGACACTATAAATTTTGTGTTTCAGCTGAAAAAGACTTGGAAAGTCTGAGAGACTGAGTCAAGGCCTAGAGGCAACTCACGTCAGGTTTGTGTACAATAAACCCTATTTGAGCATTTTATCCTTGAAAAATTAATTTAGTACGCATTATGAGTTTAAGAACTTTTGTGTTGCCACTTTGTGATGAAATTATAACTTTAGAAATTGATTTGATTTTTGTATGCAATATTTGAATAAAATGTTTGAAATGGATTTCTAATTCACACTTAGCATGACAGTGCCTTATTATTCCTCCTCCATTTATGGGGTTGAGATCGATTATTTTCCTCCCTCTCTGGTTTACTAGTTGAGGTTGTAGATCAGATGAGTACTCATTAGCTAGCTAGCCACCTCCCTTATTGATTTTGATTAGTGGGGTTGTAGATTGCTTTGTCGTGGTGTACAACACGGCACTGATCGAAAATTTTGTGTCATGGCTTAAGTTGTGTATGAATTGGCAACACTGTTAAATTATTTTATCGAAATTGTGTTATAATGAGTTTTGATAAATTGTGAAATGTGATTATGAAAAATTCAAATTGCGAATTTGTCAAGGAATGTTTTATTTATTGCATTTTAATTTTTATTGTACACCACTGAGTATTTTTATACTCAGCGATAGCTTATTTTGCTGTCGCAGATAAGGGCAAGGAAAACAGCAGAGTGAGCTGCTACTGAGATAGTGGACTTCACTGATCCTTTTTGTACGAGTATTTATTTATACCCTTGTAATTATTTGATATAAACATTGTTGTGTTCTATGTATCAATGTAAAGTTAAGTAGTTGTACAATAAATTGTAATAATATTATTTTGGATTTTCTTTTTGTGAATTTCGTAGTATATGCACTATGAATGAAGTTATGAAATATTTTAAGTTGATAAACTTTGATATGAATTATGTTGAACTGAGTAATTTTGGTGGTTGGGAGTTGTGAAAATAATTATTGGAAGTGTTTTTACAAGTTTTTGAAGAACTGTTTTCTCAAAATATAGACGGTACTCTGCCGAAATTTTTATAAAATTTGCGAAAAAAAAATAAAATGGACAAAAATTTTGACTAGTTTTGAAACTTTAATTAAATGATTTTAATTCCTACCAAAATGCGCACCACTTCCAAAATGTAAGAAAATGATTTTAAAATCCCTTGTAGTATACTTAATGAATTATCGGTAGGTGAAATTCGGTAGTTCATTAGGTATTCTACAGGATCATGTTATGCCTTACAGAGGGGTAAAGTGTGACATGTTTTAGTGGTATCAGAGTATGGTTTTGCAATAAATTTTGACTATGTATGTGAATATTTCTTTGATAAGTACAACGACTCAAGTGTCTTTAATTGATACATATGACATATTTACATCATGAATATGCACTAATGGAGGTCAACCTCCTTGTGTTTGATCTCAGGAAGTAGAATTTTTTGGGAAACAGAATGGAAGAGGAAGATCATTCCATGGAACAATCTGTTGAGGCTGAGGTTCAAAGGGAAGCCCCAGCACTCCAAAACGTGAGTGGGTCAGCTACTCCAGCTCCTACTTCAACACCGCAGTTTCCTACTCAGTTTGCACAGCAGATGGCTGCATTTTTCCAACAAATGGCAGGAAATGTGCCACCTCAAGTTCAGATGCAAGCACCTGCAGCACAACCATAGCCTTCGCTCAGCAATATGAAAAATTGATGAAATTTGGGGCCACCGAGTTTAAAGGCACTGTGGATCCACTGGAGGCAGAACAGTGGTTAGAGCGAATGGAACGGGTTTTCAGAAAGCTGCAGTGTGCAGAAGAGCTGAAGTTCGAGTACTTTGTTTCTCTGTTGCAAAGGGATGCATATGAATGGTGGAAGACCATCCCCCACAGCCTGGTTGAGCCACCTGTGTTGACCTGGTCAGACTTTTTGAGGGAGTTTCGACAGAAGTGGGTCCCTGATGCTTATGTGGATATGAAGTTACAAGAATTCTTGAGTTTGAAACAAGGGGACAGAACCATAGTAGAATATGAGAGAGACTTCTCTCGACTGAGCCACTACGCTGGAAGCTTAGTCTCCACCCCCAGAGATAGGTGTAAGCGGTTTGAGTTCGGGTGAAGGCCGAATCTGAGGATGCAAGTTGTGGGATTTAGACACCAGAATTTTTCTGAGCTGATTTCATAAGACCTGGAACTGGAGAGGATAGAATCAGAAGGGGCAGTGAAGAAGGGTACACAAGAGAAAGAGAAGACTGAAAAGACTACTGGTCAAGCACCTGAAAGTGGTTCAGGGAAGAGAAATAGTCTGGGGGATCTAGCTCTCGCAGATCTGGCAGAGGCAGATTCTCTGGCCAAAGACCACCCCGGTCTGGTTAGCAGACCTAGCAAACTTCTTGAGGATCTTTATCAGTCCAGCAGTGTGAAACCTGTGGTAGAACACACAGTGGGGTGTGTTTCAAGGCCATAGGCACATGCTATAACTATGGAGGGAGCGAACATTTTGCTAAGGATTGTACTAGTCCGCGCCGATCTAGACCTTCTGCTACATCTAAGGGATCAGCCTAAGTCTCTGCACCTAGAGGGTCACAGTCAGCTGGTAGAGGTAGAGGCAGAGGTAGGGGTCCTAGTAACACTCCTGGAAGTCAAAGCACTGTTAACCAGCCAGTACCCAGTAGCACACCAGTCAGAGTTTATACCATGCGTCAAAGGGAGGAGGCTAAAATATTAGCCGTAGTAGATGGTATTTTCTCCATTCTTGACCAATATGTATATGTGTTGTTTGATCCTGGCTCCACACATTCATATGTCAGTGCTAGTGTGATGAGTTTTACTGCTATTCAGAGTGTACCAATGGACTGTGATGTGCTAGTAACTAGTCCATTAGGCCAGGAGGTCAGGGTAAATAGACTATATAGGGATTGTCCTTTGGTGATCCAAGGACACACTTTTCTGTCTAATTTGATTGAAATGCCCTTCAAAGATTATGACATTATCTTGGGCATGGATTGGTTAGCCAGGCATCATGCAATGATTGATTGTAGACTGAAGACAATCACTTTTGGTCTTTCTCAGTATGGTGATGTAGTAATACATGAGGAGAGGCAGTTATTGCCTTCAAACATTATTTCAGCTGCACTGGCTAGAAAAATGACTAGGAAGGGGTGTAAAGCGTACTTGACACATGTTATAGACACCCAAGTGGGTAGTCCAGTATTGAGGGACATCCCCATAGTATGTGACTTTTTAGATGTGTTTCCTGATGAATTGCCAGGATTACCTCCAGAAAGGGAAGTGCAGTTTGAAATTGATGTTATGCCTGGTGTGGACCCAATCTCTATAACACCATATAGAATGGCACCAGCAAAACTAAAAGAATTGAAAGTGCAGTTGCATTCGGGACCTAAAACTTTTATGAAGAACGTAAACCCAAATTATGCCCTTAACCAAGTCATTTGGCCACCCAAAATTGGTGACCTAAAACCGCAGATCATAATTTGCCTGTAAATCAGGTTAAGTCCAATCCGGCAGCCATGATTCAAATGGCTATAACTTGAGCTACAAAACTCCAAATGGAGTGATTCAAAAAGGAGAATAAAGTTAAGACAATAAGGAACAATTTCTATGAAGAAAACTTAGCCCAATTCTAACAGAAAAATGACCAATAGAACAGTGCAATATAAGACACCAAAACTAAAAATTTGTAATTTTTGCCTAAAAGACCTAAGTTTTGAGAAAACAACCAAAACCAACAAAATTGGTGACCAAAATGTGGTATGTGGGTGAAGTTGGAGTTCCCATACCTATTAAGCCTCAGAAAGTCAATAAATTGACTTGAATAGTACCATGAATAGTAATCTCAACATGAAATTGCAAGAATGTAAGTTTAAACATATTGGAATTAGTTATTGGAATTGTTATGAAGTATAGATACTGAGACACTATAAATTTTGTGTTTCAGATGAAAAAGACTTGGAAAGTCTGAGGGACTGAGTCAAGGCCTAGAAGCGACTCACGTCAGGTTTGTGTACAACAAACCCTATTTCAGCATTTTATCCTTGAAAAATTAATTTAGTACGCATTATGAGTTTAAGAACTTTTGCATTGCCACTTTGTGATAAAATTATAACTTTGGAAATTAATTTGATTTTTGTATGCAATTTTTGAATAAAATGTTTGAAATGGATTTCTGATTCACACTTAGCATGACAGTGCCTTATTATTCCTCCTCCATTTATGGGGCTGAGATCGATTATTTTCCTCCCTCTCTGGTTTACCAGTTGAGGTTGTAGATCAGATGAGTACTCATTAGCTAGCTAGCTACCTCCCTCATTGATTTCGATTAGTGGGGTTGTAGATTGCTTTGTCATGGTGTACAACACGGCATTGATCGGAAATTTTGTGGAATGGCTTAAGTTGTGTATGAATTGGCAACACTGTGTTTATTAAATTATTTGACCGAAATTGTGCTATAATGAGTTTTGATAAATTGTGAAATGTGATTATGAAAAATTCAAATTGTGAATTTGTCAAGGAATGTTTTATGTACTGCATTTTAATTTTTATTGTACACCACTGAGTATTTTTATACTCAGTGATAGCTTATTTTGCTATCGCAGATAAGGGCAAGGAAAACAGCAGAGTGAGCTGTTACTGAGATAGTCGACTTCACTGATCCTTTTTGTATGGGTATTTATTTTTACCTTGTAATTATTTGATGTAAACATTTTAATGTTCTATGTATCAATGTAAAGTTTAGCAATTGTACAATAAATTGTAATAATATTATTTTAGATTTTTTTTTGTGAATTTCGTACTATATGCACTGTGAATAAAGTTATGAAATATTTTAAGTTGATAAACTTTGATATGAATTGTGGAATTGATTTGAATTATGTTGAACTGAATAATTTTTGTGGTTGGGAGTTGTGGAAACAATTATTGAAAGTGTTTTTACAGATTTTTGAAGAACTGTTTTCTCAAAATATAGACGGTACTCTGCCGAAATTTTTATAAAATTTACGGAAAAAAAATTAAATGGACAAAAATTTTGACTAGTTTTGAAACTTTAATTAAATGATTTTAATTCCTACCAAAAAACGCACCACTTCCAAAATGTAAGAAAATGGTTTTAAAATCCCTTGTATTGTACTTAATAAATTATCAGTAGGTAAAGTTCGGTAGTTCATTAGGTATTCTACGGGATCATGTTATGCCTTACAGAGGGGTATGGTGTGACAGTCTGCACAAGAAAAATAGAATAATGTCAAACTCTGAATAAAGAGTATAGAAAAACTTAAAACAAATATATGAAAGAAATAAAGAATCAATGAAAAATTATGGGTTTTGCCCAGAAATGCTAAGTTTAGGTCTTTAGCTTGACCTTACTCAACCAAAATTTTATGGAGAACGAGAGAGATAGCAGGTTGCTATCTTCTCAATTGGTTCACCAATTGAATAATGCCTCAACCTTTGCCCATTTACCTTGAAATTACCAGAATTTTCACCAAAAATTTCCACAGCAGCATGAGGGAAAACTTTCACAACTTTAAATGGACCTCACCACCTTGATTTTAATTTTCCTGGAAAAAATTTCAACCTTGAATTGAATAAGAGCACCAAATCTCCTTCTTTAAAGTCCTTTTTCTTAATATGCTTATCATGCCATTTTTTAGTTCTTTCTTTATAGATCCTAGCATTTTCATAAGCATCAAGTCTCAATTCTTCTAACTCATCAAGTTGCAAAAATCTTTTGTATCTAGCAGCTTGTAAATCAAAATTGATTGCTCTTATGGCCCAATAAGCTTTATGTTCTAACTCTACGGGCAAATGGCATGATTTCCCAAAAACTAACCTATAAGGTGTAGTTCCTATGGGGGTTTTAAAGGCTGTTCTATATGCCCAAAGAGTGTCATCTAACTTAAGGGACCAATCTTTTCTGGACTTGCTGACAGTTTTCTCCAAGATTTGCTTAAGTTCTCTATTTGTGATTTCTACTTGGCCATTTGTTTGAGGGTGATATGGTGTGGAAATCCTATGCTTTACCTCATACTTTCTCATCAATTTTTCAAATTGGTGATTGCAAAAATGGCTACCACCATCACTGATTATGGCATGTGGGGCACCAAATCTGGTCAAAATAAATTTTTTCAGAAATTTCACCATAACTTTTGCATCATTGGTAGGTGTAGCAATAGCTTCTACCCATTTAGATACATAGTCCACCCCTACCAATATATATTTATTCCCATATGAGGATGGAAATGGCCCTGTGAAATCAATTCCCCACACATCAAACAATTCAACTTCTAGTATGGACTGTTGGGGAATCTCATCTCTCTTGAAAATATTGCCTACCCTTTGACACCTATCACACTTGCTTACAAAGTTTCTCACATGTTTAAACATATTAGGTCAATAGAAACCTGATGTCAAGACTTTTTCAACAGTTTTTGAGACACTATAATGACCACCATATTCAAAGGAATGGTAATGGTAAATAACATCATTTATTTCTTCCTCTGGCATACATCTCCTAATTATTCCATCATTACATCTCCTAAACAAAAGAGGCTCTTCCCAAGAATAAAATTTAACATAATGTAAGAATCTTTTCTTTTGCTACCAAGATAAATCAGGTGGCAAGACACCACAAGACAAATAATTCACAATATCAGCAAACTAAGGAAGTGCTGATTTCAACACATACAACTGCTCACTCATAAAAAACTCATCAATTGGCACAATATCATCATCTTTATTTTCAGTTTTTATCCTAGAAAGGTGATCAGCCACCACATTCTCAATAACTTTTTTATCTCTTATTTCTAAATCAAATTCTTGAAGTAATAAAATCCATCTAATCAACCTAGATTTAGCTTCTTTCTTGCTCATTAAATACCTTATTGCTGTATGATTAGTGAAAACTATTACCTTTAAGTTGACCAAATAAGAATGGAACTTATTGAGTGCAAATACTACCGCAAGGAACTCCTTTTCAGTTGTAGCATAATTAACTTGAGCTTCATTAAGGGTTTGGCTTGCATTGTAAATGACATAGGGTTTTCTATCCTTTAGCTGGCCAAGGATAGTTCCAACAGCAAACTCTCTTGCATCACACATGATTTCGAATGGCAAAGTCCAATCCGAGGGTTGCATGATAGAAGCTATTGTTAATGTCGTCTTTAACCTGCAAAAAGCAATCATACAATCTTGATTAAAATCAAATTTAACATCATGATTCAAAAGATTTGTTAAGGGTATAGCAAGTTTAGAAAAATCCTGAATAAATCGCTGGTAAAATCCGGCATGTCCAAGAAAACTCTGCACTCCTTTGACAGTGGTTGGAGGGGGCATTTTTTCAATAATTTCTATTTTGGCTCTATCTACTTCTATTCCCCTGTTTGAGATCAAATGCCCTAAAACGATCCCCTCTTGGACCATAAAGTGGCATTTCTCCCAATTTAACACTAGATCATTATCAGCACACCTCTGCAAGATTTTAGACAAATTAGTCAAGCATGAATCAAAATTAGTGCCATATACTGAAAATTCATCCATGAAGACCTCCATAATTTCTTCAATAAATTCAGAAAAAATGGCCATCATGCACCTTTGAAAGGTGGCAGGCGCATTACACAATCCAAATGGCATCCTTCAATAGGCAAAGGTGCCATAGGGACAGGTAAAGGTAGTTTTTTCTTGGTCATCAGGATGGATTGGAATTTGAAAGAAACTAGAATATCCATATAAGTAACAAAAGTAAGAATGATTGGCTAATCTCTCTAACATTTGATCCATAAAAGGAAGGGGAAAATTGTATTTTTCTTGTAGCATTGTTCAACTTCCTATAGTCTATGCACATTCTCCAGCCTGTAACAGTTCTAGTGGGTATCAATTCATTATTCTCATTTTTAACAACTATCACCCCACCTTTTTTTAGTACAACATGTACAGGACTAACCCACTCACTGTCAGAAATGGGGTAAATAATTCCAGCAGCTAGTAATTTCAAGATTTCCTTTTTCACAACATCCTTCGTTGTAGGATTCAATCTTCTTTGGTGTTCAATAGAAGGTCTACTATTTGGCTCTAGGAAAATCCTATGCATATAGACTGTTGGACTACTTCCCTTTATATCATCAATTGCATAACCCAAAACTCTCATATATTCTCTCAAAACTCTCAACAATTTGTCAATCTCAATATCAGTCAAAGATGCATTAATTATAATAGGATATGTTCCATTGGGTCCAAGAAAAGCATACCTGAGGTTGGAAGGAAGAGGTTTAAGATCTACCTTTGGGGCATCCTCTACCTTTAATGATGGTGGTTTAATCTCCAAAGTTTGCACTTCTTTAAGCTAAAAAATTTTAGCTTCAGGATGTGGTGGAGAGCTCTCCAAGTGTTGTGTAAAAGCAGCTATGTTGTGATTGTCATCATCAATGCTCCCACCATGGACTAAGCAATTTTCAATTGGGTCTTATGGATAGATTTTTCTGAAATGCTCTTGAACAATCTCATCAATAATGTCTATCCGCAAACAAGACTTAACTTCTTCATGTTTTCTTTTCATGGTTGGATTTATGTTGAATGTCATTTTATCATCTCCCACTCTAAGTGTCAATTTCTCACCCTTTACATCAATTAATGCACCAGCTGTTGCCAAAAAGGGTCTTCCCAATAAGATGGGAATTTTTGTGTCTTCTTCCATATCTAAAATGACAAAGTCCACCGGAATGTAGAATTTCCCAACCTTGATAGGCACATTTTCTAGAATGCCTTCTGGATACTTAATTGAACGGTCAGCCAATGAAAGATACATGTTTGTGGGCTTTAACTCTCCCATATTTAGTTTCTCATATATTGAAAGAGGCATTAGGCTGACACTAGTTCCAAGGTCACATATGGAATTTGCCACACAATTATCACCTATATGATAAGGAATGGAAAACACACTTGGATCTTTGAGTTTGGGAGATAACTTCTTCTAAATTATAGCACTGCATTGCTCTCCCAAGTTGATGGTGTCATAATCTTCTAGCCTTCTCTTGTTGGTAAGAATCTCCTTCAAAAACTTGGTATAACTTGGCATTTGGGATAGTGCCTCAATGAATGGCACATTGATATACAACTTCTTTAACACTTCAAGGAATTTGCCAAATTGTTTATCTAGTTTATGCTTGATGAATCTTTGAGGGTAGGGAAGGGTGGGCTTATAAGGCTCAGGTGGGATATATGGTTTCTCTCCCTCATCTTACTTACTTTTGCTTTTTTTCTTCTTTTTCATTTTTCTTGCTCTCAACTAAATTTTCTTCTTTTGTGCTCTCTTTTTCTTCTTTCTTGTTTTCACACTCTTGACCAACTTTTTTACCACTTCTCAAGGTCATAACCTTACATTGTTCAAGAGGGTTTTGTGGTTGGCTAGGTAGTTTGCCATAGGATTTACTTCCCAATGAGCTTGCTTGTTGTGCCAATTGAGTCTCTAACATACGGTTGTGGGCTTGTAATTGATCCATGGTTTGTCTCATGTGTTGCATTTCTTCCTCCAATTTTCTATTCATCTTGCTTTGTTCAGCAAAAAATTTCTCTATCATGCTTTCCAAGGTTGGCTTCGGTTAATGAGGTGGAAGGGATTGTTGTGCTCTTGCTTGATATCCAGGTTGTCGCTGCCTTGTGGGCTCAAATTGAGGCTGAAACTGAGGCCTATTCTACTGCATATACTACTGGTTATGAGCATAATTTGAGCTTTGACCTTGTTGAGCAAAAGTTGCTTGTGGTCTCCATGTTGAGTTGTTCACATTAGAGTAAAAATTTCTCATAGGTTTCTGTTGATAACCTCTTGCATAAGCAGCTTGTAATCATCACCATAAGAAGAGTAATCAACTCCACAACTTTGGGTTCCATCTGTGTAGGCAACTTGTTGCATAGTTGTAGGAGTTGAGATTGTTGCCTTTGTGCAAAAATCACTAAGAAGCTGAGTTAACTGATCAAATCTTGCATTCATGTAGCTAACTGAGTCAAGTTCATAAATCCCAGCCTTCTTTGGCTCAAGTGCTCTCGGATTTCCCCATAAATAGGTATTATGAGCAATTTTTTCTAATAGATCATAGCATTCTTCACTTGTCATTCTCATGAAATCTCCTCCTGCTTGTGAATCAATTGTGTTTCTTATGGCTGGAGTAACTCTGGTGTAGAAATTCTAAACAATCATCCATTTGGGTATTTCATGATGAGGAAATTGCCTTTCAAGCTCCTTAAATCTCATCCAAGATTCATACAAAGTTTCATCATCCCTTGGTTTAAAAGCTACCATCAAATTCCTCAAATGAGTGGTCTTCCCAGGTGGGAAAAATTGAGATAGAAAAGCTTGAGATAGTTGCTCCCAAGTAGCTATAATAGCTTGTGGAAGTGAGTCATACCACTCTAATGCTGAATCCTGAAGAGAGAATGGGAATAAGGTGACCCGAATCACTTCATCTGAAACTCTAGGTTGCTTTTGTGTGCCACATATCATCAAAATTTTCTTCAAATGAGAATGAGGATTTTCAAGTGAACTACCTCCAAATTATGAATTTTGAACCATTTGAATGAGACCAGTCTTTAACTCAAATTGATTAGCTCCAATGATAGGTCTATTATCTTTCACATCTGCAAATCTAGGAAAAGCATAATCTAACATGGGTTTCTCTGAAGATCATTTTGATTAGCAACTACATTCTGCCTATTTTTCTCATTTCCTCCATTGTTTCCATCAATAGCTCTATTTTGATTCTCCATATTTTCAATTTTCTCCTCTTGGTCAAATCTTTGTTCTTCTTTTTCTGCTTCCTTTCTCCTTTTAGATTCCTTTTTGTTGGCTCGACAAAATTTTTCAATTTCAAGGTTGAACAACAATTGAGTGTCACTTGTGCTTTTCGATCGTCTCATAAATAAGAAAAGTACCTGAAAAACACAAGGAACAACAGTGAAAATAAAAGAAAATAAAAATTCTAATCAACTTAAAACAATTAAAATCCAACTTAAAAACAAACAATTCCCCGGTAACGGTGCCAAAAACTTGATGTTAGCTGTGAAATAGCTTTCGCAAGTGCACGGGTCACAGTAGTATAGTTTTAAAAATAATATCGTTCCCACAGGGAATTGTGCTTAAATTGGAAATAAAAATATAAGCTAATTAGAATGGTAAAATTTAAAGATATTAAAAAAAAAAAGAAATTTAAAATTTAAAATTGGTATTTGAGGAATTTAAGCTAAATCAAATAATTAACTAAATTAATTAAATTATATTGCCAAAATTTAAATTGAAATTGCTAATTATGAAATTAGGAGGAATTAAATCTAAATTCAATAAAAATTAAAGTGATTCTAGAAATATGGTTTTCAATATTGTTTGTATGTGGTTTATCCCCAATTTAGCCAAACACATGAGAATTGCAATTTTGAGGGAAATCAATTCTTAGTTCTTTGAAACCTTTTTCAAGCATTTCAAAGTTGATATTCATCAAATCAAACCCTGTTTTCACGGTATTTCAAACCTGATAAAAACTCAATTAATGCTCTAATTAATTTTTGAAAGTCCCCTTAATCCTCTTAGCTTATCTCTAACACCAAGAAAACTAAGTTTATTGCAAGATTATCTATCCCAAATATTCACTTTTCAGTCCATTTTTCAAGGATTAAAACTTAACTTAATGAGGGCCCATTCATCAAGCAAGGCAACAAGCTCACAAGCAATAAATCAAAATGCAGCAAATCTCATTTAAATTACTAAATCAGTTCAAAAACCACAATACAAAGGAATATTTACAAACCCATCTCTAAAATCTCAAAGATCTACTCACAAATCATGCTTTAAAGACAAACTCAAGTATAGAAATGAAGAAATAATGAAAATCTAAGCTAAGGAACAGAAAAACCCATTAAAATGATGAAGAATCTGTTGCTGGAGTGTTGTAGAAGGAGTCCCTTTTGCTGTAGCAAGACCAGATTTCATGTGCTTCTCTCCTTCGTCTCTCCTTGCAAAATCTCCTTGTTTTTCTCCTTTGGGAAAGAAAGAGAAAAAAAAGTTTTATATGGTTCAGAGGTCTGCCCTAGAATGGGTAAAAAGGTAAAAGATTCTGGAGAAAGTGATGTATTAAATCAGAGGGACGAAAGTGCCATGTCAGCCATTTTCATTAAAACGACACAAGATGAATCAGTTGTGTCGTATCTTGTGTCACAAGTTGTGAAACCTTGTGCCTGAGAAAAACTTCATATCTCAAAATGACACAACCTGTGACACAAGCTGTGTCACAGGTTGTGCAACTTTCGGTTTCTTTAACTCAACTTCAAAATTTTGCAATTCAACTCTAGTTTCTTCCAAATGGCTGCTCTAATCAAAATACACCAAAATTCTCCAAATTTAACCTACAAAACAAATAAATTCTAAAAATTAAGCTAAGAAGTGTAAAAAGGAAAAATTGACTAAATATATGCTAATATCTCTAGTAATAGCTATAAACAAAGGTAAATTATGTACAAAAATTATACCTAAATGATGATATAAAATGCATGCATCAGTTTGGTATGTTTGCTTTGGTTCTTTGTAGTTTACACACTTCTACAGTGCATAACAAATTGGTATCAAAGTATGGGATGATCTTGATGAGTTTGGTTAAAGGTGGAGCTGTTGCAACATATGAAAAGTCGCACATGCAACAATGGTGATAGTTGAGAGTTGAATTAAAGGTGGAGCTCTTGATACAAAATCAAAAAAGTTGATGATGCGAAGATTTTTTGAAGAACGAACCAAGTTACATTCAAGATAAAGATTGGAGAGATTGATGATTTGAAAGGTTCAAGCTCAAGCATGGAGATGTAATGATTGAAGGCACCTAAGAATTTGAAATATGTAATGGTTTATGGAATTTGAGTCAAGGTAGAAATTATTAGAATTATAACTCAAAATCCTAGTGGATTTAGAGTGACCTTTTCCTAATTTGAGTGAGAGAAATATTCCTTAATATGATAGATAAATATTTCATATATAGAGTAGAACTCTTATTTTAGTGTTATTCCTAAATTGAGTGGGACTCCTAATTAGATTAGAATTGAGGGAATTAATACTATAAATAGGAGAATGGTGAAAAATGTTATTTGGCTTTCAGCTCATGGAGTAAGGCTGTTGCCCATTGTAGAGAGGGGCTTTGCTAATTGTTGAGGATATGGCTCTGCCTATTGATGAAGGATACTTACCCATTACAGTGGAGAGAGGTTTAGGCCTAAGGTAGAGTAAGGACATAGAATTCAATAGGAAGGGATTCTTATCCATTGGTAAGAGGGCTCTTGCCCATATAGTTGAAGGCACCCTTTATGGTGTAGTGTTACAATAGTAAATATATTGGGTTATGTATAGAAGAGACTGGGAGACTGAGAGGGATAAACTAATATATTTACTATGAGCAGTTATGTAGTATGGGTTCTCTTGGGTGTAAATGGATTTATGGGTAGTATAGCTTTGAGCTTGTAATTGATGATTTATTATTGCTGATAGTGGAAGATGGCATGCTCGTGAATGTAGCCCTATGTTGAGAGGGTGAACTATGTAAATATTGGTGTTTGGTATGTTTGCTTTGTTTCTTTATAGTTTACATGCTTCTGCAGTGCACAACAAATTGGTATCAGAGCATGGGATGATCTTGGTGAATTTAGTTAAAGGTGAAGGTACTGCGACATGTGAAAATTCACACATGCAACAATGGTGAAGGTTGAGAGTTGAATTTAAGGTGGAGCTGTTGATGCAAAATCAAGAAAGTTGATGATGGAAAGATTTTTTGAAGAAAGAAGTAAGTTACACTTAAGATGAAGATTGAAGAGATTGATGATTTGAAGGGTTTAAGCTCAAGCATAGAGATGTAATAATGGAAGGCACCCAAAAATTTGAGATATGTAATGGTTTATGGATTTTGAGTTAAGGTGGAGATTATTAGAATTATGACTCAAAATCCTAGTGGGATTTAAAGAGACTTTTTCCTAATTTGAGTGAGAGAAATATTCCTTAATATGATAGATAAATATTTCTTATATAGAGTATAACTCTTATTTTAGTGTTATCCTAAATTGAGTGAGACTCCTATTCAGATTAGAATTAAGGAAATTAATACTATAAATAGGAGAATGGTGGAAAAGGTTATTTGGCTTTCAACTCATGGAGTAAGGTTCTCGCCCATTGTAGAAAGGGGCTTTGTTAATTGTTGAGGATATGGCTCTGCTCATTGATGAAGGATACTTACCCATTACAGTGGAGAGAGGCTTCGGCTTATAGTGGAGTAAAGACATAGAATTTAAGAGGAAAGGATTCTTGTCCATTAATAAGAGGTCTCTTACCCATATAGTTGAAGGCACCCTTTGTGGTGTAGTGTTATAATAGTAAATTTATTGAGTTATGTCTAGATGAGACTGAAAAGGACAAACTAATATATTTACTATGAGCAGTTATGTAGCATGGGTTCTTTTGGGTGTAATTGGATTTATGGGTAGTATAGCTTTGAGCTTGTAATTAATGATTTATTATTGTTGATAGTGGAAAATGGCATGCCCATGGATGTAGCCCAATGTTGAGAGAGTGAACCATATAAATATCAATGTTTGGTATGTTTGCTTTGTTTCTTTGCAGTTTACATACTTCCACAGTGCACAACACTTTAGTTCTAAAAACATAATTTATTATTGTTTGCTTGAGAAAGAGAATCAATTAATATAATTGGAGGGAAATTGTAGAAGAAGAGGACTGTAAATGAAGGGAACCTTTGCTTCAAAAACATGAGGGGTCAATATGACATTTCATATTATTGTAACCTATTAATCTACATTAAATGTGAATCAAGTTGATCTCTTATCATTTCCTAAAATAAAATTAAAAAAATTAAGAAATTAAAGTGCTGATGAAGAGAATCTTTTTGATTTTAATAAGGCAGTGGCTGTGACTATACTATTTATTCCCAATATAATTAAGAAGGTATATATACTGCACATTAATTGACTCTCCTCCATCTGCATTCTATTGTTGCATGCCTCATTTCTGTAAAAAAAATTCATCAATTGTGATGGAATCCGCATAAGATCCATCATAATTAATGTTTATAATAAATTGGTTGTACATATAGCAATTGTATTCTAAAGTTTCTCTCAACTTTGCGGTAGTGTTAGAAGGCGTAGACTTTAAAAAAGAAATTGAATTGTTATGGGTTGACACTTCGAGTTATTTTCTATATATTAGATGACGATAATATATAATTAATTCAAAAAATTAGCATTAGTGATGGATTTTAATTTGTCACTAAAATCTTCATTGCTTATAATATTAGAGACAGAATAGCGATAAATCTATAGCTAAATTCATTTACCATCAATTTTATTAACTATGAAATTTTGCTCCATCATTAAATCAACCACTGAAAATTCTGCTTTTCGTAGCAACTAAAATAAAGTGGAAGGTTAAGACATATATTTTTTGGGTGACATTTTTTTCATTTAAAAAAATTAAAATTAATTAGCAATTTACTTAAAAAATAAAATACTTCAATACCTAAATTAATTAACCTTTTATTGAAAAATAAATAAATCACGTGAAAAAAAAGATGTCATTTTAATCGCAGCATTATATTGAATAAGGTGAATCATAAAATAAAATCTTAATTAATGAGCTTTAACTTAATGTAATTGGAGTCATCTCCAAACTTTGAGATTTGAAAATAATTATATAAAAAAGAACCTTGTAATAATTATAATTATTTCATTCAACTGTAGTCCTTTCAAGGATTACATTACTCTTACATCATTAGATATATTTGATAGTTTCTCATTGAAAAATATATTACATTAATTAATTATAATTAGTTTATCGGAATAGATTGAACAATTAATGAAATTAAGCGATCTCTAGTCACTCCAAATGATGTTCCGATGCCATCTCCATATTGAAAGATGCATTGAGCGGTTCGTGCCATGTTTAGTGACATGTTTACAATGGAGTTGGAAAGAAAAGGCTTCATACTCTCTTTGTTAAGTTCTTTCCAAGCATTGCCTATCAAACTCTTTATATGTTCTTTCGCTTCTTCTTCATTTACACCTTCTTCAATCATATAGCACTGGATAGATTTTGTCACATCACCTCTCTTGCTCTCTTCCTATATTAAAAAAACAATATATATCAATTAATTACAATAATT
Organism: Hevea brasiliensis; assembly: GCF_030052815.1. Lineage (NCBI taxonomy): Eukaryota > Viridiplantae > Streptophyta > Magnoliopsida > Malpighiales > Euphorbiaceae > Hevea > Hevea brasiliensis. The sequence continues at coordinate 21,340,833 of NC_079499.1, read as the reverse complement.
AACAAGGAAAAACTAATAATTTATAATTAGAATTATATATGATCTAAATGTTACCAAATTAAGATTAGAATAATCAATTGCTTGTATCTCATGAACCACATGTGAGCACATGGGTAAATTGGATATCCAAACATTCTAATTTAGATTACATGTCCAAGCCTTAAGTTTGGGAGCAATTATATTTAAACATCATTTTGTTATCCACAAGAAAATGAATTGTCCATAAATTATTTTTCGAATTCTTTTTGTTATCAATCATAGCTTTAGTGGATAAAATTCAAAATTTCCCAAATTGATTTTGAGATTTTGGCTATAATTGCTCTTAATTTTAAAGATTTGGATATGCAGTCCAAAATTATAATGTTTAGAAACAGTTGCCAATTAGTTAAAATATTTGGTCTTTTCTATCAAATAGGCCAATGAAGCACATCTTCTTGTAACTTGTAATTCTTTTCCCATATTTTACTTGTGGATGTAATTATGTGCTGTGTGCCTTATATTTGAGTGTTATAACAATTTTAAATGAAGTAATAATCTTACTGTGAAAGTTCCCAAATCATCGCTAAGTCGAGTGATTAGTGATGACCAATAGATTAGCTTGAATCCATGCTTCAAGCAACCCAATGAATCTTTGGATAAAGTATGCCCTAGTAAAGTAGAAGCATGGACAATAGCCTCATGACCTCCGACAGAGATCCATGCATTTTCTAGGTATTCCTCTAAAGTTGGTACATATCCTCTGGCAAACCACCTTGCTTCTACTAAATATGATCCACAAAGTTTTATCCACTGCATGCCATAGACAAAACAAATAGTTAATTAAAATAACTAATGAAAAGCTAATATTGTTTAATTAAATTGATATTTTAACACAAAATTTTGCTGGAAAACTAAATTAAATTAAATTGCGTACCTCTTCCTTAATATTAGATAGAACATCCAAGCCTTCTTCTTTTAAGACATCAAAAGCCAATTCATTACCAAAATTAAACATAGCAAAATAGCATATCTTCATGTACTCTGGAAGTTTCTGCATAGCCTTAGTGTCCCATCTGTACGTTAATTAGATTGAAGAATAGTAATTACAATTTATCTTTTATGGGGGAAAAAGATTCAAAGAAATATAATAATAATTATTATGTAGACTGTACATGTAATACCTATTTACTGCATCCGTGAAGAGTTCAAGCTCATCTAATGATCCATATATATCATACATATCATCAATGGCACTTAAAATGCATACGAATTTTGTGAGGCCTATCCTGCATTTAGAGAACTGTGGCTCAAATATTATTCCCATTGCCCATAAATAATTCTCCATCAATCGATCTCTTGAGAAATGAAGCTTCTCTCTGAATCCTAATGAAGTCCACCACCTAATATGTCAAGTTCAAAGCAACCTTAGTTTTAAGTATCTCATACAAGCAATTCTATACATGGAATAAGTAGAACGAACGCAGCCTAAACAATGATTATGGTGGGACTCATAAGTCCCACCATAATCAACAAATACATAGGGATCTTAATGGTATTTGCAGGACTTAAAACCGTGACTTTCAATCACTATAGAGCAACTTAATTTACTATATAATGAAGATTCTCCTAATAAAGCAAATTTATTAATTAGAAGTAAATCTTAAATACCTTGCTAGCTCCTTTAGCTCCATCTGATACGCTGCCTGTACCAAATTATAATCCAACTTAGCTAGCTCTAGCAAAGCCAAATTTTTTGTGTTATCCATTTGATAGATATCAATAAAATTGCGAGCCTCAATCCTCGGCATCCTCCAATGTAGAGGAACATCCAATGATAGCTGCACTTGGTTTGCTAGAATATTATTGTTGCTCTGTAAACTCCCCAACCATAGCTTGAGATGCCTAGTACTAAAGTTTTTGGCTTCTTCTATAGCATCTTCTCCTTGCAGTCCAAGGTGTGAAGCATCATACAAACTCAAAAGCCCCTGCACATCTCCTACTAAGTTGTCCTTGAACTTCCCATTTTCGTATCTGAACTTGTCGAATACATCTAGTTGATTAATTTTCACCACGAAATACAGAAAAACAAAAAAATTAAACTTTTTGTCAACAATCAATGGAGAGATGAAAGCAAAACCCATTCCCCAATTAATGTCTACGTTAACAAAATGTCTAAAAATTATTAAGAATACATGTGCCTTTCACAAGTTGCAAATGAAAATGAAAAATGCATGGAGTAGTTTTATTTATTATTTTTTCAAATCTTGTTTACATTTAAAAATTTCCTAAAAAAAATATGTATATCACAAATGTTATGTGAATAATCCAAGTGGATTACATTAAAAAAAAAAATTCTAGGAATAGTCATAGTAAATAAATATGTTTTGCAAGGAGTTTTAGCTTAATAGTATTTGAGTTATTTCTAGAACTGTAAGATCTTAAGTTCAAATTCTAATCGGAGTCAATTATAAAAAAAAAAATGAAAAATGGATTAGCAAGTTATTTACATTAAAAAATGTCCCAAGCCATATAGTAAATGTCCATCACAAATTTGATGTGAATTCAAGCATATGCAAAAGAACTTTCAATTAAGGAAATAAGAAGACTTATGAATTTGTGATAATCCAAAAATTTAGTTAACAACATTTGGAAACTTAATAAAACATGTCTATTGTAAAATTTGTTAATTTTCTTAACCATTTTTACTTTTTTTTATTACATTCTAAATTTCTCACATACATAAAATCTTATTTTCTCAAAAAAAAAAAATGTTATTCTATTAAGATGATAACCGTATTTGGAGTTATCCTAACTAAAATTAATTAAGTAGTATTTATCTTTGCCATTCTCCATATTTTTTTTCATAAGATGAGAATTCTTAAGTGTTTGTTTAGGTTAGGCTATATATAACATTACTAATAATTTCGACATCTAAACAGCCCATTATTTTTTCATATATCTATTCCATTTTTTAAGTTTCCTTTTCTTTTTCCCAATTTTTTAGATCGTCCTCTAGGTTTCATGTTCTTGCTGAACTTTCAGAAAACCCTACAGATAGCTTGTACATCAATTCATATTTGAATTATGAATATTTTTTTTTTTTGTGGAAACAACAACCCTGTAGCCTATTACATAATGCTACATAAAGCTATATAAAGTTCTTAAAATATATATCTGTAATACTGCTATATAAAGCCATCTAATAATTAAAACTATATCATTTATGCAGAGATTTTCATGGGTATCAAAAACCCGAATCAAAAGAAAAGGTGAAGTAATAGATGTATAGTTAATATACCTGAGTTGACTGGGAAAGCATGTTCTCGCAGAAGCCTAAAATGCAAAGAAGTTGTGTAAAGATCTTCATTTATAGAGCCTAATTCATCAACAATAAGGCTCAAGATCCCTTTTATCTCTTCTTGGAAATGATAAGAAACTCCCAATCGCTGCATTGAGTCGATCAACTTCAGTTGAACACAACGGTCTTTAGTGGAAGCTAGTAAGCTTCTAACCTCATGCTTCAATTCCTCCAACCGGGTGCCATGAACATCATACTGCAACACAACACAAAACAAACCTCGAAGTTAGTAACCCACGAGTTTTTGACTCAATGTTTCTAGCTTCTTCTTCAAAACAGTGAATTTACCAGTTTCAATACCAGCTAGAGCAAAAGTAAAAAAAAAAAAAAAAAAAAAAAAAAAAAAAGATTAATTCGGTTAGTATATGATACCGTATAAGAAGTGTTTAAAGAGTCGATGGCATTGCGGTCCCAAATGCTTGGATGATAATATGCAGATCGTCGTCGTTTATTAACTTGCAAAACGTTATTGGATTTGGAAGAAATTGCAAAAGAATTAGGAAATCTAGAGGAATGTGCTGGTTTGTTTATTGTTGGGTTCCTGGGTGGAAGCATGAGCTTCTTAGGGACATTGATAAGAGCAATAGAAGTTGATAGTGCGAAAGAAAAGGGAGACGTAATGGAAGTTGATAGTGCGAAAGAAAAGGGAGACGAAGCTAGCTTCATTTCCAACTTATTTGTAGAAACAATGAAATACGAATCCGTGTTCTGAAATTTATAGGAAAAGAAAATAGAATACTTTTTCTGTAAAAGCCAATTACTTACATAAAAAAAAAAAAGGAATATTTTGGATCAAACCAATGAGATGCCCTGAAGAATACAGCCATTTTAATCTATACTTAACTTAAAAATAGAGTTGAATAATTAATTAATAATTGATTGCCAATTTTATTATTTCGATTGTCAATTTTTTTTTTTACTTTCAACTATTAATTAATAGTATATAATTATTTTAATTACTTTGTTAATTAATCTCATTTTAATTAAAAATTTAAATCGAAAATATTATATTATAAAAATAATTTTAATAACCTCAAACTAAAATATTCGCTTAAATTCATTTATTCATTATGATGAGGTGTAATACATCAAATATAGACTAATACCTTAATTATCAGCAACCCTGGAAGTCAACATATCCATCTTAGCTACAGAAGTCTATATCCATCAAAAATAGACTAATAGCTTAAGTTTGATTGGTATTACAACACGTGATTTTTCAAATAAAGAAAGAAGATAAATTTTATCAAAGAACACGTGATTAGATTGTTTTTTTCCTGAATATTATATTAATAAAATAAATTTGCTTACAAAAAAATAATAAAAAAAGAAGATGGGAGAAGCTTCTAAATAGACAATTCACTTAAGCAAATTAATTAAGAAATACATGTTTCTTAATTACATGTTTTATTTAAAACATGTTTTAAATACATGCTTTATTTAAAAAATAATTACATGTTTTATTTAAAACATTTTTTAAATACATGCTTTTGTTTAAAACATGTTTTATTTAAAAAATACATGTTTCTTAATTACATGTTTTATTTAAAACATGTTTTAAATACATGCTTTATTTAAAACATGTTTTATTTAAAAAATACATGTTTTATTTAAAAAATAATTACATGTTTTATTTAAAACATGTTTTAAATACATGCTTTGTTTAAAACATGTTTTATTTAAAAAATACATGTTTCTTAATTACATGTTTTATTTAAAACATGTTTTAAATACATGCTTTATTTAAAACATGTTTTATTTAAAAAATAATTACATGTTTTATTTAAAACATGTTTTAAATGCATGCTTTATTTAAAACATGTTTTATTTAAAAAATAAAAGGAGACTTGTGATATGCTTAACCAAATATTTTAGTCAACAACAATACATGGAAGCTTCATCACTGCTTGTGATAAAACACGTTTCTATTTATAAAATTTATCAACGAATAAAAATATGTTTAATATAATTACAAAATTATTAATATTTATTTTTTTATTTAAATAGATCCCAAAATAAAATCTTCACGTTAATTAGAAAAAAAAAATCCTTAATAACATAATCATTTTGTTTTTTTACCTTTTCATCGTCATAATCGAAAGGAAAAAAAACTGCTCCTTTTTGTTTTATTTGAAAACTATATTTTTTTTAATTGGAAATTATTCTTTAAGGTATTTTTTACAACATAATTAAACCTTAAATTCTTATAATTTATTAAAACGAAACTTTTTTTTTTAAGGATTAAAGCGCTTAAATCTAAAATGATTTCAAAATTTTAGAGTTGAGTTGAAGCTGGTTCATTTTATTTAATGATAACCATGGCTAAAATAATATGATTATAGAAATGATAACCTGGTTCATTTTATTTAATGGATTAACTTGGATTGTTGATTAAATTTTTATATAATAAGGATCAAAATATTAATTTTTAAAAAAAGTAATTTTACTTATTTTAAATTAAAATTTAAAATGATTGGATCAAATTAATTAAATCAATCATATGTATCTTTATAAAAACTATTATTAACCCGTAATTTATTCTTTTTATGTGTAATCTTCTGTTAATTGAACCAGGGTCTGTACCGTGGCAGGGTACTTTTTCTTTTCTTGAATACAATTCGTTCATTTTTCACGTTTGAAAATTTTAGATGTTATTAGAATTTAATCAGATTTTATTTTTTTAAAAATTTATTTTAAAAAATGAATCCATATTAATAATATTATAATTTTATAAAAAAATTTATTTGAATTATATTATTTGAGATAAATCAAAATTAAAAAATTGTTATTTTTCTTATTTATAAAACATAATATAATTTAAATAGGATATCTTGAGTTTATAACAGGAAATTTCGTTAAATAAGTTACATATTTTTAATTTTGATTTATCTCAAATAATATAATTCAAATAAAATTTTTTATAAAATTGTTTAAATTAAAATTTTTCATGGAATAGAGAATGGAAGGGCATTTGTAGCAAACAACAATATAGCATTAAAAGAAGTCCATATTCACCATATCCGACTAAATTTTTTTGGGACGGGATTAAATAATATATATAATCAAGTTTATAATTAATTCAGAATTAAAAACTAATATTCATATCGAGTTTAGATTTTATGTGTAACATGCTCATTATTCAAATCCATTTATAAAACCTATTAATTAAATATAAAATATTTTTTATAATTTTATAAATATTATATTTCAAATAAATAAATTTAAATATTTTACAGGTTTATTAATTTTTAAATATAAATTATTAATAAAAATATATTATGGATTATTAGTAATTTAAATATACAAAGTTAAATGAGTTTAGCTAGTATTTCGGTGATAATAATCAAATTTGGGAAGAGTTTAAATAGTATAAGATAATTTTAATTGAATTTAAGACGAATTTAAATATTAGAATTAATAATCAGATTTTAAGTCGGTTATAATAATTTTAATGGCTATCCTATCTATTGCCATCCAAACCATTCTCAATCTTAATGATGTTATGTCTATGTGAAGTTCTAAAGTCCCACTCTCACATTGTGCCGCTTCCTCTTGAACCCAAATCTCAACCACCTTGTCATTCCCCTCCTTCGCAATTCCTAAAGAACTTTCCTCTTCATTCACTACCTAATTTCTCTCCTAGTCCCATCAAGAGTGCGCTAAGCATGCCTGAGATCCCTTTGAAGCAGCATTAAAGATGAGGGAAGAAATAACTCCATTGCAATTGTAGCCTCTTCCATATGCTACCTCAATTGATTGTTTTATTAAAATTGGAGTTTGTTATTTTTGTGGCTTAAATTTTGGATATATTTTTTCATAGACCCGAATTGTAATCTGACCCAAAAGTTTTCACGCTGCGACTCGATTGGGATAAAAGTAAGATCTGTGGTGGTAGCAGAGGGCACAAGTCGATAGGCCCGAGCCCGAAGCCCACCATTGATCTCCTTTGGGGTGCGGGGGCAACGCCCCATGGTACGGACCAGTATAAATATTGTAATATTCTACCCTTTGTGGTAGAGTTATGAGATATTCGAGAAACACATTGGGGTTAGAGTTTAAGAGTTCTGATTGATTGTATCTTGCTCTTTTTATCATAGTGGAACATTTTTTCTCTTGTCTTGCCTGTGGACGTAGACCTTACTGTTGAACCACGTTAAATCCTGTGTTATTCTTCTTCTCTTTTCAATACTATGTGATTGTGCGATTTGTGTATATGTCTTAAATTTGTGTGCTTGTTATAACAAACTGGTATCAGAGCTTTGTGCGCAAAACCTAGGGTTTATAGATGGCATCGTCTTAAACAAAGTATGAGATGGAGAAGTTTGATGGTGGTTTCAGTCTGTGGAAGATTAAAATTAAATCTTCCTTGATCCTATAAGGTCTATGGAAGGCAATCGAGGATAACTTTCCAGAATGAATGAAAGAGGCGGAGAAGGCTGATCTAAAGGAGAGAGCCTTGAGTGTGATTTTCATGAGCGTAATTGATAATGTCCTATGCGAGATTACTGGTGAAAGCTCAGCATCTATGGCATGGAAGAAATTAAAGGAGTTATAATCTGGCAAATCACTGACCAACTGCCTGTATCTGAAGAAAAAACTTTACAATATGAGAATGAGTGAAGGTACGCCCATTGAAGAACATTTGGATGAATTCAATTCAATCATTATGGATTTGAAGAATATTGATATTGAGATTGATAGTGAGGATCAGGCCCTTATTGTGTTATGTTCTTTGCCACCCTCCTATGAAACTTTTTATTGATACTCTGTTGTATAGGAAAGACAGTATTTCACTAGACGATGTTAATAATTCTCTAAAATCGAAGGAGTTGAAAAAGAAATTTCTAGATAATAGAGAAAGATTTGAGGGGAAAGGTTTGGTGAGCTGGGGAAAAACACATTCAAAGGAGGGTTCTTCCAGTAGGAAGAAATCTAAGGCCAGATCTAAGTCAAGAATGAAAAAGGCTAACTGTTTTGAGTGCGGAGAGCAAGGTCACTACAGGAGAGACTGTCCCAAGTTGAAAAATAAAAAGGAAAAGCAACCACAAAGTTCTATGAATATGGTTGATAGTTTTATTGATTCTGATGGTGATGACAGTGCTGGAGAAATTTTATTCATGAGTTCAGATCATAGACAAAACTCCTGGATTCTTGATACTGGTGCTACTTATAACATGTATCCACACAGAAACTGGTTTGTCACTTACAAACAGATAAGTGGCAAGGTGTTTCTAGGCAATGATCATGCATTATCTGTTGAAGGAATTGGTAACATCAGATTGAGGATGTTTGATGGTGTTGTCAGAACTACAAAGTGTTGGCATGTTTCAGGACTAAAGAGGAACCTGATTTCTCTTGGGACACTTGATTCTCATGGATTCAGATACCAAGTAGAGAATGGAGTTCTCAAAGTGTGCAAGGGCTCTATGATACTCATGAAGAGCATTTTGGTTTTAGGATTGTATTTTCTTCAGGGTAGTACAGTTTTAGGGGAAGTTGTAGTAGCGTTCGGAAGCAATAATCAGAATCAGACTCAATTGTGGCATATGCATCTTGGTCATATGAGTGAAAGAGGATTATTTGTGTTAAGTAAGCAGGATTTGTTGGACGGGTAGAAAACAGAATCTATGGACTTTTGTGAATACTGTGTGTTTGGAAAATAGACCAGGGTGAAGTTAGATAAAAAGGTAGTGTGCAAGACCAGAGGAACAGTGGATTATATGCACTCAGATCTATGGGGTCCTAACAGAATCCCTTCTAAGAGTGGTGCCAGGTATTTCATGACTTTGATTGATGATTACTCTTGGATGGTGTGGGTGTATTTTCTGAAAATAAAAGATAAGGCATTTTCAACCTTTGTAAAGTGGAAAACGATGATTGAGAAGCAAACAGAAAAGAAGGTCAAGCATCTTAGAACTGATAACGGGTTGGAATTTTGCAATAGTGAATTCAATGCATTCTGCAGCAATGAAGGTATAGTGAAACATCGCACTTTAACAAGGACACCACAACAAAATGGTATAGCAGAACGCATAAACAGAACACTTTGTGACAAAGCACGAAGCATGCTCTCACATTCAGGATTGGGAAAGGATTTATGGGTTGAAGTAATTAATACAACTTATTTCTTGGTTAATAGATCTCTATCTACAGCTATTGAGTACAAAGCTCCTTTTGAGATCTAGTCTGGTTGATACCTGCTGATTACTCTCAGCTGAGAGTATTTGGTTGCCTTGCTTATGCTCATGTGAGAGATGTTAAGATTGAGACGAGGGCAAGAAAATGCATATTTCTAGGGTATGCATCTGGAGTGAAAGGCTACAGGTTGTGGTGCAATGATCCAAAGTCTCCAGGATTAATTATCAGCAAGGATGTGACATTTAATGAGTCTGCTTCATTGGATAGTCAGAGGGAGAAATCAATAGCAGAAGCAGATCACGGTGTCAGAGAACAAGTGGAGCTTGATATTGATACTTCAGCAATTTAGTCCACTGATTCAGAGGATGAAGTGCAAGATCCTGATCAACAAGAGGATGCACCTAAGCAACAGCAACCATATAGCATTCCAATTGGTAGAGAGAGAAGACAGATTATACCACCGTAGAGATATGCATATGCAGATATAGTTGCGTTTGCCTTGTCAGTTACTGAGACAGTTGATGTGCATAAACCCAGCAATTATAGAGAAGCAATTTCTTGTTCAGATGCAGATCAGTGGGTCAGTGCTATGAGTGAAGAAATTGAATCTCTTTTCAAAAATCAAACTTGGGAGCTTGTAACATTTCCTAAGAGACAAAAAGTGGTAGGTTGCAAATGGGTGTTCAAGAAAAAGAAAGGCACTCCAGAGGTTGAAGCACCTTGATATAAGGCACGGTTGGTAGCAAAAGGCTTTACTCAGAGGGAGGGGATTAACTTTAATGAAGTGTTTTCTTCAGTTGTAAAGCACAGTTCTATCAGAGTCTTACTTGCTATGGTTGCTCTTCATGATCTAGAGCTTGAGCAACTAGATGTGAAGATAACATTTTTGCATGGTGAGTTGGAGGAGCAAATTTATGTGAGTCAGCCTGAGGGATTTCTCATTCCAGGTATAGAAAACCATGTTTGCTTACTTAAGAAAACTTTATATGGTCTAAAATAGTCTCCTAGGCAGTAGTACAAAAGATTTGATACATTCATTATTCGTAATGGCTTTTATCATAGTTCATATGATAGTTGTGTGTATCATAAAAAGCTTTCAGATGATTCCTTTGTTTATTTGCTGTTGTATGTGGATGACATGCTTATTGCTGCTAAAAGCATGTCACAAATTAACATTCTGAAAAAACAGTTGAGTAATGAGTTTGAGATGAAAGATTTGGGTGTTGCAAAGAAGATATTAGAAATGGAAATTACCAGGGATAGAAGTGTTGGGAAGCTTTTCTTGTTTCAACAGGCCTATATTGAGAAAGTGCTTAAGTGTTTCAACATGAATAATGCTAAGCCTGTGACTGTTCCGTTTGCTGCCTATTTCAAGTTATCTGCAGACATGTTACCCAAAACAGATGAGGAGATGGAGCACATGTCCAGTGTTCCCTATTCGAGTGCTGTTGGTAACATTATGTGTGCTATGGTATGCACCCGACCTAACATTTCACATGCACTTAGTGTTGTGAGTAGATACATGGCGTGTCCTGGGAAAGAGCATTAGCAGGCAGTGAAATGGATTTTGAGGTATTTGAAAGGTACTACAGATGCTGGTCTGACATTTGACAGGGCCAAGATGAGTGATTCAATTGTTGGCTATGTGGATTCAAATTTTGCAGGGGACTTAGACAAGAGGAGATCCTTGATAGGTTATTTGTTTACTCTTTCTAGAAGTGCTATCAGTTGGAAGGCAATATTGCAAGCTACAGTTGCTTTGTCTACCACAGAGGTTGAATATATGGCCTTAGCAGAGGCAGTAAATTTACAAGGTTTAGTGGGTGATCTTGGGTTAATACAGAACAAGGCAACGGTGTTTTGTGATAGCCAGAGTGTAATACATCTCACAAAGAATCAAATGTACCATGAACGAACTAAGCACATTAATGTAAGATATCACTTCATTTAGGACATTATATCTCAGGGGACTATAGTTATGCAGAAAGTCTCTACACATGATAATTCAGCAGTTATGATGACCAAGGGAGTCCCAGTCAACAAGTTTAGGCATTGCCTAGACTTGGTTGGTGTTTGTAGTGCTCAGGAATGCCCTTTTGTGAGGGCATATGGCAAGACAGAGTATTTTATGGTTATTTTTATTGATGATAAAGGGAATTCAAGCCAAGGGGAAGAATTGTTATATATTTTGTGGCTTGAATTTTGGATATATTTTTTCATGGACCCAAATTGTGACCTGATCCGAAAGTTTTCGTGCTACAACTTGATTGAGATAAAAAGTAAGATTTGTGGTAGTAGCAGAGGGTGCAGGCCGATAGGATTGAGCTCGAAGCCCACCATTGATCTTTTTGGGGGTGCGGGGGCAACGCCCCCGCGGTATGGACCAGTATAAATATTGTAATATTATACCCTTTGTGATAGAGTTGTGAGATATTCGGGAAACACACTAGGGTTAGGGTTTGGGAGTGCTGATTGATTGTATCTTGCTCTTTTCATCATAGTGGAATTTTTTTTCTCTTGTCTTACCCATGGACGTAGACCTTACGGTTGAACCATGTCAAATCCTGTGTTATTCTTCTTCTCTTTTCAATGCTATGTGATTGTGCGATTTGTGTGCATGCCTTAGATTTGTGTGCTTGTTATAATAGAGTTGAAAGAAAATTATCATACATGCAATAGATTGCAATTGAGAGAGAAAAAAAAATTTAAAGAAAGAAGGGATCTTATGAAGTAACGACTCTGTTTTTATTTTTCTTTTTTTTATTAATTTTATTAATTTCAAATAATAATTCAAATATAATTTTTAATATAAATAATGTAGCTAAAGTTTTCTAATCTTCTCTCAACTTTAGAGATTGATTTATTTCATTCACAAAGTTGCTTAACTTCATTTTAATGGCAGACAGGTTCCTCTCACCTCTTTTAGCTCGGTTTCCTCCCTTCTGTCTTTTTCTCCCTCTCACTTTCTTTGTCCTTCTCATCTTTTTGTAAACCATCTCTTTCTGATCCCTCCCACATCTCTCTCCGTAAGAAATTAGCTAACAATTCACCATCTTTATTCCCTAAAGAAAAAGAGGGATAGAGGCAAAGAGATTATTCTTTAAAGCCTTCAAGATCATTGAGAAGGTGAGAGGCAATTTATAGAAATATGAGGGGACAATAGAAGGTGAAAGAAAAGGAGAAAGAAAGAGAGATAACAAGGAAACCAACTAAAAAAGGTGAGAGGGACCTTTTCCACCATTAATTAAATGATGTCGGTGGACATTATTTTAATAAATTAAAGTTGAGCAACTAAAATGAAACAACTCCAAAGTTGAGAGACAGTTGATGAAATTTAATCAATAAATGTGCTATAAGGATGCTTAAAAGAGACATTATCTAAAAATGGCAAAATATAAAAAGTTAATAAATGTGTAGAATATTAATATGATTAAATTTAAGTAGAGAGATTTAATAGAAAAAAAGGTATAATAGTTTTTGGGATATGGTTTGCCTAAATTTTAGGGTAAATCATGTTGACCATACCTAAATTTATATGTAATAGTAAGGCACTTAGTGTAACCCTTAAATCCCTAAACGATGTATTGAATGAGCCTAAAATCCCTTATGACCTCCCCTAGTTAATTTTCAGATTATAAAGATGTTGTGGCATCATTTAAAAAACACTTAAAGTTACTTTTTTACTCTCTACCAAAAGTATAGTCATCTTTGATCTCTCCTTCTCTTCCCTACCTTGTGGTGCCCTCTCTCTAATTCTTCCCCTCTTATCCCCACTTCTCCCTTACTCTAATAGCCAATACAATGAATATTCTTGTACTGCTTCAATCATTTTACAATCCTCATTCATTTCACTTTTCTTTGGATCACTCTTACAATGAAATCATCGTCCTGCAGTCATTATCATTGTTGCAGAAAAACCATAGCAAAAACTAGTGAGAAACTAACCTTAACTCCGCCCAAATTTGTATTGGAATTATAAATTAAAATTACTATAATAATTTTAATATGATTTCTTTAAGTTCAAAAATATATTGAATGTAAGGAAAAAAATTATATGATATGGGTTAGGCATCATTAGCATATTTAATGAGAGATAAGGACAAACACCATATGCTATTTAGCTTCTTATTCCCATTCTTATTCATGTTCTTAAGGTTGAGGCTATTTGTAGGACCCTCGAACCTGAACTAGCATCCTCTTCTCATAAGATTACCACAATATTTGATATTAATGCTATAACGGTAGAGAAAATGAGTCGCCACCCGTGCATAATTGGAACGAAATTATAAAAGAGACGTGCCTGACAACTTACCCCTTACAGAGGTTCACTACCCTTTTTATACTATGAGCTCAATGACCTATGTTTGGAATAGTAGATACCAGACAGAATATATTAAGCATCCTTTTTGGCTGAACTTACGTTTAAAATAAGGGCTAATCTCTATTAATGATTCCTAAAATCTATCTTTTTTTTTTCTTTTATTAATTCCTTAACACACATTTATGCAAGCTAAATCATTACACAGACATCTTGTTCATACAAGCAAGTTGAATCACTAATACATAATTTCTAATCATATTAAGTTACTAAATTTAATGATATTACCTTCTTTATTACTTGTTCTAATGCATGTTTAACTAAGCCACCTATGTATAAATCTATTTTCACATATATTATAATAAAAAATTAAATAAAATAACACGAAATAAATAAAGAAAAAATCACTGAAGATAAAAAATTAAAATAAAACAAATTTTATAATTTTACTTGAATTTAGACTTTTTCATGATTGGAGTTTAGTTTGGAAATTTTTCCATAGACAAACTCCTAAAAAGAGGACTTCACAGATACGGAACTAATATAGGCGTAACAAATGTCTAATGCAAGATTGGTGGTAAAGAAAGAAGATTTTTATAATGGATAATAAGTTATTTAATTACTGCTCAAAACGACCCAGATTTTAGCTTGTTCTCATCACCTCTATTAAAATAAAATGTTCAAGAGAGCTCTTTCTTTTACCCTGCAATTTTGAAGTTAACTTTTACTGTTTGACAGGCAATTAATCTATTCATACTAATTAATTGAAAAAAAAAATTAATAATCAAATAAATCTAAACTCAAATAATTCTCATTTATAATTATTTTTTATTTTTATTATTATTGGTAGATACCACCTTCTTGGTATCTATTGCAGCTCTCTTCCTGCACTGTTTTTTTTAATTTTTTATGTTTTTTATCATGATCTAATTTTATACCAAATGTGCTGCAATAGTATTTTTTATTATTATTATGATATAATTTTATATTCATACTAATTTATTAATTCTAGGATCATATTATTAATTTTTTTTGCTTGAATTAATTATCTTTAACGTTAATTAATAAATGCATTTTATACAAAGGATAAAACCATCCCACAGCGATTGGATAAATAGAATTATTGTGCCCTTATTTTTTTTTTCTTGATTTGACTAACTGAAACGTATATAAACTCAAAGAGATGACAAACACCTAACCACTTACGTATATAATAAAAAATATTGTATTAATGTTATGCTAATTTTTGAACCCTGAGATAATGATTAGTCATTTTAAAATTAACTTTATCATGGCATGCTGATAATTAACCATTTTAAAATCATTATTAGTCTATGTACCTGCACCTCAATATCACACTAATTATAATAATACGTTATAGCTCAAGTTAATTAATTAATTAATCAATTAAAACGTGAAGAATATGATCAGAAACAAATTTTGGGATGAAGGTTCCAAGTATATGACTCTGTAGTGTAACAATGATAATATACTTCAAAAATATATGTGTGTGTATGTCTATATATATATATATATATATATATATATATATATATATATTTGCCAATCATGAATATATTAATTTTACAGTAAAATTTATTAAAAAAATTAGTATCACTGCTTATATAATATATTAATTATTATTAATTTATTCTAATAATTCAATGAAATTAAATTAATTAAATATGACTTTCAAAACACTTATAAAACTTGATGTTGCGCAACATCTAATTTGAGTTGGTGTCATATATATATATATATATATATATATATATATATATATATATATATATATTAATTTCAAATATTTCAAATATATATAATAATTCATTCAATTAATTTTTTTTATCAATTCTTATGTTTGAAAATATAATAAGTGAAAAAAATTAATTATTTTAATTTAAAAATATTAAAAAAATATGTAGAAATTAGAATATTTTGTGAAAAATAATTCATTTTTCCTTATATATGATTGATTCCTAACAATTTTTTGTTAAGTCAATATATATATATGACGAAAAAGAGGACTTCACAGAGACGGAACTATTATAGGCTTAACAAATGTCTAATGCAAGGTTGAATTGGTAGCATGGTAATGCGTTATTTAATTATTTCTCAAAACTACTCAGATTTTGTCTTCTTCTCATCACTTTTATTAAAATAAAATGTTCAAGATAGCTCTTTCTTTTACCCTACCAAATTTTGAATTTAACTTTTACTGTTTTACGGCCAATTAATCATATTCATACTATTTAATGCAAAAATTAATTATAATTATCCCACGCCGATTGGATAAATAGAATTATTATGCCCTTATAAACTCAGAGATGGCAAACACCTAACCGCTTATATATATGTAATAAGCACTCAACAATATTTTGGATTAGTCTTAATTGAACCTTAGACAATGATTAATCATTTTAAAATTTACTTTATCATGGCATGCTAATAATTAACCATTTTAAAATCATTATTAGTCCATGTTTTGTACCTGCACCTCAATTTCACACTAATTATAATAATATTTTATAGCTAATGATTCCACACTAATTAAAATTAATTAATTGGCACGTGAAGAATATGATACCCTTCAAGCATATATATATATATATATATATATATATATACATACACATATGCATAGGCATATAAGCATAGCTGTATAAAGATTCCGAGTACCCCTTCAAGCATATTAATTGCCCAGTGAAATGGCTATCAAACTCTCCGACTTGTCCCTTTTCTACCCTATGAATCGTAATGTCTCTGCACATCCACAGCCAAGTGCATTTCATACTTCTAATAACATTAATGTAGAGCTCACTTGCTCAGTGAAGGCACAGATATCTCATCCTGCAAATCAAATACGATCTGCCAATTACCAACCTACGATTTGGAGTCACAGCTCTTTGTAGGCCTTAAAGAATGATAATGCGGTGAGTACATATATGTATATTAGTCTTCTTGTTGGGAAACAGAGTTAAAAAAAACTGGAAACAAGAAATTATCTTTAAAGAGAAATTTAAACAAACAGGTGATAGGCACAAATGTGCTGTAAAATGACGCACAACAATTTTCCTGTTATTCATGGTCTGTAACTTGCCTTTAAATAGGCTTTACATAGTAACTGAAAAAGTAACAAATAAGCTGAAATATTTGGCACTAACTCAACGTGCCTTGAATAAACTAGAAAATAGAAAAATAATGAAAGAATGTAAACAAACTTAGACCGAGTCGATAAGCAATAAAAAAAAAATGAATTTACAGCAGTTAATTTTGAATCAATTATTCAACACTCCCCCTTGATTCAAAATTGCACCCTCCAAGCTGATTTCTGAAGTAGACATGCTTATCACGTGGGAGAGATTTGGTGAAAATATTAGCTACTTGCTCATTTGTATTGTAGTACTACAATCTAATTAATCCTTCTACCATAAGATCTTGAATAAAATGAACTCGAATATCTATGTGCTTTGTTCTTCCATGGTAGATTGGATTTTTTGTCATAGCAATTGCAGCTTTGTTGTCACAGAAAATTTTGGTTGCTTCAATTTGCTTGTTATAACAAGCACACAAATCTAAGACACACACATAAATCGTACAATTACACAGAATTGAAAAGAGAAGAAGAATAACACAGGATTTAACATGGTTCAACCGTAAGGTCTACGTCCACGGGCAAAACAAGAGAAAAAGTTCCACTATGATGAAAAGAGCAAGATACAATCAATCAGAACTCTCAAACCCTAACCCTAGTGTGTTTCCTGAATATCTCACAACTCTTCCACAAAGGGTATAATATTACAATATTTATATTGGTCTATACCGCAGGGGCGTTGCCCCTACACCACCAAGAAGATCAGTGGTGGGAGCCCAGGTCCTCCGCAACCACCACAGATCTCACTTTTTATCCTAATCGGGTGGCAGCGCGAAACTTTCAGGGTCAGGTCACAATTCGAGTCCATGAAAAATATATCTAAATTTCAAAGCCACAAAAATAATAATTCTTCCCCTTGGCTTGAATTTCCTCTATCATCAATAAAATAAACTACAAACACTCTGTCTTGCCATATGCCCTTGCAAAGGGCATTGCTGAGCACTACAAATACCAACCAAGTCTAGACAATGCCTAAACTTACTGACTGGGACTCCTTTGGTCATCATATCTACTGGATTATCATGTGTAGAAACTTTCTGCACAACTACAGTCTCCTAAGATATAATGTCTCAAATGAAGTGATATCTGACATTAATGTGCTTAGTTTGCTCATGGTACTTCTAATTCTTTGTGAGATGCATTGCACTCTGGCTGTCACAAAACACTATTGCCTTATTTTGTATCAGCTCAAGATCACCCACCAAACCTTATAACCATAAAATTTCCTTTACTACCTCTGCTAAGGCCATATATTCAGCCTTTGTGGTAGACAAAGTAACTGTAGCTTGCAATGTTGCCTTCCAACTGATAGCACTTCCAGAAAGAGTAAATGAATAACCTATCAAAGATCTCCTCTTATCTAAGTCCCCTGCAAAATCTGAATCCACATAGCCAACAACTGAATCACTCATCTTGGCCCTGCTAAATGTCAGACCAACATCCGTAGTACCCTTAAAATACCTCAAAATCCATTTCACTGCCTGATAATGCTCTTTCCCAAAACATGCCATGTATCTACTCACAACACTAACTGCATGTGAATTATCAGGTTGGGTGCATACCATAGCATACATGATGCTACCAATAGCACTTGAATAGGGAACACTAGACATGTGCTCCATCTCCTCATATGTTTTTGGTGACATATCTGTAGATAACATGAAATGGGCAGCAAACGAAAGTCACAGGCTTAGCATTATTCATGTTGAAATGCTTAAGCACTTTCTCAACATAAGCCTATTGAGACAAGAAAAGCTTCTCAACACTTCTATCCTTGGTAATTTCTATTTCAAATATCTTCTTTGCAGTACCCAGATCCTTCATCTCAAACTCATCACTCAACTGCTTTTTCAGAATATTAATTTGTGACATGCTTTTAGCAGCAATAAGCATGTTATCCACATACAACAATAAATAAATAAAGAAATCATCTGAAAGCTTCTTATGATACACACAACTGTCATATGAACTACGATTAAAGCCATTATGAACCATAAATGTATCAAATCTTTTGTACCACTGCCTAGGAGACTGTTTCAGACTATATAAAGATTTCTTAAGCAAGCAAACACAGTTTTCCATACTTGGAATGACAAATCCCTCGACTGACTCATATAAATTTGCTCCTCAAACTCACCATGCAAAAATGCTATCTTTCACATTTAGTTGCTCAAACTCTAGATTATGAAGAGCAACCATAGCAAGTAAGACTCTGATAGAACTGTGCTTCACAACTGGAGAAAACACTTCATTAAAGTCAATCCCCTCCCTCTGAGTAAAGCCTTTTGCTACCAACTGTGCCTTATATCGAGGTGCTTCAACCCCTGGAGTGTCTTCCTTTTTCTTAAACACCCATTTGTAACCTACGTCCCTTAGGCAATGTTACAAGCTGCCAAGTCTGATTCTTGTGAAGAGACTCAATTTCTTTACTTATAGCACCTACCCACTAATCTGCATCTGAACAAGAAATAACTTCTCTATAATTGTTGGGTTCATGCACATTAACTGTTTCAGCAACTGACAAGGCAAACGCAACTAGATCTGCATATGCATATCTCTGCGGTGGTCTAATATGTCTTCTCTATCTACCAATTGCAATGCTATATGGTTCTTGTTGCTGTTGCTCAGGTGCATTCTCTTGTTGATCAGGATCTTGTACCTCATCCTCTGAATCACTGGACTGAACTGCTGAAGTATCAATATCAAGCTCCACCTGTTCTCTGACACCATGATCTAATTCTACTATTGACTTCTCCCTCTGACTATCCAATGAAGCAGACTCATTAAATCTCACATCCCTGCTGATAATTAATCCTAGAGACTTTGGATCATTGCACCACAACCTGTAGCCTTTCACTCCAGATGCATACCCTAGAAATATGCATTTTCTTACCCTCGGCTCAAGCTTACCATCTCTCACATGAGCATAAGCAGGGCAAGCAAATACTCTCAGCTGAGAGTAATCAACAAGTGAACTGGACCAAATCTCAAAAGGAGTTTGCACTCAATAGCTATAGATGGAGATCTATTAACCAAGAAACAAGCTTTATTAATTGTTTCAGCCCAGAAATCCTTTCTTAATCCTGAATGTGAGAGCATGCTTCGTGCTTTGTCACAAAGCATTTTGTTCATGCGTTCTGCAATACCATTCTGTTGTGGTGTCCTTGTACAAGTGCGATGTCTCACTATACCTTTATTACTGCAGAATGCATTGAACTCACGATTGCAAAATTCTAACCCGTGATCAGTTCTAAGACGCTTAAACTTCTTTTCTCTCTGCTTCTCAATCATCGTCTTCCACTTTACAAAGGTTGAAAATGCCTCATCTTTTGTTTTCAAAAAATAAACCCACACCATCCGAGAGTAATCATCAATCAAAGTCATAAAGTACCTGGCACTGCTCTTGGAAGGGATTATATTAGGACCCCATAGATCTGAGTGGATATAATCCACTGTTCCTCTGTTCTTGCACACTACCTTTTTATCTAACTTCACCCTGATCTGTTTGCCAAACACACAGTGTTCATAAAAGTCCATAGATTTTGTTTTCTACCTATCCAACAAATCCCACTTACTTAACACAGATAATCCTCTTTCACTCATATGACCAAGACACATATGCCACAATTGAGTCTGATTCTGATTATTGCTTTCAGATGCTACTGCAGCTTCCTCTAAAACTATATTGCCCTGAAAAAAATACAATCCTGAAACCAAACTGCTCTTCATGAGTACCATAGAGCTCTTGAACACTTTGAGAACTCCATTCTCTGTATGGTATCTGAATCCATGAGAGTCAAGTGTCCCAAGAGAAATCAGGTTCCTCTTTAGTCTTGGAACATGCCAACACTTTATAGTTCTGACAACGCCATCAAACATCCTCAATCTGATGTTACCAATTTCTTCAACAGTTAATGCATGATCATTACCCAGAAACACCTTGCCACTCATCTATTTGTAAGTGATAAACCAGTTTCTATGTGGACACGTGTTATAAGTAGCACCAGTATCAAGAATCCAGAAATTTTGTCCATGATATGAACTCACGGATAAAATTTCTCCAGCATTGTCATCAATATTGTCGACACCATATTTTGGCCGATCCCCAGAATCAATAAATTTCGAAACCGATCCCCAGCACTAAGTGTCCCTTTGCCAGCCAATTACATGTCCGATCTCTCTTTGCCGTACAACCACATTTCCGATCTCTCCTCAAAAGGAATCGAATCAATATTGAGTCCCCATGTCATTTTAAAGCCTCACTGACCTCTCGGACCAATTGTCAATTCTCCTGACTAGTCAATTACATTCCCGATCTCTCTTGACAAACGAAATTGAATAAACACTAAATCTTTATGTCACCATTTTTATTGCCGATCTCCCTTTTAAAAGTTTAGGAATAATCAAGTTAAGGTTCCAATCCAGTTTAATGATGATCCCGATCTTAAGTGTTCAAGCCAAATTTTCAATTTTAATCAAGTCCCGTTCAGCATTGGTTCCCTGCCGATCTCATGCTTATTGTGTCTTCCAACCTCTTACACTTAGATTAATAATCACTTTTTAGTTGTTTTAATATGCTCAGACAATCAAGTGCTTAAGTAATTTAGAGATTTTTCGATCACATATGTTCCTTGAACAAAAAAGGAAATTTCATTTCATATTAAAATTTGTACAAGTCATTCGGCTGGAGGATCACCCCCAGCCTGATCTACATTTTTCTCACTTCCTCTCTCAGTCTCCTCACCCTCAGCCTCCTCTTAGCTTTCCTCTTCTTCTTGGGGAGCCAGGTCAACCATCTAGGAGAAGTCCTCCTCGGGATAACGCTTCTTGAGCTCGGCCAAGAGGTCCCCATGAGCATGTACATAAGCGCCGGCCTCCCTTGTTACTACCTCTTCCTCTTTCGCTTTGAGCTCCTCAGTGAGGTGAGCAACTTCACCGGCCCGGAGCACCTGAACTTCCTCAAGAACATGATCTTGCTCGGCCAGAACATGAGCTTGCTCGGCCAGCTTGTCCTCGTAGAACTTCATCCGCCCCTCAATTTCAGATATGTAGTTCTGAGTGGATGAGAGTTGGGATCGGAGGGAAGCCACCTCATGCCCCATCTTCTCGACCTCCTTACCCAGGCGGTGAGCCTTCTCCCGAACGATGTGCTGATTCACCAAACACTCCACGTTCAGGCTCATGGATCGGGTCAGGATGTCATCAAGATTGTCCGGAGACAGCCTATCCCGATCCTCTCGGAGGCAGATGGAGGACCCCAAGACCTTAGCAAAACACGGGTTCTCTTGAACCGTGTGGTTCTTCTCCAGCGAATGGATCAAGATTTGGGCACCACGGGAAAAGGGTCCTTACAGGAGTCTGGGAAGGACCCCCTTCCGCACTCGAAGCGACTGGAGGAGGTGGAGGCGGCTCTTCTTGTGAGGAGGAGATCGGACCACTTCTATGACCAGCGGTCCCGAGGGTTGAGATGAGCCTCCTTGTATTTCTCCAGGTTCATGACCGGGTGTTTGAAGCAGCTCAGAACACTTCATCTCCCGCACCTTCCGGGAGACCTCCCTCTTCCGCTTTCGGCTCTCCTTCGAAGCTTCGCCGCTTGCCATACCTGCACAAAGAAGAGGTCAGTGAGATCGCTAAGGTCCAAAGATCTGGATATAGGAAAATACCGATGTTGAGGTCAGAGAGCTAAAGCCCCCGATTTTCGCCAGTGATCAACTCCATTATCCAGTGATGCAGTTCGGCAGTCACCGCATCTAAACAAGAGAACTTCTCTCTGCCCGTCTGATCTTTCAGCTCCATCACCATTAGGCCCTCTTCCCTATTTACGGTGAGGCGCTTCGGAAGTACGGGGCCCTGGTGCAGCCAGCTGCGAGGGAAACCTTCAAAGCCATTCGAAATTTTGCTCCTAAGGATAAAGAAACGGTTCTTCTAATTCTTAAGGGAGGAAGGCAGATCGGTGAAAAGCTAGCAATGTGGCTTCGCCTGGAAGAACCAATACTCGTCATCCTTTCGACGAGTTAATCTATGTAGTTCAGCGAATACCTTAGCTGTAGGACGCAATCCCTTAGCTCGGCAGAGGCCTCTGAAGGCTACTAGGATCCGCCACGAGTTCCGGTGGACTTGGACTATGCACACTTGGTGAAATTTTAAGACTTCCTTGAAGAAGTCGTCAAGAGGGAACCGCAACCCAGCTTTTAGTTGCTCTTCATATACTATAATCATGTCGTTCTCTTCGAAGAAGTGATCGGCTCGGAGATCGCCGTGACACCGGATGAGTTCGAATGAATCAGGATGAATGTTGTATTCTTGGCTGAACGATTGTAGGTCGGTTTCTTGAAGAATTGATGGCAGCTCTCCATGGGAAGATTTTCCCTCCCTGAAGAAGGTACATGCCTTGATGGTACTGCTTGCCCCCTAGCTAGAACAGAGACCCTAGGAGGTTCAGGTCGCACGCTTGGTCTGACCACCTCCACTTCATCAGATGACCACGAGATCTGAACGGAAGGGGGGCTTGCCGCTCTCTGACCCTCGGCGTCGCTCATTTTCAAAGGAAACAAAGAATTTAAACTAAAAGAAGGATCAAAACCCTTACCGGAGCCTGATCGGTATCGGAAGAACTTGAGAAAATGAGAGAATTTTAAAGTTGTTCGCGAGAGGCTGAAAATGACATAATGGAGCAACTGGCTAACCCTTCCCCTATTTATACCCGTCCGAGCATTTAATGCTCATGATGTCCCAAGCAGCGCATCGGTTAACGAGATCCACCAGTCTTTTCTGACACGTCTCATGAATATTCCGGAGATTCCATAAAGAGAGCGGCCAACTATAGAGCGGTAGATTAAGATGTTTTGAATTATGGATCGGATAAGGTCATTCAAATTAAGAGTTGGATCGGGTAAATACTTCGGAGATCGGAAAATAACCAATGAAATAATAATAAAATTATAGTTGTCAAAATAAAATTTTATTTCCGAAAAGCTCGGATTACATCATTTGGGTGATCTCTAAGGATCGGATTACATTAAAGGTCGGGCTACATCATTTAGGCGATCACTAGAGATCGGATTACATTGAAAGTAAAATTACATCATTTGGGCGATCTCTAGAGATCGGCAGTACATCCCATCTAATAAAGACCTATGTCAAAGCTTAGTCTCGTGGCTGAGTCAAAAGATGTGTTAGGCCAGCCATCGACATCGGACAGATGTACAGCTCAGATGGGGGGACTATGACTCTCATGAGGATGAGAGAGGTCATCATCAATGTTATTGCTTAGAACCGAGCCACTGTCGGGACACCTAATGTGGTGAGGAGCCAAATGAACTTCAAGGCGCAGTCACCAATGGTAAGGGAAATATTAGCAGTCTTCTCGCCCAAAGTCAGTTCGCCGATTATATCGGCCGAACGATTCGAGATCGACATGATCGAAATCCTCGATCCAGGTTGGTAAGTTAGTCCGGTTCTCCCACTGTCATCAAATGAGGTTATCATAATTCTTCGATCACCGGGGTCGTAAATTTTCAGTCGAGAAATAAGAAGCACAATCGGAAAAAGATCAAAAGCCACTATCATGGCCGGGACTACTGCCAGAGCAGTTAAAACAGGAATTGTGAGAAGGAAGAGGAGAAAATCAAATGCGGGGGGTTTCCCGATTGAAGGTATATATATAGGAAAATCCGAGCATTTATTTCGAGCGAAAAATGAAGCGAATGCCTCGAAAATCGAGGGAATAAATGCTTTGACTGAACCGGACCGAAGGAAGGAGGAGACTGGAGTAGGAGAGATCGGAAAAGAGGAGCCCGGCATAAGAGATCGGAAAAGCATCATGTTGGAAAGACCAAAAAGGAGGGGAGATCGGAAAACAAAGAGAATAAGACGCCTACCGCTGTCGTCATAACCAGAGCCGAGGTAGTTAAAGCATTGCAAATGAAATCTCTACCGCACGCCCCAGAATTGCCCGCATTACTGACATGTGCCAGAATATGTCATGATAGTGCTGTACATCCTAATCTCCATTGTTGATCCGACTTGTAAGGATGAGCCCGGAGCCCTTGGATTAAAGAAGAAGATGACAAGACCAGCGCCTTTCACTCCTAGCTCTCGGATCGCCCTTGACAAGAAAATTTTGGGCCGTCAGATTAGAAGAGAGAAAGGACAAATATTTCGGAAGAGATCTCAGCCGTCCGTTCTGATACTCTTTAATTCCCGAGCCTCAGATCGTGTCCTTTAAAATCCTGACCCCCCATCTCCCTCAAAACAAATCCTGACCCTTCATGGGGAGCACCCGGTTCCTATAAATACCTGCATGAAAATTGTTCAAAGGAGGACAAAAGAAAGAGGTAGTTATTATAGCGGAAGAACTCTGAAACTTAATTCAGTTCGTTACTCTGCTAATTTTAAGTTTTCATAAGAAAAACTTTTGAAACCAGTTTTCTGAAGTGTTTTCTTGCAAAGGGATTTTTGAATACTGGAACTCTCCGTTTTCAGTTCATTCATTATCCTGTGACGCTCTCACTTTCAGTTCTTTGTTATCTTTATTTCCACTCCCATTGTCTAAGCTCGACTTCATTCAACTCGGTTATTATTTTGACCTGACTGTATTTTAGCGAAGCATCCTTCATTTCAAGGGGAACCTCAGCCCTCAGGCTAATCAGCCCGCAGTCCTATTACGTTTTATGATTCTATAGTTAGTTCATTAGATTCGGCTCCCTACAGGTGAGTGCTTATATCTCTGCTTTATCAAGGGCTCATTTTATTTTACGTATTTCCTTTATCTTTATGTTTGTAATTTTCACTAAGTTTATATCGCATTATAAAATGCAGAGAGGGTCATTCTCGAGTTTACTTCTTTGTTAACCAGTCCATTCTTTTGTTAATCTTTGTTGCTTCTAAATGCAAGAGTTCTTGTCCCAAGTAGTGTATAAGTAGTTGGATAAAATGTAGGTAACTGTATCTTAAGCGTTTCTTTAAAATAATAAAAGGTGTGAATAACAAGTCAGAAAAATAGTAAGGCCGAATCACTAGAATAACACAAAAGACAATTGGGTAAGACGTCACAAGGCAGAGTAAAACCGAACCTTAGATAAATAAATGGAATAGATCGGGTATCAAAAGGTACTGGTAAGGCGACCACATAGGAAGGTCGGAAAATTCAGTTTGGTATCCCTTGTCTAGTCACAAGGTACCAATGAGTTAAAAGAGGCCTTATTCCTATCCCCGGCATCTTTGATTGCCAAAACCTTTAGTCTTAGGCTCTTACAAGGTGTAACTATAATCAAACTTCGAGAGGTCGGAAATGTCCTTATCTGACTCTCGATAAATATTTTAAAGAGATCGGAGGAGAGTTCTTATCCGATTCTCACTAAAAATTTTAATAAATATTTTAAAGAGATCGGAGGAGAGTTCTTATCCGATTCTCACCCAAAATTTTCATAAATATTTAAAAGAGATTGGAGGAGAGTTCTTATCCGATTCTCACCTGAAAAATTTTAATGAATACTTAAGAGAGATCGGAGGAGAGTTCTTATCCGATTCTCAAGCCCAAAATTTTAATAAATATTTTAAAGAGATCGGAGGAGAGTTCTTATCCGATCCTCACCCAAAATTTTCCTAAATATTTAAAAGAGATCGGAGGAGAGTTCTTATCCGATTCTCAAGCCTAAAAATTTTAATAAATATTTTAAAGAGATCGGAGGAGAGTTCTTATCCGATTCTCAACCAAAATTTTAATAAATATTTAAAGGAGATCGGAGGAGAGTTCTTATCCGATTCCCAAATTAAATTTTAACAAATACGTAAAATGATTCCCTAAAATAAAACTAATACGCAACAGCAACTCACTAAGGGTCGACTCATTTATTTATATATCTGGGTAACCCGAATTGGTGAAAAATCAAATATTCCCTTTTATCAAGAGGATTAACATCTCTGTTCGAACCTCCTAACTACCAATTCTAGTTTATAAAGAGCTTGAAGTTAAATCTGCTTACCCTCATTGAGGGACGAGGTGGGGTGCCTAACACCTTCCCCACCCGTTTATGGACCCCGAACCTAGAATCTCTGTTTTTGAAGTGGTTTCATTTTAATTTATTTTCACAAATGGTTTTCTTTAATTTCCCTCAAAATTAAAGTGGCGACTCCTCACTCTTTCCCACTTCGGTGAGTGTTCGTCCAGGCGACCGCAAAACACCTTGCGACAGCTTGGCGACTCCGCTGGGGACACGGTTTCAAAATTTCCGCCCAGAGGTCCAAAAGCATATTTAATTTTATGTTCCTATAAACTAGAATTATATTTAAATAGGTACAATTTACGAAACTTGAAAACCTTAGTTTATTAATGTTTGTTATTTCCACTAACCGCTTTGTTTATTTTTGTTTTATATCCTACAGCATTCTCCATCTAAAAAGGAAAAATAAAAATCCCCCTATACTGGGAAGAGGTAAAGGTGTCCCTTCACACACTAAACACTCACACGATGTCCTCACACACTTCAGCCCTATACCCGGGCTTTCTTACCCTTTTAGGAAAATAGGAGGGGGTCATGTAGCGGTACCCGTGGGTTTTACCCCGTTAGTATCCGTGAAGGCTTCTGCTCAAATTGAAACTCGTTTTATTTACTGTGATACCCGTAGAATTTTCCCGACAGTATCATTGGGGATAGAATGGGGCTCTACTGTTTACAGTAGGGGCAATTTGGGAACCTGTGGCTTTTAGAAAATTAGACCTTGAGCTTAAACTATCACGATAGCTAGAAGCCATAGCAAGCTACCCTATAAGATAGAACTATCCAATTAGGTAGCACCCAGCCGGTACTAGGACTCTCCTTATTTTAGGACAAAAGGGGCATACTTACTCTTACCCTATTCTGTTTATTTTATTTTGTTCTTATTTTTAAGGGTAATCTTGAATCATACTGTCAGAAAAACCTACACATTTTCCTACTTCGATAAATGTGTAGGTATTGCTACGCCAACAGTATAATTCAAAATTACCTAAAATTACCCTGCTAATAAGTTTTTCCTGCAGGCATCACCAAATTAAGGTCTGTAAAAGGATAAGCATCATTTTTAACATGGCATCCTCGAGTCAGTCGGCAGAAGAAGTTCTTAAGTCAGAACATAATGCTAAACCATGGCCCAAAAATAGTTTAGTGCCCCCACACAGTGATACTAGCTCATTACCTCCAGTGGACCTGAGCAAGATTGAAGTCAGAATGAACAGTCTCGAGGGTCTGGCCAATGGTTGGAAGTCATTTCCCGATCAGGTTAAAGCACAATTTGAGAAGAAATATGGGAGGATTGCAACCTTGATGCGAGTTAAAGTTCAAATCCCGGCCCTAAAGGCCATGTTGCTAGTGTGGAATCCTAAGTATGGGGTGTTCTCTTTCAACGATATCGATACTGCTCCCACTATGGAAGAATATCAAGCATTGCTAGAAATTCCTTATGCAGCACAGAATCGGATCTACCTACACCTCGAGCATAGGAAGACCTGGAAACGGTTCGCACACATGCTGGGAATTCCACCAAAAGAAGCAAAAGCAAGGGAAACTGTTAAAGGGAACACGCATGGATGGTATTGGACTTATCTCAAGAAAGGGTTGGATCAATGCATCCAAGATGAACAGTGGGATCAAGCTTCATTAATGCTCGCTTTAGCAATCTATGGCCTGATCTTGTTCCCTGGACCTTTCGGAATCATAACCTGCGGTGTTGTGGAAATGTTCTGGGCAGTGGAGAAACAGAAGGTCAATCCAGTACCGGCAATTCTTGCCGAGACTTTCTTAACCCTTACTTACTGCAGACAACAAGGCAAGGGGTCCATTAAGTGTTGTTCTCAATTGTTGCATCTCTGGATCATTAGTCATGTGTGTCCTATGGAGACGAAGGGATTAACTTGGTACCTTGACCAGCCTCTCATTGAGAAAATGACCCGATTAGTAATCAGCCCGAAGGATGAGCCGCAGTGGCAAAAATGGATTTTGAGCTTCAACAGCCATGACTACTGCTAGAAGAAATTATGGACGTCGGGTCAATCCATTTTGGTCGGCACGGGGGGTAATCAATTAGTATCCCTAATCGGAGTGACTGGATACACAAGTTACACTCCGGCATTAGTAATGAGACAATTCGGCTCGACACAATTCAGAGTCAACATTGAAGAATACCATCAAGGACATTTCTACCACGAGCTCAAAGAAGAGGAAGGGTTGAAATAGCTCGCAAATCTTGGGAAAACATCACTCTGATGGAAAGATCGCTTAAAGGCCCAAGTGCCACGGGCGATTATCTTAAATGGAGGGCTGACAGGGATCAAGAACACTTGACTGCAGATTCAACAAAATTCGAAGACAACGACCCTCGCCGAAATGTCCTATCAGAAGAAGCTAATAATCATTTGGCCGATTCCCTACAAAAGGCAAACACCGAAAACTCGCAACTGCAAGAACAAATAAAGCAGTTGGAGGACCAACAGCAGATCCTCAAGAGAAAAGTAAGAAGGCTCAGGGAAGAGGCAAGGACCGAAAAGATGGGCTTCGAAGAGCAAGAGGCACGATGGGAAAAGGAAAAAAGCTCTCTTCAAGCTGTGGTAAAAGAAGTAGAAGCATAGAATAGCAAGCTTTAGGAAAAAATGAGATACCAAGAGATACTCGTAGAAGAGTATAAACAAGAAAACAAAAAGAAGAAGCTCGAATTGAAGGAACAGGCACTACTCATCAACGATATTTTAAAAGAATGTGCTAAGGAAAGAAAGGAAAAAGAAAGACAAGCCGCTCTCTATCAAGAGCTGAAAGAGAATGTTGACCAGCTGGAGA
The DNA here is from genome assembly GCF_030052815.1 of Hevea brasiliensis. NCBI lineage: Eukaryota > Viridiplantae > Streptophyta > Magnoliopsida > Malpighiales > Euphorbiaceae > Hevea > Hevea brasiliensis. The sequence continues at coordinate 21,311,074 of NC_079499.1, read as the reverse complement.
GAACGATGGCACAGGGAAAACAAAAACTCCTACCTGAATCCGAGTATGCTTTGAAAGCGTTTAACCCTGCCAGATAAGAAGAAAGGTTATATGAGTATCTCAGAAAATGTCATCTCATTATAAAGAACCTCCCTGAGCCTAGGCCGATGTAAAGAATGCTGTGTACAAATTTTTCAGTTAATAGAATGATTTTTGGGCCATTGTTTAGCAAAATTATGAATGAATAGTATAACTCCCCCAGGAACACCCTCGTTAGGGTTATACGAAAAATTGGATGTGCCATATGGACAGGTATCATAGATGCGCATTCAATCCAGTCATTCACAGTCAGACTCTCGAATGATGCCATGATAAAATTGATGCAATCATCCTTCTATAGATTTCATTTTGGCTCCCAAATTGTACTGTATCCTTTGTCCGAACCAGGACCTTTAGTTTTTTTTTACGAAATTCAAAATTCATTAAAAGCTTTTATTTCCCTACAGAAAATCAACATTGCTTCAAACAAAGCAAGTCTGACCAAGCACGCGGTTCAACCCAGACGAGTGTACTTAACGAGATCCCAAACAAAAAAGATAATGGAAGACCAGGAACAAGTACAGAACCTACAAGGGCAAGTGTCCGAGCTGAAAGATCAGGTCTCAGAACTTATGAGACTAATGAGGGAGATGTCCCAGAATAAACCTGCTTCAGAACCTAACTTACCACTACCTCCCCCACCACCTACAACAATTGATCCTCATCAGGCTTCAACCTCTTTCACCTTCCAGTCACCTATCCCAGATCCGACAATCACTGTCAACCCGGCTACCATAAATAATGACCTACCTTTCTCCCATTACCCAGCCGTCTCAAATGCCGACCCCTACCCTTTAATACTAATTCCTCCAGTTCACTCCACCCCTCATCTCCCAACTGGGGGAGCATTTCATGCAGTAGGAGGAGAAAATAAGACCAGCGAAAATGAGAAGCTGTCTGCTCTAGAGGAGAGATTGAGAGCAATAGAGGAGCTGAACATGTATGGTTCAGTCGATGTGGCGTCACTGAGATTGGTGCCAGACGTGGTGGTGCTGCCCAAGTTCAAAATCCCGGACTTCGACAAATACACTGGGAACACAGAGCCCCGCATTCACCTGGCAACCTACATTGCCAAAATGTCTGCCTTGACAGAAGATGACAGACTTCTCGTCTACTTCTTTTATGAGAGTCTCTCCGGGACAGCCCTGAGATGGTGTATACAGTTGGACAGGAGCAAACTGCGCTCCTGGAAGGATTTGGCTGATGCTTTCCTGAGGCAGTATAAGTTTAACTGCGATGTAGCCCCTACGAGGAGAGACCTCCAAAACCTAGTGTAGAAGGACAGGGAAAGCTTCAAGGAATATGCCCAAAGATGGAGGGAGAAGGCTACAGAAGTATATCCTCCAGTAACCGATAATGAACTATGCTCCCTGTTCATCGAGACATTGAAGGCTCCTTACTTCAATTTGATGATCGGAAACACTTTCAACAGCTTCTCGGATATTATCCAAGCTGGCGAGAGGATAGAAGCTAATTTAAGGATGGGACAACTGCAGGAGTTGACTGAGAATCCTGCGAAGAAAGCTGCCAGTTTTGGCAAAAAGAAGGAGGGTGATGTGCATTCCATCACCCGGCAGAACAATTATTCCCTACTTCCTCAAAATAACTACCGGCCATACCCTCCCCCTCATGGCCAAACCATTGCAAACATCCCACCTCCTTTCCCAAACTATCCACACCCGTGCCCACAGTACCCACCACCTACAAATTACCAACCTAGACAGCCTCCTCCACCTACCCAACCCAGACCACCTCAAAATAACCAGAGACCACCAAAAAACTCTGATCCACCTCTGCCCCTCCCACTCAGCGAAATATACCGATACCTCGTCGATATAAACCAGATAATACCCGTTCCCCTTGACCTAATTCAGCCACCATACCCCACGTGGTATGATGCCACTGCCCGTTGTGAGTATCATGGAGGAGCACAAGGGCATTCAACTAACAACTGTGGGGCACTCAGAGGGAGAGTGCACGCTTTAATCAGGAACGGGTGGTTGAAGATTGAGGGAAATAGTTCCCTCCCCAACGTTACCTCAAACCCGTTGCCCAACCATAATGTGGGCAATGGTGCAAATATGATAGACTCAGATGGAGAAGGGTCAACCCCAGAGGTAGATGAGCTGATTCTTCACTTTGAGGCAATTTTTAGGATGGCAGTAAGGGAAGGTTACCTTTACCCTCAAGCATCAGAACCTGAAGATGGGGCTGGCTGCTTCTATCATGGAGGGGCAACTAACCACCAGCTGCAAAATTGTGAAGAGTTTAAGCAAGAGGTTCAGAACTTACTATCCCTCAAGGTCTTGAGATGCCAGACAAGGTCGAAGATGGAGGGCGGAGTAAATATAGCCCAACTTGGCCAAAACACCACTACCCGTAATCACAGAATTACTTTCTCACCCCCAGCGTCCTCACCTCCAGTGACAATCATCCGAACCCCGCCTCAGCTCCCTGTCACAAACACCCATGCCATACCTTGGAATTATAACTTCCAAGTTTTCACTCAAGGAGCGTCAAGCAGTACATCAGCTCCTAATCTTGCTTCACCTTCGGCACCTCCAAAATCGTGCTTCACTCCTCATGAGCATTTTAAAATGACTTATGCCGGACCTACCAAGAAGATTACTCCCTGTGCTAATCCTCACCGCCATCACATCGCCATCGCCACAAAATCTTCCCTGCTTGAATCAGAGGTTGAGTTTATAACCAGAAGTGGAAGATGTTACGGGTGTGATGAAAAAGAAAAGAAGAGAGGAAAAGTAAAAATGGGAGAGTCACAGAAGATTACAGAAGAAGAGGTTGAGAAAACGGAGGAAGTAGAACCTACCGAACCAAGAGAGGAAGAGGAGCTGCTGCTTCAAATAATGAAGCAGAGTGAATATGACGTGGTTGAGCAGTTAAGGAAGACACCCGCCAGAATTTCACTATTGTCACTAATTTTGAGCTCAGAGGTACACCATCAAGCTCTGCAGAAAATTCTGGATCAGGCCTTTGTGAACCCCGACATCACACCGGGGCAGTTTGAGAAGATAGTGGGACAAATTCAGGCATCCAGTTTTGTCACCTTTTCTGAAGAAGAGATAGACCCTGCAGGCTTAACACACACTAAAGCTCTGCATGTGACGGTGAAATGTAAAGGTTGTATAGTGGCCAAGGTCCTTATTGATAATGGATCGACGCTCAATGTACTGCCTAGTGCCACCTTGGCCAGGCTACCATTTGACCGATCGAATATACGTCAGAGTGCTATGGTGGTAAGAGCCTTTGATGGTACAAGGAGAGAAGTGCTGGGAGACATTGACTTGCCACTCCAAATTGGCGCATGCACTTTCAACGTCACATTCCAAGTGATGAACATTGAACCGGCCTACACTATGTTGCTAGGGAGGCCTTGGATCCATTCAGCGAATGCTGTTCCCTCAACTCTGCACCAGAAGATAAAGTACATTATGGACAGTAAAATCATCACTGTGAGAGGGGAAGAAGCCATATTGGTCACCAAGCCATAATCACTTCCTTATGTGGAAGCTGCCGAGGAGTCGTTGGAAAGCTCCTTCCAAGCCCTCGAATTACAAGAAACTATCTCAAAAAATGAACGGGCTATGGCTATGGTAGCCAAGGTGATGTCAAGGAGTGGGTATGAAGAGGGCAAAGGCCTAGGCGCCGCATTGCAAGGGATTGTCGAACCTATACCTGCTATCCAGAAGGTAGGCCATTGCGGTTTGGGTTATAAGGAGGACACCTTCATGGATGGGCAATTCTGGATGAGAAATCAACTTCGGGATCAAAGATTTGATCAGAAAATCAGGAGGATGAAGGTAGTCCCGAGAATCACGGAAGTCTTCACTAAACCGGTCATTGAAAATCTGGCAGAGGTGGAAGAATCACTTGATGAACCATCCATCGATGTCATCCACTTGGATTCCTTGTATGAGGTTCTGGTCTCCCCAATGGCTGAAGGGTAAGAACTGGACAACTGGACAGCAGAGGACATCCCTGTACTTAATTTCGAGTAAAGTACCTTTGGTTATCCACACTTGATCACTTTGTCCATGGTAAGTGATCAAGTGTAATATTGTAAATGGACCCTTTTCTTATGTCATAAATCTTAATGAATTAATAGCGCATTTTATATTCAATTCTCCTTTTCTTTCCTTTTGAATTCCATCCTTATAATATATTCTATTTTCGTTCATTCAGGACCATTCATCAATTAACACCTAATAATTCAATAGACTCAGAAATTCTTCTGGTTAGTTTTGAAATCCCCATAACTACCATTACTTCAAGTGATTCTGAGGTGGAGCTCACAGAAGAAAGGGATGAAAGGGATGAACCTTCCTTAGTGCCTTGTGGAGACGAAACGCATACCATAAACTTAGGCATCGAAGAAGTAAAAAGGGAACTTAAGGTTGTAGAGAGTGAAGAATTGGGAGATATGATCAGTTTGCTCAAAGAATTCCTGGATGTATTTTCATGGAGCTATGACGATATGATCGGTTTGGACCCCCAGATAGTGACGTACAAAATTCCTCTAATTCCGGGGACAATCCCGGTAAAGCAGAAATTAAGAAGAATGAATCCTGACACACTGCTCAAAGTTAGGGATGAGGTCAAGAAACAGTATGATGCTGGGTTTTTGGAAGTAGTCAAATATCCCCAATGGATAGCTAACGTTGTCCCAGTAATGAAGAAGGATGGGAGAGTTAGGGTGTGCGTTGATTATAGGGACCTTAATAAAGCGAGCTTGAAAGATGATTTCCCTCTCCCCCACATTGATGTGTTAGTAGACAATGCTGCGAGATTGGGCAGGTGTTCGTGTATCGATGGGGCATCGGGATACAATCAAATCCCAATGGACAAGGGAGACAAGGAGAAAACTGCTTTTATCACTCAATGGGGGGTATTTTGCTATCGGGTTATGCCTTTCGGGTTAAAGAATGCTGGAGCCACCTACCAACGCGCTATGGTCACATTATTCCACGATATGATGCATAAAGAAGTGGAGGTGTACATGGATGATATGATCATCAAATCTAGGGGAGAAGAGAGTCATGTGCAGGTAATGAGGAAAGTATTTGAGAGACTCAGGAAATATCAGCTGAAACTGAACCCTGCCAAATGCATATTCGAAGCTAGATCTGGGAAATTATTGGGATTCATAGTGAGCGAGAAAGGAATAGAAGTTGATCCGGACAAAGTCCGAGCCATTCAAGAGATGCCATCCCCAAAAATAAAAAGGGAGGTGTGCAGTTTCCTGGGGAAGTTGAACTACATATCAAGGTTTATTTCCAATCTCACCGCCAAAGCTGAACCTATTTTTAGGCTACTCCGAAAGAACAACACCACTCAATGGGATTCAGTTTGTCAAGGGGCTTTTGAGAAAATCAAGCAGTACCTGTCCAACCCACCAGTATTGGTTCCGCCGGTGGTAGGAAGGCCTCTGATTCTGTATATGGCGGTCCAACAAAACTCAATGGGATGTGTTTTGGGGCAACATGATGATACCGGTCGAAAGGAAAGGGCTATTTATTACCTGAGCAAAAAGTTCAATGATTGTGAATCAAGGTACTCTTTCCTAGAGAAAACATGCTGCGCGTTAGCCTGGACAGCGAATCGCCTCAAGCACTACATGTTGAATCACAAGACATAGCTCATTTCTAGAATGGATCCTATCAAGTATGTATTCGAAAGCCCATTCGTGCCGGGAAGGATAGCCAAGTGGCAGGTCATACTATCTCAATATGACATTGTCTATATGACCCGGAAAGCAGTGAAAGGTAGCGTGATCGCTGACCTCCTAGCAGAAAACCCTATCCAGGATTATGAGGCTCTAGATTTTGAGTTCCCTGATGAGCATATTAACAAAGTGGACTGCGAAGAAGAAAAGCCAGCTGATGTGTGGGAAATGTAGTTCGACGGAGCTGTCAATTTGTCCGGTAATGGAATCGGAGCTATATTGGTATCCTCGGATGGGAAACACTTTCCGATAGCGATCAAGTTGAGATTTGATTGCACCAACAACATCGCAGAATACGAAGCTTGTGTGATGGGTCTACAAGCTGCTATCGAAATGAAGGTCAGGAAGTTGGATGTATATGGAAACTCAGCCTTGATCATTTATCAAGTCAAGGAAGAATGGCAAACTAAGGATCCGAAGCTAATCTCATATCAGAAGTACTTATTGGAGTTGATTAAGAAATTCGAAGAAATCTCTTTCACTCACCTTAGTCGAGACAAGAATCAATTTGCAGATGCCTTAGCCACCCTGGCTGTTATGGCTCACATAGAAGAAGGGCAGACGACTCAGGTACTAAAGATTAAGGCAAGGAGTGAGCCGGCTTACTGCTTCATGATCGAAGAAGAACCTGATGGTAAACCTTGGTACCATGACATCTTGCTTTACATCAGAACCAGAGAATTCCCTTCAGGGGCAAGCAAAAATGAAAAGAGGATGATTCGGAGATTGGCATTAGGATACTTCCGCAGTGGAGAAACCCTATACAAAAGGAGCTCCAACAGCGAATTGTTGAGATGTGTGGATGCAAAAGAGGCGAAGAGAATCCTTTTCGAGACTCATGAGGGGAATTGTGCAACCCATGCCAATGGGCATATGACGGCTAAGCAAATCATGAGACGGGGGTATTTTTGGACTACCATGGAAAAGGACTGCGTCTAGTATTTCCAAAAGTGCCACAAGTGTCAAATCTACGCGGATTCGATAAATGTTCCGCCTCACCATTTGTTCAACCTCGTTTCGCCATGGCCTTTCGCAATTTGGGGCATCGATGTGATTGGTCCCATCAACCCTAAGGCATCCAACGGGCATAGATTTATCCTGGTAGTTATCGATTATTTTTCTAAATGGGTCGAAGCAACATCATATGCTCACATTACGCAGAACACATTTCTCAAATTCCTCAGAAATAATATCATCTGCCGGTACGGCCACCCCAATGAAATCGTCACTGACAACGCCAAGAATTTGAATGGTCCGAAGATCCAAAGATTATGTGATCAATATAAGATCCAACATCTCAATTCCTCCCCATACCATCCCCAGATGAATGGAGCGGTGGAAGCTGCAAACAAAAATCTCAAAAGAATAATCCAGAAAATGACGATCACTTATAGGGATTGGCATGATATGCTCCCCTACGCCCTTCACGCATACCGGACTTCCTTTAGGACCTCAACTGGTGTAACTCCTTACTCGCTGGCTTATGGGATGGAGGCTGTATTACCTATAGAAGTTGAAATTCCTTCCCTAAGGATTCTGAAGGAATCAGGGATTGATGAGTCAGAGTGGATCCAGTCGAGATTGGATCAATTAAACTTGCTGGATGAGAAGAGGCTAGCAGCAGCATGTCATGGGCAGTTATATCAGAGGAGAATGGCCAGGGCATTTAACAAAGGGGTTCACCCACGTGAATTCCAACCAGGGGACCTAGTCTTGAAGAAAGTGCTTCCGAATCAAAACGATCCCCGGGGTAAATGGTCACCAACCTATGAGGGACTCTATGTGGTTAAAAACGCATTTTCTGGTGGGGCCTTGATCTTGACCCACATGGATGGTGAAGAATTTCTAAGACCTGTGAATGTCGACACCGTCAAAAGATACTATGCCTTAAAAAAAAAAAAAAAAAAAAAAAGGAGTAGGGGTGAAAACCCGAAAGGGCGCTCCCAGCAAAATGTCTGAAAGAAGGTGAAAACCCTCAAAGGGCGCTTTCTGTAAAATGAGTGAAGGATGAAAACCTGAAAGGGCGTTCTGAAAGAGCAAGCTAAAAATAAAATAAAATTCTAGGGGTGAAAACTCAAAAGGGCATCCTAAGAACCAAAAGGGAGAAATAAGGAACGGGGCATGAAACTGAGAAGGGAAATAGACTGTCATGGCACGAGACTTCAAAGTACTAGAAATAATGGCAGTTAAGGGATTTCAAAGCCAGCCACAAGGAATATGTGAGATCTATCCTTGTACCCATTTTCTTTGAAACTATACCTTTGTTTCTTAAAACCATAATAAAGTTATACTTTATTCACTTTGCTTTTATCTTCCTGTACACTAACTTTTTAATATTCTCCTTCTTCAATCCCTTTATCTAATGCGCTATTAATCATTTAAAATTTTGCCATAAGATTAGGATTTGAAAATTGATAACCTCACGTACTTTGCTATGAGATTTGCAGGGGATGGCTTAAAAAAAAAAAAAGCTTGGAAGGGCGCTTCTAGTCAAATGGGCTAAAGGAAAGTGAAAACCCACAAGGGCGCTTTTCGTAAAATAAGAAGAAAGTCGAGAACAGAAAAGGGGCATCCGAAGAAATGGGGTCGTAGGTCAAGTCTTGCAACTCGTCCTCCATTAATCATCGGCTTTCGAGATCCTGTTAAGTACACTTCATCAGGGAGGAACTTCTCGTGTCGAGATTAGACTTGCTTGTAAGTTGATTTTAATTTTCAGCATTTTAAATTTCCTGTTATCAACCTCTGGTTCCTTGATCTAAGTTGATTTTAATTTTTAGCATTTTAAATTTCCTGTTATCAACCTCTGGTTCCTTGATCTAAGTTGATTTTAATTTTCAGCATTTTAAATTTCCCTTCATCAACCTCTGGTTCCTTCATCTAAGTTGATTTTAATTTTCACCATTTTAAATTTCCCGTTATCAACCTCTGGTTCCTTCATCTAAGTTGATTTTAATTTTCACCATTTTAAATTTCCCGTTATCAACCTCTGGTTCCTTCATCTAAGTTGATTTTAATTTTCACCATTTTAAATTTTCCGTTATCAACCTCTGGTTCCTTCATCTAAGTTGACTTTAATTTTCACCATTTTAAATTTCCCGTTATCAACCTCTGGTTCCTTGATCTAAGTTGACTTTAATTTTCAGCATTTTAAATTTCCTGTTATCAACCTCTGGTTCCTTGATCTAAGTTGATTTTAATTTTCAGCATTTTAAATTTCCTGTTATTAACCTCTGGTTCCTCGATCTAAGATGATTTTAATTTTCAGCATTTTAAATTTCCTATTATCAACCTCTGGTTCCTTGATCCAAGTTGGTTTTAATTTTCTAGCATTTTAACTCCTGTTACCAATATCTAGGTCACTAACTTAAGTAGGCTTTAGTTTCCTAACCTTGAACACCTAATCGCCCAAAATATGGGTCTGAATCTTTACACAATCAGGATGTCATCAAGATTGTCCGGAGACAGCCTATCCCGATCCTCCCGGAGGCAGATGGAGGACCCCAAGACCTTAGCAAAACCCGGGTTCTCTCGAACCGTGTGATTCTTCTCCAGCGAATGGATCAAGATTTGGGCACCACGGGAAAGGGTCCTTACAGGAGGCTGGGAAGGACCCCCTTCCGCACTCGAAGCGACTGGAAGAGGCGGAGGCGGCTCTTCTTGGCGAGGAGGAGAGCGGACCACTTCTATGACCGGCGGTCCCGAGGATTGAGATGAGCTTCCTTGTATTTCCCTAGGTTCATGACCGGGCGTTTGAAGAAGCTCGGAACGCTTCATCTCCCACACCTTCCGGGAGACCTCCCTCTTCCGCTTTCGGCTCTCCTTCGAAGCTTCGTCGCTTGCCATACCTGCACAAAGAAGAGGTCAGTGAGATCTCTAAGGTCTAAAGATCTGAGATATAGGAAAATACCGATGCCGAGGTCAGAGAGTTGAAGCCCCCGATTTTTGCCAGTGATCAACTCCATTGTCCAGTGATGCAATTCGGCAGTCACTGTATTTAAACAAGAGAACTTCTCTCTGCCCGCCTGATCTTTTAGCTCCATCACCATCAGGCCCTCTTTCCTATTTAGGGTGAGGCGCTTCGGAAGTACGGGGCCCTGGTGCAGCCAGCTGTGAGGGAAACCTTCAAAGCCATTCGGAATTTGCTCTTAAGGATAAAGAAACGGTTCTTCCAATTCTTCAGGGAGGAAGGCAGATCGGTAAAAAGCCCGCAATGCGGCTTCGCCTGGAAGAACCAATACTCGTCGTCCTTTCAACGAGTTAATCTATGTAGTTTGGTGAATACCTTAGCTGTAGGACGCAATCCCTTAGCTCGGCAGAGGCCTCTGAAGGCTACTAGGATCCGCCACGAGTTCCGGTGGACTTGGACTATGCACACTTGGTGAAATTTTAAGACTTCCTTGAAGAAGTCGTCAAGAGGGAACCGCAGCCCAGCTTTTAGTTGCTCTTCATATACTATAATCATGTCGTTCTCTTCGAAGAAGTGATCGGCTCGGAGATCGCCGTGACACCGGATGAGTTCGAATGAATCAGGATGAATGTTGTATTCTTGGCTGAACGATTGTAGGTCGGTTTCTTGAAGAATTGATGGCAGCTCTCCATGGGAAGATTTTCCCTCCCTGAAGAAGGTACATGCATGAAAATACCTGCATGAAAACTGTTCAAAGGAGGACAAAAGAAAGAGGTAGTTATTATAGCGGAAGAACTCTGAAACTTAATTCAGTTCGTTACTCTGCTAATTTTAAGTTTTCATAAGAAAAACTTTTGAAACCAGTTTTCTGAAGTGTTTTCTTGCAAAGGGATTTTTGAATACTGGAACTCTCCGTTTTCAGTTCGTTCATTATCCTGTGACGCTCTCACTTTCAGTTCTTTGTTATCTTTATTTCCACTCCCATTGTCTAAGCTCGACTTCATTCAACTTGGTTATTATTTTGACCTGACTGTATTTTAGTGAAGCATCCTTTATTTCAAGGCGAACCTCAGCCCTCAGGCTAATCAGCCCGCAGTCCTATTATGTTTTATGATTCTATAGTTAGTTCAGTAGATTCGGCTCCCTACAGGTGAGTGCTTATATCTCTGCTTTATCAAGGGCTCGTTTTATTTTACGTATTTCCTTTATCTTTATGTTTGTAATTTTCACTAGGTTTATATCGCATTATAAAATGCGGAGAGGGTCATTCTCGAGTTTACTTCTTTGTTAACCAGTCCATTCTTTTGTTAATCTTTGTTGCTTCTAAATGCAAGAGTTCTTGTCCCGAGTAGCGTATAAGTAGTTGGATAAAATGTAGGTAACTGTATCTTAAGCGTTTCTTTAAAATAATAAAAGGTCTGAATAACAAGTCAGGAAAATAGTAAGGCCGAATCACTAGAATAACACAAAAGACAATTAGGTAAGACGTCACAAGGCAGAGTAAAATCGAACCTTAGATAAATAAATGGAATAGATCGGGTATCAAAAGGTACTGGTAAGGCGACCACATAGGAAAGTCAGAAAATTCAGTTTGGTATCCCTTGTCTAGTCACAAGGTACCAATAAGTTAAAAGAGGCCTTATTCCGATCCCCGGCATCTTTGAATGCCAAAACCCTTAGTCTTAGGCTCTTACGAGGTGTAACTATAATCCAACTTTGAGAGGTCGGAAAGGTCCTTATCCGACTCTCGATAAATATTTTAAAGAGATCGGATGAGAGTTCTTATCCGATTCTCACCCAAAATTTTCATAAATATTTAAAAGAGATTGGAGGAGAGTTCTTATCCGATTCTCACCTGAAAAATTTTAATGAATACTTAAGAGAGATAGGAGGAGAGTTCTTATTCGATTCTCAAGCCCAAAATTTTAATAAATATTTTAAAGAGATCGGAGGAGAGTTTTTATCCGATCCTCACCCAAAATTTTCATAAATATTTAAAATAGATCGGAGGAGAGTTCTTATCCGATTCTCAAGCTTAAAAATTTTAATAAATATTTTAAAGAGATCGGAGGAGAGTTCTTATCCGATTCTCAAACCTAAAAATTTTAATAAATATTTTAAAGAGATCGGAGGAGAGTTCTTATCCGATTCTCAACCAAAATTTTAATAAATATTTAAAGGAGATCGGAGGAGAGTTCTTATCCGATTCCCAAATTAAATTTTAACAAATACGTAAAATGATTCCCTGAAATAAAACTAATACGCAACAGCAACTCGCTAAGGGTCGACTCATTTATTTATATATCTGGGTAACCCGAATTGGTGAAAAATCAAATATTCCCTTTTATCAAGAGGATTAACATCTCCGTTCGAACCTCCTAACTACCAATTCTAGTTTATAAAGAGCTTGAAGTTAAATCTGCTTACACTCATTGAGGGACGAGGTGGGGTGCCTAACACCTTCCCCACCTATTTATGGACCCCGAACCTAGAATCTCTGTTTTTGAAGTGGTTTCATTTTAATTTATTTTTGCAAATGGTTTTCTTTAATTTCCCTCAAAATTAAAGTGGCGACTCCTCATTCTTTCCCACTTCGGTGAGTGTTCGTCCAGGCGACCGCAAAACACCTTGCGATAAATATCAGAATTAATAAAACTATCAACCACATTCGTAGAACTTTCTGGTTGCTTTCCCTTTTTATTTTTCAACTTGGGACAGCCTTTCCTGTAGTGACCTTGCTCCTTGCACTCAAAATAGTTGGCCTTTTTTTTCATTCTTGACTTAGATCTAGCCTTAGATTTCTTCCTGCTGGAAGAACCCTCCCTTAAATGTGTTCTTCCCCTGCTCACCAGACCTTCCCCCTCAAATCTTTCTCTATTATCTGGAAATTTCTTTTTCAACTCCTACGATTTTAGAGAATTACTAACATCGTCTAGTGAAATACTGTCTTTCCGATACAACAGAGTATTAACAAAAGTTTCATAGGAGGGTAGCAAAGAACATAATACAATAAGGGCCTGATCCTCACTATCAATGTCAATATCAATATTCTTCAGGTCCATAATGATTGAATTGAATTCATCCAAATGTTCTTTAATGGATGTAACTTCGCTCATTCTTAGATTGTAAAGCCTTTTCTTTAGATACAGGCGGTTGGTCAGCGATTTGGCTGAGTATAACTCCTCTAATTTCTTCCATGCTACAGACGCTGAGGTTTCACCAATAATCTCACGTAGGACATTATAAGTTACACTCATGAAAATCACACTCAGGGCTCTCTTTAGATCAACCTTCTCCGCCTCTTTCATACCTTCTAGAAAGTTATCCTCGATTGCCTTCCATAGACCTTGTAGGATTAAGGAAGATTTAATTTTAATCTTCCATAGACTAAAACTCGATCCACCATCAAACTTCTCCATTTCATACTTCGTTGAAGATGACACCATTTGTAAACCCTAGGTTTTGCGCACAAAGCTCTAATACTAGTTTGTTATAACAAGTACTTAAATCTAAGGCACACACACAAATTGTACAATCGCACAGTATTGAAAAGAGAAGAAGAATAACACAGGATTTAATATGGTTCAACTATAAGGTCTACGTCCACGGGCAAAACAAGAGAAAAAGTTCCACTATGATGAAAAGAGCAAGATACAATCAATCAGAACTCTCAAAACTTAACCCTAGTGTATTTCCCAAATATCTCACAACTCTTCTACAAAGGGTAAAATATTACAATATTTATACTGATCCATACCGCGGGGGCGTTGCCCATGTACTCCCAAAAAGATTAGTGGTGGGGGCTTAAGTCCTCCACAACCACCACAAATCTCACTTTTTATCCCAATCGGATTGCAGTGTGAAACTTTCAGGGTCGGGTCACAATTCAGGTCTATAAAAAACATATCCAAATTTCAAAGCCACAAAAATAACATTGTTCTTGACAAGATCCTATAAGTATTCTTTTTAGCCAAATTCCTTGACATGCTGATAATGTCATAGCTGCATATTCAGCTTTTGATGAAGACAAAGTTGTTGTACTTTGCTTCTTAGATCTCCAGGAAATAGCAACAGACCCAAGATTAAAAATGTAACTTGATGTACTTTGCCTATCCTATAAGCATCTAGCCCAATCACTTTCGGTGAACCCAATCAACCTGAAATCTGCTACTCTTCCATACCATAACCCAAAATCAATTGTTTTAGCAACATAACACAAAACTCTTTTTACTGCACCGATATGGTGTTTTGAAGGACTGTGCATAAACCTGGATATTACTCTAACTGAAAAAATAATGTCTAGCCATGTATGCATTAAGTAAATTAAGCCACCAACACAGCTTCTAAAGTGACTTGCATTTGCTCGTTCAGTTCCATCATCAACCTCCAACTTCTCATTTAAGTTCATAGGAGTGGCTACAATCTTGCAATTCAACATATTAAACCTTTTAAGCAAATCAATTGCATACTTCCTTTGTGACACTGACAAACTCATTTCATATAAGTATTTTAGGGTAGTTTTGCATTCATTTTGCCTTTTTAGTTTAGTAATTTTATGCTTTTAATGCTTATTTTAATTAATTTGTTAATTTTAGTTTCATTATATTTGATTTTTGGGATTTTGATGTTTTTGATAGGTTTTAATAAGGTTTAAAGGCAAAAAGGTCCATATAGAAGAAATTTAAAGTGATTTGGAAGCCTAAATGGTGTGAAAAATGAAGGAAATTCACTTAAAGAAGAAGTTCAGCCGAGACTTTTAAGGGCTTCAACATGCCCCGTGTTGAAGGTCGTGTGAAGATAAGAGTCAGCCTACAGGAATCCACATGAGGCATGTAAATTCACACTGGTCGTGTAAATAGAGATTTCAAAACAAAATAAGCCGAAAGTTTTAAGGGCTTCAACATGCCCCGTGTGGCTGGTCATGCATAATCTAAAGGCTCCTCCTTTGAATCTATATAAGGCATGTGGAAAACAACTTAAATCAACATGAGGCATGTGGGATGACGCTGACAGATTTGCTGACATGAAAAAATTTTCTCTTTTCACACCTTTTGTCTTTATCCCCTCAAGGTTTATATATCCCCTCAAGGTTTTTGTTTGATATTAGATGATTGATAGTTTGGTTAATTTTGGCATTTTATTTTTTTATTTTAATTTCTCTTTTTTATCATTTTACTTTGAGATTTTCTTATTTTGGTTTTTCTGGTACATATCTTTTATATAAGAAGAACAAAAAGTGCAGAAATTGATTTAATTTTTGATCCTGAGATTGAAAAGACAGCTAAAGCTTTAAGAGCAGAGTCTAAAAGAAGAAAAGCTAAACTCAGAATTTAAAGACAGCAAGAGCAACAGTAAGAGCAACAAGTGATAGAAGCTATGGGAAACAACAACAACCGATCAATTAAGGATCATGCTTTTCCTTATTTTGGAGATTTTAGATCGAGTATTACAAGGCCTAGAGTGGAAGTAAACAACTTTGAGTTGAAGCCCTCACTTTGTCAAATGGTTCAACAATCATAATTTGGGGGAGGTCCTACTGAGAGTTCACATGTGCACCTTGCACATTTTCTTGAGATTAGTGACATGCTGAAAATAAATGAAGTGTCAGATGATGCCATCCGACTGACCATATCTACAGTGAGTTATGGCCAAATGAACAGTTACTGTTTATTTGGTCATTTCTGCAGGGGCTGTTTGCAGGGTATCCGGATTGGGGCCAACTTTTGGTCCTCTTGCTTTGGTCTTTTGGGCATGATTTCTTCAGCAAAAATGTGCCATTATAAGCCTAGTTTCATGTCCAATTGGCCAAACATCAATTGGACTAACACAGCCAATGATATGGCAGTCCAAACAGGCTGGACTCACAGCCTCATTTCTGCTGTCTTTGGGCAGCCTTCCCATTTCACTTTGCCATGCATTAGCTCACTTCAAATTATGATTAACTTGCCTTAAATGGTCACTAATTGACCATTAGAATGTCCATTAATCATTTCATAAGCCAAGTCCACATTTTACTCCCAAAACCCTAGCTCAAATTCATGGTTCACACAACACACACCAATTAAACATACTAATCACACTTCTCATCATAATCAAGCAAGTTATCCATTTTATTTACAATAAAACACTTCAAATCCTACTACTACACAAGCTGGCTGGATTCTTAGTCTAACATATATCCATCAATTTCATCATTTATCATGTAATTCTAGTATAACTCACTTTATTTTCATCATTTATCATGTAATTCTAGTGTAATTCACTTTATTTTCATCATTATAAGAGGAAGAAGTAAGAATTTAGCACTAACCTTAGGAGGGCAGAATTTTCCCTTGTAAATTCCTCACTTTCTTTTGTTTTCTTGGCTGCCAAACACCTTCCCAAGAGGTAAGGATAATTTTTAATGAAGAGACTTAAGGTTTAGTGGTGAGAATTCAAGGTTTGGAAGAGAGAAAATGAAATGAATTTTAATGGAGGAAGAAAAGGTTCACGTCTAAAATTGGGAAGAAGAAGAAAGCTGCATTTTTCATTCATTTTCTGCCCATTTTATTGATTTTAAATGGGTTATAGCCATGTGTCAACACTTGAGTGGGTGAAGGCACACTAATGACATCATGTGATGTCATAAATTCCCATTTAATTCATTTTTTTTCTTTTCTTTTCTACTCATTTTCAATTCAATTTTTAGTAATATTTATTCACATTTTATGTCATAATAATTATTTACTTAACTGGACAAGTCGGCCAAAAATCACCTCTGAAGGTGAAATGACCAAAATGCCCTCCGTTTGGCTTAACAGGTTAAAATTGTCTGTACCGATTGAAAAATTTTTCTAAATATTTTCTTGGCATTCTAATGCCATAGGAACCTCAATGACCCTTCTCTTGTGTCCCAAAAATTATTTTATGAATTTTTCTCCGGGTCTAGGGCTCCTCGTTGCGAGAACCGCAACTTACCTCTGATTACCCATCGCTTGGGCACCGGCTCATTTGACTTTGTTGTATTTTATTTCTAAAATTTTTACTAAATTTTTCTTATTAATATTTGAGTTAATTATGGTTCCTGACTTTAGTTTAAATATTTTTCCGGACGTTCTAGTTGTCCGGACCGACACCGGTCACCGGAACAGTAGAATGTACGGAGTTGCTACCGGGAGGGTGTTACAGGAACACTAGTATTGAAAAGGCATTGTGTGATCTTGGAGCTAGTGTAAGTTTGATGCCACTCTCCATTTGTGAAAAGCTGAAGGTAGGAGATTTGAAGCCCACCACCATTTCTTTGCAACTAGCTGATAGATCTATCAAATATCCAGTGAGAATTTTGGAGAATGTGCCCTTAAAAGTTGGAAAATTTTTCATTCCTGTGGATTTTGTGCTTCTTGAAATGGAAGAGGATATTCACATACCTATCATCTTGGGAAGGCCATTTTTAGCCACAGCTGGGGCTATAAGTGATGTAAAGAATGGTAGATTGACATTAAAAGTTGGAGAAGAGGACATGGAATTTAATTTGAATCAGACTTTGAAGAAACATCATGGAGTTGATCCTTGTTTAAGGGTGGATGTTATTGATGAGATTGTGGAAGCAGAATTTAAGAAAAGATATTAAGTTGGAGGGAAGTCAAATTACTCTTCATTCTCCGTGTAATCAACATACAGTGCAAAAGAAAAAGTCTCCTTTGCCACTTCCTTTTTATAAGAATGAAACTCCAAGAGTAAAACTTAAAGCTCCATCTAAACAACTCGAAGTAGAAGGTTCATCTCAAGTTTGTAAGAGTAATTTGCAAGGTGTGGTTGGGATTCTAAACAAAGCAACAGGTACTTTCATAGTCAATGGGAAAAAGTTGAAGTACAAATTTATTGCATCACCTGTTGAGAAAGGAGGCAACACTTTCCAATTCCAACCACTATGAACTGAAAAGGGGTCAAGCTAATGACCTTAAATTAGCACTTCTTGGGAGGCAACCCAAGTTTATTTTTAGTAGTTTGTTAATTTTCTTTTTCTTATTTCATCCCTTATAACTCAAATTTTGATATTTGTTTAATTTTTGGTTTGTAAGCAAAATGTAAAGATTGGATGTTTTGGAAATTGCTGCAAAGAAAACCAAATTGCTTATTTAGGGGAAGTTTTCTGTGTTTCTTTTAATTTGTTGGTAAACAGTAAATTTTTTGCCAAGATGATGTGTTGCTTGAGCTAGAATGAAATCAGAAAATTTAGTTGAGAGAAATTGATGATAAGGATTAAAATTTGCTCTAGGATTGTGCAATAATGCTTAACATGTTCATATTTAATTGTGGCTTATTTCAGTGTTTTAGCTATGTTTATATGTGTTAGTTTGGCCAATTCAGTTTATTTTAAATTTGTTAATCTTGAAGGGATGATTGCTATAATTTGGAGTTAGTAATATGCTGCAAGAAGAAAGGGTAACTGCTGTTTGGGGAAGTATTCTGCACTTTTATCTCATTGTGAACAATATTTTTTTTTTATGCCAAATTGCTATTAGGTTTAATATACTTTGATGGAATGAGGATGTTTGGTTGATATATGTGTTTTGAAGTGTTAATTTGGTGGAAATTTTATATAAAGTGTCAAGGTATTGATTTTTGTTATTTTGAGTATCAAGCATACATTAAAGATTGAGTTTACTGCATATCATGTGAATAGTACTTTCATTACTTTTATTGGATATATTGAATATGCTTTGATGGTATGAGTATATGGGTTGACAATACATGATATTGAGTTAAACTTTTGCATTTTGAGGTGTGAACTACGATTGAGATCTATTTTAAAGTGTTTTGGGAAATAATTCATGCTGATTGTGGTTATTCTTTGGTAGAGTATTTTTAGAATTTTGGGTTTTTAAAGTGAAATCTTGAGTTTTATATCAGGTCAGATAGCATTGAGTATGACATGCCTCATACTAAAAGTTATGCTATCATGTAAGCTATTTGAATTGCTTAAAACTGTAAAATTTTTAAAACCCACCGAAATTTTCAGGAGGCATGACATGCCCCAAATTGGTACCTAGTGTCAGTTGATCAGCATTCAGCACAGGGCATGCGAATTTACCTTTACTTCAACATGCCTCATGCTACTCAATTACCGCACATGTTCACCTAAAAATCTGAACTCTAAAATTTTCCAATTCACTTTTCCCTTTTTCACCTCACTCCTATTTAATTTGATATAATTGGGATACTTTTGCACATATTTTCTTTGAGCTACATTGTTCATATTATTTTGAGCTTAATTTTGAATTAATTGTTCTTATTTAGCTTTAATTCCCAATTGTACATATTGTATGAGCTGATTAGTTTATTTACTATTTGTCCATCTTTGCAATCATTTAAGCCAATGAGGGCATTGTCTCATTTGAGTTTGGGGGAGGGCAAAATTTTTGTAAAAAATTTTAATCCTTTTTATTTACATTACTTAAATTGCATTTCATTGCATTTCCTTTATACTTAGTTACTTGGTTCACATACACCATATACCTACACCATGTAAATATATACATTTGCATATAGATATCATATAGATTATTTATAGTTTTTATTTCAATTTTTTTATTTTATTTAATTTTTGCATTCATTTTAGGAATCATGCATACATAAAAATAAATAAATAAATAAATAAATTTTTACCTAATTCTTAGAAGATTGAGAATCATTTTGAAAAGTAATTGAGCTTGCCTTTAGATGGGTTTGACATATTGAAAGTTTTGAATTGGTATGAGAATATGAGATTCTTATCTAGGTTTATATCTTCTTAGCCAAGGGCTACCCAATTAATTATAATGAGTTTTGAGTGCTTAAAGAAAACTCTAGAGTAAGAAATAACTAATTGTGTCTCACTAATCCTAGAACAAGCCTTCTAGACCTTTTGAGGTGAAATTTTTGCATTCATTTGAAAAGAGAAATGATTAAGGCATTCTTCGAATTTCAAACCCACATTTTTAGCCTTAACCAACCTCATTTTAAAATTTTCCTTTGAAACCAATTTGAGCCTTCATTTATACCCTTTATTTCCTTGACACCCATAATTTACCTAGCTATAAACCTAAACACTTACCGTCCTTTGTGAGAATAATTTGTTTAAGAGATAGATTCTTAAAAAAAAAAAAATTATATAATAATCAAGTGGGAGAAGTACTAACGTAAAATTGGCTAGCAATCATATCATATTGCGAAAAAAATAATATTTACCACCCAAGTATACAAAGAAATGAGTTTGGGGGTGGATTAAAAAGGGACAATTGCAATGTAAAATTCAATGTTATTTATGTAGTCCCTAAAAGAGTTGCAAAAATTGTATGCTAGCATTGGTGATTTATTGTAACTTTTTTCCTCCCATTTGATTCTAAAAAAATAAAAATAAAAATAAAAAAAATAAAAATAAAAAATAAAATAATAATAATAAATAATAATAATAATAATAATAAAAGAAAAGTGTTTCTTGATCTTTTTAACAATTCAATTATTTTCATGTTTTGCTTCCCTTTTACCTTTTCTTGTTAGCCACATTATTACCCTTTAGCCCCATTACATCCATTAAAAGTCCTTTTGATCTCTTGATTGTGTTTTGCTCCATTAGTGGAGATAGGATTAGTTGGTTTGCCTATGGGATTGGCACATTATTCATCTATTTAAACTATTTCCATCATCATTTGAGATGCTTTAGTTTATGGATTGTTTTAGAGCCTATTTTAGCATGATTTCTCTATGTAATTGATTGGTTTGGGTTTGATAGAATGAATAATTGACCCAAGGCTAAGCGGTGATAACTTTGGTGAGAATTGAATTCCTTATATCTTGAAGGTGGGTGTATGATTTGTTGGTGGCTAGAGATAAGTTTGAAAGCTTGAATGAGTGATTTTCATGAATTTAAGAAAAGGCAATCCAATTGCATATAATTGTTTTTATTTTGCTTGAGGACAAGCAAAGATTTGAGTTTGAGGGAATTTGATAAACTCATTTTATATAAGTATTTTAGGGTAGTTTTGCATCCATTTTGCCTTTTTAGTTTAGTAATTTTATGCTTTTAATGCTTATTTTAGTTAATTTGTTAATTTTAGTTTCATTATATTTGATTTTTGGGATTTTAATGTTTTTGATAGATTTTAATAAGGTTTAAAGGCAAAAAGGTCAATATAGAAGAAATTCAAAGTGATTTGGAAGCCTAAAGTGGTGTGAAAAATGAAGGAAATTCGCTTAAAGAAGAAGTCCAACTGAGACTTTCAAGGGCTTCAATATGCTCCGTGTTAAGGGTCGTGTGAAGATAAGAGTTAGCCAGCAGGAATCCACATGAGGCATGTAAATTCACACTGGGTCATGTAAACAGAGATTTTAGTACAAAACACGTCGAAAGTTTCAAGGGCTTCAACATGCCTCGTGTAGCTGGTCGTGCAGAATCTAAAGGCTCCTCCTCTGAATCAACATGAGGTGTGTGGAAAACAACTTAAATCAACATGAAGAATGTGGGATGGTGATGGCAGATTTGCTGACATGGAAAAATTTTCTCTTTTTACACCTTTTGTCTTTATCCTTTTAGAGACTATTTTTAGGGCAAACCTTGAGGGGATATATAAGCATCATATTCTCATTTTTATCATAAGAAGAAAGAGAGAGAAAAATCAAAAGAAAAAGGAAAGAGGGAATCATGCCATTTCTAGGAGGAAAAACGCCTGCAAAGTGACGTTTTCCAGCTTCCATTTTTCAGAGATTTGGATCTTCTTCTTCTGGGTTCTTTTATTTTTAGTTTTATTTTCATGTTTTCTTGTTCTATTTCATATTTTATACTTGTAAATACAAGCATGAGTGAGTAGATACTTAAGATTTCAGAGTTGGGTGTAATGATCTAAGTTTTATCTGTGGATTTGAACTGGTTTTAGCCAGATTTTAATATATATAAGTTTTGATTCTTATCTTGTGTGCTTATTTACATACCCATTGTTAGTACCCTTTGGGTTTTGTTCTTAATCTTAGATTGAAGGACCGAGAGGTGAAAATCTATAATAGATAATCAAGATAATAAACTTAATCACCTAGTGTTAGAAATAAACTAGTGGGTTAAGAGGAATTTCAAGTTGATTGAAGTGCTTAAAGGGTTTTGGGTAATTAAACATAGCATGAGAATGGGGTTTAGTTTCTTTTGAAACACTCTTTAGTTTGCTTTAAAGAGAAATTAAAGAAAATCACAATTAATTTTCTTCAAGCCTGTGTTTTCCATAATCTTGGTTTTTCCTATCCAAATCCCAATAAAATTTACTTCATGAACCTCAACTCTAAAATCATTTTGCCATTAATTAATTAAATTCTTAATTACCTATTGAAAATTTTAGTAAATTAGTATAGTGCTTAGAATTTTAATTGCTTCATTCATCATAATTTCTTTATTTTTCCAATTTAATTTACTGCATCTCTTACTCTATTTTTAACACAAATTATCGATAGCCCAAATAATCGTGACTTTTATAGTTTGATACTCAAACAACAAATCTCTGTGGGACGATATCTTTTTTTACTACTTGAATGACCCGTATACTTGCGGAGTACGCATCAGACATCAGACACAAAGATTCCATCTTCAACTTGCTTCACTTCTAACCTGAGAAAATAGTTCAATATCCCTAAATATGACATTTCAAACTTTTTCTTCATTCTAACTTTGAATTCATTAATGAGAGAGAAAGAAGAACCCATATAAATCATATCATCAACGTAAAGGTAAACAATGAGAAGATCATTTTTACTTGGTGATATGAACCTGCCTAACTCCACCTCAAAAGCTAGCTCCATTAAGCTTCTCACTAAAGTATGCTATTGGTCTCTTTTCCTGCATTAAAACGGCTCCAATACCTATTCCTGATGCGTCACACTCAATCTCAAAAGTTTTAGAAAAATTAGGTAAAGCCAACACAGGAGCGGAGCATAACATCTCTTTAATTTTGTGAAAAGCATAATCTTGTTTCTGTTCCCAAACAAAATTAACATTCTTTTTGACAAGATCATTCAATGGTGCTGCAATGGTACTGAAATTCTTAATAAATCTTCTATAGAAACTAGCTAGTCCATGAAAACTATGTACTTCAGATGCAGTCTTTGGAATGGGCCAGTCTCTAATAGCTCTAATTTTTTCATCATCAACTTCAACACCATTAGCACTAATGACAAATCCTAAAAAGACAACCTTTTCCATGCAAAATGAACATTTCTTCAAGTTAGCATATAATTTTTCCTTTCTTAACACATCGAATACAGCCCTTAAATGATGCATATGTTCATTCATGCCTCTATCAGAAACCAATATATCATCAAAATAAACAACAACAAATTTTCCAATAAAAGCACGCAACACATGATTCATCAATCTCATAAAAGTGCTAGGAGCATTAGTTAGCCCAAAAGGCATCACTAACCACTCATATAGTCCATGTTTTGTTTTAAATGCAGTCTTCCATTCATCACCTACTTTCATGCGAATTTGATGATATCCGCTTTTTAAGTTAATTTTGGTAAAAACACAAGCACCACAAAGTTCATCCAACATATCATCCAATCTAGGTATAGGATGGCTATACTTTACAGTGATTTTGTTGACCGCCCTACAATCCACACACATGCGCCATGTGCCATCTTTCTTTGGTACCAAAAGGACAGTGCAAAGACAAGGGCTCATACTTTCTCTCACATATCCCTTAGCTAGCAATTCCTCAACTTGCCTTTGTAATTCTTTGGTTTCTTGAGGTTACTTCTATAGGCTGGACGGTTGGGAATAATCGCCTCAGTACAAAATCAATCTGGTGCTCAATCCCTCGAATAGGTGGTAGTCCAGCTAGCATCTCCTCAGGTAGTACATCCTCATATTCCTGCAAAAGGGAGACAACACTAGGCAAATTGGGGTCAAGGTCAGATGTGGATAAACAAGAGTCCTTAAACACAATTAATAACATTTGCTTGTTGGCAAACATGGCATTCCTCACATCTCTTCCTTTAGCATACAAGCTTAATTTTCTCTCCTCTTTCCGCACAGCTCTCTTTTTGCGCCGAAGATTCACCTTTTTCAAGCACTCTTGGAATGTTTTCTTTACTCTCTTTTCTTTACTCTCTTTTCTTTCCTCACAACCACCCTTGTCTTGCTCACTCACAACATTTTCACTCAATTTCTTTTCACTCCTTCTTTTCTTCTCTGCTCTCTTCGCCACTCTTGATTTTTCCTCACCCATTGCTTGCTTAAGCCTTGTTTGGTCTTCATAAATCTGTTTTGGTGTCATAGGTGCCAAAATGATTTTCCTTCCATTCATTTCAAAAGAATACCTATTTTTATACCCATCGTGGATCACCTTTCTATCAAATTGCCATGGTCGGCCAAGTAATAAATGGCCAGCTTGCATTGGAACCACGTCACACATAACCTCATCTTGATACTTTCCTATTGCAAAGGAAATCAATACTGCTTTGTTACTTTCACCTCACCACATTCATTCAACCACTGCAATTTATAGGGTCTAGGGTGTTTCAAGTCCTCAACCTTAATCTCGCACCAAAATAGTACTAGCAACATTGGCACAACTTCCCCCATAAATGATGACACTACAAGCTTTGTCTTGGATAAGACACCTTGTATGAAAAATTGTTTCTCTTTACAATTCATCACCAACATCCTCCTTTACTTGAGTATTTAATGCTCTCATAATCACTAGAGCACTTCCTTCAAGAAAGATATTCTACCTCTGCATCCTCCTCCCCAAGATGTGGAATCACTCACAATTTCCTCCTCTGTTTCTAACTAACCATTTTCTCTCATGAACATGACTCTCTTGTTAGGGCATTGAGAAGCTATGTGTCCACTGCCCAAACACCTAAAACACTTCACGTCTCTATTTCGGGTAGTAGTTGCAACCTCCTTTCCTTTACTTTCTACAAATTTCTTCTCCGCCTTCTTTTCCTTATCCTTATCCTCATTTTTCTTATAGTTGCTAAAAGCCTTTTCCCTATCCTCCTTCTTCCAGTTAGACTTCCAAGATGAAGAAGTACCTGCATTTCCTCCAAATTTTGACTTGCTTTTAAGTTGCCTTTCTACCTTCATAGCCATGTGGACCATATCCTCCAACTCAACATAGTGATGTAACTCAACAATATGAGCAATCTCCTTGTTTAGCCCATTTAAGAATCTAGCCATGGTGGCTTCTCTATCCTCCTCCACATTTGCTCTAATCATAGCAATTTCCATTTCTTTATGATAATCTTCAACACTTTTAGAACTTGAGTCAATTTTTGTAACCTCTGATGTAGCTCTCTATAGTAATGACTAGGAACAAATCTCTTCCTCATTATAGTTTTCATCTCACCCCAGGTTGCAATTGATTGCTCATAATTTCTCCTTCTACTAATTAACACTTGATCCCACCATACCAAAGCATAATCAGTAAATTCTACTGCTGCTAACTTTACTTTCTTTTCCTCTGAATAGTGCTTCTACCTTCCTTTCCCATTCAAGATACACATCCGGATCATTTTTCCCTTGGAAAGAAGGGATGCTCATTTTAATACTTTTGATATTGTCATCTACCCTATTCCTCTCTCTTTCCTCTCTTCTTATCCTCCTATCCCCATTCCTCCTATCTTCAGCTCTTCTCTCATATCTACCCCTCCTAGGTCTTTCAACCTCAAAATCATAGTTATCAACCTCAACTTCATCAGATTCAACTACTGGAGGTACAAGATCCCTCCTATTTGGCCTTCTCTCATTTTGCCTATCTCTTTGCTCCAATCTTTCCAACCTATCTATGATTTCATTGCACACAACATTCATTCTTTCAAATTGTTGTCTGACAGCCTGCATGTAGAATGGATTTTCACCTTCCCCCTCACTACCATCACCCCTTTTAGACATGTTTTCAGACCTGCAAGAAAATGGTTAGTGTAAAGAAAACACCTCACTCACTCCCTTACGTGTTTACACTCAACAGAGGACACTCCACTCGTGTTTAACTCAACAAGGCTTTTTCCCTCTTATGAACTCACCACTCTGCCTTTTACCTCTCTTGGTTATGTCCACAAGTTCTTATCAAACTCAAGTAACTCAAACCAAGACTGTACCCACAAAAATTTAACACACAATAAAATTCTTGAACGTGACGGATCAAAACGAGTAATCAAGAAAACAATAATGTGATTCAAGAAGTCAAGAAAAGAAAAGCTCAAGTATGGAAATGTAATGCAATAGGAATCAAGAAAGAAGACACCAAAATAAAAGAGTAGTAAGCTGGAAAAGAGACAACCTAAAGTAGAGATATTAAGCTTAAATATCCAAGTTTGCCACCAACTTATCAGACTACTAGCTCACACAATACACCAAGAATTGCATAAATTTAGGATCACCAAGCAAATGAGTGTATTTTGATCTGAAATTGAGTAGGCAAATGCAACCCAATACTAACTAATTGTTGCAAGAATTTCACGCTTTTCTTGACAGACTTACTATGTAAATCAAATATAATCGTGTCTGCCGCAAAATTTTGGTTCCCCACACAAACGATTAAATTTTGAGCTGAAATTTAATTTGAGAATGTGGCACAAATGGCTCAGAATTTTCAGAATTTCGTGGTGATTTGCTATGTGAACTTAATTTGATCTGGTTCACAGAAAATTTTGGTTCCCCACACAAACGGATGAATTTTAAGCTGAAATTTAATTTGGGAACTACTGATATGGGGTATAAGCACTTGGTAAATTTTCAGAAATTTCTGGGTATATTTGCTATGTGAACTTATTTTGATCGATTCTGCCGCAAAATTTTGGTTCCCCACACAAACGAATGAATTTTAAGCTGAAATTTAATATGGGAACTACTGATATGGGGTATAAACACCTTGTAAATTTTCAGGAATTTCTGGGTCTATTTGCTATGTGAACATAATTTGATCTGTCCGCAAAATATTGGTTCAAAGAAAACGATATCAAACAACCCCAAAATTTACACCCAACGTCTTAAACACACCCAAATAATGCTGGTACAGTTTCAGGCCAAATTGGTAAGTCGAACTCAATGAACCAGATAATCTCTCATGCTTAATATCAAAATGAAGGAAGCAAAATGGATGGCTAGAATAATTGCTTTAGCTTGATTAACCCAAAACCCTAAGACAAACCCAACAAAACAAATTTTTAAACAAACAGGTCCAACTAAACCCCAAGAGCCAAACAGCAAATATGAAGAAGGTAAGAAACACAAAGAATAAAAAGCAAATAGAGAATCTACCTTGTTTGGACGTCCCTTTGCTATGATACCAAAACTGATGTGAACCTTCAAGTAATTGGTAACTTGAAAACCCACATTCAAGAATTAAATGAACAATATGGAAAGCACCAAATCAAGATGTATGAATTTGAATCTTTGAACCAGACAATCGATTGTTGTGTAATTCAAAGAAAATATCGTAAATGGGATTCTTGACCTAATTCATATGGAGAATGAATAAACCAAGAATATTATGCACATTAAACCTTGCAAGATAGAATCTCAGCAAGTTAATGAGCTTCACAAGAACAAAGGCAACAGCCAATTTACTCACTAGAGGAGCAGAAACAATCTCTCATTAATATTCAAGTATGTCCCCCACTCTCTCATTACACTTGTATTTATAGCCTCTTAGCTTCAAAGCTAAAGACAAAAATATCCCTACTTTTGTAACAGCTGTAGGGAGCTTTAAGTCCAAACAAAAATTAATCTATCAAAAGACTAAAAACTCCTTACAAAAAGTAAATTTAATGCAGCAGCAAATAAGGGCATTTAAGTCCAAAAGAGAAGTGGTTATAACAGATGGAATATTCCTTGAAAAAGGTGCCAACAGATACATGTACATGGGTTGGATCTGGTGCATGCATGTCCACAGGTTATTCCATGTAATCTAATGCTCCATATGACACCTGGTCACTTCTAAGCATAATTTTCACCAAATTTAATCCTTTACATTTTTCTTCATGCCATTCCAGCTTATAATCCTTGCTCCTTATGATTTCACAAATTAAATTATGAAGTGATTTAGCTCTAGCCCTAGTAATTGGACCTTGGATGAAATCCTTTGTTGTGGATGTAGCTTGATTCTCATCACTTGGTCTCTTCAAATAAAGATTGGGCTCGTTCTTACTTCTTTCAAAGCCATTATCAAGAAAGTAGGAGTCAATTTTGCTATACCATGCCCATAGAGCCTACTTCAATCCGTAAACTGCTTTTTATAGCTTGTACACTTTCTCTTCTTAGCCTTCAACTATAAATCCTATGGGTTGAGTAACATATACTGACACACTTGAATTATATAGATGTTTTTAAGCATATTTGTATTCTAAATCATAGCATTTAGACAAGTATTTTCATGCATAGTAGTTGATTTCATTAGTTTTCATAAAATATGTTGCCAAGCCCTTAATTCCATGTTTTCTGCATTATTTCAGGTGTTTGGGTGAAGCCCCAAAGAATGGGAGTGCAAACGAAAGCTTGGAGAGGTAAAAGGACAAAGAATTGCTGCTGATACAAAGTACACAGGTCGTGTAAACCAAGCCCCAAACCCGTGTAACTCTTTGCCTGAAGAAAGCCAAGAGAATCAATGAGAAACATAAGTAAATGGGTTGTGCAGGGAACCCGTGTAATCTGCAGGGAACCCGTGTAAGTCTCTGCCAGGCATAAGCTTGAAGAACCTTATGAGAACAATAGTACACAGTCCATGTAATCAGGCCCGTGTAGTTGGCACTGACCCATGTAACTTTCTGTGCCAAAACAAGACCACGCAATTCTCCTCCAGTAAGTTACACGGCCCTACTTTGCGGGAGCCGTGTAGTGACACACGAGCCGTGTACTATGCTATAGCCTATTTTCTGACTCGAATTCCCCTACTGTT
The DNA here is from genome assembly GCF_030052815.1 of Hevea brasiliensis. Lineage (NCBI taxonomy): Eukaryota > Viridiplantae > Streptophyta > Magnoliopsida > Malpighiales > Euphorbiaceae > Hevea > Hevea brasiliensis. The sequence continues at coordinate 21,282,444 of NC_079499.1, read as the reverse complement.
TTCTAATTCTAACGAGACTCCTAAAGCCTTTTGAACTCAAAATGACCTAATCCTAGAGCAACCAATATATATAGAAAAGAAAACATCAGGAAAAGAGGTCAGCCACTGTCATCGGGAATGCTGCTAAAGGTTGCTATTGTTGTGCTCTACATCAGTACCAAAAGAAGTCTTTCAGCTGAAGCTTCACAAGATCAAAGCTGAAACTCTCTTTGGCTCCTTCATTTCATCTCCTTAGACATAACTTTATTACTTTATTTCTTTTGCATAACTCTCTTTTTATTGTTTTTACTTTTTATCATGACATTTGCTGAACACACCATGAGTGAGTAGTTTTCTTATTCTGGATTTGGGAGAGTAGCTCTTGTAATTATTATTATGGATGAACACTGAGTTTTATTTATTGGATTTGAGATTCGTTTCTTGATTTAATTTCTTGTGATCTTAATGCATGCTATGTGTTGGTACCCACTTAGTTATGATTGTAGATGTTAATTGAAGGACTAAAAGGTGAAGATTAACATTCGAAAATCAAGATCTTGAACCTAGGAATTCTGACCTAGACATAGGCTGATACCTTTGTGGAACCTAAAAATTGGTCAAAGGTCTTAAAGGATTTTAATTGATTTGATCACCAAGAAAGTAGGGTTCGAGTTAATTAAAATATACCCTAGATACCTTGAGAGAGGATCTAGGATAGCTTAGGACTGATTTCCATCAAGGAAAATGATCCTCAATACAGTAAATAAACGAGATAACATCCCTAGTATAATTAAAGTGTGAAATCTTAATTCCAGAATTGCTTCAAATAAATCATTTTGTTTTAAGTTTACCATTTTAGTATTTAAAGTTAACAAACTTCATTCCCTAAGTATTCGATAGCTTAGACAATCAAGATTTCTGTGTAGATTGGTACTTGCTAAACAAAATTCCTCGTGGGAACAATACTCTACTTATCACTTTATTACTTATTAGTGATACATGCACTTATGGTAATTGCAAAATAGCGAAACATATACCTCTTCTTGCAACTCTCCATTTAAAAACGCTGATTTAACATCAAGCTGATACACTTTCTATTGCAATTATGTAACCAATGCCAAGATGATTCTCACTATTTCAAAATGAGCAACGAGAAAATGTTTCTTCGAAGTTAATACCTTGTTGCTATGAGTAGCCGTTTGCCACTAGTTGAGCTTTGTGCTTCTGTATACTACGATCTGCATGATACTTAGTTTTGAACACCTACTTTAGGCTAATTGCATTCTTATCATTGGGCAAATCCATCAACTCCCAAGTTTCATTCCTTTGAATTGCTATAATTTCTCCTTTCATGGCACTACACCATTCTTCCTTCTCTGCTGCTTCTTCAAATGCTATTGGATCAGCTACAAATAAGGCTTGAGTAGCCTCATAAATCTCCCATAATGATTTGAATTTTGTTGGAGGTGTTTCTTCGAAAGATGACGTTGAAGAAGATGAGCTTGATGATGACAAAGGACTTAACAAAAAGGGTTGCTGAACATCAGTTTGTGGAGCTTTATTTTCAGTTGAGATTTCAAGTTGAACACCATCTAAATTCTCATGCTAAGTCCATCTTGCCTCTTCTTTGAAAACCACATTCCTGCTAATAACTACTTTGCCACTAATAGGATTATAAAACCTATATGCTTTAGATTGAGAGCAATAACCAATAAAAATATATTTTGTTGAATTATTATTAAGTTTACTATGATTATGAGAATCAACCAAAGCTTAAGCAACACAGCCAAAAATGTTTAAATGGCTTACCCAAGGTTTTCTACCACTCCAACCCTCATATGGTGTTTGTTTTAGAACAGCCTTTGTTGGTGATAAATTTAGCAAATAGATAGTAGTTACAACACCTTCTGCCCAAAACTCATTTGAAAGTTCCTTGGCCTTCAACAAGCTCCTTGCCATCTCAACAATAATTTGATTCTCTCGTTTAGGACGCCATTTTGCTTTGATGTATTTGGAGTAGTTAGCTCTCTATGTATGCCTTGCTCTTCATAAAACTAAATAAATTCATGAGACAAAACCTCTCCACCTCTATCTGTACGAAGCACCTTGATGCATCTTCCACTTTGCTTTTGAATAAGAGCTTTGAACTTCTTGAAGGTCTAAAATGTTTCTGACTTGTATTGCAAAAAATAAACCTGCCTCATGCGAGTATAGTCATCTATAAACAAGAGAAAATATCTACTACCACTAAACGATTTTGTTTACATAGGACCACACAAGTTAGCATGAATAATCTCAAGATAACTAGACGCCCTTCTAGACTTCCCCATTGGAAATGGTTTTTTACATTGTTTCCCATATATGCACCCTTCATGAACATCTGTTGGCTCAATTTTGGGCAACCCAAACACCATTTCTTTTTTACTCAACAATTTTAGACCTTTTACATTTAAATGCCCATACCGCAAATGCCACAATCTTGATTCACTATTATCTTTAATAACAAGTGCATGATTTTCAACACTAGACATTTCAATTGGAAATAACTTATTTGGCGTCATATGTACATCAACTATTATCTGATCAGATTTTTCATCTTTAATCACATAAGAGACATCATCAAAAAAAATCGAATACCCACTAGCCATAAGTTGCCCAACACTCAATAAGTTTTGAGATAAAACAGGAATAAAATAAACATTGTAAAGAAGCTTTATATTACCATGACCATTATTGATCACCACGGTACCTTTGTTTTATACTTGGATCTATTTGTCATCTCTAAGTCTCACCTTTATCTTGTATGACTCATCAAGCTCCTTAAACAATGAATTTATTCCTATTATGTTATTAGAGTAGCCACTGTCTAGAAACTAAATGTTATCAGAAGCTGTTGTACCATCATGAAAGGCCATGAAAAGCTTGACCTCCTTCTCTTCCTCTTGTCCTGTATAGCTTGCTTACTTTTCCCTTTTCTAATATTTAACTTTTACATGCCCAAACCATTTATAATAGTAACATTGAACACCAACTTTATTGCCCCTTGGCTTTTCAATTTGTTACATTTAACCATTTTGCTCATCACCACGTCCTTTGTCACATGAACGTCTTCCACGGAATCCTCTTCTGCCACGTCCTCTCCTTGAAACCTACCTTTTTTATTTTTCTGATTGGAAGACTCCCCCTTGATATAAAAAGCTTTTTCTTCATTCTTCTTATCCGTCCTATTCAGTCTTGCTTCATGGGATTGTAATGATCCCATCAATTCATCAAATGAATATATAGCAAGGTCCTTGGACTCCTCAATAGCTATAACTACATAATCAAACTTTAGAGTCAAACTTCGTAACACCTTTACTATTATAGTTTGATCAGAAACTTCTTTTGCATGGGACCTCATTTTATTAATAATTGCAGCCACTCTAGACAAAAAATCTTACATCGATTCTCCACTTTTCATCTACAAGGTCTCAAACTCAAGAAGAAGTAATTGAAGCTTCACCGTGATCACCTTTGAGGAGCCTTGGAATGCTGTTTGCAAAGTCCTCCAAGCTTCTTTGGTTGTATTTGCTGCTGTAATTTTTGAAAAAATGGACTCATAAACTGCCTGTTGAATGAAGAATAATGCTTCGGAGTCCCTTTTCCTATTTTCTTTCAACCTAGCCTCTTCATCTGGATTAGGATACCTTTTCTCAACCAAGTCCCACAAATCTTGAGACCTAAAAAAGGTCTTCATTTTGATGCTCCATAATTCATAGCTTTCACCTTTGAAGATAGGAATTGATGGTTGAGAAATGCTCCATGCATTGCTGTTACTTGCCATGACTTTTACGCCCAGTTACAAACGAACTAGGCTCTGATACCACAAATGTTGGGAAACAGAGTTAAAAAAATAGGAAACAAGAAATTATCTTTAAAGAGGAATTTAAACAAACAGGTGATGGGCACAAATGTGCTGTAAAATGATGCACAACAATTTTCCTATTATTCATGCTCTGTAATTTGCCTTTAAATAGGCTTTACATAGCAACTGAAAAAGCAACAAATAAGCAAAAATATTTGGCACTAACTGAACGTGCCTTGACTAAACCAGAAAATAGAAAAATAAGGAAAGAACATAAACAAACTTAGACCGAGTCAATAAGCAATAAAAAAAATGAATTTGCAACAGTTAATTTTGAATCAATTATTCAACACTTGTTTTTGCCGATTTTTCATTACAATTGCCGATAAGTAATTAAGCTTGGAGTGAGCATGTTGCAGGACGTGTTGTACAAAGACAATGCAACGAAGCTGGAGGAGGAAACTAGAGGTGTACTTTGTAATGAAAGAGAGGATTTCTTAACCATTCTTGAACTGATTGATCATATCCAACGGTTGGGATTGGCACTCCACTTCGAGAAGGACATAAAGAGAGTTCTTGATGGAATTGTTGATTCAGCAGAATGTAATTTGTTTACCCGGAAATCTCTCCATGCTACTTCTCTCAGGTTCAGACTCCTAAGACAATATGGTTATGAGGTTTCTCAAGGTAATTCATTTGTGCTATGGATTACCAATCTTTTATATGTATGAGGTGTATTAAGAGTTTGAGTAGGATTGTTTTGCTTGAAACGCAGATGAATTTAAAAATTTCATGGACCTTGAGGAAAATATTCTAGCAATCCACAAGAAGGATGTAATAGGAATGCTAAGTCTGTACAAAGCTTCATTTTTTGTCTTTGAAGGAGACGATCTTTTACAAAAGGCATCGGCACAGGCAAGAACACATCTCATCAATACTCTTCAGAAAGGAAACTCATGAGAGTTGGATATGTCTATTATGGAAAGTGTTAGTCATACTCTGGAGGTTCCATTGTGTAGGAGAATGCTTATGTTAGAAGCACGTTGGTATATTGAAGCATACTGTCGCAATGGGATTTTGCGGTCGCCCGGACGATCACTCACCGAAGTGGGAAAGAGTGAGGAGTCGCCACCTTAGTTTTGAGGGGAACTAAAGAAAACCATTTAAGAAGATAAATAAAGAATGAAACCACTTCAAGACAGAGATTCTAGGTTCGGGGTCCGTAAACGGGTGGGGAAGGTGTTAGGCACCCCACCTCGTCCCTTAATAAGGGTAGGTAGATTTAATTTTGCGTCCTTTATAAATTAGTTAGAAGGGCTCGGATGGGAATGTTAGTCCTTTTGGTAAAAGGAATGTTTGATTTTTCACTGATTAGGATCACCCAGATACATAAGTAAATGAGACAACCTTAGTGAATTACTTTTGCATGTTAATTTTACTTAAAAAGGAATGTTTTATTTAAAATTTAATTTAGGAGATCGGATAAGAACTCTCCCCCGATCCTCTTTTAGATATTCATTAAAATTTTGGTTGGGGATCGGATAAGGACTCTCTTAGATCCTATTAAATATTTATTAGAGATTTTAATTTGGGATCGGATAAGAACTCTCCTCAGACCTCTTTTAAGTATTCATTAAAATTTTAAGTGAGAATAGGATAAGAACTCTCCTCCAATCTCTATTAAGCATTTATTAAAATTTTAAGTGAGACCTGATAATAAGTCTGCTCCGATCTCTTTTAAATATTTATTAAAAATTTTGAATTGAGGTCGGATAAGAACTCTCCTCGACCTCTTTTAAGTATTTATTAAGATTTTAAGTGAGACCGGATAAGAACTCTCCTCCGATCTCTTTCGGATTAGCAGGAGCACTGGAAGGGGCTTTGCCGATCTCCGAATTTCAATTTCAGCTACATGTCACAAGAACCTAAAACTAAGGTTTCGGCATTCAAAAATCTGGAGGTTAGGTTTCTTGATACCCTATGACTAAATGGGTAATACTAAACTTGATTTACCGACCTTCCATGTAGTCATTTCACGCATACCTATTAATGTCCGATGCATTCATCTAGTTTATTTTGGTTTTATTCCTCTTCATGGTATCTTGCGAATTCCCATTCACGTCGACCTAATAGTTTGGCTATTTTCTGACGTGTTATTCAAGCTTTCTCTTGTAAAAGAGGCCCTTAAGTTCTGAGATACCTATATTTTGCACGACCACTTACACGCTACTAGGAGCTAAAAGCTCGTATTCGAAATGACGAAAATTGTGAAATGATGGACCGATCACTAAAGAGATAATTTGAGAGTAACGTTCTTTGAGATTTTTCTTAGAATAAACTTAGAGTAAACGCGTCGTAGAGAACAAAGAAAGTGCGAAAAGTAAACGCAAATACTTAATAAAGCAGTAATATGAACTCTTACCGTGAGGAGCCAAATATATTGAAATAAGCGAGGTGGTAAATAGTGATGAAGATGGCGGATTGATCACCTGAGAGTTGATGTCTGTGAGGAGCCAAATGTATTGAAATAACTATGAGGTGGTAAATAGTGATGAAGATGGCGGATTAACCAGCTGAGAGTTGATGTGCATCGTGAAACCGAGAGATGCTTTAGCTAAAAGTTAACAGGGTAAGAACCGGTGGAAGGAAGTTGAGCTTGAGCAGAAGAAAAGAAAGCAAAGATGGCGAGAGTATGACCGGATAATGAACAAACTGGAAATGTAGAGTTCAGATTCAAAATCTTTTCCAAGAAAACACTCCACGAAAACTAGTTTCAAAAGTCTTTTTGATCACTACAAAGCAATGAGTAACAAAGCGAATGAAGTTTGAGTTCCTCCACGATAATAGCAGCCTCTTGTCTATATTTTTGTCCGTTTTTTTTTCGTCCCCTGAACAGTTTTTTCATGCAGGTATTTATAGGAATCGGGTGCTCCCCATGAAGGGTCAGGATTCATTTTGAGGGAGATGGAGGTCGGGATTTTGAAGTACATGATCGGATGTTCGGGAATTAAAGAGAATCAAAAGCGAATGGTGAGATCAATTCTCAAAGTTTTTGTCCTTTTCCTCTTTTAATCAAGCGGTCTTGAATCCTCTTGTCCGAACGATCGAGGGTGAGAGTGAAAAAGCGCTGGTATTGTCATCTTCTCTTTTGATCCAAGGGTTCGGATTCATCCTTACAAGTGAGATCAACGGTGGAGATTGGGATGTACAGGTATCACATGACATACCTGGCACTGTCGGCATTGCGGGCGATTCTTAGGCGTGCGGTGGAGATCTCGTCATCACGCTTTAACTACCTCGGCTCGATTACGGCGGTTATTGGAATTTGTCTTATTCTTTTTGTCTTCCGATCCCTCCCCTAGCTCCTATTCCGATCTCTCATGCTGATCTCCTATCTCCCGATCTCTTTTATCCCTTGATCAGTCTGGATTCGGTCCAAGCATTAATTACATCTCGATTTTCGAAACGTCCGCTTCGTTTTCCGCTCAGCATTAAATGCCCATTTTCCCCTATATATACCCCTGTTGATAGTGGCATTTCCTTCATTCGATTTTTCTCTCTTTCTCCTTGTTTCTTGGTTCTAGCTGTTCCGGGGAAAGTTCCGGCTACAACTGTGGTTTTGATCCTCTTCCGATGGAATTCCCTATTCCTCGACTGAAAATTTACGATCCCGGTGATTGGATGGTCCTAATTGACGATGGTGAGAGAACTGGATTTGACCGATCCGTATTGCGGGCTTTGGTTGTACCGATCTCGAGTTGCTCAACTGAGTTCATTCGGCTTCTCATCACATTGAGTGTTCCGACAGCGGTTTGCTCCCACATTGGGTGTTCCGACAGCGGATGAAGCATCCGGTCGGCAATATCCTTGGGATCAGTTATAAACTGATCCTTAGATCACCTGGGAGTATCCTTGGCATTAGTTATAAACTGATCCATGGATCTCCTGGGAGTATCCTTGGGATCAGTTATAAACTGATCCTTAGATCGACCTCTTGGATAGGATTTTCACCGGTCTCTAGAGATCACAGAAATGATGTGATCCAATGTTAGTGTAATCCGATCTCTAGAGATCGCCCAAATGATGTAGTCTGTCAATGTAATCAGATCTCTAGAGATCACCCAAATGATGTAGTCTGTCCTTTATTGTAATCCGATCCCTAGAGATCGCCCAAATGATGTAATCCGATCTTTTTGCAAATAAAGACTTTATTTAGCAGTTATCATCTTATTATTTTTGCATTGATTATTTTCCGATCTCTAAGGTGGTTATCCGATCTGGTTCTTTACTTGAATGACACTTGACTAATCCTTTATTCAAAATATTTAACTTATTATGCCGATCTCCAATTAATCGATCTCTGAACATTCGGATATTTGAGAGAAGTGTCAGAACAGCTGTCGAGTCTCACCAATCGATGCGCCGCCTAGAACCTCGCGAGCATTAAATGCTCGGACTAGTATAAATAGGGGAGGGTTAGCCAGTTGTTCTCTCATTTCATTTTCAGTCTCCTGCTCATAGCTTCGAAGTTCTCTCATTTTCTCCAGTTTCTCGGCCGATTTGACTCTGGTAAGTACTTTGATCTTCTTTTTTGTTTAATTTCTTTGTTTATTTTGAAATTGAGCGGTTCAGACGGTCAGAGAGCGGCGAGCCCTCCTGCCATTGAGTTCTCTTGGTCATCGTCTGATGAAGAAGAGGCGGTCGAATGCCAAGCGCAACTGGACCCCTTAGGGTCCCTGCTCCAGGTCGGGGTCGGGTCGTACCATTAAGGCGTACGCGCCCTTCTTTAAGGAGAGAGACCCTTCCTATAGACGAGCTTCCATCGGTTCTTCGGGAATCCGATCTGCAATCGTTTGTTCAAGAATACAACATTTGTCCTGATTCATATGAGCTGATCAAGTGCCATGGCGATCTTCGTGTCGATCATTCTTTTGAAGAGGATGACATGGTCATGGTGTATGAAGAACAGTTAAAGGCCGGTCTGAGGTTCCCTCTAGCCGATTTCTATAAGGAGGTCCTAAAATTTCACCGAATATCCATTGTTCAAATCCACCCCAACTCGTGGCGGATCTTGGTTGCTTTCAGGGTCTATGCCGAGCTAAGGGAATCGGACCTCTGACTAAAGTGTTCGCCAAGCTGCACCGCTAACTCACCGAAAGGGACGATGACCATTGGTTCTTTCAGCGAAGCTAATTGCGCGCTCTTTTCCGATCGCCTCGTCTCTTAAGAAGCGGAAGAATCGTTTCTTCATTGTGAGGAGCAAAGATCCGAGCCGCTTTGAGGACTTCCGCATTTGGTGGTACGGGGACCCTTGCTTCCGAACCATATTACCACTGGCGAAGAGGAAAGTTTGATAGTGATGGATCCAAGAGTGAGGCTGCCACTAAAAAGTATTCTTGTTTGGATTCGGTGAAATTTGCACCATTGGATTTGTTCGGTGCTCACTTGGCCAAGACCGCGAACTTCCGCTCTCTAACCTCGGCATCGGTATTTTCTATATCTCAATTCTCACGACCTTAGTGATCTCACTAACCTTTTCTTTGTGCAGGTATGGCGGGTGGTGAGGTTCAAGGAAGCGGAAGAAGGAGAGAGAGATCTCTGGGAAGATAAAGGAGATAAAGCGTTCGGAACGACTCCAAACGCCCGGTCACGAACCTGGGGAGATACAAAGTGATCCTCCCCAACCTTCGGGTCCGCCGACCACTGAAGCTACCCGATCTCCTCCTAGATCGGAGGAGCAGCCTCCGACTCTTGCAGTTGTTCCAAGCAGGGAAGGGGGGCCTTCTCAAGCTTCAGGAGGACCTCTTCTCGGGCGCTCAAGTACTGATCGACTGCTTGAGGAATAACCGGACTGTCAAGGAGAACTCTGATTTCGCCAAAGTCCTGGGGTCTACCATCTTCTTTCAGGAGGATCGGGACAGGCTATCCCAGAATGGTCTCGACGACATATTGACTCGGACCATGAGCTTAAACGTGGAGTGTCTGGTGAACCAGACCATGATCCGGGAGAGGATTCAGCGCCTGGGTAAGGAGATCGGGAAGAAGAATCAGGAGGTGGATTCCCTCCGATCCCAACTCTCATCCGCTCGGGATTATATATCTCAAGTCGAGGGACGGGCAAAGCTCCATGAAGACCGGTTGGCCGAACAGAATCGTGCTTTGGATGAGAGGGACCGTGCTCTTAAGGAAGTCAGTGCTTCATGCCAACGAAGCGCTCAGTCGCTCAACTTATAGAGGAACTTGAGGCGAAGGATAAGGAGCTTAAGGAGAAAGATAAGGAGCTTAAGGAGAGGGATGAAGAGATGGTGACGGGAATAGCCGAGGCCTATGTGAAGGCCCACAAGGATCTCTTGGCCGCACTCCAGGAGCGTTACCCAGAAGAAGACTTTTCTTGGATGGCCGATGTGGCTCCTGAGGACAATGATGAAGACAGTGAGGATGAAGCCGAGGGTGAGAGGGAGAGAGGGAGTGATCCAAATGTAGATCAGGCTGGGGGTGATCCCCGGCCCAATAACTTGTACAAATTATGACATGAAATGAAATGCCTTTTGTTCAATGAATGATTGTGATCGGAAAATTTTACACCATTATTTATGAGTATTTGATTGTATGAGCACAAAAAACAAAAACTAAATGTGATTATTAATCTTAGTATGAGAGATCGGAAAGCACTTTGAACATGAGATCGGTAGGGAAGAAATGCTTTACAGAACTTGACCGAAAATTTAACTCGAACACTTAAGATCGGAATCGAACCAAAACTTTAGCTCTTAAACTTTCGGAAAGGAGTCGGCAATAAAACGGTAGGAAAAGATCTAGTGCCCGTTCATTTTATTCATCAACGAGATCAAGAATATTCTTGACAGTCAGGAAATCCGACATCGGGTTTGAGTGGTCGGTTTAATGATATTGAGAGATCGTCGAGGCTTTAATGAATGTGAGGACTTAGCATTGATTCAATTCTCTGTGAGGAGAGATCGGAAATGTGACCGCCTATCAAAGAGGGACTGGAAACGTGATTAGCTGTTCAAAAAAGATTTTTTTATTGATTCTAGGGATCGGCCAAAATATGGTGTCGACAGCTGCCCCTCTTTACATAATTTCAATTAAAGGAAAAATTTCCGTATAGGAATTATGTAAAGATTCCGACTCATATTTTGGACGATTAGGTATTTGAAATTAAGGAACTAAAGCACACCTAAATTAATGACCTAGAGAATTAAAATCAACTTGGATCTAGAAACCAGAGGTTGATAACAGGAATGTAAATTGCATGAAATTAAAATCAACTTGGATCAAGGAACCGAGGTTGATAGCGAAATGTAAATTGCATGAAATTAAAATCAACTTGGATCAAGGATCCAGAGGTTGATGGTGGAAATTTAAATTAAAATCAACTTGGATCAAGGAACCAGAGGTTGATGGTGGAATTGCAGGAAATTAAAATCAACTTGGATCAAGGAACCAGAGGTTGATAGCAGAAATGTAAATTGCATGAAATTAAAATCAACTTGGATCAAGGAACCAGAGGTTGATAGCAGAAATGTAAATTGCATGAAATTAAAATCAACTTGGATCAAGGAACCAGAGGTTGATGGTGGAAATTTAAATTGCAGGAAATTAAAATCAACTTGGATCAAGGAACCAGAGGTTGATGGTGGAATTGCAGGAAATTAAAATCAACTTGGATCAAGGAACCAGAGGTTGATAGCAGAAATGTAAATTGCATGAAATTAAAATCAACTTGGATCAAGGAACCAGAGGTTGATGGTGGAAATTAAATTGCAGGAAATTAAAATCAACTTACAAGGCGAGTCTAACCCTGACACATGAAGTTCTTTCCCTGAAGAAGTGTACTTAACAAGATAACGAAGGCGGATGATTAATGGAGGAGGAGTTGCAAGACCTGACCTATGATCTCATTCTTTCGGATACCCCTTTTTCATTCCCGACTTTCTTCTTACTCTACGGAGAGCGCCCTTGCAGGTTTTCACTTTCTCTTCGTCCATTCGACCAGAAGCGCCCTTTCGGGTTTTCACCTCTAGAAGTTTTTTTTTTTTTTTTTTTTTTTTTTTTTTTTGGATGCCCTTTCGGGTTTTCACCCTTTCCCCTTTTTATGCATAGTATCTCTTGACAGTGTCGGCATTGACTGGTCTCGGGAATTCTTCACCGTCTATGTGGGTCAAGATCAAGGCTCCTCCGGAAAATGTCTTTTTAACCACATAGGGTCCCTCATAGGTTGGTGACCACTTGCCCCGGGGGTCGTTTTGGTTCAGCAGCACTTTCTTCAGTACTAGGTCCCCGGGTTGGAATTCACGTGTGCGTACATTTTTATCAAATGCCCTGGCCATTCTTCTCTGGTATAATTGTCCGTGACATGCTGCTGTTAACCTTTTCTCATCCAGCAAATTCAACTGATCCAACCTTGACTGGATCCATTCTGACTCATCGATCCCTGATTCCTTCAAAATCCTTAGGGATGGGATTTCAACCTCAATAGGCAATCTGACTTCCATCCGTAGACGGTGAGTATGGAGTTGCCCGGTCGAGGTTCTTACGGAAGTCGGTATGCGTGAAGAGCGTGGGAAGCATATCATGCCAATCCCTATATGTGACCGTCATTTTCGGATTATTCTCTTGAGGTTTTGTTTGCGGCTTCCACGCTCCATTCATGCAGGGGCGGTATGGGGAGGAATTGAGGTGTCGGATTTTGTATTGATCACATAATTCCTGAATCTTGGACCATTCAAGTTCTTGGCATTATCGGTGACAATTTCATTGGAAGACCATGCGGCGGATGATATTGCTTACGAAGAATTTGAGAAAGCGTGTTCTGCGTGATGTGAGCGTAGGATGTCGCCTCGACCCACTTGGAGAAATAGTCGATGGCTACAAGGATGAATCTGTGCCCATTGGATGCCTTGGGATTGATGGGACCAATCACATCTATGCCCCACATTGCAAAAGGCCATGGTGAGACGAGATTGAGCGACTTGTGAGGTGGCACATTTATCGGATCTGCGTCGTCGACACTTGTGGCACTTCCGGAAATACTCGATGCAATCCTTTTCCATTGTGATCCAAAAATACCCACGTCGCATGATTTGCTTCGTCATCATGTGTCCATTGGCGTGAGTGGCACAATTTCCCTCATGAGTTTCACAGAGGATTCTCTTTGCTTCTTTTGCATCTACGCATCTCAGTAATTCGCCGTTGGAGCTTCTTTTGTATAGGGTTTCTCCACTGGGAAAGTACCCTAATGCTAACCTCGAATCATCTTCTTTTCATTTTTGCTTACCCACGAGAATTCTGCAGTTCTCTGATGACTAGGATGTCATGATACCAAGGCTTTCCGTCGGGCTCTTCTTCAATCATGAAGCAATAGGCTGGCTCATCCCTTACCTTAATCTTCAACGTCTGAAATGTCTGCCCTTCTTCGATTTGAGCCATAACAGCTAGAGTAGCTAAGGCATCAGCAAATTGATTCTTGTCTCTACTCAGGTGAGTGAAAGAGATTTCTTCGAATTTCTTGATCAACTCCAGTAAGTACTTCTGATATGGGATCAACTTGGGATCCTTAGTTTGCCATTCTCCCTTGACTTGATAGATTATCAGAGCCGAGTCTCCGTACACCTCCAACTTTCTGATTTTCATCTCTATAGCGGCATGTAGACCCATTACACAAGCTTCATACTCTGCGACATTGTTGGTACAGTCAAACCCTAATTTAGCAGCTGTCGGGAAATGTTTTCCGTCAGGATACTAAATGACTCGATTCCATTTCCTGATAAATTGACTGCTCCATCAAAATACATTTCCCATACATCGGTTGGCTCGTCTTCTTTGCAGTCTACCTCATTAATATGTTCATCAGGGAACTCGAAATTCAGAGCTTCATAATCCTGGATAGGGTTTTCTGCTAGGAGGTCAGCAATCACGCTACCTTTCACCGCTTTTCGGGTCATGTAGACTATGTCGTATTGGGAGAGTATAACCTGCCACTTGGCTATCCTTCCCGGCACGAATGGGCTTTCGAATACATATTTGATAGGATCCATCCTGGAGATAAGCCATGTCTTGTGATTCAACATATAGTGCTTGAGGCGATTTCTTTGTCCATGCTACTTGTATGACAAGTCTTTTCTAAGAAGGAGTACCTTGACTCACAATCATTGAACTTCTTGCTCAGGTAATAAATGGCCCTCTCTTTTCGGCCGGAATTATCATGCTGTCCCAAAACACACCCCATAGAATTCTGTTGGACTGCCAGGTACAGGATTAAAGGCCTTCCTGCCACAGGTGGGACCAATACTGGTGGATTTGACAAATACTGCTTGATTGTCTCGAAAGCCTTTTGACAATCCGAATCCCATTGGGTAGGGTTGTTCTTAGAGATGTCGAAAATAGGCTCGGCTTTGGCGGTGAGATTAGAAATAAACCTCGAAATGTAGTTCAACTTTCCCTGAGCTGCGCACCTCCTTTACATTTTTGGGGACGGCATTTCTTGAATAGCTCGAACTTTGTCTGGGTCCACTTCTATCCCTTTCTCGCTTACTATGAATCCCAACAATTTTCCCGATCTAGCTCCGAATATGCACTTAGCAGGGTTCAGCTTCAACTGGTATTTCCTGAGCCTTTCAAACACCCTCCTTATCACCTGAACGTGGCTCTCCTCTCCCCGGGATTTGATGATCATATCATCCACATACACCTCTACTTCTTTATGCATCATATCGTGGAATAATGTGACCATTGCTTGTATTTGGTAAGTAGCCGGCATTCTTCAACCCGAAGGGCATGACCGATAGCGAATACCCCCATTGGGTGATAAAGCGTTTATCCTTGTCTTCCTTGTCCATCGGAATCTGATTGTATCCTGATGCCCCATCAATACACGAACATCTGCCCAAACCCGCGGCATTGTCAACTAACACATCAATGTGGGGGAGAGGGAAATCGTCTTTCAAACTAGCTTTATTAAGATCCCGGTAGTCAACGCACACCCTGACTCTCCCGTCTTTCTTCATTCTGGACGACGTTAGCCACCCATTGGGGTATTTGACCACTTCTAAGAACCGGCGTCATCTTGTTTCTTGACTTCATCCGAACCTTGAGCGGTGTATCGGGATTCATTCTCCTCGATTTACGCTTCAGGGATCGTTCCGGAATTAAAGGAATCTTGTGCGTCACTATCGAGGGTCCAAACCGACCATATCGTCATAGCTCCATGAAAATCGTCGAGAAATTCCTTAGCGGACCGATCATATCTCCCAATTCCTCACTCTCCACTACCTTAAGTTCCCTTTTTACTTCTTACGAGCCTAAGATTATTGTGTGAGTTTCATCTTCACAAGGCACGAGGGAGTGTTCATCTTTTTCATTGCTTTATTCTGTAAGGTCTTCCTCGAATCACTTGAAGTAATGGCGGTTATGGGGATTTCAAAATTAACGGAGGAATTTACGAGTCTATTGGATTATTAGGTGTTAATTGATGAATTGTCTGAAGGAATAAAGAATAGAACATGTTATAAGGATGGAATTAAAAGGAAAGAAAAAGTATTGGATTAAAAATGCGCTATTAATTCATTAATATTAATGCCATAAGAAAAGATCCATTCTGATATTACACTTGTCACCATGGACAAAGTGATCAAGTGTAGATAACCAGAGGTACTTTACTCGAGATTGAGTGCAGGATATCCTCCGTTGTCGGTTGTCAAGCTCCTGCTCTTGACCATTGGCGAAACTAGGGCCTCATACAAGGAATCGGTTGGATGACATCTATGGATGGATCATCGGTGATTCTTACGTACTTGCCGGATGTTGAATGGCCAGGTTTAGTGAAGATTTCCGTGATTCTCGGGACTACTTTCACCTTTCCCATCTTACGGTCAAATCTACGATCCGAAGCATTTTTCTCATCCAGAATCGCCCATCCGCGAGGGCATCCTCCTCATACCCCAAACCATAACGGCCTATCTTTTGAATGGCCGGTATAGGCTCGAGAATCCCTTGTAATGTGGCGCCTAGGCCTTTACCCTCTTCATACCCACTTCTTGACATTACTTTGGCCACCATAGCCATGGCCCCCTCCTTCCCAGTATCTTGCAACTCGAGGGCCTGGAAAGAACTTTCCAATGACTCCTCGGCTGCTTCCACATAAGGGAGTGATTGCGGCTTGGTGACCAGTATGGCCTCTTCGCCCCTCACCGTGATGATTTTGCCGTCCTTAATGTATTTGATCTTCTGGTGCAAAGTCGAAGGAACGACGTTCGAGAATGGATCAAGGCCTCCCTAACGACATGGTGTAGGTGGCTCAATGTTCATCACTTGAAGCGTGATATTGAAAGTACATGCACCGACACGGATTGGCAAGTCAATGTCCCCGACACCTCTCTCCTTGTTCCGTCAAAGCTCTCACCACCATAGCACTTTGGCGTATGTCCGATTGGTCAGCGGCAATCTAGCCAAGGTAGCGCTAAGCGATACATTGAGGCGATCCGTTATCGATGAGGACCTTGGCCACTATACAGCCTTTACATTTCACCGTTATATGCAGAGCTTTATTATGCCCTAAGCCTGCAGGGTCTACCTCCTCTTCAGAAAAAGCTACAGAGCTGGATGCCTGGATTTGTCCCACTAACTTCTCAAACTGCCCCGGAGTAATGTCAGGGTTGACAAAGGCACGATCCGAGATTCTGTAAGGCTTGTCGGTGCACTTCCGAACTCAAAATCAGCGATAACAGCGAAATCCGAGCGGGTGTCTTTCTCAACTGTTCCACCACGTCATACTCGCTCTGCTTCATTATTTGGAGCAACAGTTCTTCATCTTCTCTATGCTCAACAGGCTCTGCTTCCCCTGCTTTCTCAACCTCCTCTTCCGTGTTTCTTGATGACTCTCCCATCTTTACTTTCCCTTTTCTCTTTTCTCTTTCCTCGTTCAGTAACACCTCCCACTTGGGTTATAAACTCGACTTCTTGCTCAGTGGAGGGTTTTATTGCAATAACAGTGAGGACTTGTTTGGGAGTGATGTTCTTTGGCGAGTCGGCATAAGTCATCCTGAAGTACTCGTGAGGAGCGAAACATGGCTTTGGTAGTGCCGGAGGTGAGGCAAGGCTAGGAGCGGATGTGCTGCTTGACGCTCCCTGAGTAAAAACTTGGAAATTATAGTTCCAAGGGACAGCATGAGTGTTGGTGATGGGAGGCGTGGCGGAGTCTGAATAACTGTTTCTGGTGGTGAGGCTTCTTGTGGTGAGAAGGTGATTCTGGGATTGGTGGTAGAAGCAGTTTGGCTGAATGTTGTGGTGTTCACGTCCCCTTCCGTCTTTGACCTCTTCTGACATCTAAGAACCTTAAAAGACAATAAGTTAGGACCTCTTGCACTGAACCCCTCACAATCTCGCGACTCATGATCATTGCCCCTCCATGGTAAGGACACCCGTATTCTCCTCTAATCCCGTTGCACAGGGCAAGGTGACCCTCTCTTCTGGATATGGCAAAAATTTCTTTGAAGTAAGGGACCAACTTGTCCACTTAGGTGTCGATCCTTCTCCCTCGGACTCAATCATATTTACACCACTACCCGCATTATGGTTGGGCGGTGGATTTGAGGTGACATTGGGAGAGGAACCATTCCCCTCAATCTTCAACCACCCGTTCGGATTAAAGCGTGCACTCTCCCTGCGAGTGCCCGCGATTATCGGTTGAATGCCCTTGTGCCCCTCCATGGTACTCACACAGGCGGTGGCATCGTACCACACAGGATCTGGCGGTGGATTGGGTCCAAAGGGGTGTGCGATTTGGTTTATACTGACAAGGTATCGGTATATTTCACCGAGAGGGAGGAAGGGGTGGATCGGGATTCCTTGGAGGTCTCGGGTTATTTTGTGGTGGTCGTGGTTGAGTTGGTGGAGGAGGTGGTCTTGGTTGGAAATTTGTGGGTGGGGCGTATTGTGGGCGTGTTTGTGGATAATTAGGAAAGGAGGTGGAATGTTGGCGATGGTTTGGCCATGAGAGGGAATATGGCGGTAGTTATTTTGGGAAATTGGGGGTAATTATTTGGGCGGGTGAGTGTACATCACCTTCCTTCTTTTGCCAAAATTGGCGGGCTTCTTCCACGGGGTTTTGACCAACTCTGTAGTCTTCCTATTTTCGATTAGCTTCAATTCTCTCACGGCTTGGATGATATCGAGAAGCTATTGGAGGTATTGCCAATCATCGAGTTGAAGTAGGAGCCTTTAATGTTTCGATGAATAGGGAGCAAAGTTCATTGTCGGTCCTTTGGAGGATGTATACTGACCTTCTCCCTCCATCGTTAGGCGTCTTGCTTGAAACTTTCCGGTCTTCTGTACCAGGTTGCAGAGGTCCCTCCTTGTGGGTGCCGCATCACAATTGAATTTATATTGCTTGAGAAGGTATCGGCTAAATCCTTCCGAGTGTAGCTTGCTCTGTCAATTGTATGCACCATCTCGGAGGCTGCTCGGAGGCTCTCGTGAAAGAAGTGAATGAGAAGTCTATCGTCTTAGTTAAAGCGGACATTTTGGCAATGTAGGTTGCCGGTGGATCTGAGGATCAGAGTTTCGGTGTACTTGTGAAATCCGGAACCTTGAATTTGGGTGGTACCACCACATCGGCACCAATCTCGGTGCGACACATCATTGAACCATACATGTTCGGCCTCTATTGCTCTCAGTCTTTCTTCTAGGCGAGATAGTTTCTCGTTATCTCTCGCCCTATGTTCTCCTTCCAACAGTATGATATGCTCCTCCAAGCTGGGAGGCGAGGGTGGAAATGGCGGAGGATCGGGATTGAATGGTGAGGCTCGGCATTTGAGGCAGGGTAATAGGAAAAAGGTGGGTCATTATTTATGGTCACCGGATTGTGATGATTGTCGGGTCGGAATGGGAGGCTGAAAGGTAAAGAGGTTGAAGCTTGTTGAGGATCATTTCTTTGTAGGGCGGAGGAGGTAATGGTGGGCTAGGTTAAAGTAGGTTTGTTACGAGACATTTCCTTCATTAGTCTCATAATTTGAAAGTGATCTTTCAACTCGGAGACACCTTTTGTAGGTTACATACTTGCTCTGATTTTCCATTATCTTCCTTGTTCGAGATCTTGTTAAGTACACTCGCTTGGGTTAAGCAGTGTGTTTGGTCGGACTTGCCTTGTTTGAATCAATATTGATTTCTGTGAGGAGTAAAAAGAAAATTTTAAATAAAATTTGAATTTTTGCGAGAAACTAAAAGTCTGATGCGGGCCGAAGGATCTGATGGCATTTGAGAGCCAAGTTGAAATCTGTAAAAAGGATAATTGCCTCAGCTTTATCATGGCATCGTTCGATAGTCCGACCGTGAATGACGGGATTGAATGCGCATTTATGATACTGTCCATATAAGCGCGTTTCAATTTTCACATAACCCTAGCGAGGAAGTTCCTACGGGAGTCATACTATTCATTCACAATTTTTGCTAAACAATGGTCCAAAAATCACTTCATTAACTGAGTAATTTGTACATCGTTTCTTTTACATTGGCCTAGGCTCTGGAAGATTCTTTATAATAAGATGACATTTTCTGAGATACCCATATAACCTTTCTTCTTGCTTGGCAGGGTCGAACACTTTCAGAGCATACTCGGATTGAGTAATAGTTCCTTTTTCCTGTGCTATCATCTTCTCCAATGGTCCACATTTTCTTTGAGTCCTTGATAGAGGCGACTTGTTTCTCTTTCTCCTTCCTTTCTTTAGCGCACTCTTTCAAGATGTCGTTGATGAGGAGTGCCTGTTCTTTTAATTCTAGCTTCTTCTTCTTGTTTTCCTGTTTATACTCTTCAACGAGTACCTCTTGGTACTTCATCCTTTCCTGAAGCTTACTATTCTGCCCTTTCATCTCTTTAACCTCAGCTTGGAGAGAGTCTCTTTCCTTTTCCCACTGTACCTCTTGCTCTTCGAACCCTATTTTTTCGGCCCTTGCCTCTTCCCTGAGCTTTCTTATCCTCCTCTTAATTTTCTGCTGTTGGTCCTTCAGCTGTTTTATTTGTTCCTGCAATTGTGAGTTCTCGGTATTTGCCTTTTGTAGCAAGTCGACCAGGCGATTATCAGCTTCCTCTAATAAGGCGTCTTGGCGAGGGTTGTCGTCCTTGAATTCTACAGTAGAGTGTTCTCGGTCCCTGTCAGTTCTCCATTTAAGATAATCGCCCGAGGCACTTGGGCCTTTGGGTGATTTCTCTATCAGAGTGATGCTTTCCCAGGACTTGCGAGCCATTTTCAACCCTTCTTCTTCCTTGAGCTCATGGTAGAAGTGACCTTGGTGGTATTCTTCAATGTTGATCACAGATTGTGTTGAGCCGAACTGCCTCATTACCAATGCCGGAGTGTAACTTGTGTGCGGTTATCCCAATTAGGGACACCGATGAATACCTCTGTGCAGATCAAGAAGGGTTGACTTGGCGTCCACAACTTCCTCCAACGGTAACCATGGCTATTGAAACTCAAAATCCGTTCCCGCCACTGTTTTTCATTCTTCGGGCTGATCACTAACCGGGTCATCTTCTCAATGGGAGGCTGGTCAAGGTACCAAGTCAATCCTTTTGTCTCCACAGGACACATGTGACTGATAGTCCAGAGGTATAACAACTGAGAGCAACATTTAATGGACCCTTTCCTGTTATGCTGCGGTAAGTTAGGGTTAACAAGGTTTGGCAAGAATTGCTGGTATCGGATTGATCCTGTCTTTCTCTTGTCCAAAATACCTCCTTTGCATGCAAGTGATAATCCTCAATGGCCCCGGGAACAGGATCAGACCATAGATTCCCAAGGCGAGTGCCATGGAAGCTTGATCCCACAGTTTCTCTTGGAGGTAATGATCTAACCGCTTCTCAAGGTACGTCCAATACCATCCATGCGTGTTCCCCTTGGTGTTTCTCTGGACTTCACTTCTTACGGGGAAAACCCAACATGTGTGCCAACCGTTTCAGTGCATCTATGCTCGAGGTGTAAGTAGATCACATTGCAAGGAGTATGGGATTCCCAGCAATGCCTAATATTCTTCCATAGTGGGGACCGTGTCAATATCATTGAAAGAGAATACTCCGTACTTAGGATTCCAAACCGACAACATGGCTTTTAATGCCGGGATTTGGACCTTGACTTGCATTAAGGTTGCAATCCTTCCGTACTTTTCTTCAAAGCGTACCTTGACACGATCGGAAGCGACCTCCATCTACTAGAGGACCCTCGAGGTTGTTCATTTTGACCTCTATTTTATCCAAATCCGGTGAAGGTAGCGAGCTAGCGGCGCCTCGAAAGCATCATTTTGGGAGAGTGCAGGACTATGAGCGGTCGGACCAAAGTTTAGCATTACGAACCTTTTACGCGATCGACTCGAGGATGCCATGATAAAAATGATGCCTATCCTTCTACAAACTCTTGGTTTGGTAATGCACTGAGAAGATTCGTTAGTAAGACAAATTAGGGTAATTTTGAATCATCTTGTTGTGGTGACACGTACACATTTATCAAAGTAGGAAAATGTGTAGGTGTTTGATAAATTCAAGATTACCCTCACAAAATGAGCGAAAGGAAATCAAAGAGAGCAAAGTAAGAGTAAACATGTCCCTTTTTGTCCTATAATAGGAGACTCACGATCTGGAGTAGCGCTACCTATTTGGATTAGTTCTATCTTATAAGGTAGTTTACTACGGCTTTCAACTATCGTGACGGTTTAGCTCAGGATCTAATTTTTCTAATAGCCACAGGTTCCCAAATTGCCCCTACTGTAAACAGTAGAGCCCCATTCTACCCCCATGATATTGTCGGGAAAATTCCACGGGTATCACGGTAAATAGAACGAGTTTCAATTTGAGCAGAAGCCTTCACGGATACTAACGGGGTAAAACCCACGGGTACCGCTACATGACCCCCTCCTACTTTCCTAAAATGGTAAGAAAGCCCGGGTTAGGACCATAGTGTGTGAGGACATTGTGTAAGTGTTCAGTGTGTGAAGGGACACCTTTACCTCTTCCCAATTCAGGGGGATTTTATTTTCCATTTTTTTCATTTTTCTTCCTTTTTGAAATGAAGAACACTGTGAGAAATAGAACATGCAAAACAAAATAGTTAGCGGCAGTAATAATTAACATATAAGACATCGCCGAGTGAGCCCATCTAACTATAATTTGATCGGACAAAAATTAAATCTAATTTTGGACCACTAGACCGGGGTTAAGTCGCTATTTCCCCAGTGGAGTCGCCAAGCTGTCGCAATGGGATTTTGCGGTCGCCCGGACGATCACTCACCGAAGTGGGAAAGAGTGAGGAGTCGCCACCTTAGTTTTGAGGGGAACTAAAGAAAACCATTTAAGAAGATAAATAAAGAATGAAACCACTTCAAGACAGAGATTCTAGGTTCGGGGTCCGTAAACGGGTGGGGAAGGTGTTAGGCACCCCACCTCGTCCCTTAATAAGGGTAGGTAGATTTAATTTTGCGTCCTTTATAAATTAGTTAGAAGGGCTCGGATGGGAATGTTAGTCCTTTTGGTAAAAGGAATGTTTGATTTTTCACTGATTAGGATCACCCAGATACATAAGTAAATGAGACAACCTTAGTGAATTACTTTTGCATGTTAATTTTACTTAAAAAGGAATGTTTTATTTAAAATTTAATTTAGGAGATCGGATAAGAACTCTCCCCCGATCCTCTTTTAGATATTCATTAAAATTTTGGTTGGGGATCGGATAAGGACTGTCTTAGATCCTATTAAATATTTATTAGAGATTTTAATTTGGGATCGGATAAGAACTCTCCTCAGACCTCTTTTAAGTATTCATTAAAATTTTAAGTGAGACAGGATAAGAACTCTCCTCCAATCTCTATTAAGCATTTATTAAAATTTTAGTGAGACCAGGATAAGAACTCTCCTCAGATCTCTTTTAAATATTTATTAAAAATTTTGAATTGAGGTCGGATAAGAACTCTCCTCCGACCTCTTTTAAGTATTTATTAAGATTTTAAGTGAGACCAGGATAAGAACTCTCCTCCGATCTCTTTTGGATTAGCGAGGAGCACGGAAGGGGCTTTGCCGATCTCGAATTTCAATTTCAGCTACATGTCACAAGAACCTAAAACTAAGGTTTCGGCATTCAAAAATCTGGAGGTTAGGTTTCTTGATACCCTATGACTAAATGGGTAATACTAAACTTGATTTACCGACCTTCCATGTAGTCATTTCACGCATACCTATTAATGTCCGATCATTACTGTCTAGTTTATTTTGGTTTTATTCCTCTTCATGGTATCTTGCGAATTCCCGTTCACGTCGACCTAATAGTTTGGCTATTTTCTGGACGTGTTATTCAACTTTCTCTTGTAAAAGAGGCCCTTAAGTTGCAGATACCTATATTTTGCACGACCACTTACACGCTACTAGGAGCTAAAAGCTCGTATTCGAAATAGCGAAAATTGTGAAATGATGGACCGATCACTAAAGAGATAATTCGAGAGTAACGTTCTTTGAGATTTTTTCTTAGAATAAACTTAGAGTAAACCGCGTGCGTAGAGAACAAAGAAAGTGCGAAAAGTAAGCGCAAATACTTAATAAAGCGATAATATGAACTCTTACCGTGAGGAGCCAAATATATTGAAATAAGCGAGGTGGTAAATAGTGATGAAGATGGCGGATTGATCGGCTGAGAGTTGATGTCTGTGAGGAGCCAAATGTATTGAAATAACTATGAGGTGGTAAATAGTGATGAAGATGGCGGATTAACCAGCACGAGAGTTGATGTCTGCGTGAAACCGAGAGATGCTTTAGCTAAAAGTTAGCAGGGTAAGAACCGGTGGAAGGAAGTTGAGCTTGAGCAGGAAGAAAAGAAAGCAAAGATGGCGAGTATGACCGGATAATGAACAAGCTGGAAATGTAGAGTTCGATATTCAAAATCTTTTCCAAGAAAACACTCCTGAAAACTAGTTTCAAAAGTCTTTTTGATCACTACAAAAGCAATGAGTAACAAAGCTGAATGAAGTTTGAGTTCCTCCACGATAATAGCGACCTCTTGTCTATATTTTTGTCCGCTTTTTCGTCCCTGAGCAGTTTTTTCATGCAGTATTTATAGGAATCGGGTGCTCCCCATGAAGGGTCGGGATTCATTTTGAGGAGATGGAGGGTCGGGATTTTGAAGTACATGATCGGATGTTCGGGAATTAAAGAGAATCAAAGCGAATGGTGAGATCGATTCTCAAAGTATTTGTCCTTTTCCTCTTTTAATCAAGCGGTCTTGAATCCTCTTGTCGGAACGATCGAGGGTGAGAGTGAAAAAGCAGCTGGTATTGTCATCTTCTCTTTTGATCCAAGGGTTCGGATTCATCCTTACAAGGAGATCAACGGTGGAGATTGGGATGTACTGGTGTCATGACATACCACGGCACTGTCGACGTGCGGGCGATTCTTAGGCGTGCGGTGGAGATCTCGTGCATCGCGCTTTAACTACCTCGGCTCACGATTACGGCGGCGGTTATTGGAATTTGTCTTATTCTTTTTGTCTTCCGATCCTCCCTAGCTCCTATTCCGATCTCTCATGCGATCTCCTATCTCGATCTCTTTTATCCCTTGATCGATCTGGATTCGGTCCAAGCATTAATTACATCTCGATTTTGAAGCGTCAAGCCGTTTTCCGCTCGACATTAAATGCCCATTTTCCCTATATATACCCTGTTGATAGTGGCATTTCCTTCATTCGATTTTCTCTCTTTCTCCTTGTTTCTTGGTTCTAGCTATTAGGGAAAGTTAGGCTACAAGCGTGGTTTTGATCCTCTTAGATGGAATTCCCTATTCCTCGTGAAAATTCTGATCCGGTGATTGGATGGTCCTAATTGGCGATGGTGAGAAGCTGGATTTGACCGATCCGTATTGCGGGCTTTGGTTGTACCGATCTCGAGTTGCTCAACCGAGTTCATTCGGCTTCTCATCACATTGAGTGTTCGACGGTTTGCTCCCACATTGGGTGTTAAACGGCAAGGATGAAGCATCCGATCGGCAATATCCTTGGGATCGATTATAAAGCGATCCTTAGATCACTGGGAGTATCCTTGGCATTAGTTATAAAGCGATCCATGGATCTCACAGGAGTATCCTTGGGATCGATTATAAAGCGATCCTTAGATCGACCTCTTGGATAGGATTTTTCACCGGTCTCTAGAGATCACAGAAATGATGTGATCCAATGTTAGTGTAATCCGATCTCTAGAGATCGCCCAAATGATGTAGTCTGTCAATGTAATCAGATCTCTAGAGATCACCCAAATGATGTAGTCTGTCCTTTATTGTAATCCGATCCCTAGAGATCGCCCAAATGATGTAATCCGATCTTTTTGCAAATAAAGACTTTATTTAGCAGTTATCATCTTATTATTTTTGCATTGATTATTTTCCGATCTCTAAGGTGGTTATCCGATCTGGTTCTTTACTTGAATGACACTTGACTAATCCTTTATTCAAAATATTTAACTTATTATGCCGATCTCCAATTAATCGATCTCTGAACATTCGGATATTTGAGAGAAGTGTCAGAACAGCTGTCGAGT
Organism: Hevea brasiliensis; assembly: GCF_030052815.1. Classification (NCBI taxonomy): domain Eukaryota; kingdom Viridiplantae; phylum Streptophyta; class Magnoliopsida; order Malpighiales; family Euphorbiaceae; genus Hevea; species Hevea brasiliensis. Next base: position 21,257,045 of record NC_079499.1, on the reverse strand, counting down.
CTCACCAATCGATGCGCCGCCTAGAACCTCGCGAGCATTAAATGCTCGGACTAGTATAAATAGGGGAGGGTTAGCCAGTTGTTCTCTCATTTCATTTTCAGTCTCCTGCTCATAGCTTCGAAGTTCTCTCATTTTCTCCAGTTTCTCCGACGCCGATTAGACTCTGGTAAGGACTTTGATCTTCTTTTTTGTTTAAGTTCTTTGTTTCTTTTGAAAATGAGCGGTGCCGAAGGTCAGAGAGCGGCGAGCCCTCCTTCCATTGAGTTCTCTTGGTCATCGTCTGATGAAGAAGAGGCAGTCGGGCCAAGCGCGCAACCTGGACCCCTTAGGGTCCCTGCTCCAGGTCGGGGTCGGGTCGTACCATTAAGGCGTACGCGCCCTTCTTTAAGGAGAGAGACCCTTCCTATAGACGAGCTTCCATCGGTTCTTCGGGAATCCGATCTGCAATCATTTGTTCAAGAATACAACATTTGTCCTGATTCATATGAGCTGATCAAGCGCCATGGCGATCTTCGTGTCGATCATTCTTTTGAAGAGGATGACATGGTCATGGTGTACGAAGAAACGATTAAAGGCGATCTGAGGTTTCCTCTAGCCGATTTCTATAAGGAGGTCCTAAAATTTCACCGAATATCCATTGTTCAAATCCACCCCAACTCGTGGTGGATCTTGGTTGCTTTCCGAGGTCTATGCCGAGCTAAGGGAATCAGACCTCTACTAAAGTGTTCGCCAAGCTGCCGGCTAACTCACCGAAAGGACGATGACCACTGGTTCTTTCAGGCGAAGCCTAATTGCGCGCTCTTTTCCGATCTGCCCTCGTCTCTTAAGAACTGGAAGAATCGTTTCTTCATTGTGAGGAGCAAAGATCCGAGCCGCTTTGAGGACTTCCCCCGCAGCTGGTGGTACCAGGGACCCTTGCTTCCGAACCATATTACCCTGAGCGAAGAGGAAAGTTTGATAGTGATGGATCTGAAGAGTGAGGCTGCCACTAAAAAGTATTCTTGTTTGGATTCGGTGACTGCCGAGCTGCACCATTGGACTGTTTCACCGCCATCGCCAAGACCGCGAACTTCCGCTCTCTAACCTCGGCATCGGTATTTTCTATATCTCAATTCTCACGACCTTAGTGATCTCACTAACCTTTTCTTTGTGCAGGTATGGCGGGTGGTGAGGGTTCAAGGAAACGGAAGAAGGAGAGAGAGATCTCCCGGAAGATAAAGGAGATAAAGCGTTCGGAACGACTCCAAACGCCCGGTCACGAACCTGGGGAGATACAAAGTGATCCTCCCCAACCTTCGGGTCCGCCGACCACTGAAGCTACCCGATCTCCTCCTAGATCGGAGGAGCGCCTCCGACTCTGCGGTTGTTCCAAGCGGGGAAGGGGGCCTTCTCAAGCTCAGGAGGACCTCTTCTCGGGCGCTCAAGTCTTGATCGATCGCTTGAGGAATAACCGATGTCAAGGAGAACTCGATTTCGCCAAAGTCCTGGGGTCTACCATCTTCTTTCAGGAGGATCGGGACAGGCTATCCCAGAATGGTCTCGACGACATATTGACTCGGACCATGAGCTTAAACGTGGAGTGTCTGGTGAACCAGACCATGATCCGGGAGAGGATTCAGCGCCTGGGTAAGGAGATCGGGAAGAAGAATCAGGAGGTGGATTCCCTCCGATCCCAACTCTCATCCGCCGGATTATATATCTCAAGTCGAGGGACGGGCAAAGCTCCATGAAGACCGGTTGGCGAGCAATCGTGCTTTGGATGAGAGGGACCGTGCTATTAAGGAAGTCCAGTGCTTCATGCCAACGAAGTTACTGTGTCGCTCAACTTATAGAGGAACTTGAGGCGAAGGATAAGGAGCTTAAGGAGAAAGATAAGGAGCTTAAGGAGAGGGATGAAGAGATGGTGACGGGAATAGCCGAGGCCTATGTGAAGGCTCACAAGGATCTCTTGGCCGCACTCCAGGAGCGTTACCCAGAAGAAGACTTTTCTTGGATGGCCGATGTGGCTCCTGAGGACAATGATGAAGACAGTGAGGATGAAGCCGAGGGTGAGAGGGAGAGGGAGTGATCCAAATGTAGATCAGGCTGGGGGTGATCCCCCAGCCGAATAACTTGTACAAATTATGACATGAAATGAAATGCCTTTTGTTCAATGAATGATTGTGATCGGAAAATTTTAAACCATTATTTGTCTGAGTATTTGATTGTATGAGCACAGCAAAACAAAAACTAAATGTGATTATTAATCTAAGTATGAGAGATCGGAAAGCACTTTGAACATGAGATCGGTAGGGAAGAAATGCTGAACAGAACTTGACCGAAAATTTAACTCGAACACTTAAGATCGGAATCGAACCAAAACTTTAGCTCTTAAACTTTCGGAAAGGAGGTCGGCAATAAAACTGGTAGGAAAAGATCTAGTGCCCGTTCATTTTATTCATCAACAGAGATCAGGAATATTCTTGACAGGTCCGGAAATCCGACATCGGGTTTGAGAGGTCGGTAAAATGATTTTGAGAGATCGGCGAGGCTTTAATGAATGTGAGGACTTAGCATTGATTCAATTCTCTGTGAGGAGAGATCGGAAATGTGACCGCCTATCAAAGAGGGACTGGAAACGTGATTAGCTGTTCAAAAAAAAAGATTTTTTTATTGATTCTAGGGATCGGCCAAAATATGGTGTCGACACATACAATAAAAAGAAGGATGCAAATCATTTTTTGCTTCAACTTGCAAAGATGAATTTCAACATGGTTCAATCTATACTCCAAAGAGATCTTAAAGACATGTCCAAGTATGCCTAAAATACCTACTTAATGTAATATAAATTCTCTAAAGAAATAGTAATTAATTTCAGTAATTTATCTTTGGGATTAGGTGGAGGAAAAATAAGGGACTAACAGGCAAGTTGAGTTCAGTAGAGATAGACTGATGGAATGCTTCCTCTAGACGGTTGGAATGGCCTTTGAGCCTCACTTAAGTTCTTGTCGTAAAGGGCTAACAAAAGTAACCTCGTTTATAACCACCATTGATGATGTATATGATGTTTATGGCACTTGGATGAATTGGAGTTATTTACAGATGCTGTCGAAAGTTACGAATTGAATGAACGTGTATATAAGTATATGATTACGTTTCATAAAAATAAAATTTATATGCTAATTTTACGGAGATTACAAAACTTTTTTTTTGTGATGTAATCATTAAATTATAAATTTATTGCAAATTATAAAATAGTTTACTTAATTTTTAGAATAAGTTCACCAGAAAACTTGATACGATATGTGACTCACAACATGACTTTGATATTAGGGTAATTAGAAGAGATGAAATATGTACCTTGTCATCTATTAATCTTTATTTTGCATTATTAATTATATATAGATTTATAAAAATTCTAAACTATTCAATTTCATATCAGATGGGATGTCAACGCCGTGAAAGATCTTCCAGAGCATATGAAGTTTTGTTTCTTAGCTCTACACAACATTGTCAATGAGATAGCTTATGACACTCTCGTAGAACATGGAGAATACATCCTTCCTTACCTGACAAAATCAGTAAGTTCCTCCGATTATTATTCCCTTATCTAGATCTGATTTGTTATGCATTCAAGATACAAACATGTAGGATTTATATCTATATGGATTCTTCCATCTTGTTTCTTGAATTTCTATAATGAATTGGATTTAGATAAGCGTTTCATGTAGAATTAACAATAGATAATTTCAAATTTCAGTGGGCTGATTTATGGAAAGCATTCTTGCAAGAAGAAAAGTGGAGCCACAAAAAATCCATACCATCATTTGATGAATATATTGAAAATGGATGGCGATCTGTATCAGGAGCTGTTATACTTAAGCATGCCTATTTTATGCTGGATCAAGACATCACAAAGGAAGCACTTGATTCCTTGGTAAACTACCATGAACTATTAAAATGGCCATCAGTTATTCTCCGACTTTGCAATGATTTGGGAACTTCATCGGTATGTACATATAGTATATTTCTTATACTGACAAATTTTGTTTAGCATATAGAATGGACAATGGATTCTTTATTTGTGATTTTCCAGGATGAGTTAGCTAGAGGTGAAACTGCAAATTCAATTTCGTGCTATATGTATGAAACTGGAGTTTCAGAGGAGCAGGCACGTAAACACATAAATAAATTGATAGATAATGCTTAGAAGAAGATGAACAAATATTATCAAATTGGGAAGACTCCTTTCGCAAAACCTTTCATTGAAGCATCTATTAATCTTGCTAGGATTTCCCAATGCACATACCAACATGGAGATGGACATGGAGCTCCTGATAGCAGATCAAAGAAAAGAGTTTTGTGGTTGATAATTGAGCCAATTTCAATCTGTGAAAGCTAAAATAGAGTTTGTACAGTACTTAGCCAATCATATTTTTTTAGCCATCAACTCAAAATGCTCTACTATATTATAAATTATAGAAATAAAAGGAATTTCATTTTTTTTAATTGATCCATCACATACATCAATAAGCCTAACAAGGCCTGCAAAAATTGCTACATGTGTTAATTGCTGCCAAACATAGCAATAGTGATGAAATTAATTGCAGCCAACAGAATACAAAAGAGCAAAATGCAACAACATAACCTACATCTATTTATATTCTTGTACAAAAGAGAAAATTCTAATTAAATTTCCCGCCCTTTCTTGCTTCATGCTTCTTATTCTTTCAATCTTTGTAACAAACTGTTTCTTAAGTCTTGTCTGTATGCACCGTTTCACTTAATTGCAATGCAGTGTTTTACATCGTCTTCTTCAGCTCAACATGCTAGCTGGCGGGAAGAGCATTTAAACAAATTACAGTTGCCTCTGTTATAAGATCCCCTTTCAAGCTGTAGCTTGGGAAGGAGAAACCAACCCAGCTTGGACACAAAAAATGGACACAGAGGAGACACTTGGTCACGACTTGACTGTGAGATCTTCGTATTTCCAGCAGCTAATGGAAGCACATCTTGACTTGACTGCAATTCATGATGACTGGATTGAGGCACAGAAGCTTATAGCTTTCCATTTTTCTCTCAAAGAAAATATATAGAATTAAGGGTTTTACTTAAGGGCTTTTCCTATTAAAATTTGGATATAAAATTTAAGTGTTAAATAAAAATTCTTTGATAGTTCAAAACTAAAAACATTTGAATAAAATAGCAAAATATACAAAATTTTAAAATTTTTTTGCTAATTCACCAAAAGGATTAAGATGTTAATTTTTAAAAGTAATTTTAGTTAATTTAAAATTTAAATTTAAATTGATTAGATAAATTTATATTAATTCTAATTGAATCAAATACATTTAAGTGGAAATGAACCTAAATTGAATCAATTTTTTTATTGTTAGTATTTTTTAAATGATTAGATACCATGTTGTATCCTCAAATTGCTGCATCATTTTCATTCTCCAATACATGCCAACATAAATTTAATTAAAAACAAAACGATTGTGATTAGGGGATTAACTCTCTATTTGATATAAATTAATGGAGATAGTAATATTATTTTGTACATAAAAATTAAGTTATTTTACTATAATATCTTTTAGAGTATTTTTATAGGAGAATGTAAAATTTTGAAATTTAAAATTTAAATTATGTCTGTTACATTTATTATAACTATAAATTTTAATATAAATTACCATAATTACTTGAATTGAAGCAGATTAAAGCAATCAATTTAACCAGTTTAACAGAAGTTTGACCTGGTTTGACTACTCGATGAAAGAAAGTCCACTTGCAACTAACGCTTCAGGGAATTGAACATTAAACTTCAATAAGATTTTCCACAACAACATCCAAATGAGCCTACAACACCTTTTGTGTTAGTTTTACAATAATATATGTATATATATAAACAACATCAATTACATTAACATATAAAATTATTTCTTTCACTAAATTATTTTATACTAGTTTTTATAATAACGTGTAGTGCACGTTGATTTACTTGTTATATAAACTCATGATTGAAATTTTTTTAAATAATTTTTTTCAATTTTTCGTTTGTGATAATAATCAACTAAATTTAGTTATTTATTAGTATAATTGTATTTTACTTCTAATTAAAGTTGGTTTAAAAATTATAAGAAAATAAAATTAATAAGTTATATTGCCTTAATCGATTAAAATATTATAAATAAAACGAATGAAATAAAATTTTTAATATATATTATTTTAGTGATTAAAATATTATAAATAGAATACCATAAATGTGGTATGGGAATATGAATATTTTGATTTTATAATTAAAATTTATCATTTACTAAAAGATATTTTCAAAAAAATTTTAATTTTTTAAAATTTTGTAGGCCCCGTAAGTTATAATGAGCTTAGTTTTGATGATAACAAAACTTAATGAAAAATACATTAACTCTTTGTGCATAAGTTTTTGAAGTGATTTTATAGGTTATGATATGCAAAGACATTGATGGAAGGTCTATTCTATTAACATGACTGAGATAAAAGGAGATTGTTATCTTGTATACCACAAGACGAATCAAAGTCCATGAATAATTAGGATAGAAATTAAGTTCTTAGGTCTATTGTACAAGATTAGAGAGATTATGCCATTTAAGACCTAAAATCAAATTTGTTTTTAGATTCAAGAGTTTAAAAAGTGTTTTTACATCATTTCTAAGGTTTTTGAATGGTCAAAATAAATTTTACAACCTTCCTTCAAAAACTCAAAATTTCAAAATTTAAATCAGACAGTAGCGAAATTAGTTAACTTGTTGCGAAAATTAGTTAACTAGTTTTGTTGTTTAAAATTTTCTGTCTTACAAAACTAGTTAACCAGTGAAAATTTTAGTTAACTATTTTCATGCTCTGACCTTATACAACTCTGCTGCATGACTTTTAAAGAAGTAACGGCTAGTTTTTTAAAAATTAAAGAGCCATTAGACACACTCTTTAGCAGACGTTTTAGAAATGGAAAGCACCTATAAAACACATCATTTACTACAATTTTACCTAATGAAAGTGTTCCTATTCATTAAGAATTTATTGTGCTATTTTTAAAGTTTTCATTGAAATACTCTTAAGCTTGAGTGACAAATCTTCTCTCTCAATCTTTTAGCATTAAATTCTATATCTGAGAGTTATTGAGAGTGATTTCATCTATACCAAAACCTATTTAAGGTTGTGTCAATGTAAGGACACACTTGTGGAAGGTCTTCAATGTCACACCCTACCCCTCTGTAAGACGTAACATGATCCCGTAGTATACCTAATGAATTATCAACTTCGCCTACTGATAACCCATTAAATACACTACAAGAGATTTTCAAAACTTTTCTTACTTCTTTTACAGTGGTGAGCACTATTTACAGGTGTTAAAAACCTTTTTGAACTGAAGTGAATTAGCTAACACAATTAGACTATTAGTAATTTCTGTAAAAATTTTGGCAGAGTGCCCTCTGTAATTTGGATAAAACAGTTCTTCAAAAACCTGTAAAAAAAACACTTCAATATTTTCCTCAGTCTCAAACTCCAACAAAATTCAACACAATATGTTTTTCAACTCAATCCACAATAATTTTTGAAAGGCTGAGATAAAGAAATACAGCACAAATTTTACAAGCCAAAATATCTCATAATTTACTTTACAACTTCAATGTATAATTTTAATTTACAACTGCTCAAAACCAAGAACAATATGTACATACACTGGTCATACATTACAGTACAAAATGCAAAATGTGGTACACTCATTATACCCGATAATCTCTCGCTGGATGTACTAGCAGCCTAATCTGCTGCCCTGTCCGTCTGTCTACCTGCGACAGCGATGAAAAGCTATCGCTGAGACAATATCTCAGTGGTGCACAACATTAACCAAATACAACTTTAAATCACAATTCATAAATCATATAAATGATGGATACGTAAAATCATAGTTAAATTCAAGACAATTAATGTCATAAGGAATTTAACACAATATCACAATAAATCTCAGAAATCAAAACATAGTTAAATTCAAAAGACAGTGAATATCAATAAGAATTTAAATTCATTTCACAATCTCACAATACATATCAATAAATCACACACAACTTAATCATGTTCCAAAGTTCAATTCGTCCCAAAAGCCGATGGCTAATGAGGTATTCAATTCATCCCAGAAGTCGATGGCTAATGAGGAATAACATAGCTAGCTAGCAAAAATATGAGTACTCATTCTATTCGTCCTCAACAGGCACACACCTCAACACTTCAGCCAGAGAGGGAATTTAATTCGTCCCACTAGACAAACTAGCGAGGAATACAATCAATATACATGATAGCTGTGGTTTCAAATCATTTCCAATGCTTTTCAATCAATAAGTATCCATCAATATCATTCAAACAATTTTTTCATAGTTTCAAACCATATACAATGCTTTTCAAGAAATAAATATTCATTCAAACACATTTCCACAATTTAAAACAATAATGTACAAATAGTCATAATTCATTTTAATTGAAAAATTCAAAAGAAATAGCTGTTGTGCACAAACCCTGATAACTGTCTCCTGGTCTTGACTCAGTGTTTCCTTCCCTTTTCCTGAGTCTTTGCTAACTGAGAAACACAATTTGAAGTGTTTCAGTACTCAATTAAACTGTCTCTAACGATAATGCTTGATAAGTAATTCATTGAATGCTATTATTTACTTAATCAACCTAATATGTCGACCCTCGGTGCATTCTAGGTAATTTAAGTTTTAATGTTACTAATATGTCACATTCGATAGTCTTTTAGGATTGGTACATGTTACCAAATTTATTTCTATGTATTTTGCGTTTTCTTGCAATTTCCTGAATTCCGAGATACTAGTTTGACCTAGCTGGACGACCTAGTTCCCTCGATTTTCGAGTTTTGGTCAAAACTAAAAACTTATAGATCTATGTCTTATTGCACGCGGGGCAAAATTTCAGGTCATTCTGAGTTATGTAGACCGAGTTATGGTCATTTTACTATTGCTGGTCAAATTACACCAAAATTGGTCACTTTAGGTCATTTTAGGTCAATTTTGGTTCGGTTAGTTTTTGGACCCAAACTTGTGCAAGCTGTTTGACTTGCTTATGGTCATTTCTGGGCTTTGGTGTCGTCATAAGACTTGTATATATAGGTCTTAACTATTCATGGTCAAAATTTCAGGTCAATTGGACCTGTTTTGAGTGAGTTATGGCCTAAACACTAACTGCTGCCCAAATGGTCAATTTTCAGGCCTTATTTGCACTTAATCCGGATTTGGTCATTTTTCAAGCTACCTTGCATGCAGAATTTTGGCAAGCTTCCTTCATGAAAGTTGGCACATTTTGTGCCTAGTTTCACCTTCAATTGGTCTCATACCAATTGGAGCCACACACTTAAAGTTCTACGCCTAAAACTCAAACTGCCTTATTGCATTTCTTTCATACACATCAAGGATCACTTTTAACACTTACCAAACTCAACATTCAAGCCAATTCTGGTTGTACCATAACCTAAACATAATTCACAACATATTATAGGTCATTTTCGCAGCTTACAATTACATTCAATGTGCACCATTTAGTACAGAAATTTTCAAACCCAATTTACAACAATTCAATCACCTAACCATAACACTTTTACATGTCCAACCTCACACCATCACTCACATACCCAAACTGCCATAATAACCAACACAATTCAACATTAATATTCCATAATCCAAACATGAAATAACATCCTTATGGTTCACCAAACCAGGCTGCCGTTTCATGCATTACATTCCTATAATTTCCAAGCATTCAAATTTCAATACACATTCACATATACTAAGTATACATCACTCAAATAATTTCCTACATAATATACATTTAATTAATCCTTTAATTCACCATTTACAAGAAAAAAATAAACTGTTTTCAAGGTGTTTCCATGGCTGCCAAAAGTACACTTTCCCCTTTAAACATCAAACCTCAAAAATTTCTCCATAAATCAAACACCCATAACATCCTTACAAACTTTAACAAAACAATAATAAAAAATACAAACTTACCTATTGATGAGGCTTGTTAAATCTTCCCCAAACTCCCTTAAATTTAGTATCTACTTCTTCCTTATGAGGTGGGGATCAAGATTAGTGAAATGACTTTGGTGTTTGGAGGTGGAATGGAGGAGGTTATGAAGCTCTCTCAAGTTTCAGCTATGGAGGTTTGGATGGGTTTCATTTTGGCAATGGTGGTTTTAAAAGGTTGAAGATGAAGTGTGAGTGGAAGTAACCTGCCCACTTAGTGTTTATTTAATCCCTATAGTGCTCCACTCACCCATTTTTAATTATATTATATGTTTAAGTGCTAATTACTCAAATTATATTCCACTTTTGGCTATTTACATTAGGTACCCCTAATTTAATTTTTCATGACATTTTCCAAATATAATATCATGTATTTCCAATGGACATTTAGGTCAAAAGGCAACTCGGGATGTCAAATGACCACAATGCCCCTGTTCGTGTTACATTCCCGATTTTTCGGTAACACCGGGTTTTGTCCGTTTTTCGATTTCTCACTTTTCTTTGTACTAATTATTTAATTTTCATTTAATATTTCTAATGGTATTTGTATTTCAATAGATGTCTATTTAAGTCCTAAAAATATTTTTTCCAGGGTTCCCCGCGGTCCAAGGCTAGCCAACGGTCCACGCCGTGACTTCCCGGTGCGGTCACCCATCGCTAAGGTTCTCAGCTCGCTTAACTTGGTTACATTTCTTTGCTATTATTTTTCCTTTATTTTTCTTGTATTTTCTTTTCTTGTATTTCATTATTTTATGTCTCCTCACTCATATCGAAGTGTAGTTCTAGGCATCCTAGCTGTCCGGACAACACTGGTCACTGGAACAGTAGAACGCACTACCGAACATAGGGGTGTTACAATTCTCCCCCCCTTAAATAAATTTCGTCTCGAAATTTTACCTGGCATTAGTCTCTGAATAGTTGTGGGTGCTGTCTCCTCATATCCTCTTCACGTTCCCAAGTAGCTTCCTGGCCTGAATGATTGTTCCACAGCACTTTAACCAGGTGTATCTATTTGTTCCTCAGCTGCTTCACCTCATAAGCCAGAATTTCTATGGGTTCTTCCTCATATGAGAGGTCTGGATTTACTTCAATCTCTTCAACTGATAGTACATAAGATGGGTCTGATATGTACCTCCTTAACATGGACACATGGAAGACACTGTGTATCCTTGCTAACTCCGGAGGTAATGCCAACTGATATGCCAAAGGACCCACTCTTTCCAGAACTTCATATGGTCCGATGAAACGAGGACTCAGTTTCCCCTTTCTGCCAAATCTCATAATCCTCTTCCAAGGAGAAACTTTGAGGAATACTTTATCACCCACTGCATATTCAATATCTCTTCTCTTCAGATCAACATAGGACTTTTGACGGTCTGATGCAGCCTTGAGTCTATCTCTGATCAATCTGATCTTTTCCTCTGTCTGCTGAACAATTTCTGGCCCAATCATCTTCCTTTCACCTACTTCATCCCAACATAAGGGAGTTCTGCACTTTCTGCCATACAAAGCTTCATATGGAGGCATCCCAATGCTTGATTGGTAGCTGTTATTATAAGCAAACTCAATCAAAGGCAAGTGTGTATCCCAACTACCTTCAAATTCAATCACACAAGCCCGTAGCATGTCCTCCAATATCTAAATTACCCTTTCAGACTGGCCATCTGTCTATGGGTGGAATGCTGTGCTAAAGTTCAATCTAGTTCCTAGGGCTCTCTGAAGACTACCCCAGAATCTAGAAGTGAACCTAGGATCTCTGTCAGACACAATTGATACTGGTACTCCATGCAATTTTACAATCTCATATATGTACAATCTGGCCAATCTTTCCAGGCTATAATCCATCCGAACTGGCAAAAAGTGAGCAGACTTGGTCAATCTGTCAACTATAATCCATACTGCATCATGACCACTCTGTGTCCTTGGGAGTCCTGTAACAAAATCCATAGTTATTCCTTCCCATTTCCACTCTGGTACTGACAAAGGATGTAACAAACCAGCTAGAACTTGATGTTCTGCCTTTACTTGCTGACAAGTTAGGCATTTGGAAACAAATTCAGCTATATCTCTCTTCATACTCATCCACCAGTAATGCTCTTTCAGCGCTCTGTACATTTTAGTTCCACCAGGGTGTATAGCAAATGGAGACTCATGTGCTTCCTTCATAATGATCTGTCTCAATTCCACATCACTAGGAACACACATTCTGCCCTGATGTAGCAATAAACCATCATCTTTCATAGAAAATTCAGGTTTCTTGCCCTGCTGGACTTTTTACAGTAGCTTCTGATATTTATCATCATTCTGAGCAGCCATTCTGATCTAATCAATCAACACTGGCTGTACATGCCATGCAACTATTGTCTGTCCCTCATCATCAATCTTTAAACTGGCATGCTGTGCTTTCAATTCATATACCATGGACAAAGGAGAAACTCTGAGACTTACCATAGTCTTGCGACTTAAGGCGTCAGCCACCACATTTGCTTTCCCTGGCTGATAGTCTATTAAGCAATCATAATCTTTAATCAGTTCTAACCATCTCCTCTACCTCAAATTCAATTCCTTTTGGGTGCCCAAATACTTCAAGTTCTTGTGATCTGTGTAAATGTAGCATTTCTCCCCATACAAATAGTGTCTCCAGATCTTCAGAGCAAAAACAATAGCTGCTAGCTCCAGATCATGTGTTGGGTAGTTCCTCTCATGCGGTTTCAGCTGGCGTGATGCATAAGCAATGACATTCCGATCTTACATCAGTACACAGCCTAACCCATTGTGAGAAGCATCACTATAAACTGTGTATTCTTTACCCGGTGTAGGTAAAGTGAGGACTGGAGCTTCAGTTAAACACCTCTTCAACTCATCAAAACTTTGCTGGCATTTATCTGTCCACTGAAATTTCACATCTTTTCGAAGCAGCTTGGTCAGTGGAGAAGATAAAATAGAAAACCCCTTCACAAACTGACGGTAATATCCAGCTAAACCTAAAATCGCGAATTCTCGTGATGTTCTGGCGATTTCCAATTAAGGATAGCTTCTATCTTGCTGGAATCTACCTTGATCCCTTCAGCTGACACAACATGTCCCAAAAAGGAGATTTCTTTCAGCCAAAATTCACATTTTGACAATTTGGAGTATAGCTGTTTCTCCCTTAAAGTCTGCAGTACAATCTGCAGATGTCTGTCATGCTCCTCTGCATTCCTCGAATATATCAAAATGTCATCAATAAACACCACCACAAATTGATCGAGATATGGTCTGAAGATAGTGTTCATCAGATCCATAAAAGCAGCTGGAGCATTTGTTAACCCGAATGGCATTACTAGAAACTCATAGTGGCCATACCGAGTTCTGAAAGCAGTTTTTGGAATACTCTGCTCTTGCACCTTCAACTGATAATAACCAGATCGCAAATCAATTTTGGAGAATATAGCTGCACCTTTCAACTGATCAAACAGATCATCAATGCGTGGCAATGGATATCTATTCTTTATTGTCACCTTATTCAGTAATCAATACATAAGCGGAGAGTACCATCCTTCTTCTTAACAAACAACACTGGTGCTCCCCAAGGTGACACACTAGGGCGGATAAAGCCCTTTTCAAGTAGTTCTTGCAACTGTATCTTCAACTCCTTCAACTCTGCTGGTGCCATTCTGTACGGTGTTATGGAGATTGGATCCACACTAGGCATAACATTAATTTCAAACTGCACTTCTCTTTCCAGAGGTAATCCTGGCAATTCATCAGGAAATACATCTGGAAAGTCATATACTGTAGGAATGTCCTTCAATGCTGGACTCCCCACTTGGGTGTCTACTACATGTGCCAAGTATGCTTCACACCCCTTTCTGATCATTTTTCTGGCTAGTGCAGCCGAAATGATGTTTGATGGCAATAGCTGCCTCTCCCCATGTATTACCACATCACTGTACTGAGGGAGACCGAAAGTGACTGTCTTCAGCCTACAGTCAATCATGGCATGATGCCTGGCTAACCAATCCATGCCCAAGATGATATCATAATCTCTGAAGGGCATTTCAATGAAATCAGACAGAAAAGTGTATCCTTGGATCACCAAAGGACAATCTCTATACATTCTATTAAACCTGACCTCCTGTCCTAGCAGACTTGTTACTAGCACCTCAAAGTCCATTTTTGTAAATGGAACAGCAATGCAATCAATGATGCTAGCACTCACATAAGAATGGGTAGAACCCGGATCAAATAACACAAACACATCTTGATTAAAAGTTGAGAAGGTACCAGCCACAACATCAGATGTCTCGGCCTCTTCCCTCTGTCTCATTGCATAGATTCTGACTGAAGCACTGTCTTGCTTTGAATGTTTCACTGTGCCTTGGCTGCCTGCTGGGCTACCTCTACCCCTGTCTCTACCTCTGCTGGGTGGTTGTGAACTTCTGGTGACAGGGCTTTGAACTGACCCTTCTGTAGTAGTAGGAGGTGGTCCAACTCTGCGACTACTGGTGCAGTCCTTGGCAAAGTGTCCTGTGCCTCCACAGTTATAACAGGCTCCAATAGCCTTGTAGCATATCCCACCATGATTTCTTCCACAGGTTTCACATTGGCGGGGAGGGTAGGAACCTCTGGTACTCTGCTGACCAGATAGAGGAGGTTTCTGTCATGAATATCTTCCTCTACCAGACTTCTTGCCACCTCTGTTGTGTTCCCCATGATTCTTACTCTTTCCAGTAGGACCACTGGAACTCTGTTCTACAGATTTTCCCTCTTTCTCTGTCTTCTCTGATTTCTTTTTCTTAGGAGCAGCTTCAGACTCAATTCTTTCCAACTCTAGGGCTTGAGAAACAAGTTCAGAGAAGTTAGTGTGTTTGAATCTGACTACTTATAATCTGATACTGGGCTTCAAGCCGGTTTCAAACCTCTTGCATCTCTCCCTGCTGGTAGAAAGTAGACTCACTGCATAATGGCTCAGGGGAGAAAATTCTCTTTCATACTTAGCCACTGATCTACTCCCCTGTTTCAGACTTAGGAACTCTTGTAGCTTTTGGTCTACATAAGCATCAGGGACATATTTTTGTCTGAATTCCCTGAGAAAGTCATTCCATGTTAGCACTGTAGGTTCTACCAGACTGTGGGGAATGGTTTTCCACCAGTCATAAGCATCCCCCTGTAGCAAAGATACTGAGTATTCAAATCTGAGATCCTCTGTACAATGTAACTTCTTGAATACCCTATCCATCCTCTCTAACCATTATTCTGCCTCTAGAGGATCTACTGTCCCCTTGAACTATGTAGCTCCATATTTCATCAATTTGTCATACTGCCTCGCAGAAGACTGTGGTTGCACCACTGGTGTCTGTATTGGGACTTGAGTAGGCACATTACCAGCCATTTGTTGGAACATTGTAGCCATCCGCTAGCGAATCGAAAGCAGAAATCGCAGATCTTGCAGTGGTCTTCTTGAACCACTGACATTGTATAGGCTTGGGACATCCCCTTGCACCTCAGCCTCTATAGATTAATCGACTGAACGATCACCCTCTTCCATGGTCAATGCGAGGATCTTAGACCTCCTGAACAATTAACACAAGGAGATTTCCTCCCGTTAGTGCATATTTATAATGTAATGTACTGTATGTATCAAACAATGATATTGAGCAGTTGTACTATGAAGAAAGAATATTCAAGTAACAAGTGAAAATAGAATTTAAAAACTAACTCTGATACCACTAAAACATGTCACACCCTACCCCTCTGTAAGGCGTAACATGATCCCATAGTATACCTAATGAATTACCAACTTCGCCTACTGATAACCCATTAAATACACTACAAGGGATTTTCAAAACTTTTCTTACTTCTTTTACAGTGGTGAGCACTATTTACAGGTGTTAAAAACCTTTTTGAACTGAAGTGAATTAGCTAACACAATTAGACTATTAGTAATTTCTGTAAAAATTTTGGCAGAGTGCCCTCTGTAATTTGGATAAAATAGTTCTTCAAAAACCTGTAAAAAAAACACTTCAATATTTTCCTCAATCTCAAACTCCAACAAAATTCAACACAATATGTTTTTCAACTCAATCCACAATAATTTTTCAAAGGCTGAGATAAAGAAATACAGTACAAATTTTACAAGCCAAAATATCTCATAATTTACTTTACAACTTCAATGTACAATTTTAATTTACAACTGCTCAAAATCAAGAACAATATATACATACAGTGGTCATACATTACAGTACAAAATGCAAATTGTGGTATACTCATTATACCCGATAATCTCTCACTGGATGTACTAGCAGCCTAATCTGCTGCCTTGTCCGTCTGTCTACCTGCGACAGCAATGAAAAGCTATCGCTGAGACAATGTCTCAGTGGTGCACAACATTAACCAAATACAACTTTAAATCACAATTCATAAATCATATAAATGATGGATACATAAAATCATAGTTAAATTCAAGACGATTAATGTCATAAGGAATTTAACACAATATCACAATAAATCTCAGAAATCAAAACATAGTTAAATTCAAAAGACAATGAATATCAATAAGAATTTAAATTCATTTCACAATCTCACAATACATATCAATAAATCACACACAGCTTAATCATGTTCCAAAGTTCAATTCGTCCCAAAAGCCGATGGATAATGAGGTATTCAATTTGTCCCAGAAGCCGATAGCTAATGAGGAATAACATAGCTAGCTAGCAAAAATATGAGTACTCATTCTATTCGTCCTTAACAGGCACACACCTCAATACTTCAGCCAGAGAGGGAATTCAATTCGTCCCACAAGACAAACTAACGAGGAATACAATCAATATACATGATAACTGTGGTTTCAAATCATTTCCAATGCTTTTCAATCAATAAGTATCCATCAATATCATTCAAACAATTTTTTCACAGTTTCAAACCATATACAATGCTTTTCAAGCAATAAATATTCATTCAAACACATTTCCACAATTTAAAACAATAATGTACAAATAGTCATAATTCATTTTAATTGAAAAATTCAAAAGAAATAGCTGTTGTGCACAAACCTCTGATAACTGTCTCCTGGTCTTGACTCAGTGTTTCCTTCCCTTTCCCTGAGTCTTTGCTAACTGAGAAACACAATTTGAAGTGTTTCAGTACTCAATTAAACTGTCTCTAACGATAATGCTTGATAAGTAATTCATTGAATGCTATTATTTTCTTAACCAACCTAATATGTCGACCCTCGGTGCATTCTAGGTAATTTAAGTTTTAATGTTACTAATATGTTACATTCGATAGTCTTTTAGGGTTTGTACATGTTACCAAATTCATTTCTATGTATTTTGCGTTTTCTTGCAATTTCCTGGATTCCGAGATACTAGTTTGACCTAGCCGGACGACCTAGTTCCCTCGGTTTTCGGGTTTCGGTCAAAACTACAAACTTGTAGATCTATGTCTTATTGCATGTGGGGAAAAATTTCAGGTCATTCTGAGTTATGTAGACCGAGTTATGGTCATTTTACTATTGCTGGTCAAATTGCACCAAAATTGGTCACTTTAGGTCATTTTAGGTCAATTTTGGTTCGGTCAGTTTTTGGACCCGAATTTGTGAAAGCTGTTTGACTTGCTTATGGTCATTTCTGGGCTTTGGTGTCTTCATAATACTTATATATATAGGTCTTAACTATTCATGGTCAAAATTTTAGGTCAATTGGACCTGTTTTGAGTGAGTTATGGCCTAAACACTAACTGCTGCCCAAATGGTCAATTTTCAGGCCTTATTTGCACTTAATCCGGATTTGGTCATTTTTCAAGCTACCTTGCATGCAGAATTTTGGCAAGCTTCCTTCATGAAAGTTGGTACATTTTGTGCCTAGTTTCACCTCCAATTGGTCTCATACCAATTGGAGCCACACACTTAAAGTTCTACGCCTAAAACTCAAACTGCCTTATTGCATTTCTTTCATACACATCAAGGATCACTTTTAACACTTACCAAACTCAACATTCAAGCCAATTCTGGTTGTACCATAACTTAAACATAATTCACAACATATTATAGGTCATTTTGGCAGCTTACAATTACATTCAATGTGCACCATTTAGTACAGAATTTTTCAAACCCAATTTATAACAATTCAATCACCTAACCATAACACTTTTACATGTCCAACCTCACACCATCACACACATACCCAAACTGCCATAATAACCAACACAATTCAACATTAATATTCCATAATCCAAACATGAAATAACATCCTTATGGTTCACCAAACCAGGCCGCCATTTCATGCATTACATTCCCATAATTTCCAAGCATTCAAATTTCAATACACATTCACATATACTAAGTATACATCACTCAAATAATTTCCTACACAATATACATTTAATTAATCCTTTAATTCACCATTTACAAGAAAAAAATAAACTGTCTTCAAGGTGTTTCCATGGCTGCCAAAAGTACACTTCCCCCTTTAAACATCAAACCTCAAAAATTTCTCCATAAATCAAACACCCATAACATCCTTACAAACTTTAACAAAACAACAATTAAAAATACAAACTTACCTATTGATGAGGCTTGTTAAATCTTCCCCAAACTCCCTTAAATTTAGTATCTACTTCTTCCTTATGAGGTGGGGATCAAGATTAGTGAAATGACTTTGGTGTTTGGAGGTGGAATGGAGGAGGTTATGAAGCTCTCTCAAGTTTCAGCTATGGAGGTTTGGATGGGTTTCATTTCGGCAATGGTGGTTTTGAAAGGTTGAAGATGAAGTGCGAGTGGAAGTAACCTGCCCACTTAGCGTTTATTTAATCCCCATAGTGCTCCACTCACCCATTTTTAATTATATTATATGTTTAAGTGCTAATTACTCAAATTATATTCCACTTTTGGCTATTTATATTAGGTACCCCTAATTTAATTTTTCATGACATTTTCCAAATATAATATCATGTATTTTCAATGGACATTTAGGTCAAAAGATAACTCGGGATGTCAAATGACCACAATGCCCCTGTTCGGGTTGCATTCCTGATTTTTTAGTAACACCAAGTTTTGCCCGTTTTTCGATTTCTCACTTTTCTTTGTACTAATTATTTAATTTTCATTTAATATTTCTAATGGTATTTGTATTTCAATAGGTGTCTATTTAAGTCCTAAAAATATTTTCCAAGGTTCCCCGCAGTCCAGGGCTAGCCAACGGTCCACGCCGTGACTTTTCGGTGTGGTCACCCATCGCTAGCGTTCTCAGCTCGCTTAACTTGGTTACATTTCTTTGCTATTATTTTTCCTTTGTTTTTCTTGTATTTTCTTTTCTTGTATTTCATTATTTTATGTCTCCTCACTCATATCGAAGTGTAGTTCTAGGCATCCTAGCTGTCCGGACAACACTGGTCACTGGAACAGTAGAACGCACTACCAAATATATGGGTATTACATTCAAGCACCTTGTGAAGCTTGTGGAAGGTTTTCAAGCACCTTGTGAAGCTTGTGGTCTTTTGTGGGAAGTAAAGACATTGTAAAGGTTCTCAAGCACCTGGGAAGCTTACTAAGATTGTAAAGACTTTAAGTCTTGCCTGTTGAAAAAGATCAAATAGTAGAGTGACTCTCAAAGTGGGACTTTAGCAAGAGTGGATGTAGGCTAAGAGAGCCAAACCACTATAAACGTTGTGTTTGATTCTCTTCTTCCCTTAACTCTTTAATTTTCAGCACTTTGTTTCTCTGATTATATATTGAATGTGTTGAGAATTTATTTTGTTGAGTTAAAACTGAGCTTAGATAATTAAACCTGCAAATTCTGATTTATATGTGAAAAGATACACTTGATATTAAGTGATTATTTTGTGTATGAGCTGATATTTGTGAATAACTTGTTTGATCACTTAAATTACATCTTAAAAATAGAGTTATACACATAAATAGAAGTGCAAAACCACAATTTTTCATTAAGTCTTGAGCAAAGACTAAAAAATTGCCTAAAGTGTCTAATTCACCCCTCTCTTGGTTACTTTCTTTGGGACAACAAATTTTTTAATAAAGTTACTATAGTTCATTTAGAATAGAGATGTAAGGTAAAAAAATGTGTTTTTATTGCTTGATTTTATCTTAATACAATAAGAAGTTTAGAACTAATAATTTTTTATAAATACATTTTAATTTAGTATTTTTGTAAATAATAAAAATAATATGTATTTTTGGAAAACCCAATGTTCTCGCCCCCTACTTTTTATTTTTTTTTCAATTTTTTGCTATTATAGCCAATTCTTTAATTTTTGAGAATTTTAGCTCAATTTTAAATATTTATTTTTTTTAATAACCAGTTAAAATTGAAATAAATCAACTATCAAAATTATAATATACCAATTGACCGGAAGAGAAACCAACAGTTAAATTAGCTAATTTAAATCAATTTTGAATATAGGTAAAAGAAAATTTTAAAACCACACTAAAATTATAAAAAAAAAAAATTGGCTATAATTATAAAAATTAAAAATATATATATTCTTTAATATTAAGCTGCTAAATTACATACTATAATTTACTATTAATAAAATTATTTATGAGTTAGAATTTTTATTTATATAAGTATTTTTTTGAAATAAGATTTGTAATAAGACTAAGATTTTATTATGTTAATTACTATTTATTGTAAATTAAAAAATTATAAAAATACTTTGATCAGTTCATAAATTCTCCCATTCATATTTTTATATTTATTAATTTTTTATATGTATAATTTTATGTAATGTAAATTAAAAATTAAAAAATAAATATTTAAAACAAAAAAATATATATGGTAAATATATTGATGAAAACTTAAATTATATTATTTAAAAATACATTGTCATAATTATATATTATATTTTAGTTTTAAAGAATTAATATAACTTTAACTATTCATATATTCAATTAATTAAATATGGTTAAATGACAAAAAAAATCAAAACCTTATGTTAATTATCAATTTTAGTCAAAACTATTAATTTTATTAATTAATTTGATCATAAAACTTTTCAATTATTTTCAATTTTAGCAATAAATTTAACTAAAAAACAAATGAACTCATCAATTAATAAAAATAATTTAAATTTTTTATTTATTATCAATTTTAGGTACTCATTTTAATTTTATTAATATATTCAATAATTTTAGTACTTTTATTAATTTTAACAAACTTCATATATATTAATGAAAAAAATAAATGAATAATATATCTAATATTGTTATCTTAATTTTTATTTTTTCTCTCTCTCTTTCTACTTATACTTTTAATTAACATTTTTCTTATCATTTTATTTCAAATTTAAAGTAAAAAAAAAAAATCAAATATTTAAACATAAAGTATGAAAAAATAATAACTAAAATAAATGCAATTGTAATTTTCAAAATAATAGAGAAAAATAATTTTATCAATTTTAGGATAACTGCTAAAATTGATATAAAAATAAAAAAGATTGACTAATATTAATAATGTAGGTGAATATTTGAATTGCTTTTGCCAATTAAGTAATACAATTAGTCTAAATGCTAAAATTAAAACTAATGTGAAAATTTGATATTGAAATAATAAAATTAAAAGGTTTGGCTAAAATTGAAAAAAGGGCTTCGATTTTTTTTTTCAAAAGAGCATTTAAATTTGATATTATGATTTTTTATTATATTTTAATACAAAATAAAACTTTACTTTTATTTCAAACAATTAATTATCCAAATAAAATTTAAATAATTTTTATGAATAGTATTTTTAAAAAATTTTAAATAAATTTATAAATTATAATATTTTATTGACATAAAAAGTAAATTTATTTGAAAATAGGACTAATTAATAAAATAAATTCTAAACTCTATTTTTAATTTAATTTAAAATTTTAATTATATTTATTCTATTTATATTTTTATTCTTTTTACATAATTTAGTCAAATTTCACTAGCAATTATAATAATTTCTTTAAAATTTTTAATAAAAGTTATTTTTAATTCATTATATTGAAAAATAATTCGAGAATATAAAAAAATTTTATTCTTATTTTTAATGAAAATGAAATTAACGAAAAATTTTTTATATATAAAAATAAATTGTAAGTTTGGTTAAATTTACATTTTTATCGATATCAATAATTCTTTTTTAGAAAAGAATGCTATATATTTATAATTAATAAAGTGATTCTTCTGCTTGAATTGAATTAAAAATTCAAATTTTTAATTTTAATATTTAGTTAAACTTATCTTTTACTAATATTTATATTTTTAAAAGTGGCTAAAAATCTGTAACAAATAGTATAGTTATAATTAAATAAAATTAGAATTGCATATCTATTGATATAAATATATATTTTTATTTAATTAAATATTTAATTTTTAATAATAATTTTATAATTACGCAAAGGATATTTTTATTTCTTCTATTATTTCCCTTTCTTTTCACTATTTTATATATATATATATATATATATATATATATATATATATATTTGTTCAAAATTTAATAAACTTTAATATTATAAGTTTGTAAATATCTAAAACAATTAAAAAATAATTTAGTATGAGTAATATTTATTGTTTAATTTTTTTATTATTCTATTCAAATAAAAAAAATTATTTTTAATAAATTAATAATATTTAGATAGTATTAAAATTATAGAATTACTATATGAAGAATTATAATATGTTTTTCTAGTATAAGTAGAATTATTATTAAAATAATATTAAAATTTTAATGTATATTAATTATTGTAATGTTAGAAATTGAAATTATTAGATATTTACAAATAGATAATCCATCGCTAAAAGTATTAGCAATGATATAGTATATTGTAGAAATTAACATTATTAGGGATTTAGTGACTAACTTTCCATCGCTAAATGTTATTGCAATGGTATTGTATAGGAAGCTTCTAATTGTTAAAATTATTAGTGACATAATTTTTGTCATTAATATTAGTGATAAAGTTATATGGATTAGTGATTGGTTGTTGTCTCTAATATATATTATTGGTGAAAAATTATTTATCTATCGCCATAAATACGTTTTTAAATTTTTTTTTTTTGTGAATAATCAAAATAATTAAGGGTATTTTGAAAATTCCCATGTTCCCTCCCTTCATACATATATAAACATGTGTGTGTGTTTTGTTTTTTACTAATTAATTTCTTATTTTATTTAAGTATTTATAAAATTTTTTATTTAATTGAAGTTGTAGTATAAGTAGAATTAAGAATTTTAAATTTATATGAACTCTAAAATTAAGAATTTTAGATGTATTTAAATATTAAAATTAATTTTAATAATAAAAATATAATTGTAAATAATTTAAAAAATAGAGGATATTTTTAGCAAAGCTAATGTTCTCTCCTTCCCACATTTACATATACTAGTTTTTTCTACAACGTACATTGCACGTTATTATTCTCGTTATACATACTTGTCATTTATTTTTTATATATATAATTTTTTTATTTTTTATATATAATATAATATTGTCATACTATTATAAGTAATATATTAAATAATTTAAATTAAAATATTATTTTGAATGTTATTTTAATTAATTATATAGATAAAAATATTTATTAATTTAAAATTATTATGTTTTTTATTGAATCATATTTTTATGAAAGTTATGTGTTATCTATAATAACATAATTATAAACTTAATTGCAATATAATAAAAAATTATATAATAATAATTTTTAAAAATATAGTGGGTGAAGATGTTTAAAAATTGAAGTAAATTAATAAAAAAAAATCAAATTAGCTCATTGAATTAAATTTATTCAAACTTTGTTATTTTACTTTTAAAAAGTATGATTTTTTTTTATGTTATATTTTATTATAATTTAAAATAATATTAATTTATAAAATGAGGTTGCATATATAGCTAAATTAATATGAAAGAAAAATATTTATAAAATTAGAAAATAGGATAATTAAAATGTATTTTATAGTTTAGTGCATTATTATTATAAAATTTTCACTTTCATTATATTAATATTTTAAAATTTTATATTGTCATATTATTTAATACAAACCTATTTAATATATTTAATAAGTATTTTTATTTTTTAAAATTATAGATTATATTATATATATTATAAATACATTATAGATTAAAATATAAATATAAATATAAATTTAATCATGCATTTTTAGTTAATTCATATTAATTATATAATTAATACTTTTAAGTAGTAAAGTTATTGTTTTTTTCTTATTTTCTTTTTTGTATCTTCCTTTCATTTTCATTATTTTAAAAATCCAAAACATAACAACTTAAAATTAGTGTTGATATGAGTATAAAATTTCATATAAATATATGCAAAAATATAATTAGGCTTTCTTATAACCATATGGTCAAAACCAACACCCTAACTAATATTGACTAATAAATTAAAAATAAAAAATATGTTCATCCTCAAAAGGAATTAAGGATATTAACAACTTATAATTAATCTACATTTAAATTAAATAGAACCAAGAAAATTAAAATCTCATACAATCATATGTAAAATGTACTTTTTATGTAAAAATGATATTAATCATCTCAAATATTATAGAATGCATCAATTTTAAACATAAAAAAAAAGGAAAATCAACCTATGTTAGTCCATATAAATATTATTGAATTTGCAAGGATATTTAAATATTTGAAATAATAACAAAATCTTAGTGATCACATTTACTTGCAACTATCCTTATAAGAATGATACTTCTGACATATAAAAATTTAGAAAATTTAAATATTTATAAATAGATTTTTCTTGTTAGAAAAAAAAAAAGACACAAAAATATAGCGAAGAAAGAAAAAAATACGTTATAAGTCAAAGTTAGTTAAGCTTGAGTCTTATTGTATGACAATAGAATGTGTAAATGTAAAAACAATTCGTTAGTAATTATTTTTTAAAAAAAGGCTACATATTATAACAAATAAAATATTTGTTATTGAAAAGGATTAGAATTTTATATCTATTGATATAAATACAATTTTTTTTATTTAGTTAAATAGCTCATTTTTAATAATAATTTTACAATTAAGTTAATTAAATAAGGTCATTTTTCAATATTAATTTTATAATTTAACATTATAATTAAAATAAGAAATTATTATAAGTGAGATTCAGTGCTTAATGTTGTTTATTAATTTTATTGTGATAAACTAAATAATTTTTAATGAATTAATATTACATATAAAATTAAAAATATATAATTATAATAGGATTTTTAGTGTAAGTACAATTACTTTCAAAACAATATTAAAATTTCAATTTATATTAATTATAGTAATATTAAAAATTAAAATTATTTATTGATTTAGATAAGTTGTCACTATACATTATTAGTGACAAATTTGCACTAAATAGCTTTCCATTGTTGAAAGTATTAGCGATAGATAACTAATTGCTAAAACTTATTAGCGATGGACTTATATAGAATCTCTTCTCGCTGCTAAAAGTATTAGCGACAAATAAGTTGTCACAAAAAATTATTAGCGATGACATTATATAGAATAGCTTAACCCTGCTAACAGTATTAGCAATAATATGCTATTGATAAAGGTAATGAGTGATTGATTTTTGTCACTAATTTATATTATTAACAACAAATACATATAGTTATCGCTATAGATACATTATTATTTTTTTTTTTATAAATAATATAAATCATAAAGAGTGTTATTGGCAAAACTAATGTCTCTCCCTTACCCCTTCGTGTGTGTGTGTGTGTGTGTGTGTATATATATATATATATATATATATATATATATATATATATATATATATATATGGCTATAAATATATAATAGTATCTAATTCTCTCCATTTACCTCTAAATTGATGAGAAATATTTTGGATACGAAGGAAAATGTGAAATATAATTTATCTTCATTTCTATCATTTATTCACAAATAAAAATAGCATCTATTTGCCATCCAAACAAAGGAAATTTAACAAATTTAATTTCTTTTCTTTTATCTTCTTTCCATTTTCCTCTATCCAAACAAAGGGTTAAGGTAGAGTTATGAGTTGCATTTTCAATATCCCTATCTGTTTCATGATCCAATATGAACCCACTAATTTGTAAAACAAAAACAGAGTAGCTTCGTGGGTATTTCAAGTGGATTGCTTTTAGAAGTCCTGTTAGTAACACCAAAGTTTAACAATTAGCATATAGGTTTTAGAAAAGTAACATTTTTTCTTCCTCAAAATTTTGACATGATTCATTAAAAGGGGAAGAAAGAAAATTATTAAACAAGTTTGTAGATTAAGTATTATAACATCACAACTGTCACACCTTACTTCTCTATAAGGCATAACATGATCCCGTTGTGTACCTAATGACTTACCGAACTTCACCTACCAATAACCCATTAAGTACACTACAAGGGATTTTAAAACAATCTTCTTACTTTTTAAAAGTGGTGAGCATTTTTGGTAGGAACTAAAAACATTTAATTGAAGTTGAAAAGTTATGTAAAATTTTTGACCAATTTTATTTTTTCGCAAATTCTGGAAAAATTTTGGCAGAGTGCCGGCAGTATTTGCAAAAGTTGAAAATTTTACCTGTAAAAAAAAAAACACTCCCAATAATGATACAATTCACCAATTCAACCACCAAAACTCTCAATCAATACAAATGCATCCAATCTCTACAATTCATAACATTTTCAAAACAATTAAATAAATTCATTCCCATTGCATTCAAAATATTTGATTACATTCATAAATTAATTCACAGACATAAAAAGCCAAAAGACAATATGATTACATATTAACTGTACAACTGCTCAGTTACAAAAGTACATATGACTACAAAATTATTTATATCAACTAATTATAAGGGTATAATTAAATATCCGTACAAAAGTATCTGAGTAGTCCCCAAAATCAGTAGCTCACTCTGCTGCTTTTTCCTTGCCTCTATCTACGATAACAAAAGAAGCTATCGCTGAGTATAAAAATACTCAGTGGTGCACAATAAAATATAAAATGCATAATATAAAGCATTTATGAACAATTCATAATTCAAAAATCTCACAATTGCATTTCATAAATTTTCAAATCACATTTATAACAAATCACAATTTTCAAAACTTAATATAACACAAATTTGATCAAACAATTTAATAAACACAGTGTTGCCAATCAATAACACAACTTAGGTCATCACTCAAAATTTCCAAATATGCAGCATTGTACACCACGACAAGGCAAACTCACCCCACTAATCGAAATCAATGAGGAAGATGGCTAGCTAGCTAATGAGTACTCATCCAAACTCACCTCAGACTGGCAAGCCAGAGAGGGAGAAAAATGATCAAATATCAAACTCAACCCCACAAGTGGAGGAGGAACATAGTAAGGGACTGCCATGCCAAGTGTGAAATAAAAATAATTTCAAAATCATATTATTCAACATTTCATGCAAAACATTAATCAATTTTCATTTCAAATTTCCATTTACAAAGTAGGCAACACAACATTTCTCAAGGCATTATTTAGCATAAAATGCTCCAATAATGTATTCAAATAAATTTTCTAATAGCAAATCGAAAGTGAAAAGTTATTGTGCACAAACCTGATGTGAGTCGCCTCTAGGCCTTGACTCAGTTTGCCCTATCCTTTTTCAAGTCTTTTTCAGCTGAAACACACAATTTATAGTGTTTCAGTATCTTATCTCACAATAAATCCAATAATTAATTCATATATACTCTATTCTAGCCCCAATATGCTTAAACTAACATTCTTGAAAATTTTCATTTTGGGATTACTATTCATATCAATATGTTAACTTTCTTATGTTTAATAGATATGGGAAATCCAATTATACCCACATACCACATTTTGGGTACCAAATTTGTTGGTTTTGATTGTTTCTTCAAATTTTAGGTATCTTGGGTACAATTTCAAAATTTCCAGATTTGATGTCCTGTTTTATATTGTTCCATTGGTCATATTTCTATGAGAATTTAGCAAAGTATTCTTCATAAAACTTGTTCCTTATTGTCTTAACTTTACTTCCCTTTTTGAATCACTCTATTTGTAGTTTTGTAACCCAAGATATGGCCATTTGAACATAGCTGGCCGGATTGGTTTAACCCAGATTTCTGGGCACCTAATTTGGTTCTGGCAGTTTAGACCATTAATTTTGGGTGGCAAAATGACTGGGTTATGGATAGAATTTGAGTTTGTGTTCTTCATGAAAGTTGTAGTGCTATTTCATACCTTTCTAATGCCACAAAAATTAGGTCATTTGGACATGTATAGCCCAAGTTATGGCCAAATGAACAAACACTGTTTATTTGGTCATTTTGGTACAGTGGCAGTGCACTACACCCAAGTTTGACCTAATTGTTTACTATATTATGGCCATTTTCTGGGCATGATTCCTAAATAAAAAATGTGCCATTATGTGTCCGTTTTCATTCCCAATTAACCTCACACCAATTGGGTTGGTAAATTTTTAGTTTTGGTCCCTGAAAAGGACCTAGGTCAAGCTGCTAGAATCTGTACACTAACCAATCCGAATTACAATTTGGTTCTACCAATTCACACACACCAAAAATGGTCCCAATTGACCATTTCTCAACTCAACTAAGGTCAATGGCATCAATTGACCATTTCCCTAATTTTTCTCCAATTTTCAAATTGCTCAAGAACCCTAATTACAAAATCTTGGAATTTAATGCAATTAGCTTACATATTCATTGTCTACACCTCTAATTCACCTAAATTAACCATTTAATTTCATCAAAATCACTCAATTCAAACTCCCTCGATGGCTAGCCGAATTCCCTAAAGGTCCCCCAATAATTAATTTCTTTGATTTTTAAATGAATTTCTAAGTTAATTGAGCTAAACACACAAGTAATAAACTTAAAGTTCCAAAGTAAATAGCTTACCTCTACTTGAATTTCAATTCTTCAATTTTACTTCCTTTTTCCCTTTCTTTCCTTCTTCAAATGCCACTTCAAGTGAGGAGAACAAGCTTTTATCAATTAATTGGGGAAGAAAGTAGGGTTTGGTTGGGGATTTGAAGCTTGTATCAAGCTTCCATGGAGAAACAATGGTGGTGAGAGAGAGAGAGGATGGGCTACCGATTCTAATGAGGGACAAGAGTAAATTTTTTTGTTTAATTTTTTTATGTATTTGTCTTATTTAAACAAATTTTGACTTGGTCAAAAAAAATTGAGAAAATTAAAATTTTATTATGACATCATTGATGATATCATTAAAGTGATATAAGCATTCTTTTTTTTTTTCTTTTTCTATTTTCCTTAATTTTTTCAATAATTCTTTAATTTAATTCTCGATTCCAAAATTTTCGTTTCTCCGATTTTATTGGACAGTTAGGTCAGAAGTCAGCTCTAGAGGTGACTTGACCAAATTGCCCCTCGCTAGTTCAATTCGATTTGCAAGTTATTTGATATTTCTTTGGTATCCTTGAACTAATTATTTGACCAGCTTAAAAATTCTTTTCTGTGATTTTCTCTTTTTCACTGTGTTCACAATAGTCCTTAGGACCATGACGTCACATTTTCCCATTCAAAATTTGGGTTGGGACTGACTTCGCAGTCACTTCCCGGTAAGGTCACCCATCGCTGTGACTCTCGGCTCATTCAACTTTTTATGTTTTGTTTTCCTTATTTTTACTTTTCCATTTGGTAATCACTATTTATTTTCGATCAGGGCTTTTCTATATGTCTTAAACATAGTTCTAGTTCTCTTAATTATCTAGACCGACACTGATCACCGGAACAGTATAATTTATCAGGCTATGCAAATAGGGGTGTTATAACAACCTCATAGGGTATACATAGCTAATCCATTAACACCAAGGCAACTCCACAACACATTATTTTTAAGTTGTAATTAAATTATATAGACTACTTAGAAACATAGAGGAGCCAAGCAGCTACCCACCCCATCCTTCAAGCCAAATTACTTTCTTGCTGCAAGAGAATAACTAGCTAACTTGTTGACAAAAAGACAAGATATTCTCGACATATTAGTGATTATGATATCATTGCAAGACATATCAAAATCATCATAATAAGGTAGACCAAATATTTTGACCCTCCTAAAATTACCTCTTCATAGATTATAGTAAAACACAGAAAATGGTGTAAATGGTGTGGATAAACATTGTGGTGCCATTATGATCTCACCTGTATTAATGGTTCTTGAAACAACAAAGTTGAGTCCTGTTATTCTTTTCTTCAAATATGATAGGAAGATGATGTAACACTTGGTCCAAATTTCATTCTGGTAGTCCTCTAACAGCCACAAATAATAATGCTCATGATCAAGTCAGTAATAAACTATAACCAAATTCCCTTCTAGTTGAATAAAAAAAGATGTATCTACATTGTGTGGTGCACCTCTAGGAAGATTGATCAGTCATAAACTTTGTCGCACCCTCATACTAAGTAGTCTTGTTCATTCTACTATTCCGATAACTAATGTCTGTCCGAACAGCTAGAATGTTTAGAATTATACTTAAATCACGTAGAGAAGCCACAAATAAAATTGATAAAGATCAAATGAAGTTAGATAAAAATAAAAGAAATGGAGCACCAATAAGTTAAATGAGCCAAGATCCTGGCGATGGGTGATCGATCCGGGAAGTGACTGTGATTGCTACCCTAAATTCGTGTAGGACCCCATGACATCCTTAATTAAGGGTTAATTGTGAAATTATTAGGAAGGTGAAAATCATGAAAGGAAAAGAGAATAAGTATAAATAAGGGAATCAAAATCAAAGGACCCATCGGGCATTATGGAAAAAGATGGACTATAATCCGATGAGGGGCATTTTGGTCAATTCACTTCAAGAGGTGACTTTTGACCTAAATGTCCATTAATTTGTGTAAGATTAAAATATTGAAAAAGAAGTAAAACTTTGAATAAGTGTATGGAAAGAAAAGAAAAAGGATGAAAAATTCAAATTTTAATTGAATTATGACATTACAATGACTAAGCATGACATAATTAAAAATTATAATTTAAATAATTTAAATTAGAGATTATCTACATATTATAAGAAGACAAAAACATTAATTAAAATAAAAAGAAACAATTCCCATCTTCTTATTAATCTCTCTCCTCTCATCTTCCATTTTCTTCCATTAATGCTTCTCCAAGCTCCTGATTTTCTTGAATCCCCTCCATAAACTCCAAAACTACTAGAACAAAAAATTGATTTTGGACCTTGATAAGAAGATTGGGAGCAAAAGGATTGAGAGAAACTTGAAGAAATTGAAGAGTGGAAAAGCATCATTAGAGGTAAGTTAACTTTCATGCTTAGTCATAGGTGTATTACTTGGATTCAAGCTTAGCTGAGTAAAAATTAATTTGAAAATTGATGAAATCATGGTTGTTAGAAGAGGTTGGAATTTCGGCCAGCCAAAGGAGAGTAGGGTTTTGATGTGTTTTAAATGAATTGGGCATGAATTCTAGCTTAATTGAAGTGGTATATATGATTAGTATGCTAAATTGCATGAGTTTGCATGAATTTGGGATGATGAGGAATTAGGGTTTATGGGAAATTAGGGCTTTTGTGGTATGTGATGCAATTGATGTTTATAAGAGCAAATTATGGTCATTTGGTATGTTTTGGTTGAGAATTGATGTGAATTGATGAAAGGAGTGAATGGATTGGTAGTATGTTGAATTGTTGGAATCTGGACACTTGGTGTCCTTAACAGCCTATAAATTGAGCTACATAACTCCAATTAGTACAAAACCAATTGAAAAAGAAACCTAAGACATAATGCTAAATTTTTCATGAAGACACCCAACCCAGAAAGTGACCATAGGTTACCTCAAATTTGGCTTGAATCCATATTGCAATTTTAGACCTAATAAAAAATGACTAAATAAATAGTATTTAGTTAATTAGGCATAACTCACTCTAGAAAACTCCAAATTAGGTGATTCTTGAACCAATGGAAACCTGAGACATAGGAGAACAATTATTATGAAGACCATAGAGCCAAATTATGACCCTAAGTTGATCAAATTACTAGACAAAATTGGTCTAATAAATTTGCCCTGATTCTGGACTAACCTGGAAATCCTGAACAATGAGCTATCCGACCAGTTTTGGCAAAATTGCCATAAATTGGGCTACAAAAATGCAAATTAGGTAATTCTAAAATCAAAATGTTCATAGGACATAGAACTAAAAACTTCATGTTTTGACCAGAATTGTAACACCCCTTTACTCGATCTACAGTATAGCTGAGCAAGTAATGTTACATTTTGTGCCGGAGTACCTTATCTTATCTTATTTTATTACATATAAAATTTTTATTACCATTTTATCCCATTTTAATTAATTATTCAATTTATTTTTAGTAGAGAAACTGACGAAGTTTCCCCCTATTTTATGAATATTTGGCGTATTTTACTATTCACCTGTTT
The DNA here is from genome assembly GCF_030052815.1 of Hevea brasiliensis. Taxonomy (NCBI): domain Eukaryota; kingdom Viridiplantae; phylum Streptophyta; class Magnoliopsida; order Malpighiales; family Euphorbiaceae; genus Hevea; species Hevea brasiliensis. The sequence goes on along the minus strand of NC_079499.1, from coordinate 21,224,591 downwards.
AAAATAATCTTATATCCCATCTCAATTTCAATTTTCATCATTTCATAATATCAAATAATAATATCCATTCTCATCCATGTGCATTCCCATAAAATTTCCATATTCATTCATATCTCAACATTTCAAAATCAAAGTCTCATTCCATAATCAATTTCATAAAATTTTCATCTTTCATTCATACCCTTCACAGAGTTTACAAAATATATTAATTACATAATCTACAAAATAATTGCATAAATTTATAATTTATATTACAAATTTTGATGCTTAATTACAATGTACAAAAATAAATAACACAACCTAATGGGCCCCACCAAAATGCACTGCAACGAGAAGGTGACACTGGACACTGTTTGCAGATCCGTACTCTCAAAAATCCATGTCTGAGATCCACTGGGTTTTATCTTTAGTACCTACACGTGGACAAATCCAACGCACTAAGTATTTCTGCTTAGTGGTACAATAATACAATGGAAATATAATATACAAGTAAAAGTAATATTCTCCTGTTTGTAATACTTATTGGAAAAATGCATATTTAATGAAATATAGATTTGTTTAAGGCTAATTAAAATTTATGATATTGACTCTCTTACGCATCTTATTAGTTGATTCTATAATGATCTTAAATATCGTTTTACATTTTATTGATCTTTGGGAACATTTATTATACAAGTAAAATTAATATTCTCCTGTTTGTAATACTTATTGGAAAAATGCATATTTAATGAAATATAGATTTGTTTAAGGCTAATTGAAATTTATGATATTGACTCTCTTACGCATCTTATTAGTTGATTCTATAATGATCTTAAACATCGTTTTATATTTTATTGATATTTGGGAACATTTATTTTATTAGGATCTTTCTTTTTCTTCATCTTGATATTCAATTTTCCTTTTTCATTTCAACACATATTTAATCTTATTAATGCTTTTCACTGCCTAAGTAACCTATAGCAGACTGATTGGACTGGATAAGTGAATAAACTAGCACTGGACACACTTATGCCGCGGGCCGTCATACTATGGGACACATAATGTCAACCAGGTATGCAACAGAATAGCTAAAAAACCATGATAGCAATCGGGGATAAAGCCATGTACATCATCATGTAATAGAATGGCTAGAAGCCATAATAACAGAATGGCTAGAAGCCATAATAATAGAATGGCATGAAAGCCATGATAACAGAATGGCATAAAGCCATAAGCAGTACTACAAATCAAAACCCTATTGGCATGCCAACCTATCCAAACCAATCACAAAGATTAGGCATACATGGGCACATAATATCTTAAGCACTTATTCTTTGCATTATGTCATTACATTTACTATTCATTGCACTATTTATGCTAAATTTTGATTATGCCTTTCATAATGGGAACACAAGCTCTAAATTCATATTCATCCCACATTTTAGTACATTAAACTATTACATTAGGCCAATCTACAGTAGAAAGTTGACCTTACTTTCTTCACCAAAGTTATTCCTTTATGTGTTAACTTTAATTCCCTTTTTGAATCACTTAATTTGGAGTTTTGTAGCTCAAGATATGGTCAATTTACCAAGACTGGTTCACTGACCACTTGCTGTTCTAGAATCTGTCAGATTCTGGAACTTCACTTTGTGCAGCCATTTGGACAAGCTACGATCATAATTTGGCCTAATGTTCTTCATATGAGTTTTTTCCCTATGTGTCCTGGTCACACAGGTTTAAGAATCATAGCTTTTCAAGTTATGTAGGGTGAGTAATAGTAATTTAACTGACCTACACTCATAAACCCTGCACTTGCGGGATCTCATATTCATATCAGTGTTTTGAATTTAATATTTAGGGTTCTTACACTCAAATTTGGAGGAAGGTTTCTAAACCAAAGTTGTAGCCCTATTTCCTAAGTTTCCAGTTCATATTGACTCATCTTTATTGGAGTTTCCTACTAAGAGTTATGGTGTTATAATCATTCTGATGTCAAATGGTCAATTACTCAGGTGCAGGAATTTCTAGATTGGGAAATCCTGAATTCTCCTAGTGAATTCCCTAAATTTCATTTAGTTCTGGGTTTTGGTCAAAACACCAAAATTGTAGTTCTAGGTCTTATGAGAATTTTGGCTTTTGAATCACTGCATTTGCAGTTTTTTAGGCTGAGTTATGGCATTTTTTCCATAACTGGTCGGATGGCCTAAAGTCCAAAATTTCTAGGTTTTTAGGTTTCCACCTCAATTTTCTATTCCACATTTGGGCATTTCACACCTAGAGTTTGTGTAAGGTCTCTAAATCAAAATTGTATCCCTAGGTCTTAGGTTTTCAGAACAGTTTAGATCATCTCAATTGGAGTTATATATTGTAAGTTATTCCATTTTTAGTACACGAATATCACAGAATATTTTGCTTGAATTTCAGAAATTCTAGATTCAGCTACTCTACTTTGGTTTAGCAATTTAATCAAGTTTCTCAAGGATTTTGGTAAGGGTCAAAACATCAAAGTTTCAGATATGGATTTCATCTTTAATTTGGCACTAATTTCACAATAATTGGAGTTATAGAACTCAAGTTATGGTCAATTAAACACTCTGGACACAAGCTATCCAAAACCAGTCTCATTGAACATCCTTCCTTTCACTCAATGGTTTTGTTATCTCATCAACTTATGTCATTAATTGCATGTCAAATAAACTTAATTTAAGCATACCTACATCAATTAGATCATAGAAATTAAAAGCCCCAAATTCTGAAAACCCTAACCCAATTTGCTAAAACTTTAAAATCCAATGGATTTAATAGCACTAACTTTGTCTCCTAACTTCAATCAACTTCAATTCAACCTTCTCCTCAACCAAAACTTGAATCCCTTCTTGTTCCCCTTTCTAGCAGAATTTTATCTCCACAAAATCTCTCAAATTCCTTTCTTTTCTCGCTTGGCTTCATCAATTCAATGCTTAACACAGCCTTTTCTTGCAATTCCCTATGAAATCTATGGAAATTTTGGGTGTTTGGAAGCTTATTCCTAAGGTTCAGTGGAAGAAATGAGAGAAAAAGAGTAGGAGAAGAGAAGTGCTGGCTGAATGTGCTGGAAATGGACCACTTTTTGTCTTGTTAATCTCTTTAATTTATTTATAATTATTTAATAATTATAATGGCAAACTTGTATATATTGTTAGATGGCACTTTTGTAATTAAATTGAAATTCCTATTCATTTTGGTTTGACTAATTAAATAATTATATTTAATTTTTATAATCTCAATTAATTAAACTAATTTAGCTTTGTTAAATTAATAAATTTCATTTTTGGTCAATGTGAGGCCTTTAAATTTCATTAACCAAATTTTGTTCTTACCGAGTTTTCAGTTTATCTTTTTCCTTAATACCTGATAAATCCTTGCTTTCATTTTTCTCATAGCTTTTAATCCACTTATTTGAACTTATTTCTTTTCATTTTCTTGACTTATTTATGCAAAAAGTTCTACAGGAACTGGAGTAACTACCATACCTATAGTCACTTCCCAGTGAGGTCACCCATCGCTGGGACTTATGCTCATTTAACCAATTTGTATTTTACTTCTTTTATTTTTGTTTTAACTTTACTTGATCTTTATTCAATCAATTTATGACTCCTCACTCTAGTTTAAGTGTGATTCCAGACATTCTGACTGTCTGAATAGACGTTAGTGATTGAAACAGTAGAATGTAGGGAACTACCTAAAGTGAGGGTGTTACAATTCTTCCCCTTTAATTAAAATTTCATCCTTGAAATTTACCTGGTGTAAATAGTACTGCTACCTCCTTGCTTCTCCACTTTCCCGTGTTGCCTCTTCATTATCTGCATCCAGCTCCTCCCGAGCCTCCATGGCATATACCCATGGTGCTACCCTGGCTTCGGGCATCTTGACCATCTCAGAAGCAGCCTTCTGTGAAGTATCAGTCGCCTCTGCTCTACCAGGTCTCCTACCCCTTTGAACCATGGGGACAGGTCTATCAGCTTGTACTGGAGTTATTGAACCAATCCTCTAGGGGCAATCTTTTATTTAATGATCCATAGCCCCACACTTGAAACACCCTCTAGTCAACAGTCGACATTCCCCTCGGTGTCTCCTACCACAATGGGTTCATTTTGGCACTGGGGCTGATCCCTTTGTTACTGTACTCGGGGAACTAGTTACTGTGCTTGGGGAACTAGCTACAGATACTCCAGACTGGCCTCTTTGGACCTGTGTCTGATCCTGTGAACCTTTTGGCTTCTTACTAGTAGTCGGCATACTCAACTGCCCCGATCCAAATTCCCTCTTACACTGCCTATCTCTCCTAGTTTGCTCACTATCCCTAACACTTTCCACTTTTAAAGCAGCTTCTATCAATTGAGGAAAACTAGTAATCCTCAAATTGTGATATACAACTTGATATTGTCATTTAAACTCTCTTCAAACCTTCTACATCTATCAGCTTTAGTGGGAACTATCTCTCTGCCATATCTACTCAGTTTAATAAACTCCCTTTCATATTCAGAAACTATTAATTGCCTCTGTCTTAGACTAATAAACTCTCTTCTTCTTGCCTCAAGATACACATTACCAATGTACTTCTTGAACTTAGCCAAGAAGAATTCCCATATCAACTGCTCTAGCTGAACCTCATATGAGACTGTATCCCACCATTGGTAAGCATCTTCCTAAAGTAGGGATACAACACCCTCTATACAATGTTCTGGGATACAGTGGAGTTGTTACAAGACTCTTTTTGTCCTTTCTAAACAATACTCAGCTGCAGACGGGTCATCTTCCTTCTTCCCTTTAAAGTCTATAGCCCCATATTTCCGGAGCTTCTCTAAATGGGACTTTTGTTGTGGCTATGGTTGTGGGGGTTGTGGAATTGCCCCTATTGTCTACCTAAAGAACTCTGTCATTTGCTCAAACAAAGCCTGTTGGGGTTGTGCAGGCCCCTCAGCCACTAGTGGAGCAGGACCTCCCCTACCTCCAACATCAGCCCTAGGTGGAGCATGACTCTCCACCTCTTCTTCTACGGCTCTCTGGGACTCTGGGTCCATCTTTAACCTATAACAATAGAGAAACAGATCTGCATTAGAGTCACCTCGACTCTTACAAATGCTATGCATGGTATGCACTCTATCTAGGTCCAGAAATGCCTAAACCATGCTCTGATACTACTAAATGTAACACCCCTTCATCCGATCTACAGTGTAGCTAAGCAAGAAATGTTACATTCTGTGCCGGAGCACCTTATCTTATCTTATTTTATTACATATAAAATTTTTATTATCATTTTATCCCATTTTAATTAATTGTTCAATTTATTTTTAGTGGAGAAACTGACGGAGTTTTCCTTGTTTTATGAATATTTGGCGTATTTTACGATTCACCTATTTAAAATAATCTCACATCCCATCTCAATTTCAATTGTCATCATTTCATAATATCAAATAATAATATCTATTCTCATCCATGTTCATTCCCATAAAATTTCATATTCATTCATATCTCAATATTTCAAAATCAAAGTCTCATTCCATAATCAATTTCATAAAATTTTCATCTTTCATTCATACCCTTCATAGAGTGTATAAATTATATTAATTACATAATCTGCAAAATAATTACATAAATTTATAATTTACATTTCAAATTTTGATGCTTAATTACAATGCACAAAAATAACTAACAAATCTTGATGGGCCCTACCAAAATGCATTGCAACGAGGAGGTGACACTGGACACTGTCTGCAGATCCGTACTTTAAAAAATCCTAGTCTGAGATCCACTAGGTTTTATCTTTAGTACCTACGCATGGACAAATCTAACGCGCTAAGTATTTCTACTTAGTGGTGCAATAATACAATGGAAATATAATATACAAGTAAAAGTAATATTCTCCTGTTTGTAATACTTATTGGAAAAATGCATATTTACTGAAATATAGATTTGTTTAAAGCTAATTAAAATTTATGTTATTGACTCTCTTACGCATCTTATTAGTTGATTCTATAATGATCTTAAACATCGTTTTACATTTTATTAATCTTTGGGAACATTTATTATACAAGTAAAAGTAATATTCTCCTGTTTGTAATACTTATTGGAAAAATACATATTTAATGAAATATAGATTTATTTAAGGCTAATTAAAATTTATGATATTGACTCTCTTACGCATCTTATTAGTTGATTCTATAATGATCTTAAACATTGTTTTACATTTTATTGATCTTTGGGAACATTTATTTTATTAGGATCTTTCTTTTTCTTTATCTTGATATTCAATTTTCCTTTTTCATGTCAACACATATTTCATCTTATTAATGCTTTTCACTGCCCAAGTAACCTATAACAGACTGACTGAACTGGATAAGTGGGTAAACTAGTACTGGACACACTTGTGCCACAGGCCGTCATACCATGGGACACATATGTCAACCAGGTGTGCAATAGAATGGCTAAAAAGCCATGATAGCAATCGGGCATAAAGCCATATACATCATCATGTAATAAAATGGCTAGAAGCCATAATAACAAAATGACATGAAAGCCATGATAATAGAATGGCATAAAGCCATAAGCAGTACTGCAAATCAGAATCCTATTCGCATGCCAACCTATCCAAACCAATCACAAAGATTAGGCATACATGGGCACATAATACCTTAAGCACTTGTTCCTTACATTATGTCATTACATTTACTATTCGTTGTACTATTCATGTTAAATTTTGATTATGGCATTCATAATGGGAACACAAGCTTCAAATTCATATTCATCTCACATTTTAGTTCATTAAGCTATTGGCATTAATTGCCAACCATAATTCAAGTCATTTTAGGAGTATTTCAAAATTTTCAGAATTTGCAACCTGTGTTTACTGTTACATTAGGCCAATCTACAGTAGAAAGTTGACCTCACTTTCTCCATCAAAGTTATTCCTTTATGTGTTAAATTTAATTCTCTTTTCAAATCACTTAATTGGAGTTTTGTAGCTCAAGATATAGTCAATTTACCAAGACTAGTTCACTGACCCCTTTTTGTTCCAGAATCTATCAGATTCTAGAACCTCACTTTGTCCAGCCATTTGGATAAGCTATAATCATAATTTGGCCTAATGTTCTTCATATGAGTTATTTCCCTATGTGTCATGGTCACACAGGTTTAAGAATCATAATTTTTCAAGTTATGTAGGGTGAGTTATAGCAATTTAACTGACCTAGACTCATGAACCCTGCACCTGCAGGATCTCATATTCAGATCAGTGTTTTGCACATAATATTTAGGGTTCTTACACTCAAATTTGGAGGAAGGTTTCTAAACCAATGTTGTAACCCTGTTTCCTAAGTTTCCATATCATATTGGCTCATCTTCATTGGAGTTTTCTACTAAGATTTATGGTCTTATTATCATTCTGATGTCAAATGGTCAATTGCTCAGGTGCAGGAATTTCCAGATTGGGAAATCCTTAATTCTCCTAGCAAATTCCCCAAATTTCATTCAGTTATGGGTTTTGGTCAAAACATCAAATTTGTAGTTCTAGGTCTTATGAGGATTTTGGCTTTTGAATCACTGTATTTGTAGTTTTTTAGGTTGAGTTATGACATTTTTGCCACAACTGGTCGGATGGCCTAAAGTCCAAAATTTTCAAGTTTTCAGGTTTCCACCTCAATTTTCTATTCCACATTTAGGCATTTTACACCTAAAATTTCTATAAGGCCTCTAAATCAAAATTGTAGCCCTAGGTCTTAGATTTCTAGAACAGTTTGGATCATCTCAATTGGAATTATATATTGTAAGTTATGCCATTTTTAGTACACGGATATCACAGGGTATTTTGTTGGAAATTCAGAAATTCCAGATTCAGCTACTCTACTTTGGTCTAGCAATTTAATCAAGTTGCTCAAGGATTTTGGTAAGGATCAAAACATTCAAAGTTTCAAATGTGGATTTCATCTTTAATTTGGCACTGATTTCACAACAATTGGAGTTATAAAACTCAAGTTATGGTCAATTGAACAAGCTGGACACAAGCAGTCCAGAACCAGTCTCATTGCACATCTTTCCTTTCTCTCAATGGTTTTATTATCTCATCAACTTATATCATTAATTGTATGTCAAATAAACTTAATTTAAGCATACATACATCAATTAGATCATAAAAATTAAAATTCTCAAATTATGAAAACCCTAACCCAATTTGCTAAAACTTTAAAATCTAATGGATTTAATAGCACTAACCTTGTCTCCTAGCTTCAATCAACTTCAATTCAACCTTCTCCTCAACCAAAACTTGAATCCCTTCTTGTTCCCCATTCTAGCATAATTTTATCTCCACAAAATCTCTCAAATTCCTTTCTTTTCTCGCTTGGCTTCATCAATTCAATGCTTAATACAATCTTTTCTTGCAATTCCCTATGAAATCTATGGAAATTTTGGGTGTTTGGAAGCTTATTCCTAAGGTTCAATGGAAGAAATGAGAGAAAAAGAGGAGGAGAAGAGAAATGCCGGCTGAATGCACTGGAAATGGACCACTTTTTGTCGTTTTAATCTCTTTAATTTATTTATAATTATTTAATAATTATAATGGCAAACTTGTAAATATTGTTAGATGGCACTTTTGTAATTAAATTGAAATTCCTAATCATTTTGGTTTGACTAATTAAACAATTATATTTAATTTTTATAATTTCAATTAATTAAACTAATTTAGCTTTGTTAACTTAATAAATTTCATTTTTGGTCAATGTGAGACCTTTAAATTTTATTGACCAAATTTTATTCTTATCGAGTTTTTGGTTAATCTTTTTTCTTAATACCAAATAAGTCCTTACTTTCCATTTTCTCTTAGCTTTTAATCCACTTATTTGAACTTATTTCCTTTCATTTTCTTGACTTATTTATGCATAAGGTTCTACTGGAACTGGAGTAACTACCAGACCTATAGTCACTTTCCAGTGAGGTCACCCATCGTCGGGACTTGTGCTCATTTAACCAATTTATATTTTACTTCTTTTATTTTTCCTTTAACTTTACTTAATCTTTATTCAACCATTTTATGACTCCTCACTCTAGTTTAAGTGTGGTTCCAGACATTCTAGCTGTCCGAACAGACGTTAGTCATCAGAATAGTAGAATATACGAAACTACCTAAAGTGAGGGCGTTACAATGCAAAGTTGAATAAAATCTGAGAAAAAGCAAATCTTTGAGTTCTTTGGAACAATATTTAGTAATAACTTGAGATTCAGAACTCCAAATTGAGTGATTCAAAAAGGAAAATAAAAATAAGAGATAGAGGAACAACTTTCATTAAGATTATCTTCCCAAATTATGACTAGAACTAGGTTAAAATGGGGTTGCAAAGTCAGGTTTCCAAACTGTCCAAAATCAGAATTTATTGAAATTGCATAATCAACTTAGGAAATTCATTAGGCATTTATTGAATAACTTTTAAAGATAATTGGAATGAGTATTAAGACACTTTAATTATATGTTTTCAGTATAAAAGGAGACATTGAGGGATAAGGAGAAGTGAGCTAAGGAAAGAGAAGACTCATTAAAGATTTGTGCACAACTAACCTTTTTCTTTGTTTTTCAATTTGAAATTGATTTGAATTAGCATATTATGAATAAATGATGATTTTTCCTTATCTTGAGAACTTTAAATTTTGTTAAATGAAACTGTGTGTTGCCAACCCTTTTTGGGGTTTTATGATGAATTGATTGTGACTCTTTGAATGGAAATTTATTGAAATTGTTTTGAAACTACAGTTAGCATGGCAACATGATTTGTGTTCCTCATTAGCTTGCCTAGTGAGACGTATTGGATATGATCTCCTGCACTTATGGGATTGAGTTTTCCCTCTCTGGTTTACCAGTTGAGGACTTATTGGATGAGTACTCATATATGCCTTTGTATTCCCCTGTATCCTTTGGTTATTGGGACGTATTGGCTTTGTCATGGTGTACAATACGACATTGATTGAAAATTTGTGTCATGGTTCTAACTGTGTGAATTGTTAGTAAAACCAGTAAATTGTGAAAATTTTGGATAAAATGGGATTGTAATGAATGATTTATAATTATTCAAATTTGTGATTTCAATTTCTTGAAATGTGGTCAATTTGAATATATTTCAAATTCCTTGTTATGATTTGATAAAATATATCTTATATTGTGTTTTAAATTCTAATTGTACACCACTGAGTGTTATGCTCAGCGATGGTTGTTTTATGCTATCGCAGATAAGGAGAAAGAAAAAGTTACAGAGTGAGCAACGTGGAGCAGTACTGGATATAGCTTCGAGTATATATTAGGTATACCCTTTTGTAGATTTATTTTGATATAATTTAACCTGTATGTATATAGAAGACAAATGAGCAGTTGTACAAATGAAATTATAATAATATTTTGTTAACTTTTGGTTCTGAATTTGTATAGAACATTTATTTTGATTTGTATATGAAAAATATATATATATATATATATTTTATGTTGGTTGAATGAAAGAAGATGACCTGAGTTGATTGAGTTTTAAAATGTGTACGATATATTTCTATAAATTAATTTTCACAGGTTTAGAAGAATTATTTTTACTTAATTTTAGCTGTCACCATGTGAATTTTTTGTAAAATTTTAAAAATGCTAAATTATTTCTAAATAAATTTTATGATATATAACCAACCCAAAGACCCTGTAATGATGCTTTTATCCTCATTTTCATTTAAATATGAAATGGAATTGTTTTAAAATTCCTTATAGTATATTTAATGAGTTATCGATAGGCGAAGTTCGGTAATTCATTAGGTATACTACGGGATCATGTTAAGCCTTACAGAGAGGTAAGGTATAACATGTTTTAGTGGTATCAGAGCATGTTTTAAAATGAGTTTTGAACTATGAACTTGAACTAATTTTTTATTAGTAAAACTGCTCAATTATCATTGATTGATACATATAGTACATTTATATCCTGAATATAAACTAATGGAGAGAAATCTCCTTGTGTTGGTTGTCAGGAAGTAGAAATCCCTGTGAATTGAAATGGAAGAAGGGGATCACTAAGTAGAGCATTCAGTTGCAGCTGAGGCACAGTGGGAGACCCCAGCTCCTCAGAATGCCAGTGGATCAGCTACACCAATCTCCCCTTTGCAGTTTTCTGCTCAGTTCGCTCAGCAAATGGCTACGTTATTCCAACAAATAGCTAGCAATGTACCAGTCCAAGATCCAATTCAAGCACTAATAGTGCAACCTCAACTCTCAATAAGACAATATGACAAGTTGATTAAGTATGGGGCAACAGAGTTCAAGGGTATAGTAGACCTATTGGAAGCTAAGCAATGGCTAGAATGGATATAGAGGGTATTTAAGAAACAGCATTGCACAGATGATTTGAAGTTTGAATATTCAGTTTTTTTATTACAAGGAAATGCGTATGAATAGTGAAAGACCATCCCCAATAGTCTGGTGGAGCCCCCTACCCTGACTTGGGATGATTTCCTCAGAGAATTCAAGCAGAAGTACGTCCTAAACACATACGTTGATATGAAGCTTCAAGAGTTATTAGGTTTGAAATAGGGGAATAGAACCGTAGCAGAGTATGAGAGGGAATTTTCTCGCTTAAACCACTACACGGGGAACTTGCTTACTACCAACAGAGATCGATGCAAGCTATTTGAAGCTGGATTGAGGCCCAATTTGAGGTTACAAGTAGTTGGGCTCTGGCATGAAAACTTTTCTGAACTGATATCCCAAGCTCTGGAATTGGAAATGATAGAATTGGAAGGGGCAGTTAAGAAAGGAGCAAGAGAAAAAGAGAAAAGTGGAAAGACTTTGGGATAAGCTTCAAGTGGTGGTTCAGGAAAAAGAAAACATTTTGAGGGATCTAGTTCTCAAAAATCTGGTAAAGGGAGATCCTCGGGACAAAGGCCACCTAGATCCAATCAGCAGACATCTAGGAGTTCTTTTCCTATTCATCTCTATGAGACGTTTGGCAAGACACATGGAGGGGTATGCTACAAGGCCATAGGTGCGTGTTATAACTGTGGTGGTACAGGGCACTTTGCTAAAGATTGTACCAGTGCCCATAGATCTGGGCCATCTACCACTATTGAAGGATCTGTTCAAGGTTCTACCATTAGAGGTTCCCAGTCAGCCAGCAAAGGTAGAGGCAGAGGTAGGTGCAGTACATTTGGCAGTTAAGGCATTATGAATCAACCAGAGAAGAGTGGTGCACCAGCTAGGGTATATACCATGCGCCAAAGGGAGGAGGCTAAAACCTCAGATGTAGTTGCTGGTAATTTCTCCATCTTTGGTAGAGATGTTTATGTGCTATTTGATCTTGGCTCTACACATTCGTATGCTAGTGCTAAGATTGTGTGTTCTACTGCTATGCCTTGTTTGAAAGTGGACTTTGATGTGCTAGTGACTAGTCCATTAGGCTAGGAGGTTAGGGTGAACAGATTGTATAAGGATTGTCCTTTGGTGATTTAAGGACATACATTCCTATACGATTTGATTGAAATGCCCTTTCGAGATTGTGATATCATCTTGGGCATAGATTGGTTAGCCAGGCATCATGCTATGATTGACTGTAAATTGAAGACAGTCACTTTTGGTCTTCCTGAGTATGGAGATGTGGTACTACAAGGGGAGAGGCAGTTCTTTCCCTCAAATCTCATTTCAGCTGCACTTGCTAGGAGAATCATTCGAAAGGGGTGTGAAGCATATTTAGCCCATATGATAGACACCCAAGTGGGGAGTCCAAGTCTGAAGAATATCCCTGCAGTATGTGATTTTTCAGATGTTTTTCCTGAAGAATTGCCATGATTACCTTCAAAAAGAGAGGTGCAGTTTGAAATTGAGGTTATGCCTAGTGTGGAACCAATTTCTATTACTCCTTATAGGATTGTCACACCCTAACTCAATTATTCACTTAATCACCTAATATCATTTACAATTTCTAAGTACCATTACATCATAAATCACCATATAAACATGAAATAATTCACTAGGTTACTAAATCACCATGATCAACATTATTTCTCATCAATTATATGCACAAATATCTCATCTGTGATGTGTAGACAAAGTTTAATGAAGAAACCTAAGAGGTTGGAGTTGAAAATACCTTCATTCACGCAATGTTGAATTCATGTGGAGAAGATGGAGTTTCAGCTGCATATTAAGTGTACACATGTCCCACTATGTGTTTAATTAATTAAAATTAAATCATATTATAAGTTAAACTTCTATTTACTTTAGGTACCACCAAATTAATTTTTCATTTCATTTTCTAAGTGTAATATTATTTATTTTTAATGGACATTTAGGTCAAAAGACACTTCAGGATGTCAAATGACCATAATGCCGATTTCTCACTTTTCTTTGTACTAATTATTTAATTTTTCTTTGATCTTTCTAATGATATTTATTCTTCAATAAGGTTCTATTTAAGTTACATTTCTTTGCTATGATTGTATTTTCTTTTCTTGTATTTCATTATTTATATCTCCTCATCCATATTGGTGTTATAAGGATGGCTTTCTTTGAGTTGAAAGAGTTAAAGGTGCAGTTGTAAGAATTGCTAGATAAGGGTTTCATCCTTTCCAATGTGTCACCTTGGGGAGTGTCAGTGTTGTTTGTTAAGAAGAAGGATGGTACTCTCTGTCTGTGCATCAACTACAGACAGTTGAACAAGGTGACAATAAAGAATAGATATCCACTGCCACAGATAGATGATTTATTTGATCAGTTGAAAGATGCAGCTGTGTTCTCCAAAATTGATTTGAGATAGAGATATTATTAGTTGAGGGTGCAAGAGCAGAGTGTACCTAAAACTGCCTTCAGAACTAGCTATGGCCACTATGAGGTCTTAGTAATGCCATTCGGGTTAACTAATGCTCCAACTGCTTTTATGGACTTGATGAACACTATCTTCAAGCCATGTTTAGATCAATTTGTTGTGGTTTTCATTAATGATATTTTGGTGTACTCGAAGAATGCAGAGGAGCATGACAAGTACCTGAGGATAGTATTGCAGACTTTGAGGGAGAAACAGTTGTATGCCAAACTATCGAAATATGAGTTTTGGCAGAAGGAAATTGCCTTTTTAGGGCTCATTGTATTAGCTAAGGGTATCAAGGTGGATCCTAACAAAGTAGAAGCTATCCTGAATTGGAAGCCGCCTAGAAATGTTACTGAAGTTCGGAGTTTCCTTTGTTTGGCTAGTTATTACCGTAGGTTTGTGAAGGGATTCTATATGGTAGCATCTCTACTAACCAAGTTGCTTCGAAAAGATGTGAAATTTCAGTGGACTGATCAGTGTCAGAAGAGTTTTGATGAGTTGAAACGGTATTTAATTGAAGCTTCAGTTCTGACTTTAATTATACAGAGTAAAGAATACACCATATATAGTGATGCTTTTCACAATGGTTTAGATTGTATACTGATGCAAGATAGAAATATCATTACCTATGCTTCACGTCAGCTTAAACCACATGAGAGGAATTATCCTACACATAACATGGAGCTAGCGGCAATAGTCTTTGCCTTAAGGATTTAGAGACACTTTCTATATGGGGAAAAGTGCTATATTTGCATAGACCGCAAAAGTTTGAAGTATCTAGGCAAAGTTAAATTTGAGGCATGATAAGATGGTTAGAGCTGATAAAAGACTATGACTGCTTGATAGATTACCAGCCTGGGAAAGCAAATATTGTAGCTAACGCCTTTAGTCGTAAGACCATGGCTAATTTGAGAGTTTCACCTTTATCCATGGTGCATGACTTAAGGGCATTACATGCAAATTTGGAGATAGATGATAATGGGCAGATGGTAGTTACTTAGCAAGTGAAGCTAATGCTGATAAAATAGATTAAAACAACAACTTAGCATAATGATAAGTATGTGAAATTGATGGAAGAAGCTCAAGATGGCAAGAAACCAAACTTTCAGTGAATGATAAGGGCTTGTTGCTATACCAGGGCAGAATGTGCATTCCTGTTGATGTTGAATTGAGGCAAATCATTTTGAAGGAAGCACATGACTCCCTATTTGCTATGCATCCTGGTGGAATCAAAATGTATGAAAACATGAAAGAACACTATTAGAGGATTGGCATGAAGAAAGATATTGTAGAATATATGGCCAAATGCCTAGCTTGTCAGCAAGTAAAGGTAGAACACCAAGTGTTAGCAGGGTTGCTACAGCCTTTGCCAATTCCCGAATGGAAATGGGAGAGATTCACTATGGATTTTGTGATAGGACTTCCATGGATACAGAAGAATCATGATGCAGTTTGGGTCATTGTGGATAGATTAACCAAGTCTGCACATTTTCTGCCTGTGAGAATGAACTACAGTCTAGACAGATTGGCTAAATTATACATTGATGAAGTGGTAAGATTGCATGGAGTGCCAATGTCTATTGTGTCTGATAGAGATCCAAGGTTCACTTCTAGATTCTAGGGTACTCTCCAAAAAGCCCTAGAGACTAGATTGAACTTCAGCACCGCATTCCATCCACAGACAGATGGCCAGTCTGAGAGGATCATCCATGTAGAAAGAGATAATTCTTCTATGATTTCAATTAATCTGTACATGGGTATATATATACAATTGATTCCTATAATTGTGTTCTACTAATTAGGAAGAAATCCTAAATAAGAAATCCTAAATAGGAATACAGAATACAGAATATACATAGAAATAATATAGTGATTGACTTTCCATAACACTCCCCCTCAAGTTAGAGCATAGATTTTAATCATGCCCAACTTGTTACAAATGTAGTCAATCCTGGCTCCATTCAGAGCTTTTGTGAAAATATCTCCTAACTGCTCTCCAGTTTTGATGTGTCGAATGATCTCTTGTTGAATCTGTTGAATGAATAAAGTGGCAATCAATCTCAATATGTTTGGTCGCTCATGAAACACCTGATTAGAAGCAATATGAAGAGCAACTTGATTATCACACCACAATTTCGAGTGGAGGTCTTAAACTTGCCTCATCTAGTAATTGTAGTATCCACATTACCTTACCACATCATGATTGTGCCATGGCTTTGTATTCGATTCACTAGATCGAAACTACACTCTGCTTCTTGCTTCTCCAAGACACTAAATTTCCTCCAAAAAATGCAATATCCAGTAGTTGACCTCCTATCAACCTTAGATCCAAATTGATCCTGAAAAACATTCAACATTCAAATGCCCATGATTACCATATAACAAACCTCTTCCTGGAGTGCCTTTCATATAACACAAGATTTGTTCCAAGGCTTCCCAATGAGCAACAGTTGGGGAAGACATAAACTGACTTACCACACTAACGGCATAAGCAATATCGGTGAGCATAAGATCAATAGCGGGGGATAGTTCAATTTTCCTACCAATCTCTTGTATCTCTCTGGATCTTCAAACAACTCACTATCCCCTGCTAACAGTTGTAAAGTTAGAGTCATTGGTGCGTTACAAGGCTTAGCACCTAATTTTCCTGTCTCTGTCAATAGATCGAGGACATATTTTCTTTGAGACAAGAAAATACCCTTCTTACTTCTCATAACTTCGATACCCAAGAAATACTTTAACAATCCCAAGTCTTTGGTCTGAAAATGAGTTTGGAGGAAGGTTTTAAGAGATGAAATACCTGTAGAGTCACTCCCAGTGATGACAATGTCATCCACACAGACTACCAAGAGAATTAGACCAGCCTCAGATTGCCTATAAAATACTGAGTGATCACACTTACTCTTTTGCATACCAAATTCCTGTACTGCTTCACTAAATCTCCCAAACCATGCCCTAGGACTTTGTTTCAAGCCATAAAGAGACTTCTGAAGCCTATAAACTTTACCCAACTCCCCCTGAGCAACAAACCCAGGTGGTTGCTCCATATACACCTCCTCCTGAAGATCACCATGAAGGAAAGCATTCTTGATATCCAATTGATGCAGGGGCCAATCATATGTAGCTGCTAAAGAGATAAACAAGTGAATAGAAGTAAGTTTAGCTACAGAAGAAAAAGTATCAAAGTAATCAACCCCATATGTCTGAGCATATCCTTTTGCTACAAGGCATGCTTTTAACCTAGCCACAGAACCATCAGGATTTACCTTTACTGTAAACACCCATTTGCAACCAATAGCTTTCTTACCAGTGGGCAAAGGCAATAGTTCCCATGTACCATTAGCATCTAAAGCCTCCATTTCCTCTTTCATAGCATCACACCAGCCAGGATGAGACAGTGCCTCACCAACAGTATTAGGGATAGGAACAGAGTCTAAAGAAGTAACAAAAAACCGAGAACAAGAAGACAATTGATTATAAGAAACAAAAGAAGAGATAGGGTAAGTACATGAACGTTTACCTTTACGAAGAGCAATGGGTAAGTCTAGATCAGAATCATGATTAGTATGAGGTATAGGATCTCCCAACGAAGTAGCTGGTGGAGGATCTAAGTCAAGAATCTCCAATCTCCTGGAATAAACATGAACAACGGGAGGTCGAGTAGGTCTAGAGATAGAAGGAACAGGCTGTGGGAGAGGACTAGACATTGGTTGGAAAGTATATATTAAGAGATCATCCTCCTCCCCTTGACTCTCATACACAGATGATGGAGGAAAAAATGGAGTGGACTCAAAAAATGTGACATCTGCAGAAACAAGATAACGATTAAAAGTAGGAGAGAAACAACGATACCCTTTTTGGAGCCGTGAATACCCAAGGAAGACACATTTAAGAGATTTTGGATCCAATTTAGTAACCTGTGGATGAACATCACGCATAAAACAGGTACAATAAAAAATACGGGATTCAATAGGGAATAAAGATTTTGTAGGAAACAAAGTAGTATAAGGAATATCCCCATTAAGGACAGAAGACGGCATATGATTGATCAAAAAATATGCCGTAGAAACTGCATCTGCCCAAAAGTGTTTAGGTACTTTCATCTGAAAAAGAAGAGCACGAGTTACCTCAAAAAGATGCCGATTTTTTCTTTCGGCCATGCCATTTTGGGATGGGGTATCCACACAGGAAGACTGATGAAGAATGCCATTTTGTGTCATATAAGACTGAAATTGTGCTGAAAAGTATTCTTTGGCATTGTCACTTCTTAATATGCGCACAGAAATATTAAATTGAGTTTTGATTTCATTACAAAAGGCACAAAAGATAGAAAACAACTCAGAATGATTCTTCATTAAATATAACCAGGTAACACGAGAGTAATCATCAATAAAAGTAACAAAATAACGAAATCCAATTTTAGATGTAACAGAACAAGGACCCCAAACATCAGAATGAACTAACTCAAAAGGGGATGAAGCCCGTTTATTGACTCTAGACACAGAAGGCAAACGATGATGTTTTGCAAACTGACACGACTCACATTCTAGTACTGACAAAGACTGAAATTGAGGACACAGCTTCTTCATGGTAGACAAAGAAGGATGACCCAATCTATAATGAGCTTCAAGAGGTGTTAAGGTACTAGAGCAAAGAAGTGACCGCGGTACATGATTTTCCAGAATGTAGAGACCACCTGACTCGCGTCCTCTACCAATAATCTGCTTCGTCGTAAGATCCTGAAACAAACACTGGTAAGAAAAAAAGGAAACAGAACAATTTAAGGTACGAGTAAGTTTACTAACATAAAGTAGATTAAAAGAGAATTTTGGTAGACACAAAATAGAAGACAAAGAAATTGACAAAGTCGGGTTCGCAGTTCCAGAACCCATGACACAAGAAGTAGAACCATTAGCTAAAGTAATAGTAGAGAAAGCGAGATTAGACTAAAAAGTAGATAGAAGACTAGAATTACCTGTCATGTGATCTGTCGCACCAGAATCAATAACCCATTTGGATGAAGAAGACACAAGGCATGTAGTGGATTTACCTGACTCAGCGATCGCAGTGACAGGGAAACTAGTAGGCTTTAGAGATGCCTGATACTGGGAAAATTGTGCAAAATCCTCTGCAGATACCAAAATAGTTTTCTCAGAGGAAGATACTGTAGAATTCTCTGCTGCCATATTTGCCATCTGTGATCGCTGATTTTTCCTCTGAAGTTGCGGACAATTATATTTTGTATGGCCAGGCTCATGGCAATAATAACAAATGACTCCTCTTGAGTCCTGATTAGAACTAGCCTCTCTATTACGCTGATTATTTCTGTTGCCTATAATTCCTCCTCTACTTCCTCTTCTATTACCCTGTTGTCCATTTAGATTACGGCTAATAAGAGCAATACTGGCAGGCTGTGAAGATTTAGTACTCTTTGTACGAAGGACCCGTGTGAACGTTTCATGCAAAGAAGAAATCTCAGAACTAGAGAGAATATGAGATTTAACAGTCTCATACTCTGAAGGAAGGCCTGCAAGAAAACTCATAACAGCCAGTTGCTCCCGTTGGGCCTGCTGAACTTTCACATCAGGACTAAAAGGCAACAATACATTAAGTTCCTCATATACCCATTTAAAATCCATAAAATAAACCGTGAGAGACTTATCCTCTTTCTCAGCACGGTAGAATGCCTTACAAACATCATAAATACTGGAGATATTCTCTTTACCAGAATACAGAAAATCTAAGCAATCCTTCAATTCCTTAACAAATTCACGGTGATTAATTAAACTAATTACCTCACTATGAATCGAGTTCCAAAGTTGCAAAAACAACCGAGCATCCTTCCTTAGCCAAGTTTGTCGTGTATCATCAGTGGGTGGATCTTTAGTAAGGTGATCATCTTTATCAATGCTACGCAAATAGACCCTAACAGTCTTACTCCACTCCAGGTAATTCGAACCATTAAGTTTGTGTTCCATGATCTTAGTCATCACCGGAATCACATCAAAAATAACATTCTTATTGTCTGCCATTTGTTGAGACAAAGCAAACTAACCGAAACGCTAATCCAAAGTGCTTATAGCAGCAAAATAACCCAAAATCACAAATCAAGCAAATACCGAAATAGGATCTGAGAGCCAAACCTCAGAAGTCCTTTAATTGTATACTGGATCAGGCAACAGCACACAGTGGTGGAATGAGGGGGTTGAGGCTACGCTGGCGATGTTGATCGGGGTCGAAATGGCTAGTCGGCGGCCAAGGTCTCTCCTGAGCTGGGTAGTGAGAACAAATAGTCACCCTAGATTGATGACCTGCTCTGATACCATGTAGAAAGAGATAATTCTTATATGATTTCAATTAATATGTACATGGCTATATATATACAATTGATTCCTATAATTGTGTTCTACTAATTAGGAAGAAATCCTAAATAAGAAATCCTAAACAGGAATACATAATACAGAATATATAGAGAAATAATATAGTGATTGACTTTCCATAACAATCCAAATCTTGGAGGATATGCTTTGGGCTTGTGTGATTGAATTTGAAGGAAGTTGGGATTTACCTGACTCAGCTATCAGCCATGCATTGGGATGCCTCCATATGAAGCTCTGTATGGTAGAAAATGTAGAACTCCCTTGTGTTGGGATGAAGTGGGCGATAGAAAATTGATTGGCTGTGAAATTGTGCAACAAACAGAAGAGAATATTAAGATCATTCGAGATAGACTCAAGGCTGCATCTGACAGACAGAAGTCCTATATAGATTTGAAGAGACGAGATATTGAGTATAATGTGAGTGACAAGGTGTTTTTGAAAGTTCCCCCCTGAAAGAAGATTATGAGATTTAGTAGAAAGGGGAAACTAAGTCCTTGCTTCATCGGACCATATAAAGTTCTGGAAAGAGTGGGTCCATTAGCATACAGACTTGCATTACCTCGGGAGTTGAAAAAGATTCACAATGTCTTCTATGTCTCCATGTTAAGGAGGTATAGATCTAACCCCTCACACATTTTTTCTAGTAAAGGAAATTAAAGTGAATCCAGACCTGATATATGATGAAGAGCCCATGAAGATCTTGGCACATGAGGTGAAACAGCTGAGAAACAAACAAATACCACTAGTTAAAGTG
The DNA here is from genome assembly GCF_030052815.1 of Hevea brasiliensis. Taxonomy (NCBI): domain Eukaryota; kingdom Viridiplantae; phylum Streptophyta; class Magnoliopsida; order Malpighiales; family Euphorbiaceae; genus Hevea; species Hevea brasiliensis. The sequence goes on along the minus strand of NC_079499.1, from coordinate 21,203,619 downwards.
CTGTGGAACCATCATTCAGGCCAAGAGGCTACATGGGAACGCGAAGAGGACATGAGGAGATAGCACCCACAGCTATTCAGAGACTGATACTAGGTAAAATTTTGGGATGAAATTTTCTTTTAAAGAGGGGACAATTGTAACACTCTTATACTAAGTAGTCCTGTGCATTCTACTGTTCTGGTAACTAATGTCTATCCAGACAACTAGAATGTCTAGAATTATGCGTAAATCACATAGAGAAACCACAAATAAAATTGATAAAGATCAAATGAAGTTGGATAAAAATAAAAGAAATGGAGCACTAATAAGTTAAATGAGCCAAGGTCCCAGCGATGGGTGACCGACCCGGAAAGTGACTGCAAGCTCAGTTACTACCCTAAATTCATGTAGGACATCCTTAATTAAGGGTTAATTGTGAAATTATTGGGAATGTGAAAATCATGAAAGGAAAAGAGAATAAGTATAAAGAAGAGAATCAAAATCAAAGGACTCATCGGGCATCATGGAAAAAGATGGACTATAATCCGATGAGGGGCATTTTGGTCAATTCACTTTAAGAGGTGACTTTTGACCTAAATGTCCATTAATTTGAGTAAGATTAAAATATTAAAAAAGAAGTAAAAATATAAATAATTGTATGGAAAGAAAAGAAAAAGGATGAAAAATCCAAATTTTAATTGAATTATGACATCACGATGACTCAAGCATGACATAATTAAAAATTATAATTTAAATAATTTAAATTAGAGATTATTTACATATTATAAGAAGACAAAAAAATTAATTAAAATAAAAAGAAACAATTCCCATCTTCTTCTTAATGTGGTCGACTTCTCTCTCTCCTCTCATCTTCCGTTTTCTTCCATTAATTTTTCTCCAAGCTCTTGATTTTCTTGAATTCCCTCCATAAACTCTAAAACATTGATTTTGGACCTTGATAAGAAGATTGGGAGCAAAAAGATTGAGAGAAACTTGAAGAAATTGAAGAGTGGAAAAGAATCATTAGAGGTAAGTTAATTTTCATGCTTAGTCATAGGTGTGTTACTTGGATTCAAGCTTAGTTGAGTAGAAATTAACTTGAAAATTGATGAAATAATGGTTCTTAGAAAAGGTGGAATTTTGCTAGCCAAAGGAGAGTAGGGTTTTGATGTTTTTTAAATGAATTGGGCATGAATTCTAGCTTAATTAAAGTGGTATATATGATTAGTATGCTAAATTGCATGAGTTTGCATGAATTTGGGATGATGAGGAATTAGGGTTTATGGAAAATTAGGGCTTTTGTGGAATGTGATGCAATTGATGTTTGTAAGAGCAAATTATGGTCATCTGGTATGTTTTGGTTGAGAATTTATGTGAATTGATAAAAGGAATGAATGGATTGGTAGTGTGTTGAATTGCTAGAATCTTGACACTTGAGTCCAGTGTGCTTAGTAGCCTATAAATTGAGCTACACAACTCCAATTGGTATGAAACCAATTAGAAAAGAAACCTAAGACATAATGCTAAATTTTTCATGAAGACACCCTTCCCAGAAAGTGACCATAAGTTACCTCAAATTTGGCTTGAATTTGGATTGCAATTCTGGACCTGACAAAAAATGACCAAATGAATAGTACTTAGTAAATTAGGCATAACTCACTATAGAAAACTCCAAATTAGGTATTCTTGAACCAATGAAAACCTGAGACATAGGAGAAAAATTCTTATAAAGACCATAGAGCCACATTATGTCCCTAAGTCGATCAAATTGCTAGACAAAATTGGTCCAGCAAATCTACCCTGATTCTGGACTAACCTGGAAATCCTTAACAATGACCTATCCGATCAGTTTTGGCAAAATTGCCATAACTTGGGCTACAAAAATGCCAATTAGGTATTTCAAAAATTAAAATGTTCATAGGACATAAAACTAAAAACTTCATGTTTTGACCAGAACCAAGTTCTTAGGGCAAGATAGGGGAATTGTTGGGATAAGTGAGGAATCCTAAATCTGAAATTCCAGCTCTTTAGCTAATTGGCCTTGTGACCTTCGAATGGTTATTAGGCCATAACTTCCTCTAAAAAACTCCAATTGAAGTGATTCAAAATGATTTGGAAACCTAAGACAAATACCTAAAACATTGTTTCAGGGACTAGGGCTAAAGTATGAGCTTAAGATGCCCGGATATGGAATGCAAAGTTGGGATACAAATCTAAGAAAATTATAATCTCAGAATATGGTACCTGGAACAGCATTTAGTAATTTGGCCATAACTTGAGATCCAGAACTACAAATTGAGTGATTTAAAAAGAAAAAATAAAACTAAGATATAGAGGAACAACTTTCATTGAGATCACCTTCCCAAGTTATGACTAGAACTAGGTTAAAATGGGGTTGGAAAGTCAGGGTTCTAAACTGTCTAGAATCAGAATTTATTGAAATTGCATAGTCAACTTAGGAAATTCATCAAGCATTTATTGAATAACTTTTAGAGATAATTGGAATGAGTATTGAGACACTTTAATTGTATGTTTTCAGTAGAAAATGAGACCATAACACCCCTCACCCATCTACAGTGCAGCCGAGTAAGGTGTGTCACATGGAGTGCGGGAGCACCTGATCTTATCTGATTTCATTATAGTTCTTGATTTATTTATTCAAAACCTTTATCTAAGGTTTAGGCTATTTTTACTGTTTATCAAAATCTGACTAATTTGAAAATTTCAAAAATTTTAACGACAATCCAGCAGAGTGCCGGCTATAATTTGGACCAATAGTTCTTCTGAACCTGCCAAAAATAATTTCAATATATACTCAAATTCATAACTCAGATTATCTCAAAGCATTCTCAACAGTTTCTCAAATTCAGATTCAGTCTCAAAATTTCTCAAACTCAATCTCATTCAGAATCATTATGATTAGATAATCAACTCAAATATTAGAATTCTTATATTTTATTAACTTATATAATTTGCCAATTAAGTACATAAATTTATCAAGTATAGGATATATAAATGAAATTACAGTTACTATTTCACATTACAATATAAGCAATAATTATAATGTACAGATTAGAAAACATGCTTAAAATGAGCCTTATCTATATGCATTACTAAGGAGGTGACAACCTTGAACTCTTCTGACACTTCTGCAAATCTAGACTCCAAAATCTTAGTCGAAGTACCTGCGCGAGGAAAACAATTCCATCGCGCTAAACATTTCTGCTTAGTGGTGCAATAGTATAACAAGAAATAATATATACAAATAAAGAAAGAAATAAATCATAATTCGGATACTCATGAATCAATTTAATTTTTGGTATGATATTTCTATTATCAACTATCTTATATACTAGTTTGTTCCTCTTTGGAAGTGCTTAGTTTATAACCTTTCAGTAAATATGCTCAGCATACAAATTATTCTAACTATATTATATTTTAAGTCTCTATGGTCCTGCAAATTATATTTTTATTATGTTTTTATTGCTAATCTCTTTTACTCATTTCATTCAATTTTTAATTTAATTGTACTAAAATTTCATTATACTTAACTACCTGAATTGAATAATATTTTAATTGACTGCCCGTGTAGAGTATACACTGACCAGACTAGATAAACGGATATACTAGCTCTGGGTACCTAGTTCCTTGGGTCGTCACACCATCGGTCACAAAGTATCTCCCGGTGTGCAAACAGTGGATAAACTAGCACTGGGTACCTAATACCTTGGGCCGTCACACCATCGATCACAAAGTATCTCTCGGTGTGCAAATAGTGGGGCTAAAAAGCCATATAAGCAATCAGGCAATAAGCCGAATATCATAACATAATCCGTATAGCCATAGGCTATTAAAATCATAGTGTGGCATAATGAGCCATAAAACATAGTGTGGTGTGAAGCCATTTACAATACAGCTGTCAGAACCCTATTGGCATGCTAACCTATCCAAACTAGTCAACTAGGCAAACTAGGGCATATTACAAGATTACATATTTAATTCTTTATTCTTAGGGTTTATACGTCTTTATGCCTTTCACTGGTCAACGAACATGTTGACCTTTTTATACATCATGGATAGTTTGATTCTAGTATCAACATGTCACAATTATTCAGTAGATCATCAGACAGATCATATTTCATATCAATTGTTCTGAAGTACCATTGTGCTCAAAGCATTTTTCTTGTCTCTGATAATAAGGACTAATGTCCCATTCATACATTCATGTGATTTATTAAGTCACTATGTTTCTTATTCACATTACTAGTTAAACATAAACGTTGGCTTTTCCACACTGAACAGTTATGTTGGTTCTAGTTGCACTAGGATTCCTCATTTTGAGTTTATACTCATTGGCATTGATTTCCAAACTTAATTCAAGGCTAATTATATGTGATTCCAAATTTTCAGATTTCATGGCTAATGGTTACTATTCCATTGGGTCAGGCTATAGGGTGAAATTAGTAAAATTCTCTTCATCAAATTGTTTCTTATTGTGTCTTCTTTAATTCCCTTTTTGAATTACTCCATTTTGAGTTGTATAACTCAAGTTATGGTCATTTAACCATAACTTGGTCAAATCTAAATTTCGACTTCCTTAGTAGGCATTTTCAGTTCTGAATTTACTAAATTATTTGGACTGTTTGTAATAACATTGAGGTCTAGTATTCTTCATAAGTATTGTTGCCCTATGTTTTAGGGTCAATTAGAAATTTTACTTGTGATTTATCAAGTTTTATGGAATTATTTATAGTTAAATTGTTGACTTGGACTCAAAGGTCCTATATTGGCATGGTCCTCAATTAGGTCAATTGCTTTAACCTTAAATTCTGGCCTTATACATTTATAATTTGAGGAAGTTGCCTAAAACAAAGCTTTAGGTCTCTTTCTTAGCTTTTCATATTGGTATGGCTCATTACATTTGAAGACTTCATATTGGAGATATGCCTATTTGAAATTTTCTGGACGTAATAGTCAATTGTACCAATTCCATATTTAGTGTGTCAGCTTTATCAACTTAATTGGCCTAGTTCCCATAATTTCTGTGTAACACCCTCCCCGTAGCAACTCCGTACATTCTACTGTTCCGGTGATTAGTGTTGGTCCAGACAGCTAGAACGTCCGAAAAAATATTTAAACTGAAGTGAGGAACCATAATTAACTCAAATATTAACAAGAAAAATTTAGAAAAAATTTTAGAAATAAAATACAACCAAGTTAAATGAGCCGGTACCCTAGCGATGGGTAACCTAGTGGGAAGTTGCGGTTCTTGCAACTAAGAACCCTAGACCTGAGAGAAAATTCATAAAATATTTTTTGAGACTCCAGAGAAGAGTCATTGAGGTTTCTATGGTATTAGAATGCCAAGAAAATACTTAGGAAAAATTTTCAATCGGTACAGATAATTTTGGTCTGTTGAGCCAAACGGAGGGCATTTTGGTCATTTCGCCTTCAGAGGTGATTTTTGGTCGACTTGTCCAATTAAGTAAATTATTATTATGACATAAAATGTGAATAAATATTGCTAAAAATTAAATTAAAATGAGTAGAGAAAAAAAAAGAAAGAAAATGAGATTAAATGACAATTTTGACATCACATGATGTCATCAACCCTTTTCCCACCAATCACAATTAAGCTAACCTATTAAAAAGGGATAATTGAGACCAAAATAACCAAAAGCAATCAGATTTCTTCTCCTCCTTCAGCTGGACGAGCCACACTCTCACCTCTACCATTGTTGTCCCTTAAACCAAGCTTCCTTTCCCACCTTAAACCCCTTCAAAACCCTAACTTGCCTTCATTAAAAATTATCCCTACCACTAGAGCAAGATTTGGGCAGCAATTTGAAAAGAAGAAAGTGAAGTTTTTAAGTCTTAGAAAGTGACTATGTGAAGGTTAGTGCCACTTTTGTTTAATTTTTCTTTTATATTCTTTGTTACAACATTAATCTAAACTAGAAAATATGAAAATGGAACAAATTGAGATTGTGGAGTTAGGGTTTGAGAGAAACCAAGGGTTTGCTCATGTGTTGGTGAATGAAAGTTTGAATGGTTAATTAGTGACCATTTGGCTGTGTATGATGAAGAAATGAAGTGAGTTGTGGCTTGGTATTTAAATTTAGGTGAGCTGCCTTGGCTGCCCTACAAGTCTAGATGTGAGTCCAACAGGTTTGGGCAACTATAAATGGAGTTGTAGAGGTTCAATTGGTGCAAGGCCAATTGGACATAAAACTAGACACATAATGGCACAACTTTGGTATAGAAACCCTGCCCAGAAAACCAAACCAAGTTGGCTTAAAAATTGCCCTAATCCGGGTGACCTGCATTCTCCTTGGGCAAAATGACCAAATGAACAGTGTTTATTCATTTAGTCATAACTCGGTGTAGAAAGGTCCAATTGACCTGAAATGTTACCAAAAGAAATCTGAGACATAGACATACAACTTTCATGAAGAACACAAATCCAAATTCAGACCATAACCTAGTCAAATTGCCAACCAAACTTAGGTTACCAAATCTAGCAGAACCAGTTTTGCCCAGAATTTTGGATTCTGTCCAATCCGACCAGTTATGGTGTTTAGGCCATAACTTGAGCTACAAAACTCCAAATGGAGTGATTCAAAAAAGGAAATATAACTAGACAAAATAAGGAACAACTTTCATGATGACAAATTTATCAAATTCCTACTGTACAAATGACCAATGGAACAGTAAACATAAGGCTTGAAATCTGAAAATTATGAATAATTAACAATAAGCTTAGAAATGGTATTGGCAACCAATACCAACAACTTTAGAATGCAAAATGTGGTATGTTGAGAGTATTAGAACCAATGTACCTACTGTCTATGCAAAAGTCAACATTTTAGTTGACTAATAAAATGAATAGTAACACCTAAACTTAAATTTCAAGAATTGTAAAGTTTAAAAGTGTAACATGCCCTAGTACACCTAGCAAGATTGGTTTGGATAGGTTGGCATGCCAATAGGGTTCAGTTAGCAGTACTGCACATGGCATTATGCCATTCTATGATTTAATGGCTTTTAGTCATTCTGACATTATGTTGAGACTTAGCCTTGTGCCTAATGTTATTACAGCTTATTAGCTGTTCTGTTGCACACCGGGAGACACATATGTGACCAATGGTGTGACGGCCCAAGGTACTTGATACTCAGTGCCAGTTTACCCGTTTATCCAGTCCAGTTATCCAGTATAGGTTACTTGGACAACCAAAAATGAAAGTTGATAAATTTAATGAAATAATGAATATAACAAATACCAAATAAATAGACTATCAATAATTATCAAAAATTTGTCTGCATGAGACATCAATACACTCACTGCATTTTTATTTCCTTTTAGCTCTTTTTATTTTATTATTGGCACCACTAAGCATTATTGCTTAGTGCGTCGCTTTTTGCCACGCATAGGTTCTGGAGAGATAGACAGAGAGCCCAACAGACCACAGACTGGGTGAGGTCACAAATCTGCCTAGAGTCAGAGTCACCTCTCATCTACAGTGCATCAGTGGTAGGACCTTTAGGTCCCTTTTGAAATTATGTTTTTGCATTTTGTAATAGGTTGTAGTTTGTGATTTGTAAATTATGAACTCATGTAAATAGTAAATTTATGTCATCATTTGTTGATGTACATATTTTGAAGAATTTTGTTAATTAATATAATTTGAGAATATCTTCATGAAATTTTAGTTGATTTTGAATTTGAATGAAATTGTGGATTAATGTTAAGAATTTGAAATGATTGCAAATGTTGAGACCATGTTGATGGTTATTGGAGTTTGAGAATGATTGGAAATAATTATTGGAAGTATTTTTCACAGGTTCCGAAGAACTGTTTTCTCCATTTTTAGCCAGTACTCTGCCGGATTTTCTATAAAATTTGCAGAACCTCAAATAAATTATAATTTCAATAAATTACTTAAATGAATTATATTTCACAAATTGTACTTCATAATTATGAAAAAAATAAATTAAGAAGAATAAAAATGATTGAATTAAATAGGGTGTTTCGGTACACTGCGTGGCATATCTTGCTCAACTATACTGTAGACGGGTAAGGGGTGTCACATTTAGTGGTATCAGAGCACGGTTTAGGTGTTTCTGGGTCTAGATTGAGTCCATACCATGCATTGCATTTGTAAGAGTCGAGGTGACACTAATGCAGATCTGTTTATCTTTGTTATTTTGAATAGGATATGGACCCCACATCTCAGAGGGCAGTTGAGGAGGAAGTGGAGAGTCATGCTCCACCTGCAGCAGCTGAGACTGGTAGTAAGGGAGAACCTACTCCACTAGCTCCAGCAGAGCCTGCTTAGCCTCCATAGGCCATGTTCCAGCAAATGGCCGAGTTTTTCAGACAAATGGCTGGGGTAATGCCACCACCACCACCACCTCTATAACATAAATCACATTTAGAAAGATTGAGAAAATTTGGAGCAGTGGACTTCTTTGGCAAGAGAGAAGATGATTACATTGCGTAGATAATTGGTTGAAACGAGCAGAAGGGTTTTAAAAAAACTCCACTGCACTCCAGAATAAAATCTAGAAGCTGCTGTATCTCTGTTGCAAGATGATGCATATGAATGGTGGGATACGGTGTCCAGTGAATTACAGCCAGAAGTAATAACTTGGGACTTCTTCCTCTCATAATTCAAGAAAAAGTATGTAAGTAGTGTATACCTGGAAGAGAAAAGAAGAGAATTCATTAACCTGAGGCAGAGACAGCTGACAGTGGCCGAGTATGAGAAGGAATTTGTCAAACTGAGCTGCTATGAAAGGGAGATAGTCCCTAATAAGGCCGAAAGGTGTAAGAGATTTGAAGAGGGATTAAATGATAATATAAAGATCATGATCACTGCCTTGGGAATCACAGACTTCACCAAGTTAGTGGAAGCTGCATTAAAAGTTGAAAAGGTTAGAATAAGTGAGCAGACCAGAAGAGAGAGACAGCAGAAGAGGGGCCCGACTCAATATAGCTCTTCTCCTACACCTGGGAAGAAGTTCAAAGGTCCACCTGCACAGAGTTCAGGTCAACCTCAAGGTCAGGGTCAGTCTCAGGGGCCCAGGCCACAGTTCACCCCTAGGAGAGGTCAGTCCACACCATCAGTGGACAACTCTCCAGGGACGGGGTTTAAGGGACCAGCCCCAGTATCTTCTGCATGTCCGCATTGCCTGAAGTGGCATAAGGGGGAGTGTTGGAGAGTGACTGGCGCCTACTTAAGGTGTGGGTCGACAGAGCATCAACTGAGGAACTGTCCATGCAGAACTACTACAGCTGCTCCAACACAAGCAGACAGACCTGCTCCTGCACCACAAAGGGGTAGGAAATCTGGCAAATTTGAGGCAGTGGGACCATCACAAAGGCCTGCATCTAAGCCAGCAGAGAGGCCTGAGGGCAGACCACCTGCCAGAGCCTATGCCATAAGAGCTCAAGAGGAGCAAGATGCCCTGGACGTCATCAGGGGTACGTTCTCCCTCTACAATACATCTGTTCACGCATTAGTGGATCCAGGATCCACTCATTCATACATCTACATCAACCTACCCATAGAAAGGGGGATACTAGTAGGGGAGAGTGACCAAGACATCCTGGTCACTAATCCATTGGGCCACAATGTAGTGGTGAACAAAGTGTACAAAGGTTGCCCGTTAAGGATTCAGGGGTATGAATTCTTGGCAGACCTGATTGAGTTGCCTTTCCATGAGTTTGACATGATTTTGGGAATGGACTGGTTGTCACGTCATCAGGCAATGGTTGATTGTAAATTGAAGAGGATTTCTTTAAAAACTCTTGAGGGTAATGAGATTATAGTTATGGGGGAAAGGAAAGATTTCTTGTCCAATGTCATTTTAGTCACCGTTGCAAGAAAACTGATGAGAAAAGGCTGTGAAGCCTACCTAGCACATGTGGTGGATACTAGGCAGGCTAAGCCAGATCTGTGTGACATACCCACAGTAAGAGACTTCCTAGATGTGTTCCCTGAAGAATTGCCTGGCTTGCTACCAGAAACGGAAGTTGAATTTGCTATTGAGATACTGTCGGGTACATCACCAATCTCTATTGCTCCTTACAGGATGGCACCCACATAATTGAAGGAACTGAAAATCCAGTTATAGGAGTTACTGGATAAGGGGTTCATACGCCCCAGTGTGTCACCATGGGGAGCTCCAGTGCTGTTTGTGAAAAAGAAAGATGGGACTTTGAGGTTATGCATCGATTACCAGCAGTTGAATGATGTAACTGTGAAGAATAAATATCCGTTGCCTAAAATTGATGATCTGTTTAATCAATTGAAGGGAGCAGGAGTATTTTCAAAAATTGATCTCAGATCAGGGTATCATTAGTTGAGGGTTAAGGATGCAGATGTGCCAAAGATTGCATTCAGGACCCGGTATGGGCATTATGAGTTCCTGGTGATGCCCTTTGGCCTAACAAACGCACCAGCGGCATTCATGGACCTTATGAACTGTATCTTCCATCCATACCTAGATTGGTTCGTAGTGGTCTTTATTGATGATATTTTAGTGTATTCCAAGACTAGGGAAGAACATGATAAGCATTTGAGGATTGTTCTGCAAACCCTGAGAGAAAAGAAACTGTATGCTAAGTTGTCTAAGTGTGACTTCTGGTTAAATGAGATTGCATTTCTTGGACACATAGTGTCAGCTGATGGGATTAGAGTGGATCCCAAGAAAATAGAAGCAGTGATGGAATGGAAGCCTCCCAGAAATACAACTGAGGTCAGAAGTTTCTTGGGGCTAGCTGGGTATTACAGAAGATTTGTGAAGGGATTTTCTTTAATAGCTGCTCCAATGACCAAGTTGTTACACAAGAATGTCAGATTTGACTGGAATTACAAGTGTCAGACTAGTTTTAAGAAGTTGAAGGCTATGTTAATGGAGGCACCATTGTTAACACATCCAGTGTCGGGAAAGGACTTTATGGCCTATAGTGATGCCTCTCATAATGGGTTAGGGTGTGCATTGATGCAAGAGGGGAAGGTGGTTGCTTATGCTTCCAGGCAGCTAAGGCCACATGAACAGAATTACCCTACCCATGATCTAGAGCTTGTAGCAATTATCTTCGCACTGAAGATATAGAGGCATTACTTGTATGGTGAAAAGTGCTATATTTACACAAACCACAAAAGTCTGAAATACTTGCCAACCCAGAAGGAGCTTAACCTCAGACAGAGGCGATGGATTGAGTTCCTGAAGGACTATGATTGTGTGATTGACTATCATCCTGGGAAGGCAAATGTAGTTGCCGATGCTTTGAGCAGAAAATCCATCACAGCTTTGAGATCATTGAATGCCTGTCTATCTTTGGCTCGAGATGGAGCTATTTTGGCTGAGTTGTAAGCGAGGCCAAACCTGCTACAACATATTTTAGATGGGCAAAAGGTAGATGAGAAATTAATTACTACGGTGAGTAAAATCTCAGAGGGGAAAGCAATTGACTTTAAGGTGAAAGCAGATGGGTGTCTGTACTACAAAGGAAGAGTATGTGTACCAGATGATGGGGAATTGAAGGCCAGTATTCTGAAAGAGGCACACACCAGTGTTTATACTATACACCTAGGAAGTACAAAAATGTACCATGATCTGAAGCTTCATTATTGGTGGCCTATTATGAAGAAGGACATAGCTGACTATGTGACTAAATGCTTGACATGTCAGTAAGTCAAGGCAGAACATCAAGTTCCATCGGGTTTGCTATAGCCTATATGCATACCTGAATGGAAATGGGATCGAGTCACCATGGATTTTGTAAGTGGTCTACCTCTCACCTAGAAGAAGCATGATGCAGTATGAGTGATAGTAGATAGATTGACAAAGTCAGCACACTTTCTGCCAGTTAGGACTGACTACTCACTGGAGAAGTTAGCAAAATTGTATATCAGTGAGATAGTTAGACTGCATGGAATTCCACTTTCCATCATATGTGATCGAGACCCAAGGTTTACATCGAGATTTTGGAAGAAGTTGCATGAATCCTTGGGGACACAACTCCACTTCAGCACAGCTTTCCATCCTCAGACGGATGGGCAATCAGAAAGAGTAATCCAGGTAAACAATTGAAACTAATTGAACTAATACAAATATTGAACTAAAATGATAATAATAACATGAAATATATATCAGGTCCTTGAGGATATGCTGAGGAGTTGTGTCATTGAGTTTGAGGGAAGTTGGGATAGATACTTCCCACTGGCAGAATTTGCATACAACAATAGCTACCAAGCTAGCATCCAAATGGCCCTGTATGAAGCACTGTATGGGAGGAAATGTAGAACTCCAGTGTGCTAGACTGAATTGGGTGAAGATAAACTGGTAGGGCCGGACACAGTGAAAGCAGATGAGGAGAAGGTAAAGCTAATCAAAGCCAATCTGAAGGTTGCCTCAGACAGACAAAAATCCTATGCCGACCTAAAGAGAAAAGAAATAGAATATGCGGTTGGTGACAAAGTGTTCCTCAAGGTGTCACCGTGGAAGAAAGTACTGAGGTTTGGAAGAAAAGGTAAGTTAAGCCCTAGGTTCATTGGCCCATATGAAGTCATTGAATGTGTGGGTCCAGTGGCCTACAGGCTAGCTTTACCACCAGAGCTAGACAAGATCCACAATGTGTTCCACGTATCTATGGTAAGAAGATACCACTCAGATCCTTCACATGTCATCTCCATGGAAGAAATTGAAGTACAACCGAATTTGACATATGAAGAAGAACCCATATGGATCCTGGCTCAGGAAGTGAAAAAGTTGAGGAATAAGTAGATTCCACTAGTGAAAGTGCTTTGGAGGCACCACAACACCGAGGAGGCAACTTGAGAAAGTGAAGAGACGATGAGGCAATAGTTCCCTCAACTGTTTGCATCAGATAAATTTCGAGGACGAAATTTAAATTAGAGGGGAAGAGTTGTAACACCCTCCCCGTAGCAACTTCGTACATTCTACTATTCCGGTGACTAGCGTAGGTCCGGACAGCTAGAACATTCGGAAAAATATTTAAACTGAAGTGAGGAACCATAATTAACTCAAATATTAACAAGAAAAATTTAGGAAAAATTTTAGAAATAAAATACAACCCAGTTAAATGAACCGGTGCCCTAGCGATGGGTAACCTAGTGGGAAGTTGCGGTTCTTGTAACTAGGAGCCCTAGACCCGAGAGAAAATTCATAAAATAATTTTTGAGACTCCAGAGAAGAGTCATTGAGGTTTTTATGGTATTAGAATGCCAAGAAAATACTTAGGAAAAATTTTCAATCGGTACAGATAATTTTGGTCTGTTAAGCTAAACGAAGGGCATTTTGATCATTTTGCCTTCAGAGGTGATTTTTGGTTGACTTGTCCAATTAAGTAAATAATTATTATGACATAAAATATCAATAAATATTACTAAAAATTAAATTGAAAATGAGTAGAGAAAAAAAAGAAAGAAAATGAGATTAAATAACAATTTTGACATCACATGATGTCATCAACCCTTTTTCCACCAATCACAATTAAGCTAACCTATTAAAAAGGGATAATTGAGACCAAAATAACCAAAAGCAATTAGATTTCTTCTCGTCCTTCAGCTGGACGAGCCACACTCTCACCTCCACCATTGTTGTCCCTTAAACCAAGCTTCCTTTCCCACCTTAAACCCCCTCAAAACCCTAACTTGCCTTCATTAAAAATTATCCCTACCACTAGAGCAAGCTTTGGGTAGCAATTTGAAAGGAAGAAAGTGAAGTTTTTAAGTCTTGGAAAGTGACTAAGTGAAGGTTAGTGCCACTTTTGTTTAATTTTTCTCTTATATTCTTTGTTACAACATTAATCTAAACTAGAAAATATGAAAATGGAACAAATTAAAATTGTGGAGTTAGGGTTTGAGAGAAACCTAGGGCTTGCTCATGTGTTGGTGAATGAAAGTTTGAATGGTCAATTAGTGACCATTTGGCTATGTATGATGAAGAAATGAAGTGAGTTGTGGCTTGGTATTTGAATTTAGGTGAGCTACCTTGGCTGCCTTGCAAGTCTAGATGTGAGTCCAGTAGGTTTGGGCAGCTATAAATGGAGTTGTAGAGGTTCAATTGGTGCAAGGCCAATTGGACATAAAACTAGACACATAATGGCACAACTTTGGTATAGAAACCCTGCCCAAAAAACCAAACCAAGTTGGCTTAAAAATTGCCCTAATCTAGGTGACCTGTATTCTGCCTAGGCAAAATGACCAAATAAACAGTGTTTATTCATTTAGTCATAACTCAGTGTAGAAAGGTCCAATTAACCTGAAATTTTACCAGCAGAAATCTGAGACATAGATCTACAACTTTTATGAAGAACACAAATCCAAATTCAGACCATAACCTAGTCAAATTGCCAACAAAACTTAGGTTACCAAATCTAGCAAAACCAGTTTTGCCCAGAATTTTGGATTCTGTCCAATCCGGCCAGTTATGGTGTTTAGGCCATAACTTGAGCTACAAAACTCCAAATGGAGTGCTTCAAAAAACGAAATGTAACTAGACAAAATAAGGAACAACTTTCATGAAGACAATTTTACTAAATTCCTACTGTACAAATGACCAATGGAACAATAAACATAAGGCTTGAAATCTGAAAATTGTGAATAATTAACAATAAGCTTAGAAATGGTATTGACAACCAATACCAACAACTTTAGAATGCAAAATGTGGTATGTTGAGAGTATTAGAACCAATGTACCTATTGTCTATGCAAAAGTCAACATTTTAGTTGACTAATGAAATGAATAGTAGTGCTAAACTTAAATTTCAAGAATTGTATAGTTTAAAAGTGTAACATGCCCTAGTACACCTAGCAAGATTGGTTTGGATAGGTTGGCATGCCAATAGGGTTCAGTTAGCAGTACTGCACATGGCATTATGCCATTCTGTGATTTCATGGCTTTTAGCCATTCTGACATTGTGTTGAGACTTGGCCTTATGCCTAATGTTATTACAGCTTATTAGCTGTTATGTTGCACACCGGGAGACACATATGTGACTGATGGTGTGACAACCCGAGGTACTTGATGCCCAGTGCCAGTTTACCCATTTATCCAATCCAGTCATCTAGTATAGGTTACTTGGGCAACCAAAAATGAAAGTTGATAAATTTAATGAAATAATGAATATAACAAGTACCAAATAAATAAGATTACCAATAATTATCAAAAATTTGTCTGCATGAGACATCAATACACTCACTGCATATTTATTTCCTTTTAGTTCTTTTTATTTTATTATTGGCACCACTAAGCATTATCGCTTAGCGCGTCGCTTTTTGCCATGCGTAGGTTTTGGAGAGACAAACAGAGAGCCCAGCAGACCACAGACTGGGTGAGGTCACAAATCTGCCTAAAGTCAGAGTCACCTCTCATCTACAGTGCATCAGTGGTAGGACCTTTAGGTCCCTTTTGAAATTATGTTTTTGCATTTTGTAATAGATAGTAGTTTGTGATTTGTAAATTATGAACTCATGTAAATAGTAAATTTATGTAATCATTTGTTGATGTACATATTTTGAAGAATTTTGTTAATTAATATAATTTGAGAATATCATCATGAAATTTTAGTTGATTTTGAATTTGAATGAAATTATGGATTAATGTTGAGAACTTGAAATGATTGCAAATGTTGAGACCATTTTGATGGTTATTGGAGTTTGAGAATGATTGGAAATGATTATTGAAAGTGTTTTTCACAGGTTCTGAAGAACTGTTTTCTCCATTTTTAGGCGATACTCTGCCGGATTTTCTATAAAATTTGCGAAACCTCAAATAAATTATAATTCTAATAAATGAATTAAATGAATTATATTTCACAAATTATACTTCATAACTATGAAAAAAATAAATTAAGAAGAATAAAAATGATTGAATTAAATAGGGTGTTTCGGTACACTGCGTGGCATATCTTGCTCAGCTACACTTTAGACGGGTAAGGGGTGTCACATTCTGGGTTTTAGTCAAAATTTCTATATTGTAGGTATATATCTTATTGAACTTTTGGCACTGATTTTAGGTCATTCTGAGTTGTATAGACCAAGATATAGTTAATTTACTACAGCTAGACAGATTGCATTTTCAATGCAACTTTAGGTCATTGTTTTGGTCAATTCCAATTCTGGCAGATTTGGTACCCTAACTTGGGCAATCAATTTGACTTGGTTCTGGTCATTTCTAGGCTTTGGTGTCTTCATAAGAGTTGTAGCTCTATGTCTAATCTTTCCATTGATATAAATTTCAGGTCATTTGGACCTGTTTTGAGTGAGTTATGGTCAAATGAGTGACTACTATTCATATGGTCAAATTCTGGGTTGCAATAGTTCTGGACAGTTTTGTTACCTCAACTTCTGCAAGCAATTTGACTTAGTAAATGACATTTCTGGGTTCTATGATCTTCACCAAAGTTGTAGCTCTATGTCTAAGCTTTCCAACGGTATAAATTTCAGGTCATTTGGAGTTGTGTAGACCAAGATATGGTCATTTTACTATAGTTGGTCAAGTTGCACTTATATTGCACTATTAGGTCATTTTTAAGTCAAAGTCAATTCGGCCAGTTTTTGTAACCCAACTTGGGTAATCAATTTAAATTGCTTAATGGCATTTCTAGGCTTGGTGGTCTTACCAAAGTTGTAGCCCTATATCTAACCTTTCTAATGATATAAATTTCAGGTCATTTAGACATGTTCTGAGTGAGTTATGGCCAAAATACTGGCTACTATTCAAATAGTCAG
The DNA here is from genome assembly GCF_030052815.1 of Hevea brasiliensis. Lineage (NCBI taxonomy): Eukaryota > Viridiplantae > Streptophyta > Magnoliopsida > Malpighiales > Euphorbiaceae > Hevea > Hevea brasiliensis. The sequence goes on along the minus strand of NC_079499.1, from coordinate 21,186,874 downwards.
CTTTCAGGTTTGCAAGGTTGCAAATTTGGATTTGGTCAGTTTTAGTGTCACTTTCCGGACAAAATTTAGGTATGCTTCCAACATGAAAGTTGGCACATTTTGTACCTAGTTTCACTTTCAATTGGCCTCATGTCAATTAGGGTCACACATTTAGGGTTATAGGCTCAAATGTATACTGCCCTTAACACATTCCTCAAATACCCATCCAAATGCACATTCAACTTGTTCTAGCTTACTTTCCATACCTAATTCTAATTTTGTATATTACCATATTCATCAATCACTTTACATTATAGTCAATTTGGGCAGAATACAATTACCTTTAATGCATCAATTATAATCCTAATTCACAAAGTCCAATTCCAATCATGTATGCACATAAATACTCCTAAATATTACATTAACTTCCACTACTAAATTACATACACATTCATCCATCCTTAATAACACAATTCATCAAGCAAATTCATGAATTCAAGTATTCTTCAAGAAGTCACAACAAAGCTGCCGAATTGCCCCAAAATGCATAAGCCTTCTACCATTACTTCAACTCCAGTTTCAAATGCTCAACCATCACATACACATGAACTTAACTTACTAGTACATAAAATCACCTTAATCAACATTAATTCCCATCAAATACATATAAGAATAAGTCACTAACCATGCATTTTCATGGCTACCAAAACTAAGGTTCACCAATACTCAATCATTTCCTTAATTTTTCTTAACCATTCAACTTGTCTTAACCTCAACACAAAGTTTAATTAAGTGGGATAAGGAAAACTAGCACTAACCTCAACTTGAGCTTGGCAAATCCTTGAAATTTCCTCTCCTTTTTGCTGCCTATAGGTTGCCCATGGTGTAAGGATCATTTTTCATGGAGGAAGCTTAAAGAAATAATGGCTTGATCATGGAGGACTTAAGCTCATGCGTGAAACGGCCATGGTGAATTTGGGAGGATTTCATTTCGGCCATGGATGAAGGCTTGAAGAAAATGAAATGGTTTAGTGGAACAATTATATAGGTCGGCCAAGATGAGAGTTAGTGGAGCACTTAGGAATAATTTAACGTTTAATTAATTAAAGTTTCATTATTTGCACATTTGCCTCATTTCTTTCACTATTTATATAATGTATCATGATTTAATTTTTCATGACATTTTCAAAGTGTAATACCATTTATTTTTAATGGACATTGAGGTCAAAAGTCAACTCTAGGTGTCAATTAACCAAAATTCCCCTCTTCAGATTGTATTTCAGATTTTTTGGTATTACTGATTTACTCCTTGTACCGCCGATTCCTTAAATTTTCGTTTTTATTTATATTGACTTACTAAATTTTCTGACATTTTCAATGTCAATTACACCTTAGTAGACCTTTAATTTGATCCCGAAAATATTTTCTCGGGTCTCCCGCAGTCCAAGACTAGTCAATAGTCCTCGCCATAACTTTCCGATGCGGTCACCCATCGCTACGGGTTCGGCTCGTTTAACTTAGTCACATTTTATCTCTTTTATTTTTATTTTTTTATTTTTCTCATCACATATTTCATTATTTTATGCTTCCTCACTGTCAATTAAGTGTAGTTCCAGACATTCCGACTTTTCGGGGTAGGCATTAGCAGTCGGAACAGTAAGATGTACAGACTACAAAAATGAGGGTGTTACAGAGACCTTGAGGGATAAGGAAAAGTGAGCTAAGGAAAGAGAAGACTCATTAAAGATTTGTGCACAACTAACCTTTTTCTTTATTTTTCAACTTGAAATTGATTTGAATGAGCTTATTATGAATGAATGATGATTTTTCCTTGTCTTGAGAACTTTAAATTTTGTGAAATGAAAGTGTGTGTTGCCAACCCTTTTGGGGTTTTATGATGAATTGATTATAATTGTAACGCCCTTGCCGTACGTAGTCCGTCCATTCTACCGTTCTTACGACTAATGTCTGGAACTACACTTAAATGATAGTGAGGAGATATAAAATAATGGAGTACATGATAAGAAAATATAAGAAAAATTAAGAAAAAATAAAAGACATCAAAATGCAATTAGGTTAAATGAGCTAGAATCACAGCGATGGGTGACCGTACCGGGAAGTCACTGCATAGACAGCTGACAACCCCAGACTTGCGAGGAACCCTAGAAAATAATTTTTGGGATGTAATTAAAGATTCACTAAGGTACAAATGACATTAAAGATATCAAAAAAAATTTAGTTAATCGGTACAGATAAAAATAAAAATTAAAGGAACTGTCGAATTAGGGATTTAATCGGTATTACCAAAAAAGTTGGACTTTAACTCGAAGAGGGGCATTTTGGTCATTTGGCATCTAGAGTTGACTTTTGACTTAAATGTCCATAAAAAATGAGTGGTATTAAATTTTGAAAGTCCCATGAAAATATGAAATTATATGTAATGTAATTAAAGAAAAATGAGGGGGATTATTTGAAATATTAAAAGTTTAATTATTATAATTAATATTTAAATACTTAGTGGGGTATATAAATGCATTAGAAGACAAGGATTTATCCACTCACTTCCATCTTCTTCCTCATTTTGTCCCATGGCCAAAATCCTTGTTCTTTCTTCCTCCATGAATGTTCTTCTATGCAAGCTTCAACTCTCCCTTTTCATGCCATGATTCTTACAAATCCCTTTATTGAAGTTTGTCCTCACATCTTGGGAAGACTATAAGCAGTAAGAAAAAGAAGATTTGGTGAAGTTTTCATAAGGTTGGAAAATTCTTAGAACTAGGTTAGTGCTTAATCTTCCCTCCTTTCTTCTTTAATCCTTGATTTGAGGTTGAATTGAGATGATGAGAAAATTGAAGAAATTGATGAGTGTTTATGAGTCCTTCAATTCGGCAGCCATAGGAATCATGAGAGATTGATTAATTTTTACATGTAAATGATGATTAATGATGTTGATTAAGGTGATTACATGTACTAGAATTTAATTGCATGTGATATGTATAAATTGGGAAAACTTGAATTAGGGTTTGATGATAATTTGGGGATTTTGTGTAATTGTTTCAAATTGGCAAATTGAGATTGTTTGATGAGACTTATGTAATTGCTTCAATTTGGCAGCCTTGAGAAGCATGAGAGTGTGATTAATTCATCTATGTAAATGGAGATTAGTGATGTTGATGGATAAGTAATTGAAGTTACATGTATTAGAAAATTATTGAATGTGTATATTGACCTTGACCATTTGAATTAGGGTTGTGAATTGATTATTAGAGACTTGATGTAATTGCTGGAAATTTGATTGAATTGGGATGAATTGATGATATTAGAAGTGCCATGAATGCAAATTTGTAGTTTGGGAGTTGGAGTAATAAAATTGGAAGTGTACAATTTTCTTACCGATTGAGTATTTATTGAAGGCAGTGAATGTTTTGAGCCATAAGTGAAATTATATGGCTCCAATCGGTATGAGGCCAATTTGAGGTAAAACTAGACCTATAATGCTCAAATTTCTATGAATAAAACATGTCCAAATTCTGCCTAAAAAGTGAGCTAAATGTTGTCCTAATCTGGATTACCAAATAGTGAACCCAGAAAATGACTAAATAAACTGTATATATTCATTTGATCATAACTCACTCCAGAGAGATCCAAATGACCTGAAATTTATACTATTGGAAAGCTTAACATAGGGCTACAACTTTTGTGAAGACACTAGAGCCCAAATATGCCATTAATCAAGTCAAATTGCTTGCCCAAGTTGGGTTACTAAAACTATCCAGAATCAAAACTGCCCAGAATTGCTAGACAAAGGCAACTTGACTAGTTTTGGCAAAGAGGCCATAACTTGGTCCATAGAACTCCAAATTCCCTAAAACTAGTGTCAAAATTTCAATAAGACATAGACTTACAAGATTGGTATTTTGATCAAAACCCAGTAATTAAGAGAAATAGGTCAATTGGCTAGGCCAATTTAGTGCATAAATTCTGCAAATGTGCATAAGTAACCATTGACTCCAGCATAGTCTTTTAAGCATATCTCCCACTAGAAAACTTCAATTGAGATGTGCCATATAGTTCTGGAAATCTAAGAAATAAGGCTTTAACTTTGTTTTAGATATCTTCCTCAAATTATGAAAGTAAGAAGCTTAAATTTTAGGTCAAAGCTACTGACCTAAATAAGAATCATGTTAGTATAAGATACTTGAGTTCAGTTCAATAATTTGGCTATAAGTAATTCTAAAAGACTTAAAAATTTTCAATTAAAAATTTTGAGTGACCATAAGACATAGGGCAACAAATTCTATGAAGAACACTAGGCCTAAATTATCACGACCCAGGGATGGGGTTGGGACGTGCTTGTTCAACCAGCTACGCACTGGGGTGAAAACTTCGTGTCCCACATCAGAAACGGGAAGAAAAGATTTGGGCCATATATGTGGGAGCCTTCCTCACTTGGTCAGCGCGCTTTTGGGAATGAAACCTCCCAAGGGACAAATCCGTGAGACCCATGGGCCAAAGCGGACAATACTAACTGGAGAAGGATCGGGCTGTTACAATTTGGTATCAGAGCTGGACTCCCTCTAGTACGGTGTGTGGTGCGAGGACGCACCAGGCGGAAGCTGGTGGGCTTGTCACGACCCAGGGATGGGGTTGGGACGTGCTTGTTCAACCAGCTACGCACTGGGGTGAAAACTTCGTGTCCCACATCGGAAACGGGAAGAAAAGATTTAGGCCATATATGTGGGAGCCTTCCTCACCTGGTCAGCGCGCTTTTGGGAATGAAACCTCCCAAGGGACAAATCCGTGAGACCCATGGGCCAAAGCGGACAATACTAACTGGAGAAGGATCGGGCTGTTACATAAATGTTGCTAGAACCTATTCAAATAAATTGGTAAATTGTAATACCAAAACTGCCTAGATAAGGAACTAGAATTTACAACTGAATCAATTATGGTTATTTGACCATAATTTGAGTTATACAAATCCAAATAACATGATTCAAAAAGGAAAATAAAGACAAGACATAGAAGAACAACTTCCATGAAGGAAGTGGGGCTAAACAGTAGCCACAAATTGCTCAATTTGATATGTAAATTCAAAACAGTAAAACTAAATCTAAAGAAAGGTTCTTGAATTAAATTGTTTTTAGTAAGGACTTATCCCTAATAAGTCACTACATGCTAAATTACATGAAATAGGAATGTGGGACCCACTTTCCCACTACAAAGTGACATGAAATCAGTTGATACATAAAATGTAAATTACCTAAATGGTTTGCTAAATATGTAAGTCATATGAAAATACACTTGGAACCTATGTTTCCATCATATATGAAATAAAAATACTATAAATATGTATAGTACATGACATAAAATAATACGAGTGATAAATACATAAGTTATATGAATATGTACTTAGGACCTATGTTCCCATTATAATGACATGAAAATGGTATAAAGCATAGATAGTACATGAAGTGAAATAACAATATGTTAAGAACCCTTAATAGTACATAGCATAAAATAATAAATCTATAAGTGCTTAATAATACTAATTTGCCCAAAGTATACCTAGACTTATGTATATAGTTGGATCGATTGGTATACCAATTAGGGACTACAGATAGCAATACTGTATACATAAATAATCATTGATCGACAAAATATGTCTGATATGATTGTTCTACCGGCTTTATGCCTGCCCATTGGCCATTGAGCCTAATATGATTTCTGGCTTTATGCCTGCCCATTGGCCATTGTGCCTGATATGATTTATGGCTTTATGCCTGCCCGCTGGCCTTGTGCCTGACATGATAGATGTATATATGATAGGCATACAGATGTCTAACTTGTATACTCTCGTGTATCCAGTCTTTATAGTCTATCATAGGTTACTTGAGCACAAATATGAGTAATGAGTCTTAAATTTAATTAAATATCGAAAAGATAACAGATATGAGTAATAGGCTATAAAAATCAATTGATTATATGAAGAGATCCCAGCAAATTAATACGCTCCTATGGAGCAGCTAAAGTTATGCAACGACTTATAATAATAAGCTTTAAAAATTAAATAATTACATGAAGAGACCACTGATATGAAATTAAGAAGACTGAAATTGGAATAAATTATTAGAAAGGATCCCGTCAAGTTTAATTGCTTCTAAAGTTCAGTAAATATGTAATTGACTCAGAGTCCATGAAATATGAATCTCTATATGAAATTATACATGAAATTATTATTCTTGATTATTCAGTTATTTTTATTTTAAATTATGCACAATTAAGCAATATGCTTAGTGCGATCGCATAGGTATTGGAGAGATTGACCAGTAGACTCTAGACAGAGATTCTGAGTAGATCTGCACTAGTGGATCTGCACTAGTGTGGGAGTCACCTTAGCAGAGTATTTTTGGTAGGGCCCATATGTATTTAGATTTTATATTTTTGATTTCTGTACATAAGTCAAAGATGCAATTCATTTTGAGACTGTAATATAAATTATAAATTATTGTATATGATTCTATTAATAGAAGTAAATATGTTTTACATGAATTGATTATATGACATATGATATGAATTGATGATATGATATGATACATGGAAACTAATGAGATGGATATGAAAAGAGGAAAATTGATATGGATTGAACTTATGATATGAAAATTTTAACAGGTAAATAGTGAAACTCGCTATGCACTAATAAAACAGAGCAGACTCTATCTAAATCTTCATAAGAATGAAATGTGATAAAAAAAATAATTTTATATGTGTGATAATAAAAATAAATGGACATTAAATTAATAATGTACATGATAAGATAAGATAGGGTGCTCCGGCACCGAATGTGGCACACCTTACTTGGCTACATTGTAGACGGGTGAGGGGTGTTACAGTGACTCTTTGAATGGAAATTTATTGATATTGTTTTGAAACCACAGTTAGCATGGCAACATGATTTGTGTTCCTCATTAGCTTACCTAGTGAGACGTATTAGATATGATCTCATCCACTTGTGGGGTTGAGTTTTCCCTCTCTGGTTTACTAGTTGAGGACGTATTGGATGAGTACTCATATATGCTAGCTAGCCTTTGTATTCCCCTTTAGCCTTTGGTTATTGGGATGTATTAGCTTTGTCGTGGTGTACAACACAAATTGATTGAAAATTTGTGTCATGGTTCTAACTGTGTGAATTGTTAGCAAAACCACTAAATTGTGAAAATTTTGGATAAAATGGGATTGAAATGAATGATTTATAATTATTGAAATTTGTGATTTCAATTTCTTGAAATGTGGTCGATTTGAATATATTTCAAATTCCTTGTTATGATTTGATAAAATATATCTTATATTGTGTTTTAAATTCTAGTTGTACACCACTAAGTGTTATGCTCAGCGATGGCTGTTTCATGCTGTCGCAGGTAAAGAGAAAGAAAAAGCTACAGAGTGAGCAGCGTGGAGTAGTACTGGATATAGCTTCGGGTATATATTAGGTATACCCTTTTGTAGATTTATTTTGATGTAATTTGACCTGTATGTATATAGAAGACAAATGAGTAGTTGTACAAATGAAATTGTTATAATATTTTGTTAACTTTTGGTTGTGAATTTGTATAGAACATTTATTTTGATTTGTATATGAGAAATATATATTTCTTTAATGTTAGTTGAATGAAAGAAGATGAATTGAGTTGATTGAGTTTTAAATTGTGTACGATATATTTCTACAAATTGACTTTCACAGGTTTAGAAGAACTTTTTTTACCTAGTTTTAGCCGTCACCATGCAAATTTTTCGTAAAATTTTAAAAATGCTAAATTATTTCTAAATAAATTTTATGACATATAACCAATCCAAAGACCCTATAATGATTCTTTTATCCTCATTTTTATTTAAATATGAAATGTAATTGTTTTAAAATCCCTTGAAGTATATTTAATGGGTTATTGGTAGACGAAATTTGATAATTCATTAGGTATACTACGGGATCATGTTATGCCTTACAGAGGGGTAAAGTGTGACAAACTTTCAGTTTGGACATTAAATGAAATAAGAGCCACCACCCAATTAGAGGGTTCCTAAGCTCATCCAACTCCTAAAGAAGATAATCCCACTTATGCAAATGCTTTCCCTTTAAGCAAAGTAATTAGGGCCACCATGCACTTATCGCCATTTCTTTGTCCCTAATGTGAAAACCATATATTCCGTAGTATCCATTTTATAGTTCCCCCATGAGTTCAAGACCTTGTGCTGCTTGTCATTAGGATTGAACCCTAAAAAGTTTATGCAAAAATTAGTGGTGGAAGCAATAGGAGACTACTGGTTTGCCTTGTGCTATGATTGCAAATTGTTGTACAAATTCCAAAATCCATGCACAATACACCATTAACTAATTGTGTGGTATGGCGAGAAAAATGAGGAAGGAGAGTTAAGTAAGGAGTGGCTTGGCTACCATTTTGACTTGCTGCAAAGAAGATTTGCGTTGACTAAAGTTTGGTGGCACAGGTGAAGATGATTCCTAGCTTTGGCCTGAGTTAGGGTTGATGTACAAGTGCAAATGATGGGTTAGTTATGGTAATGGAGTAAAATTTGGCTACGCATCTAAATCGAATGAGAGATTTGATTAGAAGTCTTGGGAATATACCAAATATAAGATCATGAGGGACTGATTTTGATGATGATGAAATGCTTCTCACCTCTAAGATTAATTTTGAAGGTGAATTTGGTGTCACCCTTCTTTTTTTTTTTTTTTTTTTTTGCTTGTCTCACTTTGGTGGCTAAAGCAGTAGGCTTCTTATCAGACTGATTCTCTAACAAATTTAGGGCCACAAACATGTTATGTCTTGTTAGTAATAAATTTATAGGGAGAAATTCATGTAATTTATTTAGATTTGTCAAAGTAATAGTGATGCTGTTGTAATTCATCAAATCAACGAGTATTTGGCGGATTTATCAAGGACCATAAATTAAAGAGATTATATTTTTTGACAAGTTGCTATAAATGTATGGGGCTAATTAATACTAAGAATATTATACGATTTAAGTCGAAAAATAAATTGAATGGGTAAAATTCAGTTTTTTTGGTTAAAATTAATTATTTTAATTTTTAACATTTTTTATTATTTTTTCAAAAATTAAATTTTGTTTCGGCTTTGATGCTAAAAAAATTATTTGAATCATGCCAATTTATATAGAATAAAGTTTTAGTTTCATGGTATCATCTTATCTCTACAGTCCATTCTAATATCCTATTTTTTCTTTCTATATTCACTCATTGATCAAAACTCCTAAGAAACTTGTACTTTTTACATTCATTGTGTTGATTTGAATCAAATTAACATTAATTTCATTTGATTTACAAATTATTTTTATAAAAAAAAAATTCTTAATTGAATCCATAATTGAATAAAATATAATAGATTTAATAAAAATAGTAAATAGTAAATAGTAAGTGATAAATTGAATTTATACAGCAATATACCATGTATGGTAATACAACATTTTTTATGGAAATGTGTTGGTAGAATCCAACATTTCTTAAATTAGATTCATATCTATGTCACTCTTTACCTCATGCCAACGATTTTGATCTGGGAGAGACTAGAGTCAAATGCCAATCGAGGTTTGAGCCCCAATGGCCCGTTAGTGCTTGTGCAAGTTATCTTTGAGATTTTTGAATTTTTATGGCTTTCCATCCCTATCTGTAGTCTAGATTGATATAGTAAACTGAATTGGAATTATTTCTATTATTTTTTTATGTAATTCAATTTGAATTGCTTCCTATATTTTAGATTATTAAATATATTCCTAATAAAATTTTAGATTATTAATTTTATTATAAAATATATAAAATAAATTAAAAATAAAATAAATAAAAGGAAACGAAAACACTTGAGCATAAAAGTTGCGAGAAAATATGGATTCTTAAAGTTTTTATTTTTTTTAATTCTAAAGTTTTAATTATTTAAAAAATATTAAAAAAATTAATAGATAAATATTTTAAAAATTAATTTTTATTATGTAAAAATATGAAAAAAAATTATTTTTAACTCTGACATGAATCTAAAACAAAAGTTAAAATTCACATTTCATAGAAATTCACATATAAGTAAGTATAAAATTCATTAAAATCATGTATATCAAATATACTCAATAATTTCTTTAATTTAGGAGTTTTGGTAAAAAATAATGCATATATAAATAGTTGGGTACCAATAAAAATTTTGTGAACTTTCATCACTAAATATTAAGTTTTTCTTATTTGTATACACAATGGGATTGGATATTTAAAATTTTTTTGTACCTGACATGCATAAAATCACAAAAATTAAATCATTTTATCATAAAATTTATACAATTAACTTAAATTACTTGACTTGCACATATAAAACAAAAGACACCAAGTAAAAACTTTGATATGTATGCTATGAAGTCCTAGATCATGTGAGACACCAAGTAATTTTGGTATTCTTCTACAATGAATTGCTTAGAGTGAAATTAACTCCAAATAGTAATCTAAAGAAAATAGTTAATGCCCATACTCATAAAAAAAGTAGCATTACTTATTGTCATTAAAATTCTATCTTCCATAAGGAAGGAGGTTGCCTTTACGGAGGTGGAAGACAGATTGTTATTTTTAAGATTAACGCTTGAATTTTCCAAACTAAAATACAAGTTGTATTGTTTTTAACTGCAACTTACCTCACTTGATGAACATCCACTGCAACTTGTCTTTTATAGCTATTATTACTAAATATTTTATTTAAATTATGATACAACTCTTAGAGTATTTATTCCAAATGAAATTGGACTACAATTAAAAAAAATGAAAGGTAAATTAAAGTAGAACTAAGAAATTTAAATTTATATAAATTCTAAATTTAATTTAAATAATAAAAAATAATATAATTATAAATAATATAATTTAATATTCATAAAATTTTATTAAAATTTAATATTAATGTTGATAAATATATTATCTAATTAATATATGATATGACTATATTTAGCTAGGTATATTGAAATTTGTAATTAAAAATAGCCTTTATAACACTTTCAGTTTCAATTCAAATTAGAAATTTATTTTTTAATATAAAACTTATGATTTTTTTTTAAATGTGAATTTATAATTTCTTAGTTAATTATTTTTAAAATTAATATTTTTTCACACTTCCATACAATTTTTTTTAGAAAACATGAATTTTTATTTTAATATAATTAACTTTTCCTTATAAAATTTTATTTTGAATTAATTAGGATGATTATAATATACCATAGGATTTCTCACACATATGAAATTCCTTTTCTGAATAAAATTTTAAGATTAAAATCTAAATTTATATATTTCATATATTATAACAAAGTAATAAATTTTAATAATTAATTAAAATTAGTATTTCTAATATTTTCAATTTCAATTCAAATTATATATATATATATATATATATATATATATATATATATATATATATATATATATTAAAACATAAAACTTAAAAACACATGAATTTATGAATTTTTTTAGTTACACATTTTTCATAAAATTGAGATATATTTTTAAAAAATTTTTCATGCGAATTGTTTTTAACAAAACTTGAATTTTTATTTTAATTAACTCTTGTAAAATTTTATTTTGAATGAAATGGAAGTTAAATACAAGTAGCTTAAGAATTTTAAATTTTTAATAACACTAAAAAATAATTTAAACAATAAAAAATTATAAATTGTCAATAATATAAATAACGAAAGGTATTTTGGGCAAGACCCAATGTTCCCCCTCCCTCTTCCCACATTTATGTATAACTAGTATTTGAAGCACATGCATCAAGTAGTTTATAAGATAACTATTTTATTTATATATATGTAAAATTAAATATTAAATTTAATTACCTAAATTAAAATATTAAAATTTTGTAATAGCTAACATTAAAATTTAATTAGTTTAGCATAATACATTGATATTTAAAATGTTTTGATACATAATATTATTATCGTTCTAGTTAAATTATTCGACATCTTCAATTGTTGTAAAATTGCAAACTAAAATTTCTCTATATATGATAATCTTTTATAATTACGTATTAAGTATTAACTCAAAATTTTGTTCCCTAACTAATATAATGAAATGTTAGTAAAAATATAATTATATAAAATTTTATTTTTTTATATTATATTATTTATTTATTTTCTCATTATGTTGATCAAATTTCTTTTTATTGTTTTTAATATATTTGGTATAAAATTGTATGTAACATTTTCAAAATACTATTATTTTTATGTTTTAGTCTTATGTGTTTGTAGTGAATCTATTGGAATAATTAATTCGGTATTTCTCTTTCATATTAACATATATTGACCTTGGAAAAAAAATAAAATTTAAAAAATAGGATAAAAAAATATGAAATTAGAAAAAGACATGAATTAAACAATTTTCCAGTGCCATATAATATTAAATTAATAAAGATAATTTAAAAATATAAAAAGAAAAGAAAAACCTTGTTAAATTGATGAAATTTGATTTTTTTAGCTATAAGTTTAAAGACAATGAAGAAAACGAGAAAAATTTACACAAACTTCCTTGTATAAAATATATATTACATATTTTGAAATATAATTTATATTAAAATTTAATTTATACTAGTAATTTACTATTTCAAGTACTTTTTTAACATATAATATTAATTAATAATTAATAAAAATAATAAATAAAAATAATAAATAAACACAATTTCAACAATAATGTTATATACATATTGAATAAATAATTGCTAGTTTATCTCAAATTAAAAGACTATAACAAAAAAAAATATTAAATTAAAAGTAAATTAAAGAATTTTGATGAAATTCTATTGTATATGAGATACAATGCAATTCTTTAAGGGCAGATGATTCAGCAATATATGTGTGTAAGTAAATTTAAATTAGAAGATTTATTGATAAATAAGATTTTATTGATTTGGGAATGTGAAAAAAATGGACCTCAAAGGACCACAATTTTATGATTATAGATTTTTTTATATATAAACACATTTAGTTATTTGTCATTGTTTATATTTTACGACTTCAAACAAAATTTTCAATGCTTCATTAAATCAAGATAAAATGTTATTATCTTATAATATATTATTCAATTTTATGATTATTTTTATTATTTATTAATTTATTATGATTATATTACATGCTCGACAAACTTTTATGAGATGTTATTATCGTATAATATATTATTCAAATTTATGATTATTTTTATTATTTATTAATTTATTATGATTATATTTTCATATATAAATAGAATTATTTTGTAATATAAATTTATATAGAAGAAAAAAAAATAACATATGTATTTATTTTAAAAAAAGAATTTATTGAAGAATTAAGCTGGTTAAGGAGGTTTTTTTTTTAAAAAGGATAAAAGAGTCTGATTTAATATTTACTTTTTTTATATATAATTTTAATTAAATATATTTAAGATTTTCACATATAAATAAAATTTATCTATTTAAGATTAGTTTGGAACTTATTCCAATGGAAGTAAAATTCTTAATCACATTGGAAGGAATTTTCTTTAAATTTTCAAAAGCCTCCTTCAAACTAATAACATATGGTTTATTTTTCCCAATTTTATAAATGTCTAAGTTAAACGATTTTTTTTGCTTGAAATTTAGAAATAAAGATTTTTTTATTCTCTTTAAATATTAACATAATTCTAAAACTATTATTATATTTGAATTATGTAAAAGCAATTAATTAGAGATCAAATTCTTATATAAGTAGAATAACTTCTAATTTTAAATTAAGTATTACAATAGGATTTCTTATATAGTTAGAATTATTGCTAGAATCGAATTTATAATATTATTATAATTTTAATTAACATTATTAATATTAATTAATATTCATAAAGATATTTCTTCTTGTCTAAAAGTTCGCTTCCTTATTCATACATTTATATATACTAGTTTTTTTTAATGTGCTATGTGCATTGTTTATCCATTACTCGTGATTTAATTTATTTTCATATAATTTTCTGTTAATTTTTCATATATTATTATAACATCAAAAGTTATTACTTCAATCTAAAAAGTAATAAAATTGAACAAATAAAAAAGAAATAAGTACTAATTGAATTTAAATAATAAAATAAAAATGTTAGAATAATAATTATCTTTTGGTAACAATTACGATATCTCTTTTATTTTCACCTTTAGTTTTATATATTGATTTGATATGAATAACTATATTAAAAAAATCTATATAAAAAAATTATTAAATCAATATAATATAAGCTAATTTTACAATTTAAAAGGGAAAAAAACTATAATTTTGTTTTATTTAACATATTCATTTACATTATCAAAAGTATTGAGGTTGTGTCTTAATATTTCTTAAAAAAATTAGTATAATATATAATTTTTTACAAAAGTAAATTGTGTGAGGTATGGTTTAAACTTTTCATTATCGTTAAAATAAGTATGATTAATTTCCTTAATTACACTATTAATTATGGTGTAAGTTTTCCTTCTTTCAAAAAAAAATCTTTAGGAAGATCAACCATATTATTAAATATAACAATTCCAATTTTAAATCCCTTTAAAAAAATAAATTAGTTATGTGGATTATAATTGAAAAATCAAATAGAAAATATAAAAAATAAAGTTTACAATAAAAGATAATATTCACCTTAAAATAATCTATATTAACATAAAATTTATTTATAGAATTAGAAATCAGAGATAACTATTAAAATATGCACAATGATTTAAATTTTTCATGCTTATAATTTCTTACTTGATTGATATATACTTTTACTTTAGTTAGTTTACATTTACAATAACATATTCTTAATCCTCTCTCTATATATAATAGTTTTTATAGATAATTTCAAAAATTGTAGCATGTGATTTACTATATTATTATAATAAAAGGATAAAATTTTTATTTTTATCAAATTAATATTATGAAATTTTATGATATTACATTATATATGTATCCATTTATATAATGCTGATATGGTTTTTTTTTTTTATTTCAATTAGTGTTAATGTCAAGTTAATATTTTGTTAAAAATTATTATAAGAATATATTTTTATATATTTTTCTTATAAATTATATATATATATATATATATATATATATATATATATATATATATATATATATATATATATATATATATATATATATTAACAAAAGCGAATGTATATCAATTAATTATAAATAAACAAATTTAACCATTTTACAGAGTTCATATATTTTCTTATATATTTTATATTATTTTAACAATTCATTTTGTTCATCTTACTTATAATCCATTTTTTTCTATTTTTTTAAATATGTTTGCTTAATTATATTTTTGCAGCATTAAAAATTTCAATAATATAAATAATACAAAAATTAAAAATATTTCTATATTTTCACAATTTCATTTATTTTTTTGCTAATTAATTAATTAAGCTCATGGCTTTTTTAAAACAACTCATTCAGCTAGAACTTTCGATTTTTTTTTATCTCATTAAAAGCTTAATTTAGTTATAATTTCTTATTAAGAATCTTAGCTAAATTATATTTGTTACATTGTAATTTCTAATATTTTAGGACTAAACTGCATATTTTTGTTTATTTAAATTTAAATAATTAATATTTTATAAATCGCTACTCTATAATTATATTAAAATTATATAGATAGATTATGGATTAATTCTATTTTTTATTTTTTACTTATTAATTTTTTATTTTAATTAATTACTTTTAAACTCTAAAATTAAGAATTTTAAATTTATATAAATATTAAAATTAATTTAAATAATAAAAATATAATTACAATTAATTTAAAGAATGAAGGGCATTTTTGTTAAAGCAAATTTCCTCCTCCCTTCCCATATTTATATATAAAATATAGATAGATATAAAATATAGATATAGATTATACTAATATAATGCTTAAAAAAATATTATATTAAAATAAAATAAGTAACAACTATTAAACTATAATTATTGAAAAGAAAAATTAAAAACAAAATAACTTCATTCACTTGTAACACAATAATTGATAACTTCAATAATTTATTTTATTACTATATAAACTTGAATTAATGACTTAGTTTTTGGTTTTATCTTAGTTTTTTTATTATTTTTATACAATATTTTTTATTATGTTATATAATTTAAATATATTAAAATTTATTTTTCATTAATATGAACAAATTTATTATTATAAAAACTTTAATATTATGTATTTCTTTATTATATATAATTAAATATTATTGTTTGAAATTTAATTAAAAATTTTAATTACTTTTAAATAATATTTGCATATTAAAATTTAACTAAATTTGTTTTAGTAATTATTTATAGAATATATAAAAGTATTAATTTTATGTTTTTACTCAATTGACTCAATTAAAGGCTCAATTGATATATGATTAATATAATATGTCACATACTCAAATTGATTTAATTGACTTAAATATCTATAATTAATGTGACATTGCACATAATTAATTGATTTAATTTACTCAATTAAAGACTCAATTGACTAAAATATATTAACAATGTGACATGTCACATACTCAGTTGATTCAATTGACTAAATTATATATTAAATTAAATTATTTATAATTGTCAGACCTAAAATTTATATGATCAATGACATTGCACATTGAAGAAAAAAAAATAAAGATCCAACATATGAATTCAAAATCATGGATTCTAACCCATGTTCATACAATTCTAAGATCTCCACCATATTTATTTTACCAGTCTACCACATAATCACATGAATAACATAAACTATATAGATTAGTTCACAGTTTAAATGTGTATCTTATATGCAGAAACAAATTACTCCACAACTTGTTTAAAATGAGAGCCTCTAAAGATTAAGAACTGGGCCAAACTTGAACATACATACACAAAAGCACACTCATTTGTCCTTTTGTTATTTCTTTCAAATAGGCTTGTAAGGCTCTTGTATATACTTTCTCAAAGTGAACCAAACCTTTTGCCCAAAAGTTGTATCATTTCATGCATGTAACTATTAAGAAGAGTTATAACTCTTCATGCAATTACATCTTTTAATCAATGTACATAACTTTTGGATTTTGCCACCATTTGGCAATTTACATGACTTTTGGATTTTTGTTGCCTTTTGGCAATATATATGACTTTTTATGTAGTTGTTCTTGGTATTGATTTTAAGTCTAATAAATTTGAGTTGATTCCACATGGGTGACCTAAACTATATTTCTAACAACTCCCACTCACGCATGATGGGTCAACTCTCATTTCAAATTATGCAATTTAATACTTCACAAATAGACTGTGTAACTAATGCATGTTGTCACACCTTACCCCTCTGTAAGGCATAACATGATCCCGTAGAATACCTAATGAACTACCGAACTTTACCTATCGATAACTCATTAAGTACCCTACAAGGGATTTTAAAACAATTTTCTTACTTTTGATAAGTGGTGAGCATTTTCTAGTAGGTATTAAAATCATTTATTCAAAGTTGAAAACTAGTTAAAATTTTTGGCCCATTTTATTTTTCCGCAAATTTTATAAAAATTTCAGCAGAGTGTCGTCTGTATTTTGAGAAAACAGTTCTTCAAATACCTGTAAAAAGCACTTCTAATGATTTATCTCAACAATTTCAACAACTCCACAACAATCCCAACCAATTTCTCAAGTTTCAAAATTCAACAATCATCATTTCTCAATTTCTAAAAATTCAGTAATCATCAAAATACTATCAATTAATTTCATTCAAGTTAAAATAAAATATTTCCATTCATATTTCATTCAGGATAAAACAATTTATATACATCATACTAAAAATTTACATTAGGAAAATCCAAACTAAAATTTATAACAAACTTTATACAAACTTTATACAAACTTTGTACAAGCTGCTCAAGACCAATTTTACATGTCCATACAATTACGTGTAATACATACATCAAAATAAATATTTACAGTCAGGGTATAAATTATACCCGATAACTTCAAGCAGGTAGGTCCTCAATCCTCAACAGTTCAGTCTGCTGCTCCTCTAGTCTCTAAATCTGCGACAGCAATAACAGCCATCACTGAGTACTAGAACTCAGTGGTGCACAACATACTAAAATAATCTTTATGCAGAATTTAAATCACATTTGTTCAAAAATTGAACTGAACATGAGAATTAAATACAAAACATGAATTATGATATTTTAATCCAAACAAGTTCATTTCGAGGTATCAAAACCAATTTCATTAAACCCACAATTATATCATGCCATTCGAAACAAATATAATCTCAATAGCCAGAGGCTAAGGAGAAGTCATATCACAAGGCTAGCTAGCTCAAATATATGGATATCCATTCAATTTCTTCTTTTACTGGCACACACCTCAACACTTCAACCAGAGAAGGAATCAAAATTTGAAACTGATTACCCCCACTAGTCATGCTAGTGAGGTGTTCAAATATATGGTTATGACCCTGTGGTTTCAAAACTTATCTTAACAATCTGCTAAACATTGCCATTTCAAAGATACACAATAACTTTCAACAATTTAAATCAAAGCATCATAAATAATGTCACAATTCACTATTTCAGATTATTCAAAACAATATGCAGAAAATAATTTATAGAAATTATACGTTATGCACAAACCTTAAGCGAGTAGCCTCTTGGCCTTGACTCGATTCCTCGGGTTCTTTCTTGATGTTCTTTTCCACTAAAACACATAGTTTCATAGTGTTTCAGTATCATAACTTAGCATAAATCTAAAAATAAATTTAAATTCACTTTTACCTAGTTCTAATGTGCTAAACTTAATATTCTTTAAATTTTATATTTCGAGGTTACTATTCACTACACTATTCAAGTCAATTTGTTGACTTTCTAAGGCTTAATAGGTATGGGAATTCCAACTTCACCCACATACCACATTTTGGTTACTAAATTTGTTGGTTTTGGTTGTTTACTCAAATTCTAAATCTTTTAGACAAATTTGTAAATTTTCAGTTTTGGTGTCTTAAGTTGCACTATTCCATTGGTCATTTTACTGTTAGAATTTGGCAAAACTTTCTTCATAGAAAATGTTCCCTATTGTCTTAAGTTTATTCTCCTTTTTGAGTCACTCCAATTAGAGTTTTGTAACTCAATTTATAGCCATTTGAACCATGGCTGCCAGATTAGACTTAACCCAGATTTCTGGGCAAATTTTGGTTCTGATAGTTTTAGGTTATCAACTTGGGGTGGCCAAATGATTAGGTTAATGGCATAATTTGAGTTTGTATTCTTCATGAAAGTTTTAGTTCTATATCTCATCTGTCCACTGGTAAAATTTTAGGTCATTTAGATCTGCCTAGCTCAAGTTATGGCCAAATGAACAAACACTGTTCATTTGGTCAGTTTGTACAGGGCAGACTGAGAATTTCCGGATTTGGCCAAAAATAACCATTTCTTACCTCAAACTAGGTCAACCACATCATTTCACCATTTTTCCACATTTTGTCTCCCAAACCCTAGGTGTCCAAAATCCTAACTTACTAAATTGTTGCATTTAACCAAATCTAAGCATATCAATCTCACTACCATATTCATACAAGCTTGCCTAACATATTAAATTCAATCAAGACACAAGCATATGCATAATAACCCTAGTTGGCCGAATTTTCAGTTTGGTCCTTCAACAATTGATTTCATTTCATTTCTTTAACTTCTAAGTTACTTTAAGCTACAAACACAACTAATAATCTAAAATTTTCAAATTAGAGTTCTCACCTCCACTTGGATTTGAATTCTCCAATTTCCTTCTTCTTTTCTTCTTTCTTTTTTTGTCAAGTCCTCTATCAAGGCTTGAAATCAAGGTTTAATATTGGATGTTTAACTTTCTATGGTGGAATTGTGGGTTTGATCAAGCTCAAAATGAGCTTTAATGGAGGTTTTGGTGAGCGAGTGGGAGAGTGAGAGTGAGGCGGTAACTTAGGGAAAGAAGAAGAAGACTTTTATTTATTTTTTCTTTTCTTTTCTTTTTTTATGTCTTAGGAAGACCATAAATCAATTTAATTAAATTTATTAATTATAATATTTATGGCATCATGCATGATGTCATGCATGATGTCATATCCCTTCACTTTTTCATTTTCTTTTTTTTTTATTAGTTTTTTAATTTAATTCCCGACTCCGAAATTTTCTTTTCTCCGATTTTATTTGATAGTTAGGTAAGGAGTCAGCTCTCGGGGTCAATTAACCAAATTGCCCCTCACTGGTTTAAACCAGTTTGTAAATAATTCAATATTTCTTCCGGCTCATTGACCTAATTATTTGACTGGCTTAACAGTTCCTTTTTGTGATTTTCTCTTTTCTATTGTGTTTGTAATAGTCTTAAGGACCGCTGCGTCACATTTTACAATTCGAAATTTCAGTTTAAATCGACTTCGTAGTCGTTCCTGAGAAGGTCACCCATCCCTGTGACTCTCGGCTCATTTAACTTCTTATGTTCTGTTTTTCTTATTTATACTTAACTAATTGACAATTACTAATTATTTGTGTTTATAGCTAATCTAGTTGTCTTATATATGGTTCTAATCCCCTTAATTTTCCGGACTGACTCCGGTCACCGAAACAGTGAAATATACCAGGCTATACAAGTAGGGGTGTTACAATTCTCCCCCCGTTAAAATAAATTTCATCTCAAAATTTTACCTGGTATTAATCTCTCAACAGCTGTGGGTGCTGTCTCCTCATGTCCTCCTCTCGTTCCCAAGTAGCCTCCTGGCCCGAATGATGGTTCCACAGCACTTTCACTAATGGTATTTGCTTGTTCCGTAGCTGCTTCACCTCATAAGCTGGAATCTCTATGGGTTCTTCTTTATATGTGAGGTCTGGATTCACTTCAATTTCTTTTACTGGTAGTACATGAGATGGGTCTGATCGATACCTCCTCAACATCGATACATGGAAGACATTATGTATCTTCTCCAAGTCTGGAGGTAGTGCCAAACGATATGCCAAAGGACCCACTCTTTCCAGAACCTCATATGGCCAAATGAAACGAGGACTCAGTTTCCCCTTACTGCAGAATCTCATAATTCTCTTCCAAGGAGAAACCTTGAGGAATACTTTCTCACCCACTGCATACTCAATATCTCTTCTCTTCAGATCAATGTAGGACTTCTGACAGTCTGATGCAGTTTTAAGTCGATCTCTGATCACCCTGATCTTCTCCTCAGTTTGCTGAACAATTTCGAGTCCAATCATCTTTCTTTCACCCACGTCATCCCAACAAAACGGGGTTCTACATTTTCTGCCATACAAAGCTTCATATGGAGGCATCCCAATGCTTGATTGGTAGCTGTTGTTGTAAGAAAACTCAATCAAAGGCAAATGTGTATCCCAATTGCCCTCAAACTCAATCACACAAGCCCATAGCATGTCCTCCAAGATCTGAATTACCCTCTCAGATTGGCCATCTGTCTGTGGGTGGAATACAGTACTGAAGTTCAATCTAGTTCCTAGGGCTCTCTGAAGACTACCCCAGAATCTAGAAGTGAACCTAGGATCTCTGTCTGATACGATGGATACTGGCACTCCATGAAGTCTCACAATTTCATCAATGTACAACCTAGCCAATCTTTCTAGACTGTAGTCCCTCCGAACTGGCAGAAAATGAGCAGACTTAGTCAGTCTGTCAATAATGACTCAAACTGCATCATGACTCTTCTATGTCCTTGGAAGTCCCATCACAAAATCCATCGTTATTCTCTCCCATTTCCATTTCGGTACTGGTAGTGGATGTAACAACCCAGCGGGTACTTGATGCTCTGTCTTTACTTGCTGACAAGTTAGGCATTTGGAAACAAACTCTGCCACATCTCTTTTCATACCCATCCACCAGTAATGCTCCTTTAGCCCTCTATACATTTTTGTGCCACTAGGATGCATGGCAAAAGGAGACTCATGTGCTTCCTTCAAAATGATCTGCCTCAAATCAACATCATTAGGAACACACATTCTGCCCTGGTGTAGCAGTAGACCATTATCTCTGATTGAGAATTCTGGTTTCTTGCCCTGCCTGACTTCTTCCAACAGCTTCTGATACCTTTCATCATTCTGATTTGATCAATAAATACTGGCTGTACATGCCATGCAACTGCTGTCTGCCCCTCATCATTAATCTCTAAGCTGGAATATAATGATCTCAACTCATGTACCATAGACAAAGGAGTAACCCATAGACTTGCCATAGTCTTGCGACTTAAGGCGTCAGCCACAACATTAGCTTTCCCTGGCTGATAGTCTATCAGACAATCATAGTCTTTTTTTCAACTCTAATCATCTCCTCTGTCTCAAATTCAACTCTTTCTGAGTGCCCAAATACTTCAAACTCTTATGATCTGTGTAGATGTAACACTTTTCCTCATACAAATAGTGTTTTTAGATCTTAAGAGCAAACACAATAGTTGCAAGCTCCAAATCATGTGTCGGATAATTCCTCTCATGTGGTTTCAGCTGGCGTGATGCATAGGCAATGACATTTTGATCTCGCATCAATACACAGCCTAACCCATTGTGAGAAGCATGACTATAAACTGTGTATTCTTTACCCAGAGTAGGTAAAGTCAGGACTGGAGCTTCAGTTAAACATTTCTTCAATTCATCAAAACTCTGTTGGCATTTATTTGTCTACTGAAATTTCACATCTTTTCTAAGTAGCTTGGTCAATAGAAATGCCAACATGGAGAATCCCATCACAAACCGACGGTAGTATCCAGCTAAACCCAGAAAACTATGAATCTCTGTGTGTAACACCCCTATTTGTATAGCCTGGTATATTTCACTGTTCTGGTGACCGGTGTCGGTCCAGACAATTAAGGGGATTAGAACCACACTTAAGACAACTAGATAAGCCATAAATACAAATAATTAGTAATGTCCAATTAGTTAAGTATAAATAAGAAAAACAGAACATAAGAAGTTAAACGAGCTGAGAGTCATAGCGATGGGTGACCTTCTCGGGAAGGACTGCGTAGTCATTTTAAACTCAAATTTCGAACTGTAAAATGTGACGCCGCGGCCCTTAGGACCATTACAAACATAATGGAAAAGAGAAAATTACGAAAAAGAACTATTAACCCAGTCAAATAATTAGGTCAGGGAGCCGGAAGAAATATTGAATTATTTGCAAACTGGGTTGAACCGGCGAGGGGCAATTTGGTCAATTGACCCCGAGAGCTGACTCCTGACCTAACTGTCAAATAAAATCAGAGAAAAGAAAATTTCGGAATCGAGAATTAAATTAAAGAACTAATAGATAAATGAAAAAAAAAGAAGAAAAGAGAAGAAAAAGTTAATTACATCACTTTATGACATCAAAATGATGTCAAAAATTGATTTTTAATTCCTATCAAATTTGACTAAGTTAAATATCTATTAAGTAAGACAAAAATAAAACAAAAAAAAATTACTCTCATCTTCTCTCCCAAACCAGCCGGCCTCTCTCTCTCCCAAAACTCTCTCTCTTACACCTCCATTAGAGCTCTTAGTTCAAGCTTTATACACCCTAAATTAACCATAATTCCCCTAAAATTCTCCACGAAACCTCATCCTTGCATCTTGAAGAGTATAGAGGAGCAAGAAAAAGAAAGAAAATTGGAGAAAAGGGGAGTTAGAAGTTGCTACACAAATGTTAGTGATTTAAGTTGCAAAATGAGTTTATTACTTGTGTTTATAAGCCAATTAACTTAGAAATAAACTTAAAATGAAATAAAAACATTGTTGAGGGACCAAACTGAATTTCGGCCAGCTAGGGTTACTATGCATATGTTTGAGTTTTAATTGAATTTAAATGGTAGGCAAGCTTATATGGATGTGCTAATGAGATTGGTATGCTTAGATGTGGTTAAGTGCAACAATTTAGCAAGTTAGGGTTTTAGGACACTTAGGGTTAGAGGAAAAATGTGAAAAATGGGTAAAAGATGTCTTGGACCTAGTTTGAAGTGAGAAATGGTCAATGGTGACCAAATGAAGTGTGTTGAAAGTGTTGGAATTGAAACCAAATTCGGATTGAGTGTGGCAGCATGACCAAAGTCCATTTGAGGGACCAAAAATGAAAATTTACAAGTCCAATTGGTATGAGACCAATTGGGAATGAAAATAGACACTAAATGACACAATTTTCATCTAGGAAGCATGCCCAAAAAATGACCAAAACCTAGTGAACAAATTGACCAAACTTGGAAAATCACAGTCTGCCCTGTACAAAATGACCAAATGAACAGTGTTTGTTCATTTGGCCATAACTTGAGTTAGGCAGGTCTAAATGACCTGAAATTTTACCAATGGACAGTGGAGGTATATACCTAAAACTTTCATGAAGAATAAAAACCCAAGTTATGCCATTAACCAAGTCATTTGGCCACCCAAAGTTGATGACCTAAAACTGCCAGAACCAAAAATTGCCCAGAAAACTGGGTTGAGTCCAATCAGGTAGCCATGGTTCAAATGGCTATAACTTGAGCTAAAAAACTCCAATTGGAGTGATTCAAAAAGAATAATAAACTTAAGATAATAGGAAACATTTTATATGAAGAAAGTTTTGCCAAATTCCAACAGTCAGATGACCAATGGAATAGTGCAACCTTAGACACCAAAACTAAAAATTATTAAATTTGCTTAAAAGACTTAGAATTTGAATAAACAACCAAAACCAACAAATTTAGTGACCAAAATGTGGTATGTGGGTGAAGTTGGAATTCCCATACCTATTAAGCCTTAGAAAGTCAACAATTTGACTTGAATAGTGTAGTGAATAATAACCTCGAAACACAAAATTTCAAGAACGTCGAGTTTAGCATGTTAGAGCTAGGTAAAAGTAAAGTTAAATTTATTTTTAGATATAAGTTATAGTATTGAAACACTGTAAAATTGTGTGTTTCAGTTGGAAAGAATACCGGGAAAGAACCTGAGGAATTGAGTCAAGGCCAAGAGGCGACTCGCTTGAGGTTTGTGCACAACATCACTATGCTTTAAAATTCATTGATAAAGTGAATGAAATATGTATTTTACTTTTGCTTTGAATTGTTGAAAGTTTATTTGTGACATTATTTATGATGTTTTGATTTAAATTGTGAAAGTTATTGTGTATATTTGAAATATCAATATTTAACAAATTGTTAAGATAAGTTTTGAAACCACAGTGTCATGACCATATATTTAAACACCTCACTAGCATGACTAGTGGGGGATAATTAGTTTCTAATTTTGATTCCTTCTTTGTAGAAGTGTTGAAGTGTGCCAGTAGAAGAGGATTTGAATGGATATCCATATATTTGAGCTAGCTAGCCTTGTGATGTGACTTTTCCTTAGCCTCTGGCTATTGAGATTATATTTGTTTCGAATGGCATGATCTAACTGTGGGTTTTATGAAATGTGTTTGATACTTCGAAATGAAATTGTTTGGAATAAAATCTCATAATTCATGTTTTGTGTTTAACTCTCATATTCAGTGTGACACCCCTTACCCGTCTACAGTATATCCGAGTAAGATATGTCACACAGTGTACCGGAACACTCTATTTTATCTCAATCATTTTTATTCTTCCTTATTTTATTTTTATCATAGTTTTGAATACAATTTGTGAAATATAATTCATTTAAGTCATTTATTAAAATTATAATTTATTTGAGGTTCCGAAAATTTTATAGAAAATCCGGCAGAATACCGGCTAAAAATGGAGAAAACAGTTCTTTGGAACCTGTGAAAAACACTTCCAATAATCATTTCCAATCAATCCCAAACTCCAATATCAAAATCTCAATATGTTTTTCAACAACATTTCCATTTCTCAATCATTCATCTCATGTAATAATCATGTAAAAGTCATAAATAAATATTCACTTTTCCATTCACAAACACAATTTCCATTATTTACATGAACATCAAAATACATTATATAAGTTTCAATTACACAAAAGAAAATAAAAGTTAATTACAAAATACCAAAATGAAACCTAGTGTCCTACCAATGCATTGAAGATGGTGAGGTGACACGGACACTATGCAGAGTCACAGAGGTCTCACCCACCGTGGTCTACTTGGGCTCTCAACAAGATATCTCCAGAACCTACGCATGGCAAAAGCAACGCGCTAAGCAATAATGCTTAGTGGTGCCAATAATAAAATAAAAGGAAATAACAAAAATAAATATGCATTGAATGTATCAATGTCTTACTTGATTTGTACTTGTTATATTCATTATTTCGTTAAATTTATCCACTTTCATTCTTTTGGTTGCCCAAGTAACCTATACTGGACGACTGGACTGGATAAACGGGTAAACTGGCACTGGGTATCTAGTACCTCGGGCCGTCACACCATCGGTCACATATGCATCTCCCGGTGTGCAACAGAACAGCTAATAAGCTGTAATGACAATAGGCACAAGGCCAAATATCAACACAATGTCAGAATGGCTAAAAGCCATGAAATCACAGAATGGCATAATGCCATGTGCAGTACTGCTAACCGAACCCTATTGGCATGCCAAACTATCCGAACCAATCTTGTTAGGTATACTAGGGCATTTGATACTTTTGAATTTTGTAATTTTTGAATTTCAAGCTTTGGTGTTACTATTCACTTCATTAGTCAACAAAAATGTTGACTTTTGCATAGAAAATAGGTACATTGGTTTTAACACTCCCAACATACCACATTTTGCATTCAAAACTTGTTGGCATTAATCACCAATACAATTTCTAAGCTTAACACTAATGGAGTAGAATTTTCAGTTTTTATACCCTAATTTTACTGTTTCATTAGTTACTGTTGCAGTGGGAATTTGAGAAAATGATAAACATGAAAGTTGTTCCTTATTTTGTCTAGTTGAATTTCTTTTTTTGAATCACTCCATTTGGAGTTTTTTAGCTCAAGTTATGGTCCAAAAACCACAACTGGCCGGATTGAAAAATTTCAGAACTGACCATATCTATAGTGCAGTGAACAGTGACTGCAACTGCCTTATTGAATAAGTTCTGGTCATAATTTGGGGTAGGTTTCTTCAAGAAAGTTGTTGGTCTATATCTTAACTTATTGCTGTAAACATTTCAGGTCAATTGGGCCATTCTACAATGAGTTATGGCCAAATGAACAATCACTATTCATTTGGTCATTCTGCAGAATCTGGTTGCAGGACATCCGGATTGGGGCAAGTTTTTGGTCCACTTACTTTGGTCTTTTGGGCATGGTTTCTTCACCAAAATTGTGCCATTATGTGTCTAGTTTCATGTCCAATTTGCCAAACACCAATTGAATCTATACAGCCAAAGTTATGGCTGTCCAAACAGGCTAGACTCACAGCCACACCTGCTGCTCTCACTAGGCAGCTACACTAATCCTAAATCCTATCACTAAACACACTTCAATTCTTGTTTACCAATACCCAAATGGTCACTAATTGACCATTAAAATGTTCCTACACCATTATAGGAGCTAAACTCCAATTTGCTCAAAACCCTAAATTTTCAATTTCCCTACTTTTCCATTAACCTACAATTTAATGTGCTAAATATTAAGTTCATATCAAGGGCAGTTTATATACTCATTTAATCCAAAGAAATCATCAAAACTCTAATAAATCCATGGCTGCCAAAAATATAAAGTGAGTACATCAAAGGTTTTCATTTGAATTTCTTATAAATTTCAAGTTAAATCAACTTTCTAGTCATGAATTTAAACTTTCTAGTCATGAATTTAAAGAGAGAGGAAAGTATTGGTCACTAACCTTATTAAAGCTCCCACTTGAGCTTGTCAATCTTCAAGATTTCTCCCTCTAATGGCTGTCTAAATATGATTTAGGGTGTGAGGATAAATTTTAGTGAAGTGAGGATTAGGTTTTATAGTGTAAAGGGTGAGGTTTTAGCAAGAAAAAGAGGAAGTTTTAATGGAGATAGTGAGGGAAGAGAGGCTGCCGGAAATTGAAGGAGATGAGCAGAAATTTTTTTCAATTTTTAACTCTTTTTTGTGCTTTTTAATTGATTTAAAGGTGCTTGTTAGATGTTGATTGGTGGAGCTCTTTTAAAGACATCATATGATGTCATAATTAAGTATTTTCCTTCATTTTCTTTTCTTCTTTTCTCTACTCATTTTCAATTCAATTTTTAGCAATATTTATTCACATTTTATGTTATAATAATTATTTACTTAATTGGACAAGTCGGCCAACAATCACCTCTGAAGGCGAAATGACCAAAATGCCCTCCGTTTGGCTTAACAGACCAAAATTGTCTGTACTGATTGACAAATTTTTCTAAATATTTTCTTGGCATTCTAATGCCATAGAAACCTCAATGACCCTTCTCTGGAGTCCCCAAAATTATTTTATGAATTTTCCCCTAGGTTTAGGGCTCCTAGTTGCGAGAACCGCAACTTCCTACTAGTTTACCCATCGCTTGGGCACCGGCTCATTTGACTTAGTTGTATTTTATTTCTAAAATTTTTACTAAATTTTTCTTATTAATATTTGAGTTAATTATGGTTCCTCACTTTAGTTTAAATATTTTTCTGGACGTTCTAGCTGTCCGAACCGACACTGGCCACCGGAACAGTAGAATGTACGGAGTTGCTACAGGGAGGGTTACAACTCTTCCCCTCTAATTTAAATTTCGTCCTCAAAATTTACCTGATGCAAACAGTTGAGGGAACTGTTGCCTCATCGTCTCTTCATTTTCCCAGTTGCCTCTTCGGTATTATGGTGCCTCCAAGGCACTTTCACCAGTGGAATCTGCTTATTCCTCAACTCTTTCACTTCCCGAGCCAGGATCCGTATGGGTTCTTCTTCATATGTCAAATCCGGTTGTACTTCAATTTCTTCCATGGAGATGACATGTGAAGGATCTGAGCGATATCTTCTTAGCATAGATACGTGGAACACATTGTGGATCTTGTCCAGCTCTGGTGGTAAAGCTAGCCTATAGTGTTAGTAGTATGCCCTAGAGCATATCATTTATTATGTATCTTGTACATAATTTTATTAATAAAAGGCATTTCCACTTTTCCGTTTACATAATATATTTATGTGTAATAGAAAAGGTCCATTGATATTTTGTTAGAAATATTATTCTTAAATTGTTAAGAATATGAGTGACAATATTTCTAGCACAAAGTATCATAAATAGGTTCACAATCGAGGATACTTCATAATAAGAACATGACTTATCCAGAAAGATTGTATTCATGTTTGTTCCCAAGTTATTTATATGAGATATAAATAAGATGGAATGGTGAGTCTCATGCCATATAACAAACATGATAGGCACTTATAAATGATAAGTAGGCCGAACCAGTGACACTTATGACAAGCACATGGAGTTTACTCTTGTCAATGTTTTGTCATAAATCATATCAGTGCATATAATCTTTAGACTTGAGATAGCACAGTTATCTTGTATATAGGTAGTTTGAGTTTGATACTGCTTTCATACTTGTACTATGTATGGGTATATGGGCATGTGTTGGCTCCTGCTAGTTATATATGGAGGTAGGTGTTGATCAAGATGGAATCTGTTCCTCTAAGTAAATAGAGATAAAATCCTATGTTCATTTAAATGTTCTTGATGTTTCAAGTTCCTGGCCAGGACAGATAGATTTATTCAGAAAAGAGTTTCTGATGAGAAAAATCTTTTTAATCAAGAACTGGAATTAAAAGAGAACATAATATTCATAGCAAATGGAGTTTGACATAAACCATGACTCTAGCTTGAGTTGGGATTTTGTAACAGAGAGATTCTAGTGCATGGTAACATATGATTATAGGTTCATTTAAGGTAAACCTTATTACTAATTGGGTGGCCATGGCATGCTATGCTAGGTGTTAACCATGGTCTATGAGTTTCATAAAATGATTTAGAGAAATCATTTATGGTAAGAAAGAGTTCTAATGATATTAAGAGTTGATATCATGTCTCATTGCCAATTAGTGATGAGCCTAGTAAGTCACACACATACACAAGTTATCACCTATTTAAATATGATATAATTAATTAATTAAAGAGTTTAATTGATTAATTAAATAGGTTTGGTTTGCAATTAGATTGCAAAGTCCCTAGCATGACTTGAAACCAAATCTAGATTATTGGATGTATAATATAAGTTAAATTTATATTTAAAGTGTTTAAATATGAATTTAATTAATGAGAAATTAATTAATAGAGATTAATTAATTAATTTATATTTGATATAAATTAATTAGAAGAAGAAAATAATTATTTTGGGTTAAGAACTCAAAATTAAGACACAGGGGCATTTTGGTCATTTCACAGTGTGACACGTGGCACCATGAGATGGTGACACATGGCATAACACATAAGCTTTCCAAATGTTTTTTAATCATGTAAGATGATTAAAATCAAGATTAAATATAGGTTTGACACTTGGCACAATGTGATTGGGTCACTTAAACCTAGAGCTAATCAAAAGGTGACATGTGGCTAGGGTTTAATGTGTTAACCTAGCTATTTAAGTGTGGTTATGAAAAGAAAACATAACCAGCAGCCTCTCCTCTCAATTGTCACTCCACTTTGAGCCTCTCCAGCTATTTCTCTTCATCTCTCATCAATTCAAAGAGATTAGCCATCAATCTCTTGAATTAAGAACACTAGAAATTGTTTCTAGTGTCCTGTTTACATCTCTAATCTCTTAAAAGGCAGAACTTGAATTTCTAATTAATAGAAAAGGCTTTAGAAGCTGTTCAAGGGCTGCCATAGGTGTTCTTGGTGTGGACAAGCTAGAGGGACAACATCCGTGTCCTCAAGACGAATCTCAAAGGCGCATACGCTGCAAAGACATCAAGAGGTTAGTGTAATCGTTCTTGATTTAATCTAGGTTCTAAAATTAATCTGATTAATTTTAAAATCTTAAATGGCAAATACAGATCCAAAAACATATTAAAAGAGTTTTAATATGTTGTTTATCATTGAAATCAAATAGATAAAAATAAATCTTGCATGATGCATGTGACCCTAGGTGAAAATTTTTGAATTCAATGGTATAAACTTGTGTTTTTCACGCTTCCGTTCCTTCAATTGGTATCAGAGCCACTATATTTGCCATTTAGATTGTTGATTATATAATTTAATTGTGTGTTTGATCATGAGATCAAGAGATTCATTGCTGGTTGGATCATGAGGTGTGGCGGCACACATGGTGAAGCCACCATTGGTGGCGGCAACAATGGTTCCTTGGGTGGTTCAAGGTTTGGCTTTTAATTATGCAATTGTTGTATGATCTAAGGCCTATTCTTTGACTAATTAAAGTGTTTAATTAGTTGTTTTAATCACACAATTAAATTATGATTCAAATCAGAATTTTAAAAATTGTTTGAATGTGATTCAAATCTGAATTTTAAAAGTTGTTTGAATGTGATTCAAATCTGAATTTTAAAAGTTGTTTGAATGTGATTCAAATCTGAATTTTTAAAGTTGATCTAAGGCCTATTCTTTGACTAATTAAAGTGTTTAATTAGTTGTTTTAATCACACAATTAAATTATGATTCAAATCAGAATTTTAAAAATTGTTTGAATGTGATTCAAATCTGAATTTTAAAAGTTGTTTGAATGTGATTCAAATCTGAATTTTTAAAGTTGTTTGAATCATATTTAAATCTGATTTTTTAAAATTGATTCAATAAAATTCAGATCTGATTTTTTAAAAAATATTTGAATGTGATTCAAATTTGATTTTTTAAAAAAATGTTTGAATGTGATTCAAATCTGAATTTTTGAAGTTGTTTGAATGTGATTCAAATCTGAATTTTTAAATTTGTTTGAATGAGATTCAAATCTGAATTTTTAAATTTATTTGAATCATATTCAAATCTGGATTTTTAAGTTGAATATGAGATATTCAATTTAATTTAAGTATGTATGTTTTATTTAATTGTTAAATAGTGATATGCATGATGGATGATCATGGACTATAAAAGACCAATGTGATTGGATTTATTTCTTTTATGTTTCTTTGGGATTGTAAATTAATTAATTTATTTTAATTTATTTTGGGCATGTATTATTAAGTTTGTAATATTTTTGGGTTGTAATTTCATTTATTTAAGTTCTTGTAAATTCGCCTTGGTATGCCAAGGATTACTATGTAATATTGGATTGCAAGAAGTTCAAGGAGGTCAAGAGCATTGGTGGGACCAGTGGGAGGAATTCAATATCAAGTGTTGATTATGTACTCCTTCAGCAACTCTTGTAAAATGAATGAATGAAATGCACCTAAGAATGCCCTGATTCAATTCTTGGTGGCTCAGAATTGAATCCCTTAGAAAGTCCATGATCATACCATATTTACTGCTTATCCATGAATGCATGAGATGTATGGGAATGTATGCAATTATATGATATATGCATGCTAAATGGATAATGTGCAAAGTGAGACCTTAATAGTAATTAGGATGGCTATAAAATCTTCCAAACAAATGATTAAGTTGGAAATGCTATAATTAAAGTAATTATAACATAAGCCCTCCATTGGGGCAATTATTTTAAGAAATTTTAAATAGTTGCATGAGATGCAATTAATTTAAGAGATTTTCTTAAGAATAATTGTTAAGCATGAGATGTTGTAAATATGTAAATGGTTTGGTGGCCAATATTGGATGTACCTGAGGACATTAAAATTATTTGCATAATTACTGGCTCAATGGGATCAACTTAACTAATGCAAGATAAGTCAATAATGGATGTACATGAGATTTTGAGCATTAGGGGCTAGGTAAAGGATTGAACCTCACATGAGATGTGATGGGCAAGGAGTTGCTCACTTATAGTTTATTGTAATTCCAATAATGGATGTACCTGAGGATGATCAATAGAATTATAAGAATTCAATCACCCACTAGAAATCCATCCAACTAGGATTTCCGTTTTCTACTTTGGAAGTGTAGGATTCGCTAAATTAGTGGGAGGACCAATTTGATTAAAAGACCATAATCATATTTGGTTAATTACATGATACATTTACTAATTAATCTGGTTATTTCTGCAATTAATTTTCTGATAATAATGAGCACAGAACAACTACCACCATCCAATATCCTTGCAAGCATACTTGATCGCAATAGGTTGACAGGACCTAATCATGCGATTGGCTAAGAAATTTGAAACTTGTCTTGAACCTTGAACATATAGGATATGTTCTAGATTCAAATGTTCCTGGTCCCTTACCTCCAGAGGCCACACAAGAGGAACATGAAACTTTGGACAAGTGGAAGGAGCATGTTATGAGAGCTAAGTGTTACATGCTTGCTTTCATGAGTAATGAGTTACAGAAGCAACATGAGAACATGCAGAGTGCGAGTGAGATCCTCCTTCACCTACAAGAGTTGTATGGTGAGCACAGCAGGAATGTTAGGTATGAGATATCTAGAAAGCTATTCCGTATGAGGATGTCTGAGGGACAGAATGTTGGGGATCATGTCCACAAGATGATTCGGCTAATTGAGCAGTTGGAACATCTTGACTTCAACATGGATTTCCAACTACAAACGGATTTGATCCTTCAGTCCCTTCCTGAGTCTTTTGGGAATTTTGTGACAAATTTCCATATGACTAAACAGGAATGCACCTTAGCTGGTTTACTCAACATCTTTGGTTATTGCCCAAAAGAATATCTTTGGGCAATAAAGGAAAAGAGGTAGCTTTGATTGCATCTTCTTCTCCGGAAAGTCCAACAAGAAGAAGCGCAATAAGAAAAAGAAATCTCGATTCTGGTCCTTCCAAGAAAATAGCTAAACAGAAAAGGAAGATTAAAGGCGATAAAGGCAAAGGAAAGTGTCTCCACCGCCAACAGAAAGTGTTTCCATTGCCAACAGAAAGTGTTTCCATTGTCGATGAAAGTGTTTCCACCGGCGGAGTATAGTAATCTAAATGAATGCAATGCCATGGTGAAAACCAACTCAAGTTCAAAATATATTTGGCACTTAAGGTTATGTCATATTGCGTAAGATAGGATTGCAAAATTGGAGAAAATGGGGATTCTATCCTCATTGGGCTCGAGCCTACTCCAACTTGTGAATCTTGCCTTCAAGGCAAAATGACTAGATCACCCTTTGTTGGACAAGGGCTAAGAGTGAAAATATTTTGGAACTAATACATAGTGATGTATGTGGTCCGTTTAAAGAAATGGCTAGAGGGGGCTTTCATTATTTTATTACCTTTACTGATGATAAATCAAGGTTTGGGTATTTGTATTTGATGAAATACAAACATGAATCCTTTGAAAAGTTTAAGGAATTTAAATCTGAAGTAGAAAATCAAACAGGAAAAAGTATTAAAGCTCTTCGATCAGATCGTGGAGGTGAATATTTGAGTACTGAATTTGATGAATACTTGAGAGAGCATGGCATTGTTTCTCAGCTGACTCCTCCAGGAACGCCACAGCTGAATGGTGTATCTAAAAGGAGAAATCGTACCCTATTGGATATGGTACGTAGTATGATGAGCTATACTGATATGCCAATCTCCTTTTGGGGATTTGCATTAGAATCAGCTTTGTATATTCTGAATAGGATTCCATCAAAATCAGTTTCTTCCACACCTTATGAGATATGGCATGGAAGAAAACCAAGTCTAAAGCATGTTAAGATTTGGGGTTGTCCAGCTTATATCAAAAAGCTGAACACTGATAAATTGGAGACCAGATCAGAAAAAAGGTCGATTTGTTGGATATCCAAAAGATAGTTTTGGATATTATTTTATTTGCCTACTTCACAAAAGGTTGTTATAAGTAGAGATGCCACATTTCTTGAACAACAGTTTGTTCAAGAAGGAGGCAAAGGAAGGCAAATAGAGTTAGAATTGGAGAATTCTGACCAACCATGAGATCGATGGATATAGATCCATCTAGTCAACCAATACCCATTGATGAAACATCTACACTGTTCCTCGTAGAACAACCAGGTATCTCACCCACGGTGAGATATGGTTTTCTTCATGAAGAAGAACAAGAGTTGTCTACTCATGAAGAAGTAGATCATGGAGATGATCCACTTACTTATGAAGAAGCTATATCAGATATAGACTCTTCAAAATGGATTGATGCTATGAAATCCAAGATTGATTCCATGTATAAGAATCAAGTTTGGGATCTTGTTGACCCACCTGAAGGTATTGTACCTATAGGGAACAAATGGGTTTTCAAGAAGAAAATTGGTTCTGATGAAAGGTAGAGACCTATAAGGCAAGGCTAGTAGCGAAAGGGTTTCGCCAAAGGCAAGGAATCGACTATAAGGAGACTTTCTTGCCTGTTGCCATGCTTAAATCAATTAGGATTTTATTAGCAATAGCTGCGTACTATGACTATGAGATTTGGCAGATGGATGTCAAAATAGCTTTTCTCAATGGATACATTGAAGAAAACATTTTCATGGAACAACCTAAGGGTTTTGAATCCCAAAATGGTTCCAAGGTATGCAAGCTAAAGCGATCCATTTATGGGTTGAAACAAGCTTCGAGGAGTTGGAACATCCGTTTTGATGAAGCCATTAAATCCTTTGGTTTTATCAAAAATGAGGATGAGCCATGTGTATATAAGAAGGTTAGTGACAGTGCTATCACTTTCCTTGTCTTATATGTGGATGACATACTGTTGATGGGTAATGACACAGGTATGTTGACGACTATAAAGGTATGGTTGTTAAATACATTCTCCATGAAAGACTTAGGGGAGGCAACCTATATTCTTGGGATTCGCATCTATAGAGATAGAGCGAAACGAATAATTGGTTTATCCCAAAATCTATACTTGGAAAAGGTGTTAAATAGGTTTAACATGCTTGATTCCAAGAGAGGATTGTTGCCAGTGAGACATGGTATCCATCTTTCTAAAGAGATGTCTCCAAAGACACCTGAAGAAAGAGATAAGATGGCCAGGATTCCATATGCTTCGGCTATTGGAAGTTTAATGTATGCATTGTTGTGTACTAGGCCGGATATCGCATATGCTGTTAGTTTGACTAGCAGGTATCAATCCAATCCAGGTTTGGAACATCGATAGTCACAAGAATATCCTTAAGTACTTGAGAAGAACTAAGGATTTATTCTTGATTTATGGAGGTGGAGACTTGCAATTGGATGGTTATACTGATTCTGATTTCCAATCAGATATCGATGATAGAAAGTCTACCTCTGGATATGTGTTCATTTGTAATGGAGGTGCAGTCAGTTGGAAGAGTTCCAAACAGAGCACGACTGCAGATTCCACTACGGAGGCTGAGTATATTGCTGCATCAGATGCTGCAAAGGAAGTCGCTTGGATAAAGAAGTTCGTGATGAACTTACAAGAGTTCCTTCCATTGAGTCAGCAGTTCCACTACACTGTGACAATAATGGAGCAGTCATACAGGCTAAGGAACTAAGGTCTCACCAAAATCCAAACACATAGAAAGGCACTACCATATTATCAGAAATATAGTTGGGCAAGGCAATATAGCCATGCAGTAAAATAACATCAGCTGAAAATCCAGCTGATCCGTTCACTAAGCCTATGTCACAGACTTAGTTAGACCGACATCTTGAGAAGATAGGTCTAAGATATTGTAATGAATGGCTCTAGTGCTAGTGGGAGATTGTTAGTAGTATGCCCTAGAGCATATCATTTAGTATGTATCTTGTACATAATTTTATTAATAAAAGGAATTTCCACTTTTCCGTTTACATAATATATTTATGTGTAATAGAAAAGGTCCATTGATATTTTGTTAGAAATATTATTCTTAAGTTGTTAAGAATATGAGTGACAATATTTCTAGCACAAAGTATCATAAATAGGTTCACAATCGAGGATACTTCATAATAAGGACATGACTTATCCACAAAGATTGTATTCATGTTTGTTCCCAAGTTATTTATATGAGATATAAATAAGATGGAATGGTGAGTCTCATGCCATATAACAAACATGATAGGCACTTATAAATGATAAGTAGGCCGAACCAGTGACACTTATGACAAGCACATGGAGTTTACTCTTGTCAATGTTTTGTCATAAATCATATCGATGCATATAATCTTTAGACACGAGATAGCACAGTTATCTTGTATATAGGTAGTTTGAGTTTGATCTGCTTTCATACGTGTACTATGTATGGGTATATGGGCATCTGTTGGCTCCGGCTAGTTATAGATGGAGGTAGGTGTTGATCAAGATGGAATCTGTTCCTCTAAGTAAATAGAGATAAAATCCTATGTTCATTT
The DNA here is from genome assembly GCF_030052815.1 of Hevea brasiliensis. NCBI lineage: Eukaryota > Viridiplantae > Streptophyta > Magnoliopsida > Malpighiales > Euphorbiaceae > Hevea > Hevea brasiliensis. The sequence continues at coordinate 21,149,650 of NC_079499.1, read as the reverse complement.
AATTGGTCTTGATGTTTCATGTTCTGGCCAGACAGATAGATTTATTCGAGAAAGAGTTTCGATGAGAAAAATCTTTTAATCAAGAACTGGAATTAAAAGAGAACATAATATTCATAGCAAATGGAGTTTGACATAAACCATGACTCGGCTTGAGTTGGGATTTTGTAACAGAGAGATTCTAGTGCATGGTAACATATGATTATAGGTTCATTTAAGGTAAACCTTATTACTAATTGGGTGGCCATGACATGCTATGCTAGGTGTTAACCATGGTCTATGAGGTTCATAAAATGATTTAGAGAAATCATTTATGGTAAGAAAGAGTTCTAATGATATTAAGAGTTGATATCATGTCTCATTGCCAATTAGTGATGAGCCTAGTAAGTCACACACATACACAAGTTATCACCTATTTAAATATGATATAATTAATTAATTAAAGAGTTTAATTGATTAATTAAATAGGTTTGGTTTGCAATTAGATTGCAAAGTCCCTAGCATGACTTGAAACCAAATCTAGATTATTGGATGTATAATATAAGTTAAATTTATATTTAAAGTGTTTAAATATGAATTTAATTAATGAGAAATTAATTAATAGAGATTAATTAATTAATTTATATTTGATATAAATTAATTAGAAGAAGAAAATAATTATTTTGGGTTAAGAACTCAAAATTAAGACACGAGGCATTTTGGTCATTTCACGATTGTGACACGTGGCACCATGAGATGGTGAAACATGGCATCACACATAAGCTTGCCAAATGTTTTATAATAAATAAAGATGATTAAAATCAAGATTAAATATAGGTTTGACACTTGGCACAATGTGATTGGGTCACTTAAACCTAGAGCTAATCAAAAGGTGACATGTGGCTAGGGTTTAATGTGTTAACCTAGCTATTTAAGTGTGGTTATGAAAAGAAAACATAACCAGCAGCCTCTCCTCTCAATTGTCACTCCACTTTGAGCCTCTCCAGCTATTTCTCTTCATCTCTCATCAATTCAAAGAGATTAGCCATCAATCTCTTGAATTAAGAACACTAGAAATTGTTTCTAGTGTCCTGTTTACATCTCTAATATCTTAAAAGCGAACTTGAATTTCTAATTAATAGAAAAGGCTTTAGAAGCTGTTCAAGGGCTGCCATAGGTGTTCTTGGTGTGGACAAGCTAGAGGACAACATCCGTGTCTCAAGACGAATCTCAAAGCGCGAACATTGCGGCACATCAAGAGGTTAGTGTAATCGTTCTTGATTTAATCTAGGGTTCTAAAATTAATCTGATTAATTTTAAAATCTTAAATGGCAAATACAGATCCAAAAACATATTAAAAGAGTTTTAATATGTTGTTTATCATTGAAATCAAATAGATAAAAATAAATCTTGCATGATGCATGTGACCCTAGGTGAAAATTTTTGAATTCAATGGTATAAACTTGTGTTTTTCACGCTTCCGTTCCTTCATATAGGTCACTGGACCCACACGTTCAATGACTTCATATGGGCCAATGAACCTAGGGCTTAACTTACCTTTTCTTCCAAACCTCAATACCTTCTTCCACGGTGACACCTTGAGGAACACTTTGTCGCCAACCGTATATTCTATTTCTTTTCTCTTCAAGTCGGCATAGGATTTCTGTCTGTCCGAGGCAACCTTCAGATTGGCTTTGATTAGTTTTACTTTCTCCTCAGTCTGTTTCACCAGGTCTGGCCCTACCAGTTTGTCTTCGCCCAATTCAGTCCAAAGACTGCAGGAGTTCTACATTTCCTCCCATATAGTGCTTCATACGGGGCTATTTGGATGCTAGCTTGGTAGCTATTGTTGTATGCAAATTCTGCCAGTGGGAGGTATCTATCCCAACTTCCCTCCAACTCAATGACATAACTCCTCAGCATATCCTCAAGGACCTAACATATATTTCATGTTATTATTATCATTTTAGTTTAATATTTGTATTAATTCCATTGGTTTCGATTGTTTACCTGGATTACTCTTTCTGATTGCCCATCCGTCTGAGGATGGAAAGCTGTGCTGAAGTGGAGTTGTGTACCCAAGGATTCATGCAACTTCTTCCAAAATCTCGATGTAAACCTTGGGTCTCGATCAGATATGATGGAAAGTGGAATTCCATGTAGTCTAACTATCTCACTGATATACAATTCTGCTAACTTCTCCAGTGAGTCACCCCTAATCGGCAGAAAGTGTGCTGACTTCGTCAATCTATCTACTATCACCCATACTGCATAATGTTTCTTCTGGGTGAGAGGTAGACCACTTACAAAATCCATGGTGACCTGATCCCATTTCCATTCAGGTATGCGTATAGGCTGTAGCAATCCCGATGGAACTTGATATTCTGCCTTGACTTGCTGACATGTCAAGCATTTAGTCACATAGTCAGCTATGTCCTTTTTCATACTAGGCCACCAATACTGAAGCTTCAGATCATGATACATCTTTGTACTTCCTGGGTGCATAGCATATACACTGGTGTGTGCCTCTTTTAGAATACTGGCCTTCAATTCCCCATCATCTGGTACACACAGTCTTCCTTTGTGGTACAGACACCCATCTGCTTTCACTTCATAGTCAGTTGCTTTTCCCTCTGAGATTTTGCTCATAATAGCCATTAACTTTTCATCTGCCTTTTGCCCATCTAAAATCTGCTGTAGCAAGTTTGGCCTCACTTGCAACTCAGCCAAAATAGCTCTATCTCGAACCAAAGATAGACGGGCATTCAATGATCTCAAAGCTGTGATGGACTTTCTGCTCAAAGCATCAGCAACTACATTTGCCTTCCCAGGATGGTAGTCAATTACACAATCATAGTCCTTCAGGAACTCAATCCATCGTCTCTGTCTAAGGTTGAGCTCCTTCTGGGTTGGCAAGTATTTCAGACTTTTGTGGTCCATGTAAATGTAGCACTTTTCACTATATAAGTAATGCCTCCATATCTTCAGTGCGAAGATAATTGCTGCAAGCTCTAGATCATGGGTAGGGTAATTCTGTTCATGTGGCCTTAGCTGCCTGGAAGCATAAGCGACCACCTTCCCCTCTTGCATTAATACACACCCTAACCCATTATGAGAGGCATCACTGTAAACCACGAAGTCCTTTCCTGACACTGGCTATGTTAACACTAGTGCTTCTATCAACATAGCCTTTAACTTCTCAAAACTGGTCTGACACTTGTCATTCCAGTCAAATTTGACATTCTTGTGTAACAACTTGGTCATTGGAGCAGCTATTAAGGAAAATCCCTTCACAAATCTTCTGTAATACCTAGCTAGCCCCAAGAAACTTCTGACCTCAGTTGTATTTCTAGGAGGCTTCCATTCCATCATTGCTTCTATTTTCTTGGGATCCACTCTAATCCCATCAGCTGACACTATGTGTCCAAGGAATGCAATCTCATTCAACCAGAATTCACACTTGGACAACTTAGCATACAGCTTCTTTTCTCTCAAGGTTTGCAGAACAATCCTCAAATGCTCATGATGTTCTTCCCTGGTCTTGGAATACACCAAAATATCATCAATAAAGACCACTACGAACCGATCTAGGTATGGATGGAAGATACGGTTCATAAGGTCCATGAATGCAGCTGGTGCATTTGTTAGGCCAAAGGGCATCACTAGGAACTCATAATGCCCATATCGGGTCCTGAATGCAGTCTTTGGCACATCCGCATCCTTCACCCTCAATTGATGATACCCTGATCTGAGATCAATTTTAGAAAATACTCTTGCTCCCTTCAACTGATCAAACAGATCATCAATTCTAGGCAATGGATACTTATTCTTCACTGTCACTTTATTCAACTGCCGGTAATCAATGCATAACCTCAAAGTCCCATCTTTCTTCTTTACAACAAAGACCTTTGAGCTCCCCATGGTGACACACTGGGGCGTATGAACCCCTTATCAAGCAACTCTTGCAACTGAGTTTTCAACTCCCTCAATTCAGTGGGTGCCATCCTATAAGGAGCAATGGAAATGGGTGCTGTACCCGGCAGTGTCTCAATAGCAAATTCAACTTCCTTTTCTGGTGGCAAACCAGACAATTCTTCAGGAAACACATCTGGGAAGTCCTTTACTGTGGATATGTCACACAGATCTGGCTTAGCCTGCCTAGTATCCACCACATGTGCTAGGTAGGCTTCACAGCCTTTTCTCATCAGTTTTCTTGCAGCTATGGCTGAGATAACATTAGACAGGAAATCTGTCCTTTCACCCACAACAGTGATCTCATTACCCTCAGAAGTTTTCAGAGAAATTCTCTTCAAATTGCAATCAACTATTGCCTGATGACGTGACAACCAGTCCATTCCCAAAATCACGTCAAACTCGTGGAAGGGCAACTCAATTAGATCTGCCAAGAATTCATACCCCTGAATCCTTAACGGGCAACCCTTGTACACTTTGTTCACCACTACACTGTGGCCCAATGGATTAGTGACCAGAATGTCTTGGTCACTCTCCCCTACTAATATCCCCCTTTCTATAGGTAAGTTTATGCAGATGTATGAATGAGTGGATCCTGGATCCACCAATGCATGCACAGACGTATTGTAGAGGGAGAACGTACCCCTGATGACGTCCGGGGCATCTTGCTCCTCCTGAGCTCTCATAGCATAAGGTCTGGCAGGTGGTTTGCCCTCAGGCCTCTCTGCTGGCTCAGATGCAGGCCTCTGTGATGGTCCCACTACCTCAGATTTGCCAGATTTTCTACCCCTTTGTGGTGTAGGAGCAGGTCTGTCTGCTTGTGTTGGAGCAGCTGTAGTAGTTCTGCGTGGACAGTTCCTCAACTGATGCTCTGTCGACCCACACCTTAAGCAGGCACCAGTCACTCTCCAACACTCCCCCTTATGCCACTTCAGACAATGTGGACATACAGAAGATGTTGGGGCTCGTCCTCTGAACCCCATCCCTGGAGAGCTGCCCACTGATGGTGTGGACTGACCTCTCCTAGGGGTAAACTGTGGCCTGGGCCCCTGAGACTGACCCTGACCTTGTGGCTGACCTGAACTCTGTGCAAGTGGACCCTTGAACTTCTTCCTAGGTGTAGGAGATGAACTAGACTGACCCGGGCCCCTCTTCTGCTGTCTCTCTCTTCTGGTCTGCTCACTTATTCTTACTTTTTCAACTTTTATTGCAGCTTCCACTAACTTGGTGAAGTCTGTGATTCCCAAGGCAGTGATCATGATCTTTATATTGTCATTTAATCCCTCTTCAAATCTCTTACACCTTTCGGCCTCATTAAGGACTATCTCCCTTCCATAGCAGCTTAACCAGACAAATTCCTTTTTATACTCAGCCACTGTCAGCTGTCTCTGCCTCAGATTAATGAACTCTCTTCTTCTCTCTTCTAGGTATACACTACCCACATATTTCTTCTTAAATTCGGAGAGAAAGAAGTCCCAAGTTATTACTTCTGGTTGTACTTCACTGGACACAGTATTCCACCATTCATATGCATCATCTTGCAACAGAGATACAACAGCTTCTAGATTTTGCTCTAGAGTGCAGTGGAGTTGTTTTAAAACTGTGCCCGTTCTGTTCAACCAATTTTCGGCTGCAACAGAATCATCTTCTCTCTTGCCAAAAAGGTCCGCTGCTCCAAATTTTCTCAATTTTTCCAGGTGTGATTTCTGCTATGGAGGTGGTGGTAGTGGTGGTGCTGGCATTACCCCAGCCATTTGTTTGAAGAATTCGGCCATTTGCTGAAACATGGCCTGTAGAGGCTGAGCAGGCTCTGCTTGAGCCAGCGGAGCAGATTCTCCCCTACCCCTAGTCTCAGCTGCTGCAGGTGGAGCATGACTCTCCACTTCCTCCTCAACTGCCCTCTGAGATGTAGGGTCCATATACTATTCAAAATAAGAAAGACAAACAGATCTGCATTAGTATCACCTCGACTCTTACAAATGCAATGCATGGTATGGACTCAATCTAGGCCCAGAAACGCCTAAACCGTGCTCTGATACCACTAAATGTGACACCCCTTACCCGTCTACAGTATATCCGAGTAAGATATGTCACACAGTGTACCAGAACACTCTATTTTATCTCAATCATTTTTATTCTTCCTTATTTTATTTTTATCATAGTTTTGAATACAATTTGTGAAATATAATTCATTTAAGTCATTTATTAAAATTATGATTTATTTGAGGTTCCAAAAATTTTATAGAAAATCCGGCAGAATACCGGCTAAAAATGGAGAAAACAGTTCTTCGGAACCTGTGAAAAACACTTTCAATAATCATTTCCAATCAATCCCAAACTCCAATATCAAAATCTCAATATGTTTTTCAACAACATATCCATTTCTCAATCATTCATCTCATGTAATAATCATGTAAAAGTCATAAATAAATATTCACTTTTCCATTCACAAACACAATTTCCATTATTTACATGAACATCAAAATACATTACATAAGTTTCAATTACACAAAAGAAAATAAAAGTTAGTTACAAAAAACCAAAATGAAACCTAGTGTCCTACCAATGCACTGAAGATGGTGAGGTGACACGGACACTATGTAGAGCTGCAGGAGGTCTCACCCAGTCTGTGGTCTACTGGGCTCTCGGTCAGTATCTCCAGAACCTACGCGTGGCAAAAGCAACGCGCTAAGCAATAATTCTTAGTGGTACCAATAATAAAATAAAAGGAAATAACATAAATAAATATGCATTGAATGTATCGATGTCTTACTTGATTTGTACTTGTTATATTCATTATTTCGTTAAATTTATCCACTTTCATTCTTTTGGTTGCCCAAGTAACCTATACTGGACGACTGGACTGGATAAACGGGTAAACTGGCACTGGGTATCTAGTACCTTGGGCCGTCACACCATTGGTCACATATGCATCTCCCGGTGTACAACAGAACAGCTAATAAGCTGTAATGACAATAGGCACAGGCCAAATATCAACACAATGTCAGAATGGCTAAAAGCCATAAAATCACAGAATGGCATAATGCCATGTGCAGTACTGCTAACTGAACCCTATTGGCATGCCAAACTATCCAAACCAATCTTGTTAGGTATACTAGGGCATTTGATACTTTTGAATTTTGTAATTTTTGAATTTCAAGCTTTGGTATTACTATTCACTTCATTAGTCAACAAAAATGTTGACTTTTGCATAGAAAATAGGTACATTGGTTTTAACACTCCAACATACCACATTTTACATTCAAAACTTGTTGGCATTAATCACCAATACAATTTCTAAGCTTAACACTAATGGAGCAGAATTTTCAGTTTTTATACCCTAATTTTACTGTTCCATTAGTTACTGTTGCAGTGGGAATTTGAGAAAATGATAAACATGAAAGTTGTTCCTTATTTTGTCTAGTTGAATTTGTTTTTTTGAATCACTCCATTTGGAGTTTTATAGCTCAAGTTATGGTCCAAAAACCACAACTGGCCGGATTGAAAAATTTTAGAACTGACCATATCCACAGTGTAGTGAACAGTGACTGCAACTGCCTTATTGAATAAGTTCTGGTCATAATTTGGGGTAGGTTTCTTCATGAAAGTTGTTGGTATATATCTTAACTTATTGCTGTAAAAATTTCAGGTCAATTGGGCCATTCTACAATGAGTTATGGCCAAATGAACAATCACTGTTCATTTGGTCATTCTGCAGAATCTGGTTGCAGGACATCTGGATTGGGGCAAGTTTTTGGTCCACTTGCTTTGGTCTTTTGGGCATGGTGTCTTCACCAAAATTGTGCCATTATGTGTCTAGTTTCATGTCCAATTGGCCAAACACCAATTGAATCTACACAGCCAAAGTTATGGCTTTCCAAACAGGCTGGACTCACAGCCACACCTACTGCTCTCACTAGGCAGCTACACTAATCCTAAATCCTATCACTAAACACACTTCAATTCTTGTTTACCAATACCCAAATGGTCACTAATTGACCATTAAAATGTTCCTACACCATTATAGGAGCTAAACTCCAATTTGCTCAAAACCCTAAATTTTCAATTTCCCTACTTTTCCATTAACCTACAATTTAATGTGCTAAATATTAAGTTCATATCAAGGGCAGCTTATATACTCATTTAATCCAAAGAAATCATCAAAACTCTAATAAATCCATGGCTGCCAAAAATATAAAGTGAGTACATCAAAGGTTTTCATTTGAATTTCTTATAAATTTCAAGTTAAATCAACTTTCTAGTCATGAATTTAAACTTTCTAATAATGAATTTAAAGAGAGAGGAAAGTATTGGACACTAACCTTATTAAAGCTCCCACTTGAGCTTGTCAATCTTCAAGATTTCTCTCTCTAATGGCTGTCTAAATATGATTTAGGGTGTGAGGATAAATTTTTGTGAAGTGAGGATTAGGTTTTATGGTGTAAAGGGTGAGGTTTTAGCAAGAAAAAGAGGAAGTTTTAATGGAGATAGTGAGGGAAGAGAGGCTGCCGGAAATTGAAGGAGATGAGCAGAAATTTTTTTCAATTTTTAACTCTTTTTTGTGCTTTTTAATTGATTTAAGGTGCTTGTTAGATGTTGATTGGTGGAGCTCTTTTAAAGACATCATATGATGTCATAATTAAGTATTTTCCTTCATTTTCTTTTCTTCTTTTCTCTACTCATTTTCAATTCAATTTTTAGCAATATTTATTCACATTTTATGTTATAATAATTATTACTTAACTGGACAAGTCGGCCAAAAATCACCTCTGAAGGCGAAATGACCAAAATGCCCTCCGTTTGGCTTAACAGACCAAAATTGTCTGTAACGATTGAAAAATTTTTCTAAATATTTTTTGGCATTCTAATGCCATAGGAACCTCAATAACCCTTCTCTGGAGTCCCCAAAATTATTTTATGAATTTTTCCCTAGGTTTAGGGCTCCTAGTTGCGAGAACCGCAACTTCCTACTAGTTTACCCATCGCTTGGGCACCGGCTCATTTGACTTAGTTGTATTTTATTTCTAAAATTTTTATTAAAATTTTCTTATTAATATTTGAGTTAATTATGGTTCCTCACTTTAGTTTAAATATTTTTACGACGTTTCAGCTGTCCCGGACCGACACCGAATAAGATAATGTACGGAGTTGCTACAGGGAGGGTGTTACATTCAGTTCAATTTTTGAATAAATGTGATTTAAATTCTGCATAAAGATTATTTTAGTATGTTGTGCACCACTGAGTCCTAGTACTCAGCGATGGCTGTTATTGCTGTTGCAGATATAGAGACTAGAGGAGCAGTAGACTGAGCTGCTGAGGATTGAGAAGCTACCTGCTTGAAGTTATATCGGGTATATTTTATACCCTGATTGTAGAAATTTATTTTGATATATGTAATGTACATAAATGTATGGACATGTAAAATGGGTCTTGAGCAGTTTGTACAAAGTTTGTATAAAGTTGTAATAAAATTTAGTTTGAATTTTCCTAATGTAAATTTTAGTATGATGTATATATAGATTGTTTGTCTTTAATGAATGGAAATATTTTATTTTAATTTGAATGAGATTGATAGATATTATTTTAATGATTATTGAATTTTAGAAATTGAGAAATGTTGACTATTGAATTTTGAGACTTGAGAAATTGGTTGAGATTGATTGTGAATTGAAGAAGTTGTTAAGAAAATTATTGGAAGTGCTTTTTACAGGGATTTGAAGAACTGTTTTCTCAAAATACAGACAGAACTCTGTCAAAATTTTTATAAAATTTGCGGAAAAATAAAATGGGCAAAAAATTTCAACTAGCTTCCAACTTAAATTAAATGTTTTAAATACCTATTAGAAAATGCTCACCACTTAACAAAAATAAAAAAACTGTTTTAAAATCCCTTGTAGGTTACTTAATGAGTTATCGGTAGGAGAAGTTCGGTAGTTCATTAGGTATTCTATGGGATCATGTTATGCCTTACAGAGGGGTAAGGTGTAACATGTTTTAGTGGTATCAGAGCAAATTTTTGAAGTATGTTTTAATTTGAGAATTTGTGTCTTTTCTTGTTAAGTACAACTACTCAATGTCCATATTTGTTACATATAGTGCAGTACATCATAAATATGAACTAACAGGGGGAAATCTCCATGTGTTACTTGTTCAGGAGATACCCTAACTTCAGACTGAAATGGAAGAAGGGGATCGCTCAGTTGAGCAATCTGTTGAAGCTGAGGCACAAGGGGAAGCCCAGCTCTACAGAATGTTAGTGGATCTGTAGCACTAGCCCCACAAATGCCATCCTGCACAGTTTTCACAGCAGATGGCAGCGATGTTTCAAAAAATGGCTGGGGGTATGCCTACTCAAGCTCCACCCCAGACACTTGTGGCACAACCATTGCCTCCAGCCAGACAGTATAATAAGTTATTGAAGTATGGGGCTACTGAATTTAAGGGTACAGTGGACCCTTTAGAGGTAGAGCAATGGCTTGAAAGAATGGACAGAGTATTTAAAAAGCTGCACTGCCAAGATGAATTGAAGTTTGAATACACTGTGTCTCTACTGCAAGGGGATGCGTATGATTGGTGGAAGACCATCCCTCACAGCTTGGCTGAACCACCAGTGCTGACCTGGGATGACTTCATCAGAGAATTCAGACAGAAATACATCCCAAATGTATATGTTGATCAAAAGTTGTAAGAATTTTTTAGTCTGAAACAAGGGAACAGATCAGTAGCAGAGTATGAGAGGGAGTTCTCCCGCTTAAGTCAATATGCTGGGAGTCTCCTTTCCACCAGTAAGGCAAGGTGCAAAAGGTTTGAGACTGGTTTGAAGCCTAGTATAAGGATGCAAGTTGTGGGATTCTGGCATAGCAACTTCTCAGAGCTCATGTCTCGAGCACTCGAGTTAGAAAGAATAGAATCAGAAGCAACCCCAGTAAAAGAAAAATCAGAAAAAGTTGAAAAATCAGAGAAAGACAAAGGGGAAAAATCAGTTGAACAGAGTTCTGGTGGGACTTCTGGGAAGAAGAAGAAATTTAGTGGACCCAGCAGGGGTCGAGGTGGAAGATTTGGTAGGGGCAGATTTTCTGGACAGAGACCCCCTAGGTCTGGTCAACAGTCGAGCAGGGGTTCATATTTTGCCCGCCCCTGTGAGACTTGTGGCAAGATGCATTGGGGGGGGGGGGGGGGAAATGCTATTGGGCCACTGGAGCCTGTTTTAACTGTGGAGGCAAGGGCCATTTAGCAAAAGACTGCACTAGTGCTCCTAAGTATGGTCCAGCTCCTACTACTGTCGAGGGATCTATTCAGAGTCCTGCTCCCAGAGGTTCACAGTCAGTTGGCAGAGGAAGAGGCAGAGGTAGAGGTACTGCTTCTGGCAGTTAGGGTATGGTTGGTCAATCAGCATAAGGAAGTGCGTCAGCCAGAGTCTACACAATGAGACAGCGAGAAGAGGCTGAGACTTCTGATGTTGTAGCTGGTACATTTTCTATCTCTGATCAAGAAGTATTTGTGTTGTTTGATCCGGGTTCAACCCATTCATATGTTAGTGCTAGCATAGTCTGTTCACTTGCTGTTCTGTGTGTGCAAATGGGTTTTGAAGTGTTAGTAACTAATCCGTTAGGACAAGAGGTCCGGGTCAACAGAATTTATAGAGACTATCCTTTGGTGATCCAAGGACATGTTTTTCTGTCAGATTTGATTGAAATGCCCTTCAGAGAGTATGATATTATCTTGGGCATGGATTGGTTAGCCAGGCATCATGCCATGATTGATTGTAGACTGAAGGCAGTCACTTTTGGTCTCCCTCTGTACGGTAACGCGGTAATACATGAGGAGAGGCATTTACTGCCATCAAACATCATTTTGGCTGCACTAGCCAGAAGGATGATCAGAAAGGAGTGTGAAGCATACTTGGCACATGTGATAAACACCCAAGTGGGGAGCCCAGCATTGAGGGACATCCCCACTATATGTGACTTTCCAGATGTGTTTCCTGATGAATTGCCAGGATTACCTCCAGAAAGATAGGTACAGTTTGAGATTGATGTTATGCTTGGTGTTTACCCAATCTCCATAACACCATATAGAATGGCACCTGCAGAATTGAAAGAGTTGAAAGTGTAGTTGCAAGAGCTGCTTGACAAGGGCTTTATCCGCTCTAGTGTGTCACCTTGGGGAGCGCCAGTGTTGTTTGTAAAGAAGAAGGATGGCACTCTCCGTTTGTTTATTGACTATCGGCAGTTGAATAAGGTGATAATAAAGAACAAATATCCATTGCCCCATATTGATGACTTGTTTGATCAATTAAGGGGTGCAGCTGTGTTCTCCAAAATTGACCTGAGATCAGGTTATTATCAGCTAAAAATACAAGAGTAGAGTATTCCTAAAACTACCTTCAGAACCCGCTATGGCCATTATGAGTTCTTGGTTATGCCATTTGGGTTAACTAATGCTCCGGCTTCTTTTATGGATCTGATGAACACTATCTTCAAACCATACCTCGACCAGTTTGTTATGGTATTCATAGATGATATATTGGTCTATTTGAGGAGTGTAGAAGAGCATGATAGACATCTGTGGATTGTACTACAGACTTTGAGGGAGAAACAGCTATATGCCAAATTGTCGAAGTGTGAATTTTGGCTGAAGGAAATATCTTTCTTGGGGCATGTAGTATTAGAAGAGGGCATCAAGGTAGATCTAAGTAAGATAAAAGCTGTCTTTAATTGGAGGCCACCTAGAAATATTACTGAGATTCACAGTTTTCTGGGTTTAGCTGGATACTACCGTCGATTTGTGAAGGGATTCTCCATGTTGGCATCTCCATTGACCAAGCTGCTTAGAAAAGATGTGAAATTTCAGTGGACGGATAAATACCAGTAGAGTTTTGATGAATTGAAGAGATGTTTGACTGAAGCTCCAGTCCTGACTTTACCTACTCTGGGTAAAGAATATATAGTTTACAGTGGTGCTTCTCACAATGGGTTAGGCTGTGTATTGATGCAAAATCGAAATGTCATGGCCTATGCATCACGCCAGCTGAAACCGCATGAGAGGAATTATCCGACACATGACTTGGAGCTTGCAGCTATAGTGTTTGCTCTTAAGATCTGGAGGCACTATTTGTTTGGGGAGAAGTGTTACATCTACATAGATCATAAGAGTTTAAAGTATTTGGGCACCCAGAAAGAGCTGAATTTGAGACAGAGGAGATGGTTAGAGTTGATAAAAGACTATGATTGTCTTATAGACTATCAACCAAGGAAAGCTAATATTGTGGCTGACGCCTTAAGTCGCAGGACTATGGCAAGTCTACGGGTTACTCCTTTGTCTATGGTACATGAGTTAAGATCACTGCATGTCAGCTTAGAGATTAATGATGACGGGCATACAGTAGTTGCATGGCATGTACAACCAGTGTTGATTGATCAGATCAGAATGGCTGCTCAGAATGATGAAAGGTATCAAAAGCTGTTGGAAGAAGTCCGACAGGGCAAGAAACCAGAATTCTCAATCAGAGATGATGGTCTACGGCTACACCAGGGTAGAATATGTGTTCCTAATGATGTTGATTTGAGACAAATCATTTTGAAGGAAGTACATGAGTCTTCTTTTGCCATGCACCCTGGTGGCACAAAAATGTATAGAGTGTAATGGCCCGACCCACTAGTGATATTGTCTGCTCTGAGCCGAAGCCCTCACGGTTTTAAAACACGTCATTAGGGGTTATGAACCACCAACTTATAAACCTAGTATCTCTCCCGTGTTTTGTCGATGTGGGATTTGCCTAGGGTGTTACAATCCACCCCCCTTATGGGACTCAGTGTCCTCGCTGAGGTTTGCCCCACCATTGCTCAAGGTTGCACGTGAGCAGCTCTGATACCACAAATGTAATGGCCCGGCCCACTAGTGATATTGTCCGCTCTGAGCCGTAGCCCTCACGGTTTTAAAACGCGTCACTAGGGGTTACGAACCACCAACTTATAAATCCAGCATCTCTCCCATGTTTTGTCGATGTGGGATTTGCCTAGGGTGTTACATAGAGGGCTAAAGGAGCATTACTGGTGGATGGGTTTAAAAAGGGATGTGGCAGAGTTTGTTTCTAAATGCCTAACTTATCAGCAAGTAAAGGCAGAACATCAAGTACCCACTGGGTTGTTACATCCACTACCAGTACCAGAATGGAAATAGGAGAGAATAACAATGGATTTTGTAATAGGACTCCCGAGGACACAGAAGAGTCATGATGCAGTATGGGTCATTTTTGATAGACTGACTAAGTTTGCTCATTTTCTGCCAGTTCGGATGGACTACAGTTTAAAAAGATTGGCCAAGTTGTATATAGATGAGATTGAGAGATTACATGGAGTGCCAGTATCCATCGTATCAGACAGAGATCCTAGGTTCACTTCTAGATTCTGGGGTAGTCTTCAGAGAGCCCTAGGAACTAGATTGAACTTCAGTACTGCATTCCACCCACAGACAGATGGCCAGTCTGAGAGGATAATTCAGATCTTAGAGGACATGCTACGGGTTTGTGTGATTGATTTTGAGGGCAGTTGGGATACACACTTGCCTTTGATTAAGTTTGTTTACAATAATAGCAATCAATCAAGCATTGGGATGCCTCCATATGAAGCGTTGTATGGCAGAAAATGTAGAACCCCTTTGTGTTGGGATGACGTGGGTAAAAGAAAGATGGTTGGACCCGAAATTGTTCAGCAAACTGAGGAGAAGATCAGGGTGATCAGAGATCGACTTAAGACTGCATCAGACTGTCAGAAGTCCTACATTGATCTGAAGAGAAGGGATATTGAGTATGCAGTGGGTGAGAAAGTATTCCTCAAGGTTTCCCCATGGAAAAGGATTATGAGATTCGGCAGAAAGGGGAAACTGAGTCCTCGTTTCATTGGGCCATATGAGGTTCTGGAAAGAGTGGGTCCTTTGGCATATCGTTTGGCACTACCTCCAGACTTGGATAAGATACATAATGTCTTTCATATGTCTATGTTGAGGAGGTATCCATCAAACCCATCTCATGTACTACCAGTGGATGAAATTGAAGTGAATCCATACCTCACATAAGGGGGAGAACCAATAGTGATTCTGGCTTATAAGATGAAGCAACTACGGAACAAGCAGATACCGTTGGTAAAAGTGCTATGGAACCATCATTCGGGCCAGGATGCTACTTGGGAACGAGAGGAGGACATGAGGAGACAGCACCCATAGCTGTTCAAAGATTGATACCAGGTAAAATTTCGAGACGAAATTTATTTTAAGGGGGGGAGAATTGTAACACCCCTATTTGTATAGCCTGGTATATTTCACTGTTCCGATGACTGGTGTTGGTCCGGACAATTAAGGGGAATAGAACCACACTTAAGACAACTAGATAAGCCATAAACACAAATAATTAGTAATGTCCAATTAGTTAAGTATAAATAAGAAAAACAGAACATAAGAAGTTAAACGAGCTGAGAGTCACAGCGATAGGTGACCTTCTCGGGAAGGACTGCGAAGTTGTTTTAAACTCAAATTTCGAACTGTAAAATGTGACGCCGCTGTCCTTAGGACCATTAAGAACATGGTGAAAAAGAGAAAATTACGAAAAAGAACTGTTAACCCAGTCAAATAATTAGGTTAGGGAGTCGGAAGAAATATTGAATTATTTACAAACCGGGTTGAATCGGCAAGGGGCAATTTGGTCAATTGACCCCGAGAGCTGACTCCTGACCTAACTGTCAAATAAAATCAGAGAAAAGAAAATTTCAGAATCGAGAATTAAATTAAAGAACTAATAGATAAATGAAAAAAAAAAGAAGAAAAGAAAAGAAAAAGTTAATTACATCACTTTATGACATCAAAATGATGTCAAAAATTGATTTTTAATTCCTACCAAATTTGACTAAGTTAAATATCTATTAAGTAAGACAAAAATAAAACAAAAAAAAAATACTCTCATCTTCTCTCCCAAACCAGCCGGCCTCTCTCTCTCCCAAAGCTCTCTCTCTCAAACGTCCATTAGAGCTCTTAGTTCAAGCTTTATACACCCTAAATTAACCGTAAATTACCCTAAAATTCTCCACTAAACCTCATCCTTGCATCTTGAAGAGTATAGAGGAGCAAGAGAAAGAAAGAAAATTGGAGAAAAGGGGAGTTAGAAGTTGCTACACAATGGTTAGTGATTTAAGTTACAAAATGAGTTTATTACTTGTGTTTATAACCTAATTAACTTAGAAATAAACTTAAAATGAAATAAAAACATTATTGAGGGACCAAACTGAATTTCGGCTAGCTAGGGTTACTATGCATATGTTTGAGTTTTGATTGAATTTAAATGGTAGGCAAGCTTATATGGATGTGCTAATGAGATTGGTACGCTTAGATGTGGTTAAGTGCAACAATTTAGCAAGTTAGGGTTTTGGGACACTTAGGGTTAGAGAAAAAATTTGAAAAAAGTGTAAAAGATGTCTTGGACCTAGTTTTAAGTGAGAAATGGTCAATGGTGACCAAATGAAGTGTGTTGAAAGTGTTGGAATTGAAACCAAATTCGGATTTAGTGTGGCAGCATGACCAAAGTCTCTTTGAGGGACCAAAAATGAAAATTTACAAGTCCAATTGGTATGAGACCAATTGGGAATGAAAATAGACACTAAATGACACAATTTTCATTTAGGAAGCATGCCCAAAAAGTGACCAAAACGTAGTGAACAAATTGACCAAACTTGGAAAATCACAGTCTACCCTGTACAAAATGACCAAATGAACCGTGTTTATTCATTTGGCCATAACTTGAGCTAGGCAGGTCTAAATGACCTGAAATTTTACCAGTGGACAGTTGAGGTATATACGTAAAACTTTCATGCAGAACACAAACCCAAATTATGCCATTAACCAAGTTATTTGGCCACCCAAAGTTGATGACCTAAAACTGCCAGAACCAAAAATTGCCGAGAAAACTGAGTTGAGTCCAATCTGGCAGCTATGGTTCAAATGACTATAACTTGAGCTAAAATACTCCAATTAGAGTGATTCAAAAAGGAGAATAAACTTAAGCCAATAGGGAACATTTTATATGAAGAAAGTTTTGCCAAATTCCAACAGTAAGATGACCAATGGAACAGTGCAACCTTAGACACCAAAATTGAAAATTATCAAATTTGCTTAAAAGACTTAGAATTTGAATAAACAATCAAAACCAACAAATTTAGTGACCAAAATGTGGTATGTGGGTGAAGTTAGAATTCCCATACCTATTAAGCCTTAGAAAGTCAACAATTTGACTTGAATAGTATAGTGAATAGTAACCCCGAAACACAAAATTTCAAGAACGTCGAGTTTAGCACGTTAGAGCTAGGTAAAAGTGAAGTTAAATTTTTTTTTGGATTTATGCTAAGTTATGGTACTGAAACACTGTAAAATTGTGTGTTTCAGTTGGAAAGAATACCAGGAAAGAACCCAAGGAATCGAGTCAAGGCTAAGAGGCGACTCGCTTGAGGTTTGTGCACAACATCACTATGCTTTAAAATTCATTAATAAAGTGAATGAAATATGTATTTTAATTTTGCTTTGAATTGTTGAAAGTTTATTTGTGACATTATTTATGATGTTTTGGTTTAAATTGTGAAAGTTATTGTGTATATTTGAAATAGCAATATTTAGCATATTGTTAAGATAAGTTTTGAAACCACAGTGTCATGACCATATATTTGAACACCTCACTAGCATGACTAGTGGGGTTAATTAGTTTCGAATTTTGATTCCTTCTCTAGAGAAGTGTTGAGGTGTACCAGTAGAAGAGGATTTGAATGGATATCCATATATTTAAGCTAGCTAGCCTTGTGATGTGACTTCTCTTTAGCCTCTGGCTATTGAGATTATATTTGTTTCGAATGGCATGATCTAACTGTGGGTTTTATGAAACGTGTTTGATACTTCGAAATGAAATTGTTTGGAATAAAATCTCATAATTCATGTTTTGTGTTTACCTCTCATATTCAGTTCAATTTTTGAATAAATGTGATTTAAATTCTGCATAAAGATTATTTTAGTATGTTGTGCACCACTGAGTTCCAGTACTCAGTGATGGCTATTATTGCTGTCGCAGATATAGAGACTAGAGGAGCAGCAGACTGAGTTGCTGAGGATTGCGGAGCTACCTGCTTGAAGTTATATCTGGTATATTTTATACCCTGATTGTAGAAATTTATTTTGATATATGTAATGTACATAAATGTATGGACATGTAAAATGGGTCTTGAGCAGTTTGTACAAAGTTTGTATAAAGTTGTAATAAAATTTAGTTTGAATTTTCCTAATGTAAATTTTAATATGATGTATATATAGATTGTTTGTCTTTAATGAATGGAAATATTTTATTTTAATTTGAATGAGATTGATAGATATTATTTTAATGATTATTGAATTTTGGAAATTGAGAAATGTTGACTGTTGAATTTTGAGACTTGAGAAATTAGTTGAGATTTATTGTGAATTGAAGAAGTTGTTGAGAAAATTATTGGAAGTGCTTTTTACAGGAATTTGAAGAACTGTTTTCTCAAAATACAGACGGAACTCTGTCAAAATTTTTATAAAATTTGCAGAAAAATGAAATGGGCTAAAAATTTCAACTAGCTTCCAACTAAAATTAATTGTTTTAAATACCTATTAGAAAATGCTCACCACTTAACAAAAATAAGAAAATTGTTTTAAAATCCCTTGTAGGGTACTTAATGAGTTATCGGTAAGAGAAGTTCGGTAGTTCATTAGGTATTCTACGGGATCATGTTATGCCTTACAGAGGGGTATGGTGTAACACTGTGATATTTTTGGGTGGCCTCTAATTAAGGACAGCTTCTATCTTACTTGGATCTACCTTGATGCTCTCTACTGTTACTACATGCCCCAAGAAAGATATTTTCTTTAGCCAAAATTCACACTTCGACAATTTGGCGTATAGCTATTTCTCCCTCAAAGTCTGCAGTACAATCCGCAGATGTCTATCATGCTCTTCTGCATTCCTTGAATAGACCAATATATCATCTATGAATACCACAACAAACTGGTCAAGGTATGGTCTGAAGATAGTGTTCATCAAATCCATAAAAGCAGCCGGAGTATTAGTTAATCCGAATGGCATAACCAAGAACTCATAATGGCCATAGCGAGTTCTGAAGGCAGTTTTAGAAATACTCTGCTCTTGTACTTTCAACTGATAATAACCTGATCTCAGGTCAATTTTGGAGAACACAGCTGCACCCCTCAACTGATCAAACAAGTCATCAATGCGGGGCAATGGATATCTATTCTTTATTGTCACCTTATTCAACTACCGATAGTCAATACATAAGTGGAGAGTGCCATCATTCTTCTTTACAAACAACACTGGTACTCCCCAAGGTGACACACTAGGGTGGATAAAGCCCTTGTCAAGCAGCTTTTGCAACTGTACTTTCAACTCTTTCAATTCTGCTGGTGCCATTCTATATGGAGTTATAGAGAATGGGTCCACACCAGGCATAACATCAATCTCAAACTGCATCTCTCTTTCTGGAGGTAATCCTAGCAATTCATCAGGAAACACATTCGGAAAGTCACATACAATAGGGATGTCCTTCAGTGCTGGACTCCCCACTTGGGTGTCTATCACATGTGCTAAGTATGCTTCACACCCCTTTCTGATCATCCTTCTGGCTAGTGCAGCCGAAATGATGTTTGATGGCAGTAAATGCCTCTCCCCATGTATTACCACATCACCGTACAGAGGGAGACCAAAAGTGACTGTCTTCAATCTACAGTCAATCATGGCGTGATGCCTGGCTAACCAATCCATGCCCAAGATGATATCATACTCTCTGAAGGGCATTTCAATCAAATCTGACAGGGAAACATGTCCTTAGATCACCAAAGGACAGTCTCTATAGATTCTGTTGACCCGGACCTCTTGTCCTAACGAACTAGTTACTAGCACTTCAAAACCCATTTTGACATGCGAAATAGCAAGTGAACTGACTATGCTAGCACTAACATATGAATGGGTCGAACCCGGATCAAACAACACAAATACTTCTTGATCAGAGATAGAGAATGTACCAGCTACCACATCGGAAGTCTCAGCCTCTTCTCGCTGTCTCATCGTGTAAACTCTAGCTGAAGCACTTCCTTGTGCTGACTGACCGACCGTACCCTGACTGCCAGAAGTAGTGCCTTTCCCTCTACCTCTTCCTCTGCCAACTGATTGTGAACTTCTGGAAGTAGGACTCTGAATAGATCCTTCTGCAGTCATAGGAGCTGGACCGTATCTAGGAGCACTAGTGCAGTCTTTTGTTAAATGGCCCTTGCCTCCATAATTAAAATAGGCTCCAGTGGCCTAACAACATTCCCCTCCATAAATCTTGCCACAAGTCTCATAGGGGCGGGCAGGATATGAACCCCTACTCGACTGCTGACTAGACCTAGGGGGTCTCTGTCCAGAAAGTCTGCCTCTTCCAACTCTTCCACCTCGACCCCTGCTGGGTCCACTAAATTTCTTCTTCTTTCCAGAGGTACCACCAAAACTTTGTTCAACTGATTTTTCCCCATTATCTTTCTCTGATTTTTCAACTTTTTTTGATTTTTCTTTTGTTGGGGTCGCTTCTGATTCAATCCTTTCTAACTCGAGTGCTTGAGACATAAGTTCTGAAAAATTGCTGTGTTTGAATCCCATTACTTGCATTCTCAAACTGGGCTTCAAACCCGTCTCAAATCTCTTGCACCTTGCCTTGCTGGTAGAAAGGAGACTCCCAGTATAATGACTTAAGTGGGAGAACTCCCTCTCATACTCTGCCACTAATCAGTTCCCTTGTTTCAAACTCAAAAATTCTTGCAATTTCTGATCAACATATGCATCTGGGATGTATTTCTGTCTGAATTCTTTGATGAAGTCATCCCAGGTCAGTATTGGTGGTTTAGCTAAGCTGTGGGGGATGGTCTTCCACCAATCATACGCATCTCCTTGTAGTAGCGACACAGAATATTCAAACTTAAGTTCATCTTGGTAGTGCAACTTCTTAAATACTCTATCCATCCTTTCAAGCCATTGCTCTGCCTCTAAAGGGTCCACTGTACCCTTAAATTTAGTAGGCCCATACTTCAATAACTTATCATACTGTCTAGCTAGAGGCAGTGGTTGTGCCACAGGTGTCTGGGGTGGAGCTTGAGCAGGCATACCTCCAGCCATTTGTTGAAACATCGCAGCCATCTACTGTGCAAACTATGCAAGAAACTATGGTATTTGTGGGGCTGGTGCTGCTGACCCACTGACATTCTGTAAAGCTGGGGCTTCCCCTTGTGCCTCAGCTTCAACAGATTGCTCGACTTAGCG
This sequence comes from Hevea brasiliensis, assembly GCF_030052815.1. Classification (NCBI taxonomy): domain Eukaryota; kingdom Viridiplantae; phylum Streptophyta; class Magnoliopsida; order Malpighiales; family Euphorbiaceae; genus Hevea; species Hevea brasiliensis. The sequence goes on along the minus strand of NC_079499.1, from coordinate 21,128,345 downwards.
ATCCCCTTCTTCCATTTCAATATGAAGTTAGAGTATCTCCTAAACAAATAACACAAGGAGATTTCCCTACGTTAGTTCATATTTATGACGTAATACACTGTATGTAACAAATATGGACATTGAGCAGTTGTACTTAACAAGGAAAGACACAAATTCTCAAGTTAAAACATACTTTAAAAACTTGCTCTTATACCACTAAAACATGTCACACCTTACCTCTCTGTAAGGCGTAACATGATCCCGTAGAATACCTCATGAACTACCGAACTTCACCTACCGATAACTCATTAAGTACCCTACAAAGGATTTTAAAATAATTTTCTTACTTTTGATAAGTGGTGAGCATTTTCTAGTAGGTATTAAAATCATTTATTCAAAGTTGAAAACTAGTTAAAATTTTTGGCCCATTTTAATTTTTCGCAAATTTTATAAAAATTTCGGCAGAGTGCCATCTGTATTTTGAGAAAACGGTTCTTCAAATACCTGTAAAAAGCACTTCTAATAATTTATCTCAACAATTTCAACAACTCCACAACAAGCCCAACCAATTTCTCAAGTTTCAAAATTCAACAATCATCATTTCTCAATTTCCAAAAATTCAGTAATCATCAAAATACTATCAATTAATTTCATTTAAGTTAAAATAAAATATTTCCATTCATATTTCATTCAGGATAAAACAATTTATATACATCATACTAAAATTTACATTAGAAAAATCCAAACTAAAATTTATTACAAACTTTATACAAACTTTATACAAACTTTGTACAAGCTACTCAAGACCAATTTTACATGTCCATACAATTACGTGCAATACATACATCAAAATAAATATTTATAGTCAGGGTATAAATTATACCCGATAACTTCAAGCAGGTAGGTCCTCAATCCTCAGCAGCTCAGTCTGCTGCTCCTCTAGTCCCTAAATCTGTGACAGCAATAACAGCCATCGCTGAGTACTAGGACTCAGTGGTGCACAACATACTAAAATAATCTTTATGCAGAATTTAAATCACATTTATTCAAAAATTGGACTGAATATGAGAATTAAATACAAAACATGAATTATGATATTTTAATCCAAATAAGTTCATTTCAAAGTATCAAAACCAATTTCAAAGTATCAAAACCAATTTCATAAAACCTACAGTTATATCATGCTATTCGAAACAAATATAATCTCAATAGCCAGAGGCTAAGGAGAAGTCACATCACAAGGCTAGCTAGCTCAAATATATGGATATCCATTCAATTTCTTCTTCTACTGGCACACACATCAACACTTCAGCCAGAGAAGGAATCAAAATTCGAAACTGATTACCCCCACTAATCATGCTAGTGAGGTGTTCAAATATATGGTTATGACACTGTGGTTTCAAAACTTATCATAAAAATTTGCTAAACATTGCCATTTCAAAGATACACAATAACTTTTAACAATTTAAATCAAAGCATCATAAATAATGTCACAATTCACTATTTCAGATTATTCAAAACAATATGCAGAAAATAATTTACAGAAATTATACGTTGTGCACAAACTTTAAGCGAGTCGCCTCTTGGCCTTGACTCGATTCCTTGGGTTCTTTCCCGATGTTCTTTTCCACTGAAACACATAGTTTCACAGTGTTTCAGTATCATAACTTAGCATAAATCCAAAAATAAATTTAAATTCACTTTTACCTAGCTCTAATGTGCTAAACTTAACGTTCTTTAAATTTTGTGTTTCAGGGTTACTATTTACTACACTATTCAAGTCAATTTGTTGACTTTCTAAGGCTTAATAGGTATGGGAATTCCAACTTCACCCACATACCACATTTTGGTCACTAAATTTGTTAGTTTTGGTTGTTTACTCAAATTCTAAGTCTTTTAGTCCAATTTGTAAATTTTTAGTTTTGGTGTCTTAAGTTGCACTGTTCCATTGGTCATTTTACTGTTAGAATTTGGCAAAACTTTCCCCATAGAAAATGTTCCCTATTATCTTAAGTTTATTCTTCTTTTTGAATTACTCTAATTGGAGTTTTGTAGCTCAAGTTATAGCCATTTGAACCATGGTTGCCGGATTGGACTTAACCCAGATTTCTGGGCAAATTTTGGTTCTGGCAGTTTTAGGTTACCAACTTGGGGTGGCCAAATGACTAGGTTAATGGCATAATTTGGGTTTGTGTTCTTCATGAAAGTTTTAGGTCTATATCTCATCTGTCCACTGGTAGAATTTCAGGTCATTTAGACCTGCCTAGCTCAAGTTATGGCTAAATGAACAAATACTATTCATTTGGTCAGTTTGTACAGGGCAGACTGAGAATTTCCAGATTTGGTAAAAAATAACCATTTCTTACCTCAAACTAGGTCAACCACATCATTTTACCATTTCTCCACATTTTGTCTCCCAAACCCTAGGTGTCCAAAACCCTAACTCACTAAATTGTTGCATTTAACCAAATCTAAGCATGTCAATCTCACTACCACATTTATACAAGCTTGCCTAACATATTAAATTCAATCAAAACACAAGCATATGCATAGTAACCCTAGTTGGCCAAATCTTTAGTTTGGTCCTTCAATAATTGATTTCATTTCATTTCTTTAACTTCTAAGTTACTTTAAGCTACAAACACAACTAATAATCTAAAATTTTCAAATTAGAGTTCTCACCTCCACTTGGATTTGAATTCTCCAATTTCCTTCTTCTTTTCTTCTTTCTTTTTTTGTTAAGTCCTCTATCAAGGCTTGAAATCAAGGTTTAATGTTGGAGGTTTAACTTTCTATGGTGGAATTGTGGGTTTGATCAAGCACAAAATGAGCTTTAATGGAGGTTTTGGTAAGGGAGAGGGAGAGTGAGAGTGAGGCGGCAACTTAGGGAAACTAGAAGAAGACTTTTATTTTTTTCTTTTCTTTTCTTTTCTTTTTTTTAGGTCTTAGGAAGACCATAAATCAATTTAATTAAATTTATTAATTATAATATTTATGGCATCATGCATGATGTCATGCATGATGTCATCTCCCTACACTTTTTTTTTTATTAGTTCTTTAATTTAATTCCCGACTCTAAAATTTTCTTTTCTCCGATTTTATTTGATAGTTAGGTCAAGAGTCAGCTCTTGGGGTCAATTGACCAAATTGCCTCTCGTCGTTTCAACCCGATTTGCAAATAATTCAATATTTCTTTCGGCTCCCTGACCTAATTATTTGATTGGTATAACAGTTCCTTTTTGTGATTTTCTCTTTTCCATTGTGTTTTTAATAGTCTTAAGGACCGCATCATCACATTTTACAGTTCAAAATTTGAGTTTAAATCGACTTTGCAGTTGTTCCCGAGAAGGTCACCCATCGCTGTGACTCTCGGCTCATTTAACTTCTTGTGTTCTATTTTTCTTATTTATACTTAACTAATTGACAATTACTAATTATTTGTGTTTATAGCTTATCTAGTTGTCTTAAATATGATTCTAATCCCCTTAATTGTCCGGACTGACTCCAGTCACCGGAACAGTGAAATATACCAGGCTATACAAGTAGGGGTGTTACACATATCTCGAGAGATCATTTGCTATATACCTGTTAGGATAATATAGCATCTTGACTGATGGAGCTTAGAGTAGATATAGTATGCAGCACTCTAGATCATTTATCATATTCAAATCTCTTCCGATCTCATTCACATATCCTGAGTTTATAATTATGTATGTATCTCAAAGATACATAATTAGCTGGCTTATGAATACAGACTAACGTGACGATTCCAATGATCTTTCTGTTTTCATGATACCTTTAACCTTAATTTAACTTGCTTTTCTAGGAATACTTCTCTAGATCGAATCTTTCATAGTCCTTTGGTAATACTTTTAGATAACGAACATTAAACTGAGTCTCGAATAACTGATTAGAGTCATGAGTATACTAGGTAAAGATTACTTATAATCTTTAGGGTCTCATACAATATCAAGTAGAGATCACACTTATATTCCCTTTTGATGGACATAAATCGCACATGTAGTATGAATTACATGCTATGGTATTTGCTCATCTCCCATAGAGGTATGTCTTTATTAAATACCATACAGATGATAGTTCAGACACCCTAATGTCTAACTTGAGTTCACTTTTCTACTCTTTCACATTAGGACTCACATCTAGTATTGAAGACAGATAATGTGACTCAAATCATATATAGTTATTGCAGTTACTTAGCTTATAATGACCCTAGTTCCTTGTCTCTTTTCCAAGGTATCATTTCACGTCATAAGCTTTGAGCTCTTTATATTATTATCCATAAAAAATATTAAGCTTGAACTGTCTCATCCCTATCCACCACTAAAGCTATAGGGGCGATTGCCTATGTAAGAAGGCCAATCTTTTTATTTGTCTAACATACTTTTCAAGTTTTAATATATGTTCCAAACATATAAACTCACATATGTATATGAATCTACAAAATAAGTTAGGCATATGAACATGTTTATGAAAAATATAATATAAGTATATTAACAACATCTAAGCAAACCTAAAGATTTAACATGCCTATTGTATACATTTTTTACAATAGGTTACTATATCATACATAAATGTGTACTCTGTATTTATCTTTTTTCTTGCAACCATGTCTCTAACAAAATTATATTTAGTATCAATATGCTTTTAGATACCTTATTATCCTCTTAACTATTTTCTAATGTTGATGTCCTTAATAAGATTGGTATGTACTAACCAACCCAACAACATAGCAGATAAAATTGCAGTAGCATAGAGGACTTTTCCCATTTGCATTTTTTTTTGGTAAATCAACCAATTCACATACTTGGTTCCATATTCATAAAAATCCACCTCTTCTTCTATTGCCTTGATTCATTCATTCTTAGCAAGGCATATGAGGCCATTCGTCCTTGGCAGGCCATATGAGGGATATACTTATTATCACCTTTATCTTTATCTTATAGAGCAACTATAAATGCTTTCCCTTTGATCTCAAAACAACGATGGGAAACATTCATATGACTTGATCACCATGATTGAGATTAATAAATTAACTTATCAATGTTTATGTTGCTTCCACTAGGACCAGCAATATACGTTGGCTTCTCTATAGGTTGTATTTTGATGGCAATTGGAATTTGTTTCATTGTCAATTGAAATACTTCCACTCAGAAAATAATCCATTTGGACTTGTATAACGAAAGTAGTCTTGTTCGTAATTTGATATAGAGATAGATCTTGACCTATTTCGCCTTATCCAGAATAATCATTCTTTAAAAATGTGATCTAATGATTCAAATTCAGTTACTATACCACTATCTTGTTCACCCATAAGTATATGTCTTTTGACTATTCTAAGTATCTTATAAAGATACACTTCCTTCCCCTTAGACCAAAATTTCCATATTTATGAGAAGGATTATGAATAAAAATAGCACACCCTTAGGGTTTCAATAACACTTAAGTCAGATTTTATATGCGTCCAAACGCATATGGATTTGTAGTAATTGATTTGGATGGAATTTAGTTAAGGACAAATGCAGTGGTAAGCAATTTATTGCCCCAAAAGGTAATAGCCAAATTAAGAGTCTCTTACTCTTTCAGGACATATGAGGTTTTCATATTGATATATAAATATAAATTAATATGAGACAATATGCAATAAATCCTAAATTCATGTACATAAATATCTTATACAATAATTAATTATGCCAGCACCTATTCCACATTAGACTTAGAATCGAAAGTTCACAATGTTCCCAATCATCATCTAAAATTCTAATGTGCAATAAGTTTAGCATAATTAATTATGTAAGGAACTATAATTTTAAATTATGCAAGTTTAAGATTAAGCAACAATATAATTCAATATCTAATATTGAAATATTTTGTAAGACACACATACACATATATATGTCTTATATGCATAATTATTTACATACAAATAACTTTCTAAAGATATTAACAAATATATATACAATACCATAAGTGAAATAAAACAACAAAAATTTCACATTCATATCATATATATATTCACATCAAATAAATAATTTAATTCAATCTCTAATCCAATTACAGATATAAAATTCTAAAACAAATTTAAAAGCTAAAATTAGTTTTCAATGAAGTCGATTAAAACTAATTTTAATTAAATTCATCAAAATATTAATTTTAGTTTGCCCCCTATAATTTTAGAAACTCATTTTCTAAAATATAAATGAATTAAACACTTTTAATTCCATTTCCTAATCATATTAGGAATATTAATTCTAAAACAATTTTATAATTAATATAACTAATTTTAATGAGATCAACTAAAACTGATTTTAATTGATTTCAACAAGTTAAATTTATTTGCTCCATTGTTTGCTATTTTTAATTTTAGAAAATAATTTTTCTAAAAAAAATTGAATTAAAAAATTTAATTCAATAACTTATATTTTAATTGCCCCTAAAAAATGCCATTTATTTTAGAAAACAAATTTTCTAAAACAATGTTGAATTAAACAATTTAATTCAATGTCAATTTATTTGCCCTTTTAATTATAGAAACTAATTTCTAAAATTAGTATAGAATTAAATAATTTAATTCTAATGCCAAATAAGTTTACATGCCACCATGTATTAATTCCAGAAAATAATATTTTTAGAATTAATTTAAATTAAACACTTTAATTTAAATCTCAATTTTGGCTTAAATTAAAAATTACTTGAATTAACAATTTAATTCAAGTTATAATTCAATTAGGATTTAAAATTCAAATCTGTAATTTTTTAATTTAATAGTGAAAAAAGAAAGTCAAGTGACATTGATCGTAAATCATTGGAAGTTGCATTTTTGTGATTTTCATTAACATCCATGGCAAAAAGAAAAGGTGGTAGAGTTGTAAATATGTTAAAAATAATGGCAACTATGTTAATGGCATAACTTATAATTTCTTTAAAAAACATACGCAATGGGCTATGCCCTTTCTTTCTCTTCCTTCCATTGAAGAACCATGATTTGCAGGACACCCATACAATGCCGGCATGGGTTTAGACAACATCAAGTTCTTCTGTTGGTAGTCACGGTAGCCATGGCAGACTGCAGCAAAGCAAGCGGCCTTTGCACATCCCCACTGCTCCTTCCTCATTATTTCATGCAACATGCTAGATCTAAAAATGATTTCCAGATTGCAAATTCCGGCCATCCAAGACACAGCGCCACCACTAGTCTGAAGGCATGGAAGTATGGATTTAAGGGCATTAGAGCATTAAATTTTAAATTTTCTTCTAGGGTTACGTGCACTATACCAAATGAGTTATGTGCCTAGCTAATTTCTAATGCCCAAAAGCATGCCAAAACACATTTTAGCATGCATTAGAGGTTCATTTGCCATCAAGAATTGAAGTTTAGAAATTGATTTCATTAAACCCTAACAAAAAGAGGGATTATTTATTTCTAACCTCCAAGGCACAAAATCAATCCATCTTACTCCCTTAGGGTGCTTATGGGACTCCAAATGTTGTCCCTCTAGCTTGTCCACCAAGAGCTTCACTAAGACTCACCAAAGGCAACCCTTAAGCTCTCTTTTCTTGTTTGCCAAACAACTAAAATGAGATAGGCTTGCTTTAGTGAGGGTTAATGGATGTAGTGCACTAGAAACACTTTCTAGTAAATTAATTCAAGATGAGATGAAAGTTTATCTTCAAGAATTAATTGAGAATTGAAGAAGAAGGAAGAACTCCCATGGTTGCCGTCCAACATGGAAAGAGAAGGAAGAAGATAGTTTTTCTTCTTCTTTCTTCATTTATATACATAAGACAAATTCACTTAAATGCTTGCCACATGTCATGCTAGGATTAAATCTCACTTTTAGAAGACTTAGTCACATTAAGCCACTTGTTAAAGCTAGATTTAATCTTCATTTAATCATCTTTTATGAATGGAAGACAAGTGACAAGCTTGTATGGTGCCACGTGTCACCATCTCATGGTGCCATGTGTCACCATGTGTCACCATGTGAAAAGACCAATTTGCCCTTATGTGTATCCTTGAGTTCTCAATCCAAATTATTATTTCTCTTTTTCAAATTAATTTATATCACATATAAATAAATTAATTAATTAATCTCCATTAATTAATCTCACAATTAAATTCATATTTAAAGTTTTTAAACATAAATTTAATTTATATTATACATCCAATAACCTATATTTGATTTTAAGTCATACTAGGGACTTTGCAATCTTATTGCAAACCAAATCTAATTAATTAATTAATTAATCAATCTCTTTAATTAATCAATTAAATCATAATACACTTGGTGAATTGCTTGTGTAGATGTGTGACTTACTAGGCTCATTACTAATTGACAATGAGAAATGATATTAACTCTTAATATCATTAGAACTATTTCTTATCATAAATGATTTCTCTAAATTATTTTAGGCATCTCATAGACCATGGTTGACACCTAGTATAGCATGCCTTAAATGAACCTTTTAATCATATGTTACCATGCACTAAGATCTCTCCGTTACAAAATCTCAATTCTAGTTGGAGTCATGGTTAATGTCAAACTCCATATGCTATGAATGTTATATTCTCTTTTAATTCTAATTCTTGATTAATCAAACTTTCTTGTCTGAAACTTTTTTCTGACTAAGTCTATCTGTCCTGGCTAGGAACTTGAATCATCAAGAATAATTAAATGAACATAGGATTTTCTCTCCATTTACTTAGGGTAATAGATCCCATCTTGATGAACACTTATCTCCATATATAACAAGTATGAGCCAACACATGCCCATATACCCACACACAGTATGAGTATGAAAGAAGTATCAAACTCAAACTACATATATACAAGATAACTGTATTATCTCAGGTCTAAAGATTATATGCACTGATATGATAATGCATTGATAAGAGTAAACTCCACGTGCTTGTCATAAGTGTCACTGGTTCGGCTTACTTATCATATATAAGCTCCTATCATGTTTATTATGTGGCATGAGACTCACCACTCCAACTTATTATTATCTCATTTTAATACTTTGGGAACAAACATGATTACAATCTTTCTAGATAAGTCATATCCTTTGTGAAGTATCCTCGATTGTGAACCAATTTATGATAATTTGTACTAGAAATACTGTCATTCATATTCTTAATAACTTAAGAATAGAATTTCTAACAAAATATCAATGGACCTTTTCAATTACACATAAATAGATTATGTAAACAAAAAAGTATAATTGCCTTTTATTAATAAAATATATATAAGATACATATAAAATGATATGCCCTAGGGCATACTACTAACTCGGTCTAATGTCTACCAGTGACCAGCGCGCATTTGAAATAGTCACCATTATGCGATGCTAGTTGATTGTGGAACCATTCTAAGTGTAACACCACATCGCTAACAAGCCTAGTACCACGTTGCCGACAAGGCCAACCAATGAAGCATAACAACACTGACTATATATGCATGGCATACAGCAACTACCATTAGCGTAGATCGGCTTGAAATGGTCCTTTCTTTACAATTGTTCATGAATAAAATTTCCAGATTTATTTTCTTAAAGATTTAATTTTGTTATAATATAAAATTAAATTTTCTAGAATATGAAATATTCATCAAGATTCAAAATCTCAAAATATAAAAACTCAGATATGGAAATCATGTAATAAATTTTAGAATAATTCTGGGCAGAGGAAGAATTTATGGGAAGAATATAAATATTTATCCACATAAATTTGATTCACAAATCAACACTAACAATAATAATAATAATGCATGCTATATACATGTCAATTAGACTAGAAACAAATATTTAGGGCTCTGATACTAATGAAGATAAAAAAAAAAGAGATCCAACACATGAATTCAAATGCATGGATCCTAACCCATGTTCACGCAATCCTAAGATCTTCACCATATTTTTTTCACTACTCTACCATATAATCACATGAATAATATAAACTATATAAATTAATTCATAGTCTAGATATGTACTTTATTTGCAAAAATAAACTGCTCCACGACTTGTTTAAAATGAGAGCCTCTAAAGATTAAGAACCAGGCCAAACTTGCACACATATAAATGCACACTCATTTGTCCTTTTGTTACTTCTTTCAAAAAGGCATTATATACACTTACTCAAAGTGTACAAACCTTTTGGCCAAAAGTTGCATGTGACACCCCTTACCCATCCACAGTGTAGCCGAGCAAGGCATGCCACGCAGTGTGCCGGAGGACCCTATCTTATCTTATTTCAATTTAAGTTCTTAATTTGTTGATTAAAAGGCTTTTGAGTGAAAATCATAACATTTATTTCATTTGTTGAAATATCGATTAATTTAGAAATTACAATAATTTTACAGAAAATCCGACAGAGTGCCGGTTATAAATTAGAAAAATAGTTTTTTGGAACCTGTTAAAAACACTCCCAATATGTTCATCATATTCTCAACTCCAATAACCAATAATAAAATTTCAACAATTCTCAATCGTTCAACATAGTTTCATACATCCCGTTCATAATATAATCAAACTCAATTTAATGGAGAAATACTCAAAATGTTATTTGTTAACATAATTTACAACTAATTACACCAGTCTATAAGTACATGAGTTTATAATGTACATGGAAAAATGATAATCTAATTACAAAACCCAAAATACGAAATATCTAATGAAGCCTAGTGGCCCTACCAAAATGCACAGTAATGGAGGTGACTCTGGACTCGATGCAGATCTGAATGCTCACCCAGTCTGAGGTCTGTTGGGCTTTCGCTCGGTATCTCTAGTACCTACGCGTGGCAAAAAGCGACAAGCTATGCAATATAACTTAGTGGTGCCAATACTCAACTCAACTAAACTCAACTAAGCTTTTATCCCAAAAATTTGGAGTCAGCTATATGGATTCGCTTTCTCCACTCTAAACGATTTTTGGGTTAAATCTTTAGAAATGTATAATGCTTCTAGGTCATGTTGTACTACTCTCCTCCAAGTCAATTTAGGTTTACCCCTTTTTTTCTTTCTATCCTCTAACCTAATGTGCTCTACTTATCTAACTGGAGCCTCCGTATATCTATGCCTCACATGACCAAACCACCTCAATCTCTCTTCTCTCAACTTATCTTCAATTAGCACCACTCCTACCTTTTCTCTAATACTCTCATTACGGACTTTATCTAGTCTAGTATGGCCACTCATCCACCTTAACATTCTCATCTCTGTAACTCTTATCTTAGACGCATACGACTTTTTTAGTGACCAACACTCACTACCATATAACATAGCCGGTCGTATGGCTGTACGGTAAAATTTTTCTTTCAACTTATTGGGAATCTTATGATCACATAAAACTCCCATGGCACATCTCCACTTCAACCATCTGGCTTTAATCCTATGACTAACATCCTCCTCACATAAAACTCCGCCTAAGTAGTTTGCATTTAGCCGGTCCCAAGCCCGGATAAAGGAGGAGGGTTGCAGTAGGTGACAACCAGCGTAAAAATTTCGTCACACCTTATGATATGGATTCAAGTGGTGCCAATATAAAATAAAAATAAACTAAAATAATTGAATATGCAGAGATTGTGGTATTATTTTATGCAGACTGAATTCTTAGTAATTAGTTATAATATTATTCATTTAGTACTTTTTATGTTCATTATTTGGTTATAATTTATTAAGACTTATTTTTGGTTGCCCAAGTAACATATAACAGTGACTAGATTGGATAAACGGGTAAACTGGCACTGGGTACCAAGTTCCTTAGGCCATTACACCATTGATCATAAAGTGTCTACCAAGTGTGCAACAGAACGGCTAACAAGCCATAACAAGCATCGGGCATAAGGCCAAGTGTGTTAAGCATAGCAAAAAGGCCATAGGCCATAATATCATAAAATGACATAAAATAACACAAATCATGGAATGGCATAAAACCATATACAGTACTGCTATTGGAACCCTATTGGCATGCCAACCTATCCAAACTAATCATACTAGGCATACTAGGGCGTATTACAAAGTTAATTGTTTGATTCTTTGCATTTAATGTTTGGTGGTTATTATTCACCTTACTATTTATTCATAAATGTTGACTTTTTCATACATAATAGATATATTAGTTCTAATTACACTAAAATCCCACATTTTGAATTTTACACTTGTTGGCATCAATTGCCAATCTCAATTCAAAGTTCATTAAAAGTTATTTCAAATTTTCAGATTTCATGGCCAATGTTTACTATTCTATTGGACCAATCTACAGTGGGATTTTGGCTAAACTTCCTCCATAAAAGTTATTCCTTAATGTGTCTTCATTAATTTCCTTTTTGAATCACTCCATTTAGAGTTTTTTAGCTCAAGTTATGGTCTTTTTACCATGATTGACCAGATTGGTTCATTCCCAAATTTTTTGGGCAGAATTTGGTTCTGGCAGTTTTGGTGTCCTAATTTTGTGGGACAATTTCATTAGGTTATGGTCAGAATTTGCATTTCTGTTCTTCATAACAGTTGTTTTAAATTGTCTAAGCTTTCCATTTCCATAAAAATCAGGTCATTTGGACCTTTCTACACCAAGTTATGACCATTTGAACAAATACTATTCATTTAGTCAATTTTCCAAGTCTAGAATTATGGTACCTGAATTTAGGCAATTTTTAGGTCATCCTATGTTAGTTTTCTTAGCAGGATTTCTTCATAAAAAATATGGCATTATATGTCTAATTTCACCTCCAATTAGCCTTTCACCAATTAAAGCCACACAAGTGAAGTTAAGGCTGCCCAAACCTACTTGACTCAAAGTCTAGAATTTCCAGCAAATGGGAAGCCTAACCAATTCTTTATCCTATGCTGTAATTAGTCTCAATTTAAGGTCAATTAATCACAAATGGTCACGAATTGACCATTAAAATACCAATTCTCCATCAATTCAATAAATCCTAATTTTTGCTCCAAACCTAATTCCCAAAGTTTACATTTTTCACCATACATGAATAATCAAGCTCTCATCATTATATTCTCATCAAGGGCAGCTAATATACTAATTTAATTAAAAGAAAATTATCAAAACCCTAACAATTTCATGGTTGCCAAAAATTTGGGGTTGCTCTATCATGCATAATTTGGTTCAATTTTTACAATCCCTAACTTAATTTGATATCTAAACAAAGAGTATAAGGAGAGAGAAAGGAAAGTGGCACTAACCTTAAATTGAAGCACTTTCACTCTTGCCCAACCTTCACTTTTTTGGCTTTTCTTGGCAGCTAAACACCTTAGCAAGAGTAGATCGTAAGTTTTAGTGAAGGAAATTATAGGTTTGGTGGCGAGAAATCAAGGTTTTAGCAAGAATTGATCAAGGAACAACCATGGAGGAGAGACAAAGGAGTTTTGGCCAGCTGAAAGGAGGAGGAAGACAAATAGAATTTTTCTAAATTTTATCCCCTTTTAATTGTTTTGATGTGTGCTTGTCAAATTTTAATTGGTGGGAAATTTTAATTACATCATGCTTATTTAAGCATGATGTCATAATTAAGCATTTACTTTCATTTTTCTTTTTTTTTTTCTTTTTTACTCATTTTTAATTAAATTTTTATCAATATTTATTCATATTTTATATCATAAATCTTACTTACTTGAATGGACAAGTTGGTCAAAAATCATCTCTGAAGGCGAAATGACCAAAATGCCCTTCTTTTAGCTTATTGGGCCAAAATCGTCTGTATCAATTTATAAAATTTTTTTAGCATTTTCTTGGCATTCCTTTGTCATCGAAGACTTAATAACTCTTCATTAGGGTCCTAAAAATTATTTCACAGGGTTTCCCCATGGGTCTAGGGTCGCTAATTGTCTTCACAGTGGCTTCCCGTTAGGTAACCCATCGCCAGAGTACCAGCTCATTTAACCTTAGTGTATTTCATTACTAAAATTTTTCCTTAATTTTTCTTGTCATTATTTAGACTATTTATGACTCCTCACTCTAGTTTAAATATAATCCCAGATATTCTGACTGTCCGGACCAACATTGGTCACCAAAACAGTAGAATGTATAGACCAGCTAAAGTGAGGGTGTTGTAGCTATTCCCCTCTAATTAAAATTTCGTCCTCGAAATTTACCTGATGCAAACAGTCGAGGGAACTATTGATTCATCATCTCCTTACTTTCCTAGGTTGCCTCCTTGGTGTTGTGGTGCCTCTAAAGCACTTTCACCAGTGGAATTTGCTTGTTCCTCAATTCCTTCACTTCCCGAGTCAGGATCCTTATGGGTTCCTCTTCATATGTCAAATCTGGTTGGATTTCTATTTCTTCCATGGAGATGACATGTGAAGGGTCTGATCTGTACCTTCTCAGCATAGACATATGGAACACGTTATGGATTTTATCCAGTTATAGTGGTAAAGCTATCTATAGGCCACTGGACTCACACGTTCAATAACTTCATATGGGCCAATGAACCTAGGATTTAACTTACCTTTTCTCCCAAACCTCAATACCTTCTTCCATGGTGAGACTTTGAGAAACACCTTATCGCCAACTTCATATTCTATGTCTTTTCTCCTCAAGTCAGCATAAGACTTCTGTCTATCTGAGGCAACCTTCAAATTGGCTTTGATTAACTTCACTTTCTCCTCAATCTGTTTCACCAGGTCTGGTCCCATAAGTTAATCTTCATCCAACTTAGTCCAACACATTGGTGTCTTGCATTTCCTCCCATACAATGCTTCATAAGGAGCCATTTGTATGCTACTCTGGTAGCTATTGTTGTATGCAAATTCTGCCAGTAGGAGGTATCTATCCCAACTCCCCTCAAACTCAATGACACAACTCCTTAACATGTCCTCAAGCACCTATCACATATTTCATGTTCTTACTATCATTTCAATTTATTATTTGTAATAATTCAATAGGTTTCACAGTTTACTTGGATTACTTGTTCTGATTGTCCATCCGTTTGAGGATGAAAAGCCATGCTAACATGGAGTTGTGTGCCCAAGGATTCTTATAACTTTTTCCAAAATCGGGATGTAAACCTCGGGTCTCTATCAGATATAATGGAAAGTGGGATTCCGTGCAGTCTAACTATCTCACTGATATATAATTCTGCTAGCTTCTCTAGTAAGTAGTCGGTCTTAACTGGCAAAAAATGGGCTGACTTAGTTAATCTATCTACTATCACCCATATTGTATTATGTTTCTTCTGGGTGAGAGGTAGACCACTAACAAAATCCATAGTGACCTGATCCCATTTCTATTCAGGTATGCTTATAGGCTGTAATAAACCTGATGGAGCTTGATGTTCTGCCTTAACTTGCTGGCATGTCAAACATCTAGTGACATAGTCAGCTATGTCTTTCTTCATCCCAGGCCACCAGTAGTGAGGCTTCAGATCATGGTACATTTTGGTACTTCCTGGGTGCATAGCATATGAAGGAACGGAAGCGTGAAAAACACAAGATTATACCATTGAATTCAAAAATTTTCACCTAGGGTCACAAGCACCATGCAAGATTTATTTTTATCTATTTGATTTCAATGATAAACAACATATTAAAACTCTTTTAATATGTTTTTTGGATCTGTATTTGCCATTTAAGATTTTAAAATTAATCAGATTAATTTTAGAACCCTAGATTAAATCAAGAACGATTACACTAACCTCTTGATGTGCTGCAGCGTGTCTGCGCCTTTGAGATTCGCTTGAGACACCAGATGTTGTCCCTCTAGCTTGTCCACACCAAGAACACCTATGGCAGCCCTTGAACAGCTTCTAAAGCCTTTTCTATTAATTAGAAATTCAAGTTCTGCCTTTTAAGAGATTAGAGATGCAAACAGGACACTAGAAACAATTTCTAGTGTTCTTAATTCAAGAGATTGATGGCTAATCTCTTTGAATTGATGAGAGATGAAGAGAAATAACTGGAGAGGCTCAAAGTGGCGTGACATATGAGAGGAGAGGCTGCTGGTTGTTTTTTCTTTTCATAACCCCACTTAAATAGCTAGGTTAACACATTAAACCCTAGCCACATGTCACCTTTTGATTAGCTCTAGGTTTAAGTGACCCAATCACATTGTGCCAAGTGTCAAACCTATATTTAATCTTGATTTTAATCATCTTACATGATTAAAATTATTTGGCAAGCTTATGTGTTATGCCATGTGTCACCATCTCATGGTGCCACGTGTCACACTGCAAAATGACCAAAATGCCCCTGTGTCTTAATTTTGAGTTCTTAACCCAAAATAATTATTTTCTTCTTCTAATTAATTTATATCAAATATAAATTAATTAATTAATCTCTATTAATTAATTTCTCATTAATTAAATTCATATTTAAACACTTTAAATATAAATTTAATTTATACTACACATCCAATAATCTAGATTTGGTTTCAAGTCATGCTAGGGACTTTGCAATTTAATTGCAAACCAAATCTATTTAATTAATCAATTAAACTCTTTAATTAATTAATTAAATCATATTTAAATAGGTGATAACTTGTGTATGTGTGTGACTTACTAGGCTCATCACTAATTGGCAATGAGACATGATATCAACTCGTAATATCATCAGAACTCTTTCTTACCATAAATGATTTCTCTAAATCATTTTATGAACCTCATAGACCATGGTTAACACCTAGCATAGCATGCCATGGCCACCCAATTAGTAATAAGGTTTACCTTAAATGAACCTATAATCATATGTTACCATGCACTAGAATCTCTCTGCTACAAAATCCCAACTCAAGCCGAGTCATGGTTTATGTCAAACTCCATTTGCTATGAATATTATGTTCTCTTTTAATTCCAGTTCTTGATTAAAAGATTTTTCTCATCGAAACTCTTTCTCGAATAAATCTATCTGTCTGCCAGAACTTGAAACATCAAGAACAATTAAATGAACATAGGATTTTAACTCTATTTACTTAGAGGAACAGATTCCATCTTGATCAACACCTACCTCCATATATAACTAGTAGGAGCCAACACATGCCCATATACCCATACATAGTACAAGTATGAAAGCAGTATCAAACTCAAACTACCTATATACAAGATAATCGTGCTATCTCAGTCTAAAGATTATATGCACTGATATGATTTATGACAAAACATTGACAAGAGTAAACTCCATGTGCTTGTCATAAGCGTCACTGGTTCGGCCTACTTATCATTTATAAGTGCCTATCATGTTTGTTATATGGCATGAGACTCACCATTCCATCTTATTTATATCTCATATAAATAACTTGGGAACAAACATGAATACAATCTTTCTGGATAAGTCATGTCCTTATTATGAAGTATCCTCGATTGTGAACCTATTTATGATACTTCGTGCTAGAAATATTGTCACTCATATTCTTAACAACTTAAGAATAATATTTCTAACAAAATATCAATGGACCTTTTCTATTACACATAAATATATTATGTAAACGGAAAAGTGGAAATGCCTTTATTAATAAAAATATGTACAAGATACATACTAAATGATATGCTCTAGGGCATATTACTAACAGCATAAACACTGGTGTGTGCCTCTTTCAGAATGTTTGTTTTCAATTCCCCATCATTTGGTACACACACTCTTCCCTTGTAATACAAACACCTGTCTTCTTTTATCTCATACTTAGTTTCTTTCCCCTCTGGGATTTTGCCCATTATAGCTATTAGCTTTTCATTTACCTTGTGCCCATCCTGAATCTGTTATAGCAGGTTTGGCTTCACTTGCAACTCAGCCAAAATAGCTCCATCATGAGCCAAAGACAAATGGACATTCAGTGATCTCAATGCTACAATGGACTTTCTGCTCAGAGCATCAGCAATTACATTTGCCTTCCCAGGATGGTAGTCAATCACACAGTCATAATCCTTCAGAAACTCAATCCACCGCCTCTGTCTAAGGTTGAGCTCCTTCTGGGTTGGCAAATATTTCAGACTTTTGTGGTCTGTGTAAATGTAGCACTTTTCACCATACAAGTAATGCATTCATATCTTCAATGCAAAAATAATCACTGCTAACACCAGATTATGAGTAGGGTAGTTCTTTTCATGTGGCCTTAGCTGCCTAGAAGCATAGGCGACCACTTTCCCCTTTTGCATCAAAATACACCTTAGCCCATTATGGGAAGCATTACTGTAGGCCACAAAGTCTTTTCCTGACACTGACTGTGTTAACACTGGTGCCTTTGTCAACATAGCCTTCAACCTCTCAAAACTGGCTTGACACTTGTCATTCCAGTCAAATATAACATTTTTATGCAATAACTTGGTTAGTGGAGTAGCTATCAAGGAAAACCCCTTCACAAATCTTTTGTAGTAACCAGCTAGCCCAAAAAAGCTTCTGACCTTAGTTGTGTTTCTAGGAGGCTTCCATTCCATGACTGCTTCTATCTTCTTGGGATACACTCTAATCCCTTCAGCTGATGCTATGTGTCCAAGAAAGGAGATCTCACTAAGCTAGAAGTCACACTTGGACAACTTAGCATACAGCTTCTTCTCTCTCAAAGTTTGCAGGACAATCCTCAAATGCTCATCATGTTCTTCTTTATTCTTAGAATATACCTGTATATCATTAATGAAGACCACTACAAATCAATCTAAGTATGGATGGAAGATATGGTTCATAAGGTCCATGAAAGCTATTGGTGCATTACTCAACCCAAACTGGTATCACCAGAAATTCATAGTGCCCATATCGGGTCCTGAATGTAGTCTTAGGCACATCTGCATCCTTTACCTTCACTAGATGATACCCTGATCTGAGATCAATTTTTGAAAATATGCCTGCTCCCTTCAATTGATCAAAAAGATCATTAATTCTGGGCAATGGGTATTTGTTCTTCATAGTTACTTTATTTAGCTGTCAGTAGTGAATACATAATTTTAAAGTCCCATCCTTCTTTTTCATAAATAGCACCGGAGCTCCCCATGGTGACACACTGGGGCATATGAACCCTTTATCTAGTAACTCCTTTAATTGGATTTTTAGCTCTTTCAATTCAGTGGGTGCCATCCTATAGGGAGCAATGGAGATTGGTGCCATACCTGGCAGTACCTCAATAGCAAATTCTACTTCCCTTTCTAGCGGCAAACTAGGTAATTCTTTAGAAAACACATCAGGGAAGTCACTCACAGTGGAAATGTCATGGAGACTAGATCTGGCCTTTCTGGTATCAATCACATGTGCTAGGTATGCTTCACAACCCTTCCTAATCTGTCTCTTTGCAGCAGTAGCTGAGATGACATTAGACAGAAAATCTGTACTTTCCCCCACAAATGTTATCTCGTTATTCTCAGGAGTTTTTAGTGTAATCCTCTTCAATCTACAATCCACTATTGCCTGATGATGTGACAACCAGTCCATTCCCAAGATCACATCAAACTCGTGGAAGGGTAATCTAATCAGGTATGCCGAGAACTCATACCCCTGAATCCTCAATGGGCAACCTTTGCACACTCTATTTATCACCACACTGTAGCCTAATGGATTAGTGACTAAAATGTCTTGGTCACTTTCCTCTACTTGTATTCCCCTTTCTACTGGTAGCTCAATGCAGATATATGAGTGAGTGGATCCTGAATCCACCAATCCATGCACAGGTATGTCATAGAGAGAGAACATACCCTTGATGACATCTGGAGCATCCTGCTCCTCCTAAGCCCTCATGGAATAAGCCCTGGCTGGTGTCGTTGCCTCTGCCCTCTCAGCTAACTCTGATGCAGGCCTCTGTGATGTACCAGCTGCCTCAAATTTATCAGGCCTTCTACCCCTTTGAGCTATAGGGGCAGGCCTGTCTGCTTATGCTGGAGTAGCTGTAGCAGTCCTCCTTGGACAATCTCTGATCTAATGCTCTGTAGACCCACACTGGAAGCAACCCCCAGTCATCTGCCAACATTCACTCTTATGCCACTTATGGTAGTGTAGACACGCTGAAGAGGCTACTGGGGCAAGTCCCCTAAACACCATCGCTAGAGAACAGCCTACTGATGGTGTGGACTAGCCTCTCCTCGGTGTGAACTGAGATCTGGGCCTTTGGGACTAGCCCTGACCTTGTGGCTGACTAGCACTCTGAGTAGGAGGACCTCTAAACTTCTTATTAGGTGCAAAGGATGAACTGGTCTGACCCGGACCTCTCTTTTACTGTCTATCCCTTCTGCTCTGTTCATTAATTCTGACTCTTTCTACTTTTAATACAGCTTTAACCAATTTGCGAAGTCTATAATCCGCAAAGTTGTTATCATGATCTTGATGTTATCATTCAAACCTTCTTCAAACCTTTTGCATCTCTCAGCCTCTGTAGGGACTATCTCCCTTTCATATCTACTCAATCTCATAAACTCTCTCTCATATTCTGCCACTGATAACTGTTTCTGCCTCAAACTAATAAATTCCCTCCTCCTTTCCTCCAGGTACACATTTTTAACATACTTCTTTTTGAACTCTGTGAGGAAGAATTCCCATGTTATCAGATCTAGCTGCACCTCCCTGGATACTGTCTCCCACCACTAGTAAGCATCATCCTAAAGTAGGGACACAGTACCCTTCAGGTTCTGCTCTGGGGTGTAGTGAAGTTGTCTGTTCTATTTAGCCAATTCTCAACTGTTGGAGGATCATTTTCTTTCTTTCCCAATAAATCCACAGCCCCATATTTTCTTTTCTTTTCCAAATGGGACTTTTGTGGTGGTGGCAGAGGTTGTGGCTGTGGTTTTGATGGTGGAATAGCCCCTATCATCTGTTTGTAGAATTCCGTCATTTGTTGAAATAAAGCAAACTGAGGCTGTGTAGATGCCTCTGGTGATGGTGAAGCAGGTTCTCCCCCGCCTCCAGCTTCAGCCATGGTTGGAGCATGACTCTCCACCTCTTCCTCAACCACTCTCTGTGATGCAGGATCCATATTCTAATCAAAATAACCAAAAATAAACAGATCTACATTAATGTCACCTCGACTCTTACAAATGCAATGCATGGTATGGACTCTATCTAAACCTAGAAATGCCTAAATCGTGCTCTGATACCACTAAATGCGACACTCCTTACCCATTCACAGTGTAACTGAGCAAGGCATGTCACACAGTGTGCCGGAGCACCCTATCTTATCTTATTTCAATTTAAGTTCTTAATTTGTTGATTAAAAGACTTTTGAGTGAAACTCATAACATTTATGTCATTTGTTGGAATATTGATTAACTTAGAAATTATGATAATTTTACAGAAAATCTGGTAGAGTGCTAGCTATAAATTGAAAAAAATAGTTCTTAGGAACCTGTTAAAAACACTCCCAATATGTTCATCATATTCTCAACTCCAATAACCATCAATAAAATTTCAACAATTCTCAATGGTTCAACACAATTTCATACATCCCATTCATAACATAATCAAACTCAATTTCATGGAGAAATACTCAAAATATTATTTGTTAACATAATTTACAACTAATTACACCAGTCTATAAGTACATGAGTTTATAATGTACATGGCAAAATGATAATCTAATTACAAAACTCAAAATACAAAATATCTAATGAAGCCTAGTGGCCCTACCAAAATGCACAGTAGTGGAGGTGATCGTGGACTCGATGCAGATCTGAATGCTCACCCAATCTGAGGTCTGCTGGGCTCTCGCTCAGTATCTCCAGTACCTACGCGTGGCAAAAAGCGATGCGCTAAGCAATACAGCTTAGTGGTACCAATATAAAATAAAAATAAACTAAAACAATTGAATATGCAGAGATTGCGGTATTATTTTATGCAGACTGAATTCTTAGTAATTAGTTGTAATATTATTCATTTAGTACTTTTTATGTTCATTATTTGGTTATAATTTATTAAGACTTATTTTTGGTTGTCCAAGTAACCTATACCAATGACTGGAATGGATAAATGGGTAAATTGGCATTGGGGGTGCCAAGTACCTCGGGCCTTCACACCATCGGTCACAAAATGTCTACCAGGTATGCAACAGAATGACTAATAAGTCATAACAAGCATCGGGCACAAAGCCAAGTGTGTCAAGCATAGCAAAATGGCCATAGGCCATAATATCATAAAATGACATAAAATACCACAAATCACGGAATGGCATAAAGCTATATGAAATACTGCTATCGGAACCCTATTGGCATGCCAACCTATCCAAACCAATCATACTAGGCATATTAGGGCATATTACAAAGTTAATTGTTTGATTCTTTGCACTTAATGTTTGGTGGTTAATATTCACCTTATTATTCATGTATAAATGTCGACTTTTTTTATACATAATAGATATGTTAGTTCTAATTACACCAAAATCTCACATTTTGAATTTTACACTTGTAACGCCTTCACTTTACGTAGTCCATACATTCGATTACTCCGGTGACCTAATATCAGTCCAGACAAGTCAGGATGTTTGGAACTATACTTTAGTGATAATAAATAGGCATAAAATGATGAAATAAATAACAAGAAAATACAAGAAAAATTAAAGAAAAATAAAAGAGAGAAAGTGAAACTAAGTTAAATGAGCCAGCACCGAAGTGATGGGTGATCGCACCGGGAAGTTACGGCGCAGGCAATAGCCGACCCCAGGACTGTGGGAGACCCTTGGAAATAATTTTTGAGACATAATTAAAGGCCAAATGAGGTGTAATTGCCATTAGAAATGTCAAATAAAATTAATAATTAGTACAAAGAAAAGTGAAAAATCAAGAAACTGACAAAAATCGGTGTTACCGAAAAATCGAGAATGCAATCCGAAGAAGGGCATTTTGGTCATTTAACACCTAAAGTTGACTTTTGACCTCAAAGTCCATTAAAAATAAGTGATATTACACTTTGAAAATATCATGAAAAAGAAAAATATTGTACATAATGTAAATAGTGGAAGTAATGAGGCAAATTTGCAAATTTAGTAACTTTAATTAAACAAGTCATTTCCTAAAGTTAGTGCTCCACTAACACACATTGTGGGACACCTATATAAAGCACTTTGGATAGCTGAACATCATCTTCAACCTCCAGCAATTGAACCAGCCGAATGCATCCCAAAGAAAACTCCCATGGCCAAAATCTTTAACCTCTCTATGTGACCATGAAGTGAGCCCTTTTTCCACTTGATTGCTTCATTAAAATTGATCACCACACTTAGGAAAGGATATTGATAGCTAAAAGAGAGAGATTTGGAGAAGTTTTGACAAGCTCAACTTGAGGTAAGTGTCCAATTACTCCTCCTTTCTTTAGGTAAAATGATGTTTGAGGTGAGGGATGATGTTTGATGAAGAAAAATTGATGAATTGTTGGGTAATTGGATTGAGCTAATTTTGGCAACCATGAAAGCTTGATGTGCTTGAGTTTTTCCTACCTCTAATGGATAGAAATTAAGGTTGATTAAGTTAATTCGAAGGGTAGCAAGTTAATGCCCATGTATATATATGTTAGTGCTTGAAATTAGGAGTTTAAAAAGGAAATTGAATACCTTAGAAAACTGCCATGGTTGGCAGCTTGAAAACCCTTGAATTTTTATGTGAATTGATTAAAATTATTCATGAAATATGATAGAGTTGAATTGGGGGCAGTATGTGTGTATTTGTTATAGAAGTGTATGTGACAATTTGGTGAGTATGTATATTGAATTTGGGTTGGCTTACATGTTGAATATTAATGGAGTATTGTGTACCTTGAAACCTTGAGTATTCTGCCCAATTTACTTTGCTGGAATTGTGTTGAATAAATATAGAAGTTTCAAGAATGAATATTGAAGTATTGGGAGGAGGAAAATTGCCAAATTGGGAGTGTGCAGGTTGTGATTGTTGGCAGTGTATAAATTAGGTTATAAGTATAAAGTTGTGACTCCACTTGGTATAAGGCTAATTGGATGTGAAACTAGACATAAAATAGGCCAACTTTTATGTAGAAGTGTTGCCCAAATTCTGCCTAGAGGTGACCTAAAAGAATGACCAAATCCGGAATTGCATGACATGAAAGCCAAGAATTTTGACCATATGACAGTAGTCAGTATTTTGGCCATAACTCACTCAAAACAGGTCTAAATGACCTGAAATTTATACCATGGAAAGCTTAGACATATAGCTACAACTCTTATGAAGACATCAAAGCCCAGAAATGACCAGAACAAAGACAAAATGCTTGCATAATTTGGGTTACAAAAACTGGCCGAATTGACTTTGACCTAAAAATGACCTAAACTTTGCAATATAAATGCAACTTGACTAGCAATAGTAAAATAACCATAACTTGGGCCATATAACTCCAAATGCCCTGAAACTAGTGCCAAATTTTCGCTAAGAGATAGGCCTACAATAATGGTATTTTGACCAAAACCCAGAAAGTTAGGGAACTAGGTCAATTAACTTGATTAACTTGGCATACCAAATTTGGAAATGGTTCAAATGACCATTAACTCCAGCAAAGTGTTTTAAGTATAACTCCCACTAGAAGTCTTCAAACAAAATGAGCCATACCATTCTGGAAAGCTAAGAAATAGACCTTCAACTTTGTTTTAGACCTCTCCCTCACCTTATGAATTTTAGAAGCTCAAATGTTGGGTCAAAGCTACTGCCCTAGTTGAACATCCTGTCACTATAAAACCATTGAGTCTAGTCCAATAACTTGACCATAAGTAACTCTATAAGACTTGAAAAATTACAATAAAAAATTCTTAGTGACCATAAGACATAGGGTAACATATCCTATGAAGAGTAATGACCTAAATATAGCAGCAACCTACTCAAATAAAATTGGCAAAGTGCAATACTAAAACTGCCTAGTAAGGGAACCAAAATTCAGAATTGACCTAGTTATGGTCAATTGACCATAACTTGAGTTATACAAATCCAAATGACATGATTCAAAAAGGAAATTAAAAAAGACATAATGAGAAATAGTTTAATGAAGAGAAATCTATTAAATTTACACTGTAGCTTAGTCCAATAGACAGTAAACATTAGCCATGAAATCTGAATAATTACAATAAAATGCAACAAGCTTTGAAATGAAATTGGCAACATGTGTCAACATGCGAGGAATGAAAAATGGAACATATTAGTGACATTAAAACTAATTCACCTAGTGTGCATTTAAGGTCAACATTATAGGTTAACTAATGAAAGGAATAGTATTAATAAAATTTAATTATTAAACCTTATTATTAGAAACAATTTAAATGAGTACTGAAATACTTTAAATTGTGTTTCAGTTAGAAAAGACACTGGGAAGGGAAAAGACCCACTAAGTCAAGGCCAAGAGGCGACTCATCAGAGGTTTGTGCACAACTAGTTTTTAATTTATTTTATTCTAAATATTTCATATGATTAAATGAAGTTATTTTGCTTACCTATTATGTTTATCAAGTATTGGATTTAATTCAATGATTATTGAAATTATTATAATATGTATGAATTTAGCTTTGTAAAATGGTATTTCAACAAGAATTAAGCATTGTTGTGGATTGAATAAATTATGTTTTGAAAAATTATGATAGAATATGTTTAGAATTGTGATGGGCAATTTGCATGGAAAAATGCAAACTTATATTTTCAATTGTGATGAGTATAAAAGTTATTGGATATTGGAATTGACTTTGAATCGAATTGTGTTGTGATTTATGCTCACAAAAAGGACAAAGAGATTCATGATATTGTTTTATATCTCACTATAGATACTTGACTAGGTTATTACCCGTCTCTTTCATTTGTTGAGGAGACAATGAAGTTAGCTTTGTTTGATTACCATGGTACGTGCACAGACTTAGATTCTCCTCTTATTAAAGGTTCGATCTAAGTTTTTATTTGTTATGGCCATTTCGAAAGTTTCATTATTGTGATGTGTACTATGCACGATGATTCGACCTCCCTGACCATAGGGAGTTAGAATCCGATTCGACCTCCCCGACCATAGGGAGTTAGAATCACCCCGAAGATGGCCCTTGTGGATTAGTCTTGCATAGTTAGTGAGATAAATAATGTTTTTTTGAATAGTAAAGAATTTTGATTTCAAATGGGATTTATGCATAATTGATTTTGTTGGAATTAATCTTTATTTCCATGATTGCTGAAATTACTTTAAATGTCCAGTTGTGATTTGATAAATTGAATTTCTTGCTCAGAGTCATTTTAACTAATGATTTATATTATTGGCAATGCAGATTTTAACTTTTGGAATTTTGTTGAATTTCGAGACTTTCAAATTAATTATTATAATTTTGTCAATGTATATTGTACTATGTTTTAAATTATAGTTGTGTACCACTGAGTTCACCACTCAGCAATAGCTTTGTATGCTATCACAAGTGAAAAGAGCATAGAGCAGTTGAGTAAGCTTCTTTGAAGACACATTCGGATCAGCTCCAGGTATATCATAGATATACCCATGTACATAGGTTTTAATGTATGCATGTAATAATATATATATATAAATTATTTGAGCAGTTGTATAAAAACTCTTGTAAAATATTTTGGTATATAATTAAATGTAAATTATTGCAAATGTAAGTTTGAGATTTCATTTACTTGTATAGTTTTGTAATATTAATTTTTGAGTCTTGTAATCAATGAAATATTTCTTTTATGATGAGGTTGGTTTGAAAATGAGTTGATTTGATTATTGAGATTGAATTGTATTGAGAAATGATTTGAAATGGAGTTATGGTTGAACAAAAATATTAAAAGTGTGTTTCTTTGCAGGTTTTGAAGAACTGTTTTCTCAAAATACAGCCGGCACTCTGCCGAAATTTTGAAAAATTTTTGTAACACCAGATTTTAATCGATGATTTAAATTTCACAAAAATTGATTTAAAATTCCTTGTAGTATATTTAATGGGTTACCAGTAGGCGAAGTACGGTAATTCATTAGGTGTACTACGGGATCATGTTACATCTTACGGAAGAGTAGGGTGTGACATGTTTAGTGGTATCAGAGCAATGGTTTTAAAGTAAATTTTGAACTGTGAATTTGAAATCTTTTTGTTGGTAAATACAACTGCTCAAATATTTGATACATATAGTACGTTTGCATCATAAATATGAACTAATGGAGAGAAATCTCCTTGTATTGGTTGTACAGGAAATAGAAAATCCTATGAAAAGATATGGAAGAGAAGAATGAGACAATAGAATAGTTTGTAATGGCGGAAGTACAAGGTGAAGCCCCAACCCCTCAGAGAGTCGGAAGCTCGACTTTACAAGCCCCACCTGTACAAATTACTGCACAAATGACCTAGCAAATGGCCACTTTCTTTGGGGAAGTTTTGACAAGCTCAACTTGAGGTAAGTGTCCAATTACTCCTCCTTTCTTTAGGTAAAATGTTGTTTGAGGTGAGGGATGATGTTTGATGAAGAAAAATTGATGAATTGTTGGGTAATTGGATTGAGCTAATTTTGGAAGCCATGAAAGCTTGATGTGATTGAGTTTTTCCTACCTCTAATGGATGGAAATTAAGGTTGATTAAGTCAATTGGAAGTGTAGCAAGTTAATGCCCATGTATATATATGTTAGTGCTTGAAATTAGGAGTTTAAAAAGGGAATTGAATACCTTAGTAAACTGCCATGGTTGGCAGCTTGAAAACCCTTAAATTTGTATGTGAATTGATGAAAATTATTCATAAAATATGATAGAGTTGAATTGGGGGCAGTATGTGTGTATTTGTTATGGAAGTGTATGTGACAATTTGGTGAGTGCGTATATTGAATTTGGGTTGGCTTAAATGTTGAATATTAATGGAGTATTGTGTACCTTGAAACCTTGAGTATTCTGCCCAATTTACTTTGCTGGAATTGTGTTGAATAAATATAGAAGTTTCAAGAATGAATATTGAAGTATTGGGAGGAGGAGAATTGCCAAATTGTAAGTGTGCAGGTTGTGATTGTTGGCAGTGTATAAATTAGGTTATAAGTGTAAAGTTGTGACTCCAATTGTTATGAGGCCAATTAGAGGTGAAACTAGACATATAATAGGCCAACTTTCATGTAGAAGTGTTGCCCAAATTATGCCTAGAAGTGACCTAAAAGAATGACCAAATCCGGAATTGCATGACATGAAAACCCAGAATTTTGACTATATGAATAGTAGTCAGTATTTTGGCCATAACTCACTCAAAACAGGTCCAAATGACCTAACATTTATACCATGGAAAGCTTAGACATAGAGCTACAACTCTTATAAAGATAGCAAAGCCCAGAAATGACTAGAACCAAGTCAAAATGCTTTCACAATTTGGGTTACAAAAACTGGCCGAATTGACTTTGACCTAAAAATGACCTAAACTTTGCAATATAAGTGCAACTTGACCAGCAATAGTAAAATGACCATAACTTGGTCCATATAACTCCAAATGCCCTGAAACCAGTGCCAAATTTTCACTAAGGCATAGGCCTACAATAATGGCATTTTTGACCAAAACCCAGAAACTTAGGAAATTAGGTCAATTAACTTGATTAAGTTGGCATACCAAATATGGAAATGATTCAAATGACCATTAACTCCAGCAAAGTGTTTTAAGTATAACTCCCACTAGAAGTCTTCAAACAAACTAAGCCATACCATTCTGGAAAGCTAAGAAATAGACCTTCAACTTTGTTTTAGACTCTCCCTCACCTTATGAATGTAAGAAGCTCAAATGTTGGGTCAAAGCTACTGCTCTAGTTGAACATCCTATCACTATAAGACCATTGAGTCCAGTCTAATAACTTGACCATAAGTAACTCTACAAGACTTGAAAAATTACAATAAAAAATTCTTAGTGACCATAAGACATAGGATAACATATCCTATGAAGAGTAATGGACCTAAATATGGCAGCAACCTACTCAAATAAAATTGGCAAAGTGTAATACTAAAACTGCCTAGTAAGGGAACCAAAATTCAGAATTGACCTAGTTATGGTCAATTGACCATAACTTGAGTTATACAAATCCAAATGACATGATTCAAAAAGAAAATTAAAGAAGACACAATGACAAACAATTTAATGAAGAGAAAACTGTTAAATTTACACTGTAGCCTGGTCCAATAGACAGTAAACATTGGCCATGAAATCTGAATAATTACAATAAAATGCAACAAGCTTTGAAATGAAATTGGCAACATGTGTCAACATGTGAGGAATGAAAAATAGAACATATTAGTGACATTAAAACTAATTCACCTAGTGTGCATTTAAGGTCAACATTATAGGTTAACTAATGAAAGGAATAGTATTAATAAAATTTAATTATTAAACCTTATTATTAGAAACAATTTAAATGAGTACTGAAACACTTTAAATTGTGTGTTTCAGTTAGAAAAGACACTGGAAAGGGAAAAGACCCACTGAGCCAAGGCCAAGAGGCGACTCATCAGAGGTTTGTGCACAACTAGTTTTTAATTGATTTTGTTCTGAATATTTTATATGATTAAATAAAGTTATTTTGCTTACGTATTATGTTTATCAAGTATTGGATTTAATTTAATGATTATTGAAATTATTATAGTATGTATGAATTTAGCTTTGTGAAATGGTATTTCAACAAGTATTAAGCATTGTTGTGGATTGAATAAAATATGTTTTGGAAAATTATGATAGAATATGTTTAGAATTGTGATGGGCAATTTGCATGGAAAAATGCAAACTTATGTTTTCAATTGTGATGAGCATAAAAATTATTGGATATTGGAATTGACTTTAAATCGAATTGTGTTGTGATTTATGCTCACAAAAAGGATAAAGAGATTTATGATATTGTTTTATATCTCACTATAGATGCTTGACTAGGTTATTACCCATCTCTCTCATTTGTTAAGGAGACAATAGAGTTAGCTTTGTTTTGATTACCATGGTACGTGCACAGGCTTAGATTCTCCTCTTATTAGAGGTTAGATCTAAGTTTTTATTTATTATGGCCCTTTCAGATGTTTCATTATTGTGATGTGTACTATGCACGATGATTTGACCTCCCTGACCATAGGGAGTAAGAATCCGATTCAACCTCCCCGACCATAGGGAGTTAGAATCACCCCCGAAGATGGCCCTTGCGGATTAGTCTTGCATAGTTAGCGAGATAAAGAATGTTTTTTTGAATAGTAAAGAATTTTGATTTCAAATGGGATTTATGCATAATTGATTTTGTTGGAATTAATCTTTATTTCCATGATTGCTGAAATTACTTTAAATGTCCAGTTGTGATTTGATAAATTGAATTTCTTGCTCAATATCATTTTAACTAATGATTTATATTATTGGCAATGAAGATTTTAACTTTTGGAATTTTGTTGAATTTTGAGACTTTCAAATTAATTGTTATAATTTTGTCAATGTCTATTATACTATGTTTTAAATTATAGTTATACACCATTGAGTTCACCACTCAACGATAGCTTTGTATGCTGTCGCAGGTGAAAAGAGCATAGAGCAGTTGAGTAAGCTTCTTTGAAGACACATTCGGATCAGCTCCAGGTATATCATAGGTATACCCATGTACATAGGTTTTGATGTATGCATGTAATAATATGTATGTAAATTATTTGAGCAGTTGTATAAAAACTCTTGTAAAATATTTTGGTATGTAATTAAATGTAAATTATTGTAAATGTAAATTTGAGATTTCATTTACCTGTATAGTTTTGTGGTATTAATTTTTGAGTCTTGTGATCAATGAAATATTTCTTTTATGATGATGTTGGTTTGAAAATAAATTGATTTGATTATTGAGATTGAATTGTATTGAGAAATGATTTGAAATGGAGTTATGATTGAACAAAAATATTGGAAGTGTGTTTCTTTGTGGGTTTTAAAGAACTGTTTTCTTAAAATACAGTCGGCACTCTATCGAAATTTTGATAATTTAAATTTTTAACACTAGATTTTAATCGATGATTTAAATTTCATGAAAATTGATTTAAAATCCCTTGTAGTATATTTAATGGGTTACCCATAGGCGAAGTATGATAATTCATTAGGTGTACTACGGGATCATGTTACATCTTACGGAGGAGTAGGGTGTGACAACACTTGTTGGCATCAATTGCCAATCTCAATTCAAACTTCATTAAAAGTTATTTCAAATTTTTAGATTTCAGGGCTAATATTTACTGTTCTATTTGACCAATCTACAATGGGATTTTGGCTAAACTTCCTTCACCAAAGTTGTTTCTTAATGTGTCTTCTTTAATTCCCTTTTTGAATCACTCTATTTGGAGTTTTGTATCTCAAGTTATAGTCTTTTTACCATAACTAGCGGGATTAATTCATTCCTAGATTTTCTGGGTAGAATTTGGTTCTGGCAGTTTTGGTGTCCTAACTTTGTGGGACAATTTCATTAGGTTATGGTCAGAATTTGGTTTTCTATTCTTCATTAAAGTTGTTCTAAATTGTCTAAGCTTTCCATTTCCATAAAAATCATGTCATTTGGACCTTTCTACACTAAGTTATGACCATTTCAATAAATACTGTTCATTTGGTCAATTTTCTAGGTCTAGAATTATGGTACCCAAATTTAGGCAATTTTTAGGTCATCCTAAGTTGGTTTTTTTGGTAGGATTTCTCCAAAAAAAATGTGGCATTATGTGTCTAATTTCACCTTCAATTGGCCTTGCACCAATTGAAGCCACACAAGTGAAGTTAGGGCTGCCCAAACCTACTGGACTAAAAGTCCAGAATTTCCAACAAATGGGCAGCCTAACCAATTCTTTATCCTATGCCACAATTGGTCTCAATTTAAGGTCAATTCATCACAAATGGTCACTAATTGACCATTAAAATACCACTTCACTATCATTTCAACAAACCCTAATTTTTGCTCCAACCCTAATTCCCAAGGTTTACAATTTAACCATACATGAATAATCAAGCTCTTATCATTATATTCTCATCAAGGGTAGCTAATATACTAATTTAATTCAAAAAATTCATCAAAACCCTAATAATTTTGGGGTTGCTCTATCATGCATAATTTGGTTCAATTTTTACAATCCCTAACTTAATTTGATATCCTAACATAGATTATAAGGAGAGAGAAAGGAAAGTGGCACTAACCTTAAGTTGAAGCACTTTCACTCTTGCCCAATCTTCACTTTCTTGGCTTTTCTTGGCAGCTAAATACCTTAGCAAGAATAGATGGTATGTTTTAGTGAAGGAAATTATAGGTTTGGTGGTGGGAAATTAAGGTTTTAGCAAGAATTGATGAAGGAACAACCATAGAGGAGAGACAAAGGAGTTTCGACCAGCTGAAAGGAGGAGGAAGATAAACAGAATTTTTTGTAAATTTTATCCCCTTTTAATTGTTTTAATGTGTGCTTGTCAAATTTTAATTGGTAGGAAATTTTAATTGCATCATGTTTACTTAAGCATGATGTCATAATTAAGCATTTACTTTCATTTTTCTTTTTCTTTTTTTTTCTACTCATTTTTAATTAAATTTTCATCAATATTTATTCACATTTTGTCATAAATCTTACTTACTTGAATGGATAAGTTGGTCAAAAATCGTCTCTGATGGCGAAATGACCAAAATGCCCTTCATTTAGCTTATTGGGCCAAAATCATCTGTATTGATTTATAAAATTTTCTTAGTATTTAATTGGCATTCCTTTGTCATTGAAGACTCAATAACTATTCACTGGAGTCCTAAAAATTATTTCATAGGGTTTTCCCATGGATCTAGGGTCGCTAACTGTCTTCACAGTCACTTCTCATTAGGTTACCTATTGCCGAAGCACCGGCTCATTTAACCTTAGTGTATTTCATTACTAAAATTTTTCCTTAATTTTTCTTATCATTATTTAGACTATTTATGACTCCTCACTCTAGTTTAAATATAGTCCCAAACATTCTAGCTGTCCGGACTGACATTGGTTACCAAAACAGTAGAATGTATGGATTAGCTAAAGCGAGGGCATTACATTACATCACTTCAAGCATGTAACTATTAAGAAGAGTTGTATCTCTTCATGTAATTATATCTTTTAACAGTGTATCTCTTCATACACGACTTTGACTTTTAGATTTTGCCACCTTTTGGCAATTTACATGACTTTGGATTTTTGCCGCCTTTTGGTAATATGCATAACTTTTTATGCAATTGTTCTTGGCATTGATTTTAAGTTTAATGGATCTGAGTTGATCCACTTGGGTGACCCAAATTATATTTCTAACACACATAATCAATTGATTCAATCAACTCAATTAAAAGCTCAATTAACTAAAATACATGATCAATGTGATATGCCACATACTCAAATTGATTCAAATATATATTTAATGGAATCGGTTAAATGATAATTGTCATAAAGAATATGATATTCCACATAATCAATTGGTTCAATTTACTCAATTAAAGGCTCATTTGATAAAAATATATGATCAATGTGACACATTAGATATTCAAATTAATTCAATTAATTTAAATATATATTAAATGCATCAATTAAATGATAGTTGTCACAATAGACAGAAATCTATATGATTAATATGTTATTATACATAATCAATTAATTTAGTTTATTCAATCAAAGACTTAATTGGCTAAAATATATGATCAATATGGCATGCCACATACTCAAATTGGTTTAATTAACTCAAATACATATTCAATTGAATCAACTAATAATGATAATTCTAAAAATGGATTGAAATATATATATATATATATATATATATATATATATATATATATATATATATATATATATATATATATATATATATCTGTGTGTGTGTGTGTGTGTGTGTGTGTGTGTGTGTGTGTGGGGGGGGGGGGGAATAAGCAACAGGAGCAAGACACAGCGCATTATTGATTGTTTCTTTAAAGTGGAGATGAATGTGCACAGATATAGGAGCTCATGTGGGGACATTTCATTCATTTTGAGGTTTTGAATAGTAGTAGAGCTTCGTGTAGTTTTGCATATTTGTTTTATCAAGTCTTAACAGTATATGTGGATTGTTGAACTTCGAAGAAAGATGGCAATGAGCTTCAATTTATCTTTAGAATAAGACATTCACTTTTCAGTCCATCTGTCAAGGATTAAAACTTAACTTAATGAGGGCCCATTCATCAAGCAAGGTAACAAGCTTACAAGCAAAAAATCAAAATGCAGCAAATCTTATTTAAATGACTAAATTAGTTTAAAAACCACAATACAAAGCAATATTTACAAACCCATCTCTAGAATCTCAAAGATCTACTCACAAATCATGGTTTCAAGACAAACTCAAGTATAGAAATGAAGAAATAATGAAAATCTAAGCTAAGGAACAGAAAAACCCAGTAAAATGATGAAGAATCTGCTGCTGGAGTGTTACAGAAGGCGTCCCTTTTGCTACAGCAAGGCCAGATTTCACGTGCTTCTCTCCTTCGTCTCTCCTTGCAAAATCTCCTTGTTTTTCTCCTTTGGGAAAGAAAGAGAAAAAGAAGTTTTTATATGGTTTAGAGGTTTGCCCTAGAATGGGTAAAAAGGCAGAAGATTCTGAAAAAAATGATATATTAAATTAGAGGGACAAAAGTGCCACGTCAGCCATTTTCATTAAAATGACACAAGCTGAATCGGTTGTGTCGCGCCTTGTGTCGTAGGTTGTGAAACCTTCTGCCCGAGAAAAACTTCATATCTGACAATGACACAAGCTGTGTCACAAGTTGTGCAACTTTCGGTTTCTTTAAAAAAAGTTCTTTAAAAACCTGTAAAAAGCACTTTAAATATATAATTTCTCAATCCCAAACTCCAATAATTTGTTCAACACAATAAATTTCTCAACATTATTAACTCAATTCAACAATCAAATTTCCAGTGTTTCCAAAAAACTGAGATAAGATACATTTATCACAATACTTTTATAGGCCAAATAGTTTACAATTTTAGTTTATAACTGCTCAAGACTAAGTACAATATATACATACAGTGCACATACGTTACAATAAAAACTACACAATATGGTATACTTGATATACCCGGCGAAATCTCAAAATGTGGTACAAGCAGCCTACTCTACTGCTCTGTCCGTCTGTCTACCTGCGACAACAATGAAAAAGTTATCGCTGAGTAAAATTTACTCAGTGGTGCACAATAACAATTTAAAATGCGGTATGTAAAACTTTTGTTGACAATTTACAATCCAAACAATTCACAATTTTTTAAAGCTCATATAACACAAATTTGATCAAACAATTGAATAACACAGTGTTGCCAATCAATAACACAATTTAGGTCATGACACAAATTTTTCTGAACATGCCGTGTGTACATCACAACAAGGCACAGTCAACCCACTAATCGAAATCAATGAGGGAGAAAGCTAGCTAGATAATGAGTACTCATCCACACTCACCTCAGACAGGACAAGTCAAAGAGGGAGGAATATAATCACACTCACCCCATAAATGGAGGAGGAACATAGTAATATTGTCAAGCCAAGTGTGAATCAAAACAATTCCAAATCACAATATTTAAATATTTCATAAAAACCACAAATCATATTTTATCTCAAAATTTCCATTTGCAAAGTAGGCAACACAATAATTTCCAATTAAAATTTCCAAAGCCAAAATAATAAAAAATTATTCATAACTCATTTCTCAAAATAAATTTTCTGGTAAAAGCAGTGAATATAAAAAGTATTGTGCACAAACCCCTGATATATGCCT
This sequence comes from Hevea brasiliensis, assembly GCF_030052815.1. Lineage (NCBI taxonomy): Eukaryota > Viridiplantae > Streptophyta > Magnoliopsida > Malpighiales > Euphorbiaceae > Hevea > Hevea brasiliensis. Next base: position 21,092,741 of record NC_079499.1, on the reverse strand, counting down.
CTTGGCCCTGACTTAGTATTCCTTATGCTTCTCAATATCCTTTTCAATTGAAACACACAATTTAAAGTGTTTCAGTACTCAATGAATTTATTTCTAACAATAAAATCCAATATTTAAATTTTCTTGGTACTATTCCCTTCAATTGATTTCATTAGTCAACCTATAATGTTGACCCTTGATGCACTCTAAGTGAGTCAATTCTAATGTTACCAATATATCACATTTTATAGCCCTTTAGTATTGGTATATGTCACCAATTTCATTTCTAAGTATATTGCATTTTATTACAATTTACCGGATTTCGGTGTACTATTTTGACCAAGCCGGATGACCTAGTTCCCTCAGTTTTCGGGTTTTGGTCCAAACTACAAACTTGTAGGTCTATGTCTTATTGCATGAGGGGAAAAATCTCAGGTCATTCTAAGTTATGTAGACCAAGTTATGGTCAATTTACCAATGCTGGACAGAATGCACCAAAATAGTAGGCTTAGGTCATTTTTAGGTCATTTTCACTTTGGCCAGTTTTAGTACCTGAACTTTTATAAGCTATTTGGCTTGGTTCTGGCCATTTATGGGCTTTTGTGTCTTCATAAGAATTGTAGATCTATGTCTCAACTATTCATGGTAAAAATTTCAGGTCATTTGGACCTGTTTTGAGTAAGTTATGGTCAAAATACTAACTGCTGCCCAAATAGTCAATTTTCAGGCTTTCAAGTCACTAATCCGGATTTGGTCATTTTTAAGGTTACTTTTTGGACAGAATTTAGGTAGGATTTCTTCATGAAAGTTGGCACATTTTGTGCCTAATTTCACCTCTAATTGGCCTCATACCAATTGGAGTCACACACTTAGGGTTATAGGCCCATTTGCACACTGCCCTCAACATCCTTTTCAAACTCCAAACCAAACACAAGTTTACCAATTACATCTTCACTTCCCATACCATTCTGCATTTGGCACTAACCAAAACCATTCAATTCTATACATTATACGTCAACTTGGGCAGAATATAACTACTTCAAATACACCAAATGCAGTCACTATTCACAAAGTTCAATCCCAACAATGTATACACATAAATACTTCTAATTATCACACAAACTTCCATCATCAAATTACATACCTATCATTATTATTCCACACACATATATTCTGCCAAATTTTTGTACAATATTTCAACAACATTTCATGAATTTGAACATTACTAATTTCCATTTTGAGGCTGCCCAAAAATTACACATACACATCAACTTCCATTTTCACTTTTCAAGCTCACAAATCAAACTTTATACATGAAAACCAACTCCAATACATTTAAACACTTAATTTAGCATCTCAAACACCCATTTGCATGCAAAGACAAGCTGTACATGATGAAGTTCCATGGCTACCAAAATGCTCCATCACCAATAATTCATCAAACCTCAAACTTCTTCCATAATTCAACCACCCACAACCTTAGTTACACTTTTAATGAAACAATAATTGAAAATAACCACTTACCTCTTTTGGACTTATTCAAAAATCTACCAAAACTTATCTTTCTTGCTCCCTTATTGCTGCCCAAGGTGTATAGTCTAACTTTAATGAAGAAGCTTAGAAGAAATTGTGGCTTAAAGTGATGTGCATGGAGCTTGGTTGAGGTATGGCAATGGAGGTATAATGGTGGAAATGGTTTCGGCAAGGTGAGGAAATGTTGAAGATGATATGAAATCTACTCACTTTAGCTTATATAGGTGTCCCAAGGATTGAGTTAGTGGAGCACTTAGGTGAATTTTAATGTTTAATAATCCAAAGTTTCCAATTTGCCACATTTTCCTCATATCTTTTACTATTTAGATTATGTGCCACCATTTTAATTTCCATTCTATTTTCAAAGTTTAATATCATTTATTTTTAATGGACATTTAGGTTAAAAGACAACTCGGGATGTCAAATGACCATAATGCCCCAATTCGGGTTGCATTCTCGATTTTTTGGTAACACCGAGTTTTGTCGTTTTCTTGATTTCTCGTTTTTCTTTTTACTAATTAATTAATTTTTCTTTGATATTTCTAATGACATTTTTACTTCAATAAGTCTTTAATTATGTCTTGAAATTAAATTCCAAAGGTTCCCTGCAGTCCAGGGGTCGACTATTACCTGCGCTGTAACTTCCCCGTGCAGTCACCCATCGCTGCGGTGTTGGCTCATTTAACTTGGTTACATTTCATTGCTATTATTTTTCCTTTGTTTTTCTTGTATTTTCTTTTCTTGTATTTCATTATTTTATGTCTCCTTACTAATATTTAAATATAATTCCAAGCATCCTGGCTATCCGGATAGACACTGTCACCAGAATAGTAGAACACACTACCGAACATAAGGGTGTTACAGTATACATGTGTTTTGATTGAATTATAAGTGTAGCTAAGTTTGTATGAGTGTAGAAGTAATGCTAGTATTCTTGAAATTAATTAAATACAACAAATATGTGAATTAGGGTTTGGCACCTAGGATTTGGAAGACAAAAATGTGAGAATATGTTAAATGGTGTGTTGGATTTGGTTTGAGGTGAGAAATGGTCATTTGTGACCAATTGGAGCATGTTAGAAGTGTTGGAACCAAATGCAAATTCGGATTGCTTAGGGTCATGCTATAGGCAGCAGGACAAAGGTCCCTTTCAGGGACTAAAACTAAAAATTTACAAGTCTAATTGGTGTGAGGCCAATTGGGAATGAAAATAGACATAAAATGGAACATTTTTCATTTAGGAATCATGCCCAAAAACTGCCCATAGCATAGTGAACAAATTGACCAAATCCGGAATTGGCAATCTGACCTGTACTAAAAATGACTAAATGAATAGTGTTTGTTCATTTGGCCATAACTTGGGTTAGGTAGGTCTAAATGACCTGAAATTTTACCAGTGGAAAGCTGAGATATAGACCTAAAACTTTCATGCAGAACACAAACCCAAACTATGCCCTTAACAAAGTCATTTGGCCACCCAAAGTCAGTGACCTAAAACTACCAGAACCAGAATTTGCCCAGAAAATCTGGGTAAGTCTAATCCGGTAGCCATGATTCAAATGGCTATAACTTGAGCTACAAAACTCCAATTGGAGTGATTAAAAAAGGAGAATAAAGTTAAGACAATAAGAAACAATTTCTATGAAGAAAACTTAGCTCAATTCTAACAGTAAAATGACAAATGGAATAGTGCAATCTAAGACACCAAAACTGAAAATTGGCAATTTTGCTTAAAAGACTTAAGTTTTGAGAAAATAACCAAAACCAACAAAATTGGTGACCAAAATATGGTATGTGAGTATAGTTGGACTTCCCATACCTTTTAGGCATAAGAAAGTCAATATTTTGACTTGAAATAGTACTATGAATAGTAACCTCAACATGAAAGTATTCAAGAATGAAGTTTAAGCATAATGAGATTAATTATTGGAATTATTGTGAGGCAAAGATACTGAGACACTATAAATTTTGTGTTTCAGCTGAAAAAGACCCATAAGGGACAAAAGACTGAGTTAAGGCCTAGAGGCGACTCACGTCAAGTTTGTGCACAATAAACCCTATTTAAGCATTTTATCACTGTAAAATTGATTTAGTACGCATTATGAGTTTAAAAACTTTTGTGTTGCCACTTTGTGAATGAAAATGTAACTTTGGAAATTGATTTGATTTTTGTATGCAATATTTGAATAAATTGTTTTAAATTGATTTCGGATTCACACTTAGCATGACAGTGCCATATTATTCCCCCATTTATGGGGTTGAGATCGATTATTTTTCTCCCTCTCTGGTTTACCAGTTGAGGTTGTAGATCGGATGAGTACTCATTAGCTAGCTAGCCACCTCCCTCATTGATTTTGATTAGTGGGATTGTAGATTGCTTTGTCATGGTGTACAACGCATCATTGATCGGAAATTTTGTGTTATGGCTTAAGTTATGTATGAATTGGCAACATTGTGTTTATTAAATTATTTGACCCAAAATTGTTCTATAATGAGTTTTGATAATTTGTGAAATGTAATTATGCAATATTTAAATTGTGTCTTATCAATGAATATTTTATGTATTGTATTTCAAATTTTTATTGTGCACCACTGAGTATTCTTATACTCAGCGATAGCTTATTTTGCTGTCGCAGATAAGGGCAAGGAGAAAATAGTAGAGTGAGCTGCTACTGAGATAGTAGACTTCACTGATCCTTTTTGCATGGGTATTTATTTATACCCTTGTAATTATTTGATGTAAATATTGTAGTGTTCTATGTATCAATGTAAAGTTGAGCAGTTGTACAATAAATTGTAATAATGTTATTTTGGATTTTCTTTTTATAAATTAAGTACTATATGCAATGTGAATGAAATTTTAAAGTATTTTGAGATGACAAATTTTTTATTGAATTATGGAATTGTGTTGACTTGAGTTGATTTGGGTTGGGAGTTGTGGAAAAAATTTATTGAAAGTATTTTTCTCAGGTATTTGAAGAACTGTTTTCTCAAAATACAGACAGCACTCTAACTAAATTTTTATAAAATTTGCGGAAAAATAAAATAGATAAAAAATTTTACTAATTTTGAAACTTCAATTAAATGTTTTTAACTCCTACCAAAACGCTCACCACTTCCAAAAATGTAAGAAAATGGTTTTAAAATCCCTTGTAGGATACTTAATGAGTTATCGGTAGGTGGAGTTCGGTAGTTCATTAGGTATTTTACGGGATCATGTTATGCCTTACAGAGGGGTAAGGTGTGACATGTTTTAGTGGTATCAGAGCATGGTTTTTCAATAAATTTTGACTATGTATGTGAATATTTCTTTGATAAGTACAACTGCTCAAGTGTCTTTAATTGATACATATGACATATTTACATCATGAATATGCACTAACGGAGGTCAACCTCCTTGTGTTTGATCTCAGGAAGTAGAAATTTTTGGAAAATGGAATGGAAGAAGGAGATCATTCCGTGGAACAATCTGTTGAGGCTGAGGTTCAAGGGGAAGCCCCAGCACTCCAGAACGTGAGTGGGTTAGCCACTCCAGCTCCTACTCCAGCACCGCAGTTTCCGGCTCAGTTTGCAGAGTAGATGGCTGCGTTTTTTCAACAAATGGCAGGAAATGTGCCCCCTCAAGTTCAAATGCAAGCACCTGTAGCACAACCACAGCCCTTGGCTCGACAATATGAAAAATTGATGAAATTTGGGGCCACCGAGTTTAAGGGCACTGTGGATCCACTGGAGGCAGAACAGTGGTTGGAAAGAATGAAACGGGTTTTTAGAAAGCTGCAGTGTGCAGAAGAGCTGAAGTTCGAGTACTCTGTCTCTCTATTGCAAGGGGATGCATATGAATGGTGGAAGACCATCCCCCACAGCCTGGTTGAGCCACCTGTGTTGACCTGGTCAGACTTTTTGAGGGAGTTTCGACAAAAGTGGGTTCCCGATGCTTATGTGGATATGAAATTGCAAGAATTCTTGAGTCTGAAACAAGGGGACAGAATAATAGCAGAGTATGAACGGGACTTTTCAAGGCTAAGCCACTATGCTGGAAGCTTAGTCTCCACCTCCAGAGACAGATGTAAGAGGTTTGAGTCTGGGTTAAGGCCGAATCTGAGGATGCAAGTTGTGGGATTCAGACACTAGAATTTTTCTGAGTTGATTTCACAAGCCCTGGAACTGGAAAAGATAGAATCAGAAGAGGCAGTGGATAAGGGTACACAAGAGAAAGAGAAGACTGAAAAGACTACTAGTCAAGCACCTAAAAGTGTGTCACAACCTACCCCTCTGTAAGGCATAACATGATAGAATACTTAATGAACTACCGAACTTCACCTACCGATAACTCATTAAGTATCCTACAAGGGATTTTAAAACAATTTTCTTACTTTTATAAGTGGTGAGCATTTTCTAATAGGTATTAAAACATTTAATTAAAGTTAAAAACTAGTTAAAATTTTTGGCCCATTTTATTTTTTCGCAAATTTTATAGAAATTTTGGCAGAGTGCCATCTGTATTTTGAGAAAACAGTTCTTCAAATACATGAAAAAAACACTTCCAATAATTTGTCTCAACAACTTCTTCAAATTCACAACCATCCCAATCAATTTCAACATCATTTACAATTTCCAAAAATTCAAATCCACAATTTCCAATATTTAACAATCATCAAAATACCATTAATCGATTTCATTCAATTTTAAGCAAAATGCTTCCATTCATATTTCATTAAAGATAAAACAATTTATATACATCATTATAAAAATTTACACTAAGAGAAATTCAAACTAAAATTTATTACAAACTTTATACAAACTGCTCAAGACCAGTTTTACATGTCCATACCTTTACATACATTAGATACTTTAAAATAAATTTTTACAGTTAGGGTATAAATTATACCCGATAGCTTCAAAGCAGGTAGCTCCTCAATCCTCAGCAGCTCAATCTGCTGCTCCTCTAGTCTCTATATCTGCGACAGCAATAACAGCTATCGCTGAGTACTAGGACTCAGTGGTGCACAACATACTAAAATAATCTTTATGCAGAATTTAAATCACATTTATTCAAAAATTGGACTGAACATGAGAATTAAATACAAAACATGAATTATGAGATTTTAATCCAAACAAGTTCATTTCGAAGTGTTAAAACCAATTTCATAAAACCCACAGTTATATCATGCCATTCGAAACAAATATAATCTCAATAGCCAGAGGCTAAGGAGAAGTCACATCACAAGGCTAGCTAGCTCAAATATATGGATATCCATTCAATTTCTTCTTCTACTGGCACACACCTCAACACTTCAGCCAGAGAAGGAATCAAAATTTGAAACAAATTACTTCCACTAGTCATGCTAGTGAGGTGTTCAAATATATGGCCATGACACTGTGGTTTCAAAACTTATCTTAACAATTTACTAAACATTGCCAATTCAAATATACACAATTAACTTTCACCAATTTAAATCAAAAGCATCATAAATACTTCATCATAATGATGTCACAATTCAATATTTCAAATTATTTAAAACAATATGCAGAAGAAAATTTATAAAAATTCTAAATTGTGCACAAACCTTATATGAGTCGCCTTTTGGCCTTGACTCGACACCTTAGGCTCCTTCCTGGTGTTCTTTTCCACTGAAACACACAGTTTCATAGTGTTTCAGTATCATAACTTAGTATAAGTCCAAAAATAAATTTAAATTCACTTATACCTAGCATTAATATACTAAACTTGATGTTCTTTAAAATTTGTGTTTCGAGGTTAATATTCACTATACTATTCAAGTCAATTTGTTGACTTTCTAAGGCTTAATAGGTATGGGAATTCCAACTTCACCCACATACCACATTTTGGTTACTAAATTTGTTGGTTTTGGTTATTTACTCAAAATCTAAGTCTTTTAGGAAAATTTGCAATTTTTCAATTTTGGTGTCTTATGTTGCACTATTTCATTGGTTATTTTTCTGTTAGAATTTGGCAAAACTTTCTTCATAGAAAATGTTCGCTATTATCTTAAATTTATTCTCATTTTTGAATCACTCCAATTAGAGTTTTTTAGCTCAAGTTATAGCCATTTGAAGTATGGCTGCCGGATTGCACTTAACCCAGATTTTTGGGCACCAAACTCGTTCTGGCAGTTTTAGGTCACCAATTTTGGATGGCCAAATGACTTGGTTAAGGGCATAATTTGGGTTTGTGTTCTTCATGAAAGTTTTAGGTCTATATCTCAGCTGTCCACTGGTAAAATTTCAGGTCATTTAGACCTACGTAGCCCAAGTTATGGCCAAATGAACAAACACTGTTTATTTAGTTATTTTTCTACAGGTCAGACTGCATAAATCCGGATTTGATCAACTTGCTCACTAGGTTTTAGTCACTTTTTGGCCATGATTCCTAAATGAAAAATGTTCCATTTTGTGTCTATTTTCATTCCTAATTGGTCTCATACCAATTGGACTTGTAAATTTTCAGTTTTGGTCCCTCAAAAGGACCTTGGCCCTGCTGCTGCAGCATAACCATTTTCAATCCGAATTTAAACTCACTTCTAACAATTCCAACACATCTCAATTGGTCACAAATGACCATTTTTCATCTTAAACAAGGTCAAACACAACATTTGACCAATTCTCACATTTTTGCCTCCCAAACCCTAGGTGCCCAAAACCCTAATTTACACAATTGATTAATTCATACCCAATTTACTACACTAACCACATATTCAACCTTAATCAATGTCAAATTCATGTCTAAATTAAATTGAACATATCAAAACTTCATGGTACCTTGGCTGGTTGAAATTCATGTTGAGTCCTCTACCAATTATTTTCTTTTCCATTTTCCATAATTTCTAAGTTTATTCAACCATAAGCATAATAATTAAACTAGCAATTTAAAGTTTAGATTACTAACCTTTATGCAGAATTTTTTTCACCTCTTCAACTTCTTCCTTTCTTCTTCTTTTTTTTTTTTTTTTTTGTCGTTGTCAATAGATGAATCAAGGTTCAAGGACAATATTTACTCAAGAAACCTTAGGGAAATTATGGCTAGGTTAGGGTTTATGAAGCTTGAGTCAAGCTTCCATAGAGGTTTCAAGAAAGAAAATGAGAGAGTGACCAAGGGAGAGCTACGGCAATATGGATGAAGAAGACCTAAAATTGAATTTTGTTTTAATTTAATTCCTTTTTTTTTATTGGTCACTTAAGTAGATAATTATCCCACTTTTCAAAATTTAAAATTAGATTTATTATGTCATGCATTATGTCATGCATGATGATGTCATCACTTTTTCACTTTTTCTTTTTCTTTTTTTTAATTTATTTTTCCATAGTTCTTTAATTTAATTCCCAACTCCGAAATTTTATTTTCTCTGATTTTATTTGACAGTTAGGTCAGGAGTCAGCTCTCGGGGTCAATTGACCAAATTGCCCCTTATCGGTTCAACCCGGTTTGCAAATAATTCAATATTTCTTCCGGCTCCCTAACCTAATTATTTGACTGGCTTAACAAATCTTTTTCGTAATTTTCTCTTTTCCACTGTGTTCATAATATTCCTAAGGACCGCAGCGTCACATTTTACGATTCAAAATTTGAGTTTAAATCAACTTCACAGTCCTTCCCGAGAAGGTTACCCATCACTATGACTCTCGGCTCGTTTAACTTCTTATGTTCTGTTTTTTCGTATTTATACTTAACTAATTGACAGTTACTAATTATTTGTGTTTATGGCTTATCTAGTTATCTTAAGTATAGTTCTAATCCCCTTAATTATCTGGACCAACACCGGACACCGGGATAGTGAAATATACCAGGTTATACAAATAGGAGTGTTACAATTCTCCCCCCCTTAAAATAAATTTCGTCTCGAAATTTTACCTGGTATCAATCTCTAAACTGCTGTGGGTGTTGTCTCCTCATTTCCTCCTCTCATTCCCAAGTAGCTTCTTGGCCCGAATGATGGTTCCACAGCACTTTCACTAATGGTATTTGCTTGTTCCGTAGCTGCTTCACCTCATAAAACAGAATCTCTATGGGTTCTTCCTCATATGTGAGGTCTAGATTCACTTCAATTTCCTCTACTGGTAGTACACGAGATGGGTCTGATCGATAGCTCCTCAACATAGACACATGAAATAGCAAGTGAACTGACTATGCTAGCACTAACATATGAGTGAGTTGAACCTGGATCAAACAACACAAATACTTCTTGATCAGAGATAGAGAATGTACCAGCTACAACATCAGAAGTCTCAGCCTCTTCTTGCTGTCTCATTGTATAAACCCTGGCTAAAGCACTTCCTTGTGCTGACTGACCAACAGTACCCTGACTACCTGAAGTAGTGCCTCTACCTCTGCCTCTTCCTCTGCCAATTGATTGTGAACCTCTAGGAGCAGGACTCTGAATAGATCCTTCTACATTCATAGGAGCTGGACCGAATCTAGGAGCACTAGTGCAGTCTTTAGCTAGATGGCCCTTGCCTCCACAGTTAAAATAGGCTCCTGTAGCCCAATAGCATTCTCCCCCATGAATCTTGCCACAAGTCTCATAGGGGCAGGTAGGATATGAACCCCTGCTCGACTGCTGACCAGAAATAGGGGGTTTCTGTCCAGAGAATCTGCCCCTTCCAAATCTTCCACCTCGACCTTTACTAGGTCCCCCAAATTTCTTCTTCTTTCCAGAGGTACCACCAGAACTTGGCTTTACTGAATTTTCCCCCTTATCTTTTTTCTGATTTCTCATCTTTCTCTAATTTTTCTTTTACTGGGGTCACTTCTGATTCAATTCTCTCCAACTCAAGTGCTTGAGACATGAGTTCTGAAAAATTGCTGTGTTTGAATCCCATTACTTGCATCCTCAAATTGGGCTTCAAACCCATCTCAAATCTCTTGCACCTTGCCCTGCTGGTGGAAAGGAGACTCCCAGCATAGTGGCTTAAGCAGGAGAACTCCCTCTCATATTCTGCCACTGTTCTGTTGCCTTGCTTCAGACTTAAAAATTCTTGCAATTTCTAATCAACATATGCATCTGGGATGTATTTCTGTCTAAACTCTCTGATGAAGTCATCCCAGGTCAGTACTGGTGGTTTAGCCAAGCTGTGGGGGATGGTCTTCCACCAATCATACACATCCCCTTGCACTGTGACACATAATATTCAAACTTCAACTCATTTGGGTAGTGCAGCTTCTTAAACACTCTATCCATCCTTTCAAGCCATTGCTCTGCCTCTAAAGGGTCCACTGTACCCTTAAACTCTATAGCCCCATACTTTAATAACTTATCATACTGTCTAGCTGGAGGCAGTGGTTGTACCACAGGTGTCTGGGGTGGAGCTTGAGCCGGCATACCCCCAGCCATTTGTTGAAACATTGCAACCATCTGCTGTGTGAACTGTGTAGGAAACTGCGGCATTTATGGGGCTGGTGCTACTGATCCACTAACATTTTGTAGAGCTGGGGCTTTCCCTTGTGCCTCGGCTTCAATAGATTACTCGACTGAGCGATCCCCTTCTTCCATTTCAGTTTGAAGTTAGGGTATCTTCTGAACAAATAACACGAGGATATTTCCCTCTGTTAGTTCATATTTATGATGTAATGCACTGTATGTAACAAATAAGGACATTGGGCAGTTGTACTTAATAAAGAAAAGACGCAAATTCATAAGTTAAAATGTACTTCAAAAATTTTGCTCTGATACCACTAAAACATGTCACACCCTACCCCTCCGTAAGGCATAACATGATCCCATAGAATACTTAATGAACTACCGAACTTCACCTACCGATAACTCATTAAGTACCCTACAAGGGATTTTAAAACAATTTTCTTACTTTTATAAGTGGTGAGCATTTTCTAATAGGTATTAAAACATTTAATTAAAGTTGAAAACTAGTTAAAATTTTTGGCCCATTTTATTTTTCCGCAAATTTTATAGAAATTTCGGCAGAGTGCCGTCTGTATTTTGAGAAAACAGTTCTTCAAATACCTGAAAAAAACACTTCTAATAATTTGTCTCAACAACTTCTTCAAATTCATAACCATCCCAATCAATTTCAACATCATTTACCAATTTCCAAAAATTCAAATTCACAATTTCCAATATTCAACAATCATCAAAATACCATTAATCAATTTCATTCAATTTTAAGCAAAATGCTTCCATTCATATTTCATTAAAGATAAAACAATTTGTATACATCATTACAAAAATTTACACTAAGAGAAATTCAAACTAAAATTTATTACAAACATCATACAAATTGCTCAAGACCAGTTTTATATGTCCATACCTTTACATGCATTACATACATCAAAATAAATTTTTATAGTCAGGGTATAAATTATACTCGATAGCTTCAAAGCAGGTAGCTCCTCAATCCTCAGCAGCTTAATCTACTGCTCCTCTAGTCTCTATATCTGCGACAGCAATAGCAGCTATCGCTGAGTACTAAGACTCAGTGGTGCACAACATACTAAAATAATCTTTATGCAGAATTTAAATAACATTTATTTAAAAATTGGACTGAACATGAGAATTAAATACGAAACATGAATTATGAGATTTTAGTCCAAACAAGTTCATTTCGAAGTGTCAAAACCAATTTCATAAAACCCACAGTTATATCATGCCATTCGAAACAAATATAATCTCAATAGCCAGAGGCTAAGGAGAAGTCACATCACAAGGCTAGCTAGCTCAAATATATGGATATCCATTCAATTTCTTCTTCTACTGGCACACACCTTAACACTTCAGCCAGAGAAGGAATCAAAATTCGAAACTGATTACCCCCACTAGTCATGCTAGTGAGGTGCTCAAATATATGGTCATGACACTATGGTTTCAAAACTTATCTTAACAATTTACTAAACGTTGCCAGTTCAAATATACACAAATGACTTTCAACAATTTAAATCAAAAGCATCATAAATACTTCATCATAATGATGTCACAATTCAATATTTCAAATTATTCGAAACAATATGAAGAAGGAAATTTACAGAAATTCTACGTTGTGGACAAACCTTATATGAGTCGCCTTTTGGCCTTGACTCAACACCTCGGGCTCCTTCCCGGTATTCTTTTCCACTAAAACACACAGTTTCATAGTGTTTCTGTATAATAACTTAGCATAAGTCCAAAAATAAATTTAAATTCACTTATACCTAGCTTTAATATGCTAAACTTGACGTTCTTTAAAATTTGTGTTTCGAGGTTACTATTCACTCACTATTCAAGTCAATTTGTTGACTTTTTAAGGCTTAATAGGTATGGGAATTCCAACTTCACCCACATACCACATTTTGGTTACTAAATTTGTTGGTTTTGGTTGTTTACTCAAAATCTAAGTCTTTTAGGCAAATTTGCAATTTTTCAGTTTTGGTGTCTTATGTTACACTGTTCCATTGGTCATTTTTCTGTTAGAATTTGGTAAAACTTTCTTCATAGAAAATGTTCCCTATTGTCTTAACTTTATTCTCTATTTGAATCACTCCAATTGTAGTTTTGTAGCTCAAGTTATAGCCATTTGAATCATGGTTGCCGGATTGGACTTAATCCAGATTTCTGGGCACCAAACTGGTTCTGGCAGTTTTAGTTCATCAAATTTGGGTGGCCAAATGACTTGGTTAAGGGCATAATTTGGGTTTGTATTCTTCATAAAAGTTTTAGGTCTATATCTCAGTTGTCCACTGGTAAAATTTCAAGTCATTTAGACATACCTAGCCCAAGTTATGGCCACATTGTTCATTTGATCATTTTTGTACAGGTCAGACTGCATAAATCCAGATTTGGTCAATTTGTTCACTAGGTTTTGGTAACTTTTTGGGTATCATTCCAAAATGAAAAATGTTTCATTTTGTGTCTATTTTCATTCCCAATTGGTCTCATACCAATTGGACATGTAAAATTTCAGTTTTAGTCCTTCAAAGGGACCTTGGTCCTGCTGCCTGCAGCATGACTATTTTTCATTCTGAATTTAAACTCACTTCTAACACTTCCAACACATCTCAATTGGTCACAAATGACCATTTTTCATCTTAAACAAGGTCAAACACAACATTTGACTAATTCTTACATTTTTGCCTCCCAAACCCTAGGTGCCCAAAACCTTAAATTATACAATTGATTAATTCATACCCAATTTACTACACTAACCACATATTCAACCTTAATCAATGTCAAATTCATGTCTAAATTAAATTGAACATATCAAAACTTCAAGGTACCATGGCTGGTTGAAATTCATGTTTAGTCCTCTAACAATTTTTTTCTTTTCCATTTTCCACAATTTCTAAGTTTATTCAATCATAAGCATAATAATTAAACTAGCAATTTAAAGTTTAGATTACTAACCTTTATGCAGAATTTTTTTCACCTCTTCAACTTCTTCCTTTCTTCTTCTTCCTTTTTTTTTTTTTTGTTGTCAATAGATGAATCAAGGTTCAAGCACAATATTTACTCAAGAAACCTTAGGGAAATTATGGCTAGGTTAGGGTTTATGAAGCTTGAGTCAAGCTTCCATGGAGGTTTCAAGAAAGAAAATGAGAGAGTGACCAAGGGAGAGCTGCGGCAATATGGATGAAGAAGACCCAAAAATGAATTTTGTTTTAATTTAATTCCTTTTTTTTTATTGGTCACTTAAGTAGATAATTATCCCACTTTTCAAAATTTAAAATTAGATTTATTATGTCATGCATTATGTCATGCATGATGATGTCATCACTTTTTCACTTTTTCACTTTTTCTTTTTCTTTTTCTTTATTTATTTTTCCATAGTTCTTTAATTTAATTCCCGACTCCGAAATTTTATTTTCTCCGATTTTATTTGACAGTTAGGTCATGAGTCAGCTCTCGGGGTCAATTGACCAAATTGCCCCTCGTCGGTTCAATCCAGTTTGTAAATAATTCAATATTTCTTTTGGCTCCCTAACCTAATTATTTGACTGGCTTAACAATTCTTTTTCGTGATTTTCTCTTTTCCACTGTGATCATAATAGTTCTAAGGACCGTAGCGTCATATTTTGCGGTTCGAAATTTGAGTTTAAATCAACTTCGCAGTCCTTCTCGAGAAGGTTACTCATCACTGTGACTCTCGGCTCGTTTAACTTCTTATATTCTGTTTTTCTTATTTATACTTAACTAATTGAAAATTACTAATTATTTGTGTTTACGGCTTATCTATTTGTCTTAAGTGTGGTTCTAATCCCCTTAATTGTTCGGACCGACACCGGTTATCGGGATAGTGAAATATACCGGTCTTTGCAAATAGGGGTGTTACAAATGTTGTCCCTCTAGTTTGCCCACAGAAGCACACCAATGGTAACCCCAATTTGACTTCCCAAGCCTATTCAACCACTTGAAATTTGGGGTTTATGCTTTAGTGGGGTTGTATGAACATTTTCTAGCAAATTTAATTCAAACGAAATGGAAGGATTCTCTTTGAATTAATTGAGAAAGCAAGAAGAAGAGGAGAGTTTATGATTTCCGTCCACCTTGAAGAGAGGAAGAGTATATTTTTGTTTCTTCTTTCGTTTCTTTTTATACTTAGGTCAAAGTTTCACTAACTCCCTTGCCACATGTTACCACTTGATTTAATCTTACTTTTGTTGATTTAATCTCATAAAGCCAAGTGTCAAAGGTAAATTGAATCTTGACTTTTATCATCTTGTATGATTGGAAGACAAATGGCAAGCTCATATGGTGCCATGTGTCACCATCTCATGATGCCAAATGTTACCATGTGAAATGACCAATTTACCCTTACTTTTAATTTTAGTTCTCAATCCAAAATTATAATTTCTCCTCTTCAAATTAATTTATATCAAATATAAATTAATTAATTAATTAATTAATTAATCTTCATTAATTAATTTCTCACAATTAAATTCATATTTAAACAATTAAATATAAATTTAATTTATGCTATACATCCAATAACCTAGATTTGGTTTCAAGTCATGCTAGGGACTTTGCAATCTTATTGCAAACCAAACATATTTAATTAATTAATTAAACTCTTTAATTAATCAATTAAATCACATTTTACTTAGTGATTAACTTATGTAGATGTGTGACTTACTAGGCTAATACCTTATTGGCAATGATAAATGATATTATCCCATAATATCATTAGAATTCTTTCTTACCTTGAATGATTTCTCTAAATCATTTCAGGCATATCATAGACCATGGTTGACACCTAGCATAACATGCCATGGCCACCCAATCAGTAATAAAGAATACCTTAAATGAATCTTTAATCATATGTTATCATGCACTAGAATCTCTCCGTTACAAAATCCCAATTCCTACTGAAGTCATGGTTAATGTCAAACTCCATTCGTTATGAACATTAATTCCAATTCTTGATTAATTAATTTTCTTATTAGAAACTCTTTCCTTACTAAATCTATCTGTCTTGCCCAAGAACTTAAATCATCAAGAATAATTAAATGAACATAAGATTTCATTCCTATTTACTTAGGGTAACGGATTCCATCTTGATCAACACCTATCTCCATATATAACTAGTAGGAGCTAACACATGCCTATATACCCATACATAGTACAAGTATGAAAGTAGTATAAAACTCAAACCACCTATATACAAGATAACTGTGTTACCTCAGGTTTAAAGATTATATGCACTAATATAATATATGACAATGCATTGACAAGAGTAAACTCTATGTGCTTGTCATAAGCGTCACTGGTTCGGTCTACTTATCATGTATAAGTGCCTATCATATTTGTTATGTGGCATGAGACTCACCACTCTAACTTATTTATATCTCATATTAATACTTTAGGAACAAACATGATTACAATCTTTCTGGATAAGTCATGTTCTTTGTGAAGTATCCTCGATTGTGAACCAATTTATCATACTTTCTTCTGGAAATACTTTCACTCATATTCTTAACAACTTAAGAATAGAATTTCTAATAAAATATCAATGGACCTTTTTGATAAGTGCATAATTTATTAATTTTATTCCCATCACATTTAGTGTTTCTAGTGTATTTTTATGCATAATTCAGTTGATTAAAGTATATTTATCATTTAGGTATATTTTTAGATAGTTGTGGAATAATTGTGTTAAATGGAAAAATTTTTAGTATTTGACCTTTACTGTATTTTTCAGGTGTTTCTAAAGTTGTGGGTCTCCAAATTGATTGTTGTTTAATCCATTGAAAAGCTAAGATAGAGCACTTCAAATGATAAAGAGGGACCAAAGCCCAAATCAGTCTCCAAGATTGACAAAATGAGCTATGGATCTATTGCAAAAGCCCAGACTTGATGTTTCATGAGCAGTTTCAGTATTTATTTTGTATCCGGAGTTCCAGATGTCCAAATGAAGCAAGCCTAAGCCCAATTGAACCTTAAGAGCTACCTCTACTACTTCTATGAGGGGCGAGATGTGAGATGAGGCCATTTTAATTGTGAAAAATGGCAATGAAGTCATCACTATGGGCTGGACCATCTATCTAAACCAGTCCTAGTTTTTGGGCCATAACTTAGGCTGTAGACCTCGAATTTGTGCAAATGAGTACCCGTTGGAAAGCTAAGAAATAGGGCTACAACTTTCTTGAAGAGGGCAGAGACAGATTCGAAAAGGAAGTCACTGAAAATTGGCCTTGATTTCAAAGACATGAATGTAGGCTGAAAATCTGTCTTTTGAATTTCAAAACTTTTCCTAGTTTGGTTCCTATCTTTGGGATTAGGTTTTTGATTATAAATATGTCTTTGGGCAGCAGCTAAAACACATCCAATTCAGAAGTTCGTTCTCCATAGAAGACCTTCGTTCTCCATTCTCTTTTTAGATTTCTTCTTTATTTTTCTTTATTTTTTTGTAAGCCATGAACATGAGTGGCTAAGTTTTTAATTCAGTTCAAGGGATTCAAGTTCTTTTGCTTGATTTGTGAGACCAGGTTCTTAATTTAATTTATGTCTTTTTGAATATCTATTGTTTTCTGATTTCATTGTCTTTGATCTATTTAATGATTTGCTAAAAAGGCCGATTAGTTAATTGTTTGATGTGATCAATTGCTAGTTCATCTTCATAATCCATAATTATTGTGTAAGATTGAACATGAGTAGCAATTAGGTTTTATTGATTATGATCCCAATTTTCGATAATAACCTAAGGAAACAATAGGGTGAATTAAATGATTTATGCTTCATAAATTAATGTTCATCTTAACTACTTCCTATTCTTAAAGCAATTATTAATTTGATGAGGATTGCTTAATACCAATTCAGTTAATAATTAGAGTCAACAAGAGTGCTGGGCTCGAATTGATGAGTATAGGGAAGTCAGGGGTTTGCCTCGCTGTTTGGTAAATCTACGTTAAGTATTCAATAAGAGATAATTGTATTTCTTTTATCTATGATCGAATCAATGCATTGGAATGAGAATTACCTTGAACTGATGTTTGTTTAATTTGAGAGTTTCATATTTAATTTTAGTTCTTAATTTCTGATTTCTGCTTTGGACTATGAATTACCCCCCCCCCCCCAACCTTTGTTTCTTTCTTTTTCCATTACACAAGTGCACAAAATTTTAGTATTCAGTCTTTAGGGTTCGACTTGGATTTACCACTTGTTGCAGAAAATATTTTATAGCTGGTAATTTCAGTTAATTTAATTTCTGGTAGAATCGACAGCCATCAAGAATTTTGGCACCGTTACCGAGGACTGAAATTTATTGGATTTTATTTTTTTTTAGGGTATTCTGTTATTAATTTTGTTTATGAAGTGTTATTATTTTCAGGTTTTTGAAAAAAATTAAGGTGTTACTATTCATCGATAGATTTTTGGTTCAATTAGGAGGGCGGCCCATACCTATTTTGAAGGAAACGACGTTCTGATCAAGACTAATTAATCCGTACCCACCCTCTTAAGGCCAAATTCGATTGTAATCTAGGGATTTTGAGGCATTTTTCTATTTTTACTTTGATTTCTTTTTGTTTATGATAAGAACTTCTCAATTTGGTGAGTTGATCTTTGATCCAGAAGTAGAAAAAACAGCTAAGCAGTTGAGAAAATTGGCTAAGCAAGCTAGGCAGATTTCGAGTACATCTGAAGGAGTCCAAGTTCCAAGGGAGTTAAGTTGGGATTCGGATTTGGATTCAAATTCTGAAAATGAAACCATAGCTACTAGGACTTTGAAAGAGTTGGCCGCTCCTGATCTAAACCAACAGCTTTTATGTATTCAATACCCTGCTTTAAATGTTGCTTTTGAGTTAAAATCTGGACTAATCCATTTGTTGCCTACATTTCATGGTCTTGTAGGTGAGGATCCACATAAGCATCTAAAGGAATTTCATGTTGTGTGTTCCAGCATGAAACCTCAAGGAGTTTCAGAGGATCAAATCAAGCTTCGAGCTTTCCCTTTCTCACTGGAAGACACAGCTAAGGATTGGTTGTATTACCTTCCTTCTGGATCTGTCAACTCATGGAATGGGATGAAGCAGATATTTCTAGAAAATTATTTTCTTGCTTCTTGTGTTGCCAACATAAGAAAAGAAATTTGTGGCATCCGGCAGTACAATGGAGAGAGCTTGTATGAGCATTGGGAACAAATTAAGAAACTGTGTGAAAGATGTCCCCATCATCAAATAAGTGAGCAGCTTTTGATTCAGTATTTCTATGAGGGACTTCTACCAATGGACCGCAGTATGATAGATACTGCTAGTGGAGGAGCTTTGGTTGATAAGACACCAGAAGAGGCAAAGAGGCTGATTGATAACATGGCAGCAAACTCTCAGCAGTTTGGAATGAGAATGGATCACGCACCTAAGAAGGTTAATGAGGTAAGTACATCTGACCTTGAGAAACAGATTTCTGATTTAACTTCTTTGGTGAGGCAATTGGCTGTAGGGAACATGCAAACTGTTAAGGTATGTGGAATTTGTTCGGGTTCGGGTCATGCTACTGACATGTGTCCTACATTACAAGAGGATGAATCAATGCAACATGCTAATGCAGTAGGAAATTATGGACAACATGCAGTAGGAGATTATGGACGGCCACAACGCAGGTATGATCCCTTTTCTAATACTTATAATCTAGGATGGTGAGATCATCACAAGTGAATCTCCTACTGTAGGTATGATCTCCTACTGGTGCAAAATCGATACCATCAGCAGAGACCACAAGTGAATCAACCACCTCCACCTCCACCTCTGCCTCCCTCAAATCAAGGTATGTCACTTGATGAAATTGTTAAGGCTATGGCTAACAATACACAACAATTTCAATAGGAGACCAGAAATAGCATTCAAACTATAGAGAGGCAGAGTGGTTAGTTAGCTTTATCTATGAGCAAACTTGAAGCTCAAGGTTCTGGAAAGCTTCCATCACAAACAGTCATGAATCCCAGAGAAAATGCAAGTGCGATACTATTGCAGACTGGGAAAGAAATTGATAATCAAACTCCACATGAGCCAATAAAAAAGAAGAAGCAAAGGAGCAAAAGAGTCTGAAGTTCCTGAAGTTGAGGTAAATACTGAACCTAAACTGAATAAGGTTAATAATTCTGATATTCCTCCATTCCCATGCAGGTTGGCTAAGACTAAGAAAGAAGAACAAGAGAAAGAAATTTTGGAGACTTTCAGAAAGGTGGAGGTGAATATACCTTTACTTAATGCGATCAAACAAGTTCCCAAGTATGCCAAATTCCTTAAAGAATTATGCACTACAAGGCACAAGTTGAGTACTAATGAGAAGATCAGTGTGGGGAAAAATATGTCAACATTGATTCAGCGAAAATTACCCCCTAAGTGTAAGGATCCAGGTTCGTTTTCTATTCCCTGCAGAATAGGTGATTCTAAATTTGAATGTGCAATAGCAGATTTAGGAGCATCTATTAATGTCATGTCATATTCAGTTTTCCAGACTTTGAATTTGGGTCCTTTGAAAGAAACCAGTGTCATTATTCAGTTAGCTGATCGTTCTAATGCTTACCCATTGGGAGTAGTTGAGGATGTGTTGGTGCAGGTTGGAGAAATGATTTTTCCTACAGATTTTTACATTATGGACATGGAGGATAGTGTTCCCACATCAAAGTCAGCTTTGATTTTGTTTGGAAGACCTTTCCTAAAAACTGCCAAGACAAAAATTGATGTGGAAGAGGGTACTTTAACTATGGAGTTTGATGGAGAGACTTTCAGATTTAATATCTTTGATGCCATAAATTATCCTGCTGATAATCATTCTATTTTTTCTATTAATGTTGTTGATACATTTGTGCAGGATTTTTTGAGTTAAGCATAGAGGATGAATTAGAAAGAAAATCATATTTGCTTGAATTAGAGGAAATTCACCTTAAGGCTTATGAGAATTCTAGGATCTATAAAGAAAAGACAAAGGCATTTCCATGATAAAATAAGGAAGCAGTTTGTGATTGGACAAAAAGTTTTATTGTATAAGTCATATTGAAGCTGATGCCTGGTAAGTTGCGTTCTCGTTGGATTGGACCCTTTGTTATTACTAATGTATTTCCTTATGATGTATTTAAATTCAAAGTTTAGGAACTAACAAAGTGTTCAAGGTCAATGGTCATGAACTCAGGCCATTTTATGAGGGGTTTCAGGAGCATTCAGTGGATTAAGGAGCTTTGCCATGTCGAGCAAACGACGTTAAACAAAGGCGCTACTTGGGAGGTAACCCATGGGTGGCTTGTTAGCCACATTCAGATTTGTTTTCTTTCCCTTATTTTATTTTATTTTCTAGCATTTTTTTTTCTCTTTTCTTTTCTTTTACTTTTGGGCTTTACATTGGGGACAATGTAAGTTTTAAGTGTGAGGGAGAAGAAATTTGTTGCTGCAATCTTTTTTATTGATTAAAAAAAATAAAAAAAATTTAATTTCAATTACACATAAATAGATTATGCAAACAGAAAAGTGAAATTGCCTTTCATTAATAAAATATATACAAGATACATATAAAAATGATATGCTCG
Organism: Hevea brasiliensis; assembly: GCF_030052815.1. Lineage (NCBI taxonomy): Eukaryota > Viridiplantae > Streptophyta > Magnoliopsida > Malpighiales > Euphorbiaceae > Hevea > Hevea brasiliensis. Next base: position 21,071,270 of record NC_079499.1, on the reverse strand, counting down.
AGGACATACTACTAACACATACCTAAAGGATACCAACATTAGGCAAGTAAAATATGTGCACAAGGAAAGAATCAAAACTCATATTTACGTAAAATCTGGAATAAACCAATCCAAATCCACAAATTAATCTAAAATGTATTCCTAACTCTGAAATCTAAAGATTCTACTCACTCATGTTGATATTTACATGAGGAAATGATGAAAAAGTAAAAAAAAAACATGATAAGGGACTAAAAATAGAAAAACCTAGGTAGAAGAACCCAAAATATCTTAGAGCTTCCAAAAATGGTGGCAGTAGCTTCTCTCTCTAGAAATTGGTGGCGTCCCTCTCTTTTTCTATTTTTATGATTGAAATACATGATAAGGGACTAAAAATAGAAAAATCTAGGTAGAAGAACCCAAAATCTTTAAATCCTAGAGCTTCCAAAAATGGCGGCAGTAGCTCCTCTCTTTAGAAATTGATGGCATCCCTCTCCTTTTCTATTTTTATGATTTTTCTTCTCTCTTCTTCTTGTTGTTACTTCTTAGAGGAAAAACTAGAAAATGATGCTTTTATATGGTCCCAAAAGCTGCCCTAAAGTAGGTTTAGAAATGGATAAGAGCCAATGAGTGAATAGAAAATGAGGTGTAAAAATATTCAGGTCAGCAGAGTTTTCCATGTTTTGGGTTGTCTGCTTAGTGTATTGCTTACCTTCAGCAACTTCTTTAGTAAATTTCGGCCTCTATATGGCCTGTCTGCTTAGGGTAAGCAATACCCTTACCAATTCTCAGTAGGTTTGTGTTGAAATGAGTTTTTTCGCTCAAACTAGACTTCCAACTTAACCTGAGTTACGCCTTAAGCACTGTCGCATACTCTAAGCAAGATCTCAAGCAGGACCCTAAGCAAATCTCAACAGGTTTGGTGATGAAAACTCTGAATATGTTGTAATTAAGCTGCGCTTGACTTGTAACTTGCCCCAGGTTTTAGGTTACGCAGTATGACATACCTTAAGGAAGATCTCAAGCAAATTTCAGCCAACTTAATTTTCTAAGGCTTGATTTCTTCAATTTTTCTCCATACTTAAAGGGCTCCAAATTTCTTCAAATCACCTCTTAATGCATTTATTGACCTTTAATTTACTACAAAACCTATTAAAAATGTTAAAATTACAAAAATCAAATATAAAGTAACTAAAATCAATAAACAAAATAAAATAAAGCTAAAAACATAAAATATACTAAAATATAAGGGTAAAATGGGTGTAAAACTACCCTAAAATGCCTATATGAAATGAGTATAACAAATTCTCCTAAACTCAAAACTTTACTTGCCCTGAAGTAAATTAAAAACAAGTAATGCAATTAGGGTACCTTCCCTTAGATTCATGAAAACTGCCTATCCAAGCTCTTAAGCTTACCTTTAACCACCAGCAAACCATATACCCACTTTCAAGATACAAAGAATTCAATTGTAACACCCCGAACCTCCGAGCTCTGAATAGTACCATTTTTGGTTTGTGAATAGTACTATTCAAAGCCACCTTGAGGATAAAAAATAAAGCGAAAATTTATTGAGATAGACATAATAAAAATTCAAGTAAACCAAAGATCTAATGACTCATCGGGGATTATGAAAAAGATGGATTATAACCCGACGAGGGGTATTTTGGTCAATTCACTTCAAGAGTTGATTTTGACCAAAATATCAATTAAATTAAATGAAAAATAATGTATTGAATTATGAAGAAATTTTTGAGGAAAAATTAAGTGTAAATGTAAAAAAAAAAAGAAAAGAAATAAAAATTTAAGTTTAATTACATTTATGACATTATTAAAATTTTAGTTTTAATTAATTATTTTAATTATGGATAAATACCCATATAAGAAGACAAGAAACAAATTAAAATAAAAAAAAAAGAGATCACTTTCTCTCTCCCTTTGGCCGGCTAGCCTCCCCCACTCTCTCTCCTTTCTTTCTTCATTCCACCATTAACAATCTCTCTCAACCCTTGATTCCCCACTTTCCTTCCATGAGTTTTCCATCTAATTAGTAGAAAACATCAAAGTAACCTTAGATTGAGGGATTAAAGTAAGAAGAACAAGAGTTTTGAAAGAGAATTAGAAGATTGAAAATTCTCCATAAGAGGTAAGTTTCTTTTCTTGCTTAATTAGTTACACAAACTTTGAATCAAGTTAGATTGTGATAAATTTACACGAGAAAGCATGAGAATCATACATGAATGGGAATGTGTGATTTTCGGCCAACTTGGAAAAAATTAGGGTTTTGATGTGTTAGATTTAAATTAAACATAAATTCTCGCTTAAATAAGGTAGTATGTGAGATTAGTGAATGGAAATTGCATGGGATTTGCATGAAGTAGAACATGGAAGATTAGGGTTTATGTAGAATTAGGGTTTTTGTGGTATGTTATGCAATTGAGGTTTATAAGAGCTAATTATGGTCATTTGGCATACTTTAGTTGAGACTTTATGTTGTTTTGATGAGGTATACATGATTGGTGAAGTAAATGTTATGGAATTGCATAAATTATGAAGTTGGGAATTTGGGGTTTGAGGAAAATTAGGGATTTTGTGCCATATGGTGGAGTTGATGTTCTTATGTCCAAAAATTGACCAATTGATGTACATTGAGTGTGAATTGAAGTTGGTTGTTGAGATGAATTGATGGATTGTTAGTGTGTAGGGTTGCTGAAATTCTGGACACTTGAGTCCAGTGTGCTTGGCAGCTTATAAGTTGAGCTACATAACTCCAATTGGTGTAAAGCCAATTGAAAATGAAACATAAGACATAGGGCTAGAATTTTCATGAAGATACCCTATTCAGAAAATGACCATAAGTTACCCTAAATGAGCCTTGAATCCGAATGTGGGAATTTTGGATGTGGCAGAGTGACCACGTGAACAGTAATAGGAAAATTGTCATAACACACTCTAGGAAACTCCAATTGACCTGATTCTTGAACCATTGGAAACCTAAAACAAAGAAGACCAATTCTTATGAAGATCATAGAGCCAAATTATGACTTTAACCCAATCAAATCACTGGACAAATTTGGGTTAACAAATCTGCCTGAGCCTAGACCAACCTGGAAAATTTTGGAAATTGGCCATCCAACCAGTTATGGCAAAATTGCCATAACATGGCCTACAAAACTGAAAATGCAAATCCAAAATTTTTATAATACATAAAACTACAACTTTTGTGTTTTGACCAGAACTTAGATCTTAGGGCAACTTAGGGAAATTGCTAGAGCAATTTAGGCATGCATAAGCTGGATTCCTGCAATTTAGCTAATTGGTCTTATGACCCCAACATGATTAACAGGTCATAACTTTCTTTACAAAACTCCAATTAGAGTGATTCAAAATGATTTGGAAACCTAAGATAGAGACCTACAATATTGTTTTAAAGACCTAGATCAAATCATAAACATAAGAGGCCCGGATGTTAAATGCAAAATTGGGTAAAATTATAAAAATATGGAATCTACAGGGTTGCCTATGTGAACAGTAATTAGTAATTTAATCATAACTAGAGCTAAAAAACTCCAAATTTGGTGATTCAAAAAGGAAAATAAAGCTGTGACCAAGAGAACAAATTTCATGAGGAGCACCTTATCAAATTATGATTGGAACTAGATAAAAATTGGGTTCAAAAATCAAAGTACTAAGCTGTCTAGAAGACCAAAACTCATTGAAATTGCAAAGCTAACTTAGGGATGCATTAGACATTCATGTAATGAGTACTTGGCAATAGTTGAGATGAGTATTGAGACATTCTACTTGTGTGTTTTCAATAGAAAAAGAGGTTGAGATGGATAAGGAGAAGTAAGTAAAGAGGAAGGAGATCATTAAAAGTTTGTGCACAACTAACTTCCTTCTTTATTTTTAACTTGAAATTGTTTTGAATGAGCTTTATATTAATGAGATAAGGTTTTTCCCTTGAAATTGAAATAATTGTGTGTTGTCAACCCCTTTAAGGGTTTTATGATGATTTGAATGTGTTTATTATTTTGCAAATGTGAATAATGATTGAGAAACTCTTGAAAATTTATTTTAAAACCACAGTTAGCATGATAGTCCCTTTCGAAATTCCCGGGTAGTAACGGCTATTTGGGATTTGATGATTGATTATGATTATGTCCCCCATTAATAACGGTTAGTGGAGTGAGACTATATGAGTATTCATTAGCTAGCAAGCCCTTCCATTATTAATAATGGTTAGTGAGGTTGATTGCTTTATCGTGGTGTACAACACGGCATTGATTGTGAAATTTTGTGTCATGGTCTAAACTATGTGTTGTTGTTGGCAGCACTTATGATTTGTGATTTGTGAGTCATGAATAGTAATTTTGTGAAACATGATTTCTTAATTAAAAGGTGATTTCAATAAATGGTTATCATGAACTTAGAAATTATTATGATGTTTTCATGATTATGGACAAATGTGATTTGTTATATCTTGACAAGTTGTTCTTTATTTTAAGTTTTAAAATTATTAGTTGTGCACCACTGAGTGATATACTCAGCGATAGCTTATTTATGCTATCGCAGGTAAAGGAAAGGAGAAGGCTGTTGAGTGAGAGACTTGGAGCAGCTTTTGAATTGACTGTGGGTATATATATTAGGTATATCCCTATATTTCTTTTTGATGTATTTTATAGCTATATGTATGTTTGTACGAACATTGAGCAGTTGTATTAAAAAGCATTATATTGCTATAATATTTTGAGATTGTAAATATTTATAATTCTATTTTGAGACATATGCAAACGTAACTTTTGTAATATTAAGTTTATTATCTCTAATGAATTATTATTATGCTTGTGAAATGGATTGAAGAATATCGTTTACTTAATTTATATTACGATTTTAATAGGTTATAAATTTTGGGTTTTGTTAAAGTTTTAACCATCACCAAGTAGTTTTTCCACAAAATAAATATAGAATAAAATGCTATGATCCATTTAAAATCTCCTGTAGTATATTCAATAGGTTATCGGTTGGTGTAGTTCGGTAATTTATTAGGTATACTACAGAATCATGTTATACCTTATGAAGGGGTAAGGTGTGACATCAATCCTCGCCCAAGCTATCACCGCTTAGCCATGGGTCAATTATCCACATCATAAAGCCTAAACCAATCAATCACAAAGAATAATCATGCCTAAATAGACTATAGAGCAATCCATAAACTAAGGTGTCTCAAATGATGATGGAAATAAATGAATGGATGAATGATATTCCAATCTCATAGGTAATTCTCCTATTCCATTCTCCACTAATGTAGCAAAATACTATCAAAAGATCAAAAGAACTTTTAAGAGTTGTAATGGGGCTAAGGGGGTGATAATATGGCTAACAAGGAAATAATAAAGGTAACAAAGTATGAGAATAATCAAATTATTAAAAGATTAAAATGCACAATATTTTTCTCTCTCTTTTTTTTTTTTAGAATTAAATGGGATGAAGAACTTTACAACTATTCACCAATGTTAGCATATAACTTTGAAGCTTTTGGAGGGACTAAATAAATAACATTGACTTTGAATAATAATTATCCCTTTTTAATTCACCCCTAAACTCATTTCTTTGTGTATTTGGGTGGTGAATTACTCTACAAACCATAATTGATTTGCGAGCCCTTTTATTTTAATTACTTTTCCCATCTAATTGTTATATATTTTTTCTTTTTCTTTTTCTTTTTTTTCTATATATTTTTTTCTTTCTTTTTTATTTTATTATTATCATTTTTTTATAGTGTATCTATCACTTAAAGAATTATTCTCATGAAGTGTAGGTAAGTGTTTAGGTTTATGGTTAGGTAGTAATAAGGGTACCAAAGAAATAAAAGGAATAAATGTAGGCTCAAATTGGTTCCAAAAAAAAATTTTAAAGTGAGGTTGGTTTAGACTAAAATGCGGGTTTAAAACCCAAAGAATGCCTAGATCATTTCTTTTTCAAGTGCATGCTAGGGTTTCATCTCAAAAGGTCTAGAAGGATTGTTCTAGGATTAGTGAGACATCAATTAGCTACTTCTTAACTTAGAGCTTCAAATTCAATGCAATTGATTGGGTGGTCCTTGGCTAAGAAGATATAAACTAAGGCAAGAACCTAATAACTTTACACCTATCCAGAACTTTCAATCTATCAAACCCTTCTAAAAGCAAGCTCAATTGCTCTTCAAAGCAACTCTCAATCCTCTAAGGACAAGGTAAAAATTTATTTTTATGATATGTATGTTCCTAAAATGAATGCATAAATCAAATTAAAACTAAGTGTAATCTATATGAAAACTATATGCAAGTATATGTGTATCGGTATATATGGTATAAGTGTAAGTATATGGGCTTACTATGTATGAATGAATGAAATGCAATAAATGAATGAAAATGCTCAAAAATTTTAAAAATTTTGCAAAAATTTTGCCCTCCCCCAAACTCAAATGAGATATTGTCCTCAATGTCTAAAATTAATACAAAGATGGGAAAATTTGTGTGAACTAATCAATTAATGAAATATATACAATTGGGAATTAAATCAATATAAGCTTAAGAATTGCAAAATTAAGCTCAAAATGATATTAACAAAGAAGTTTTAGAGAGAAAAATATGAAAAAGTATCCCAAATATATGGATTTATACTGCTTAAGATGTTGCTTAACCAGTTGCTTAAGGTAAGTAAGATCATAAGCATTGGCAACATACCATAAGCATAAATAATAGAAGGGTAAGCTATTACCTCATGATGATGTTAAACTTGTTTAGCTCAAAGTAAACTGTGTAACTCATCAATATCAACAAAATTAGGACTGAATAAAGTATAAAGTACAAAAATAATTTGCAAGAAAATTAAAAATTGAATAAAATATAATTAAACAGTTAACTCAAAAAGCAAACCAGAAAGCATTCATAAAATAACCATATTCACAATTGCAAAAGTATATCAGAAGATAAAATAAAATAAAATAAGCCAAAGGAAATGTTTAAAGTGCAAACACAATCATAAAATAAAATAAACTACAATTGTTATCAAAGTATGAAAATTCAACAAAAAAATTACAAAAGCAAATCTAAAACAGAAACCAAAACTGAAATCAAGAACTAAACTACTACTAAACTATTGCTAAACAAAAAAAACTACTACTGCTGGTGCTATTACCAGTCTGCTGCTGGTCTGCAGGTGGCACAAGGGGTTCTGCTATAGGTTTTGCTTCAAGTTCAGCAGGTGCTTCTTGGTAATCTAAAGCTTCAGAAGCTGTGTGTAACACCCTCCCTGTAGCGATTCTGTACATTCTACTGTTTCGGTGACCCGTGTCGGTTCAGATAGCTAGAACGTCTAGAAAAATATTTAAACTAGAGTGAGGAATAATAAATAACTCAAATATTGATAATAAAAATTTAGAAAAAATTTTAGAAATAAAATACAACCAAGTTAAATGAGCCGGTGCCCTAGCGATGGGTAACCCAGTGGGAAGTTGCGATCTTCGCAGCTAGGAGCTCTAAACCCAGGGAAAAATTCATGAAATAATTTTTGAGACTCCAAAGAAGAGTCATTGAGGCTTCTATGGAATTAGAATACCAAGAAAAGGCTTAGAAAAATTTTTAGATCGATACAGATGACTTTGGCTCAATAAGCTAAACGAAGGGCATTTTGGTTATTTCACCTTTAGAGATGATTTTTGATCAACTTTTCTATTTACGTAAATAAATTATATGACATAAAATATGAATAAATATTTCTAAAAATTAAATTAAAAATGAGTAGTAAAGAAAAGAAAAGAAAACAAAAGAAAATTTAGAATTATGACATCACATGATGTCATTAGTGTGCTCTCCACCAATCACAATTTAAGAACACCATTAAATTCATTTAAAAAGGGATAAAATGAGTTAAAATGTAAAACAACAATCTGCTATCCATCACCTTCTTCCCGTTAAAACACACCTCCCTCTCTCTTCCTCCATTAAAGCATCACCTAAGCTCCATTTCTCACACAACTACACCTTAAAATCTCATAACATCTTCATGAAAATTTGATCTTACACCTTGGGCAAGTTAGAGGCAGCAATTTGAAGAGGATAAAGTTAAGGAAAAATTGAAGTTAGCTAAGGAAAAATTCTGCTCAAAGAGGTTAGTGCCATTTTCCTTGCTTTTACATTTTTCTAGACATGAATTTAAGCTAAGTTAAGTTGAAAATTTGATAAAAATTGAATTAATAAGGCATGATTATGTTCCATGAAATTTTGGCAGCCTTGACATGAGTTAGAGTTAGGAGAATTCTTTGATTTAAAGTGTCATATTAGCTACCCCTAGTATAAATTATATGATTAGTATAGCAAATTAGGAGTAAGATGCATGAATTGGAGGCTTGGTCAATTAGGGTTAGGGTTTTGAAATTTAATTTTGGGAGTGGATGAAAATGGACACAAACTAAAGTTGTAATGGTCAATTATTGACCATTTGGCTATGATTAATGAGGAATTGAAGTGATTTGTGCCAATGGAATTGAGGGTAGATGTGCTGCTTGGGGTGACCTACAGGTCTAGATGTGAGCTATAACGTGGGTTGTGTAGGTTCAATTGGTGCAAGGCCAATTGGATATGAAACTAGACACATAATGGCACAACTTTGATGGAGGAAACCTGTCTAGAAACCAAACTTAGGATGCTCTAAAAATTGACCAAATCCGGGTAACACACATTCAGCCTGGGCAAAATGACCAAATGAACAGTATTCATTCATTTGATCATAACTCACTGTAGAAATTTCTAATTGACCTGAAATTTATATCAATGGAAATCTTAGAACAATTAGGACAACTTTCATGAAGGACACAATTCCAAAATTTGACCAGAACTTAATGAAATTAACCATCAAACTCAGGACACCAAAACTGCCAGAATGGATTCTGCCCAGAAATTCTGGGTACTGTCCTATCCGGCCAGTTATGGTATTTAGGCCATAACTTGAGCTACAAAACTCCAAATGGAGTGATTCAAAAAGGGAATTAAAAAGACACAACAAGGAACAACTTTGATGAAGAAAAGTTATCCCAATTTCCACTATAAAATTTTCCAATGGAATAGTAAACTTAGGTAATCAAAACTGAAAATTTAGAAATGCATCTAAGGGACTTTAAATTGCTATTGGCAATTAATACTAGCAAATGTAAAAGTCAAAATGTGGGATCTTGATGCAATTAGAATTAACATATCCATTAAGTATGAAAAAGTCAATATTTTGATCGACTAGTAAGGTGAATAGTAATCAAAATGATTAGCAAATTAAGATGAAGACCTAGAACCAATTCTAAGTTTAAATGCTTAGAATTGTATGACAAATGTGGACTATGCATCTTAGTCAAAATTGTTAGAGGGAAATTAAGGCCATAAATTTGAAATCCATGAAAAGTTCATGGATTGCTTGAAACATGAAAAGTAAGTCACCTAATTGATGTGAATAGGTAGTTAGGGCTTATATGCCCATCATAAATAGAATTCATAAAATATTAATGATTCAACTTGAAATATAAAATTTGTAATTAAATAAGTAGATTTCGAATGTATAAATGAGAAAGGAAAAATGTTTTGAATACAATGGTACATGAGAACCATTGTTTTGAATTGTGATCAATATGAATGACACAATGAATGAATAAATGAATCATATTAATGTATGAATGAGACATTAGTTCTCATTATTGTAGAAAGGACTAATACTTTGAGTACAATAGTATAGAACGATAATTGATGTGAATTGCGATCATAAGAATGATCAAATGAATGTATAAAATAATTGAAATTTGTCATGATTTGTTTCCTCACATAGGTACTGAATGTAAAGCCCAGAAAAAAAAATTATTAAACAGAGATCTTAGAGTTCTGATCTGCAGAAGTGTCTAAAGTATTCAAGGCTTTCACCTCCTCAGTAATGTATATAGATAGGGCCCATATAAGTTATTTTATGTATTTTGTACATTATGTAAATTATGAACTTGTGTAATTAGTTTATAAATCTTGTAAATTTATGTAATTTGAACATTTTTGTAACACCCGTCACCGACTACAGTGTAGCTGAGCAAGGCGTGCTACATTCGGTGTCGGAGCAGCCTATCTTATCTTATTTTATTTTTTCAATAATTTTGTTCTCGTTATATTTAATATCAATTATTTTTCAACGGAGAAATTAACGAAGTTTCTCCTATTTTATTATCGTTTGACGTGTTTGACTATTCACTTGTTTGAAAGTTTCAATAATATTTTACGATAAAAATCTCATCAATTATTCTCATAACCATCTCATAATTCGCATCTCATTTATATATCTCAATTTTATATTCATTTCCATGCATTTCTATTCATGTACAATTTATATATATAGGTTCTCAAGATTCATTAATTTATATGATTTATAGATTGATTACATAAATTCGTAATTTATATGAACTACAAATTAATTACAGTTCCATAATCTATATTTCAACATACAATTCATAGTTTACATTACAAATAACAACTAATTATAATGTACAAAATACATAATATGATCTATATGGGCCCTATCTACATGCATTGCTGAGGAGGTGACAACCTTGAACACTCTGCAGATTAGAACTCCAAAATCCATCGTGCTAAGCATTACTACTTAGTGGTGCAATAATATAACGAGGAAATAATATAACAAGTAAAAATAATTGGACCATATTTTCTATACTCAAGAATTTTACTGGGTTCAGATGAAATTTTCCATACAATATATGTTTCATCCTTTATGTTGCTCTCTACAATCACTTCTTTCATAAGTTTACAATAATCATTTTTATCATGTACAAATAAATCTAAAATTTATACGTATACTTATATTCTTATGAAAGTCATATTTGTATTGTTATTTAAGTTATAATTCTTCTACTAGTCTTTTTATCACTTCCTTGATACTTTCTAAGTTATTTATAATTATTTCGTAATATTTAAAATTTTTAGAACTAGTTTAATTTACTTCATATCATTCTAAGGAATAAATTTTTGGAGCTAATCTAATTTATTTCAGAACTTCTTCTCATTTATTTACTTTCTAGCATTTTTAATTGCTAATATTCATAACTTATTTTAATAAATTAGACTGCCTAAGTAACCTACAACAGGCTGACTAAACTAGATAACGGGTCATTGGCACTGGACACCGCGGTGCCTCGAGCCATCATGCCATGGGATGCAGAACGTCAACCACGTATGCATTCAGTATGGCTAAAAAGCCATGATAACACATAATCGGGCATTAAAGCCATGAGTGCAGGCATAAAGCCATCACTACGGGCATAAAGCCATGAATACAGGCATAAAGCCTTTCGCAGTACTGCTAAAACAATACCCTATTAGCATGCTAATCTATCCAATCTGACACACATGTCTAGGCAATACAAGGGCATATAATACCATTAAGAGTTTATATGTTCCATCATTTCATTATATTTTTCATTTATATTTTTATAGTATTCTAATTTTATTTATAATGGAAACATAATTTCCAAATTCACATTTCTAGGTAATTTATGCATTCATCGTAATATTCATACTAATTACAATTCACATTCATTTAATCTCATGTACCATTCACATTCAAAACATCTTTCCTTTCTCTCTTGATGGGAACCTAAATCCCAAATGACACTTTTATCACATTTATTCATTCAACAATCTATTCATGTAAGATACATTTCATACTTCAAGTTGTATTGCTAATATATTATGAACTCCATTGGTGTTGGGAGTTTAAGTCTCAACAATCCATCTAGGTTAATTTCATTTCATATTCAAGTGGTATCACTCATGTTTTATTAGACCTACTAGTAATGGGAATACAAATCTTAATTATATATTCACATAACTTAAATGTTCATTAAGTCATTTAGGTAAATTACTATTTCTATGCCAAGTAATCCATGAACATTTCATAGATTCCAAATTTCATACCTTAATTTCCTCTACCAATTTAGTTCTTACACTTGGTGTCTTTGTACTACTATTCATATTACTATTCACTCAAATTATTGACTTTTTAATACATAATAAATTTATTGAACCTAAGTTCTCCAAGATACCACATTTTGCATTTTATTTTTGTTGGTATTGATTTCCAATACCATTTCAAAGCTTATCATATGTTATTCAAAATTTTCAGATTTCATACCCTAGGTTTACTGTTCTATTGGTCATTTGTACAGTAGGAATTTGACAAAATTGTCTTCATGAAAGTTGTTCCTTATTGAGTCTAGTTATATTTCATTTTTTGAATCACTCCATTTGGAGTTTTGTAGCTCAAGTTATGGCCTCAAAACCATAACTGGCCGGATTGTAAATTTCCAAATTTTTCTGGGCAGAACCAATTCTATAGGTTTTGTACACTGATTGCAGGTCAATTTTTGGACATGTTATGGTAAAAATTTGGGTTTGTTTTCTTCATGAAAGTTATAGGGCTATGTCTCAGCTTACTGCTGGTAAAACTTTAGGTCAATTGGACCTTTCTACACTGAGTTATGACCAAATGAATAAATACTGTTCATTTGGTCATTTTTCCCAAGCAGAATGTAAGTCACCCAAAATAGGAAAAAATTTTAGGTCAACTTAGTTTGGTTTTCTGGGAAGAGTTTCTTCACCAAAGTTGTGCCATTATGTGTCTAGTTTCATGTCCAATTAGCCTTGCACCAATTGAACCTATATAACTCCATTTATAGCTCAAACAATACATTGGACTCAAAGGTCTGAATTTCCTGCATAAGAATCAACACTCCCAAATTCATTTCTCCTAACTCCACAAACTTCATTTGACCTACATGGCACTTCTAATGATCATTAATTCATCTCAACATCATCAACTTCAAGTCACACATCAATTTCCCTAAAGTTAGGTCAAAAACCCTAACTCACATTCCTCAATTCATGTAAACACATGCCAATCAATTTGTTCATCACAATTACTCATCAATATCACTAATAAACACAAATAATTTCATCAAAACCATTAAACCACAACTCTTATCATGGCTGCTGAAATTTAGTAATTTCCTATCCCTATGAATTTCTTTTAATTTCATATCAATCTAACTTAATTTAGCAAGCTTGTCATGCTTAGAAAAGAAATAAAAATGAATTGATGCACTAACCTTGCTGTGTGTCAATCCAAGCTTGAAAAACTCCTTATTTTCACTTCTTTTTGCTGCCCAAGTCTTGCTCTAGTGGCGATGACAAGTTTTTGTGAAGGGAAGATGGGCTTTTGAGGTGATTTAGTAGGTGAAATGAAGCTTGGGTGAAGTTGTTAATGGTGGAAGAGCGGGAGAGAATGTTTTACGACTGGAAGAAGGAAAGGATGAGCAAAATTCTTTTGATTTTTCAGCCCATTTAACTCCTTTAATTTGGTTTATAATGAGGTGTCAAAATGTGATTGGGTGGGGGCAAGTTAATGACATTATGTGATGCCATAATTCCCAATTTCTTTCATTTTTCTTTCCTTTTCTTTTCTACTCATTTTCAATTCAATTTTTAATAATATTTATTCATATTTTATGTCATAATAATTATTTACTTAACTGGACAAGTCAGCCAAAAATCGTCTCTGAAGACGAAATGACCAAAATGCCCTCCGTTTGGCTTAACAGACTAAAATTGTCTGTACCGATCGAAAAGTTTTTCTAAACCTTTTCTTAACATTCTAATGCCATAGAAACCTCAATGACTCTTCTTTGGAGTCCCAAAAATTATTTTATGAATTTTCTCCTGGGTCTAGGGCTCTTAGTTGCGAGAACCGCGACTTCTCACTGGGTTACCCATCGATAGGGCACCGGCTCATCTAACTTGGTTGTATTTTATTTCAAAAATTTTTCTTAAAATTTTCTTATTATTATTTGAGTTATTTATGACTCCTCACTCTAGTCTAAATATTTTTTCATACGTTCTAGCTGTCCAGATCGACACTAGTTGCCAGAATAGTAGAATGTGCGGAATTGCTACAGTGAGGGTGTTATAATTTTTACATATGAATTGAGTATGAATGGAAATGTATGGAAATAATTGTGAAATTGAAATATATGGATGAGATTTGAAATATGAGAAAATTATGAGAATGATTGATTTGATATTTATTTGGAAATATTATTGAAAATTTCAAACAGGTGAATAGTGAAATACGTCAAACGATAATATAATATGGGAAACTCCGTTATTTTCTCCTTAGAAAAATGATTAATAATAAATGATAATGACTTGAAAATGATTAAAGGAATAAAGTAAGATAAGATAAGGTAAGGTACTCCGGCACCGAATGTAGCACGCACTTGCTTGGCTACACTGTAGTCGGGTGAGGGGTGTCACATTTAGTAGTATCAGAGCACGGTTTAGGCATTCCTGGGCATCAATAGATAGAATAAGATCGTGTGCATAACATGCATTACATTCATATAAGTCGAGGTGACACTAATGCAGATCTGTTTTCTCTAGTAAGGTGAAGAAATAAGGAGGTGGCAGTTCCTCGACTACTGACCTCAGGTAAATTTCGAGGACGAAATTTTTGTCAGAGGGGAAGAATTGTAACACCCTCACTATAGCAATTACGTACATTCTACTGTTTCGATGATCGGTGTCAGTCCGGATAGCTAGAACATCTAAAAGAATATTTAGACTAGAGTGAGGAATCATAAATAACCCAAATATTGATAAGGAAAATTTAGAGAATATTTCAGAAATAAAATACAACCAAGTTAAATGAGCCGGTGCCCTAGCGATGGGTAACTCAGTAAGAAGTTGCGGTCTTCATAGCTAGGAGCTCTAAACCTAGGGAAAAATTCATGAAATAATTTTTGGGACTCCAGAGAAGAGTCATTGAGGCTTCTATGGAATTAGAATGCCAAGAAAAGGCTTAGAAAAAGTTTTAGATCGGTACAGACGATTTTAGCTTAATAAACCAAACGAAGGGCATTTTGGTCATTTCGCCTTCAGAGATGATTTTTGACCAACTTGTCTATTTAAGTAAATAAATTATACGATATAAAATATGAATAAATATTTCTAAAAGTTAAATTAAAAATGAGTAGTAAAGAAAAGAAAAAAAAATAAAAGAAAATTTAGAATTATGACATCACATGATGTCATTAGTGTGCTCTCCACCAATCACCATTTAAAAACACCATTAAATTCATTTAAAAAGGGATAAAATGAGTTAAAATGTAAAACAATAATCTACTATCCATCACTTTCTTCCCGTTAAAACACACCTCCCTCTCTCTTCCTCCATTAAAGCATCACCTAAGCTCCATTTCTCACTCAACTACACCATAAAATCTCATAACCTCTTCATGAAAAATTGATCTTACACCTTGGGCAAGTCAGAGGTAGTAATTTGAAGAGGATAAAGTTAAGGAAAAATTGAAGTTAACTAAGGAAAAATTCTACTAAAAAAGGTTAGTGCCATATTCTTTGCTTTTACATCTTTCTAGACATGAATTTAAGCTAAGTTAAGTTGAAAATTTGATAAAAATTGAATTAATGAGGCATCATTATGTTCCATGAAATTTTGGCAGCCTTGACATGAGGTAGGGTTAGAAGAATTCTTTGATTTAAAGTGACATATTAGCTACCTCTAGTATAAATTGTATGATTAGTATAGCAAATTAGGAGTAAGATGCATGAATTGGAGGCTTGGTCAATTAGGGTTAGGGTTTTGAAATTTAATTTTGGGAGTGGATGAAAATGGACATAAAGTAAAGTTGTAATGGTCAATTAGTGACCATTTGGCTATGATTAATGAGGAATTGAAGTGATTTGTGCCAATGGAATTGAGGGTAGATGTGCTGCTTTGGGTGATCTGTAGGTCTGGATGTGAGTCCAGCATGTTTGGGTAGCTATAACTTGGGTTGTGTAGGTTTAATTAGTGCAAGGCCCACTGGACATGAAACTAGACACATAATGGCACAACTTTGATGAAGGGAACCTATCCAGAAACCAAACTTAGGATGCCTTAAAAATTGACCAAATCCGGGTAATACACATTCAGCCTGGGCAAAATGACCAAATGAACAGTATTCATTCATTTGGTCATAACTCACTGTAAAAATGTCCAATTGACCTGAAATTTATATAAATGGAAAGCTTAGACAATTTTGGACAACTTTCAGAAAGGACACAATTTCTAATTTTGACCAGAACTTAATGAAATTGCCCATCAAACTCAAGACACCAAAACTGCCAGAATGGATTCTACCCAAAAATTCTGGGTACTGTCCTATCCGGCCAGTTATAGTATTTAGGCCATAACTTGAGCTACAAAACTCTAAATAGAGTGATTCAAAAAGGGAATTACAAAGACACAATAAGGAACAACTTTGATGAAGAAAAGTTAGCCCAATTTCCACTGTAAAATTGTCCAATGGAACAGTAAACTTAGGTAATCAAAAATGAAAATTTAGAAATGCATCTAGGGGACTTTAAATTACAATTGGCAATTAATACTAGCAAATGTAAAACTCAAAATGTGGGATCTTGGTGTAACTAGAATTAACATATCCATTAAGTATGAAAAGGTCAATATTTTGGTTGACTAGTAAGGTGAATAGTAATCAAAATGATTAACAAATTAAGATGAAGACCTATAACCAATTGTAAGCTTAAATGCTTAGAATTGTATGACAAATGTGGCCTATGCATCTTAGTCAAAATTGTTATAGGGAAATTAAGGCCATAAATTTGAAATCCATGAAAAGTTCATGGATTGCTTGAAACATGAAAAGTAAGTCACCTAATTGATGTGAATGGTTAGTTAGGGCTTATATGCCCATTACAAATAGAATTCATAAAATATTAATAATTGAACTTGAAATATAAAATTTGTAATTACATAAGTAGATTTTCGAATGTATAAATGAGAAAGGAAAAATGTTTTGAATACAATGGTACATGAGAACCATTGTTTTGAATTATGATCAATATGAATGACACAATGAATGAATAAATGAATCATATTAATGTATGAATAAGACATTAGTTCTCATTATTGTAGAAAGGACTGATACTTTGAGTATAATGGTATAGAAGCATAATTGATGTGAATTGCGATCATATGAATGATCAAATGAATGTATAAAATAATTGAAATTTGTCATGATTTGTTTCCTTACGTAGGTACTAAATGTAAAGCCCAGAAAAAAAATATTAAACAAAGATCTTAGAGTTCTGATCTACATAAGTGTTTGAAGTATTCAAAGTTGTCACCTCCTCAGTAATGCATATAGATAGGGCCCACATAAGTTATTTTATGTATTTTGTACATTATGTAAATTATGAACTTGTGTAATTAGTTTATGAATCATGCAAATTTATGTAATTTGAACATTTTTATAACACCCCTCACCCGACTACAGTGTAGCCGAGCAAGGCGTGCTACATTCGGTGCTGAAGCACCCTATCTTATCTTACTTTATTCTTTTAATAATTTTAGTCTTGTTATATTTAATATCGATTATTTTTCGATGGAGAAACTAATGGAGTTTCCCCTATTTTATTATCGTTTGACATGTTTTACTATTCACCTGTTTGAAAATTTCAATAATATTTTACAACAAAAATCTCATCATTTATTCTCATAACCATCTCATAATTCGCATCTCATTCATATATCTCAATTTCATATTCATTTCCATGCATTTCTATTCATGTACGATTTATATATATAAGTTCTCAAGTTTCATTAATTTATATGATTTACAGGCTGATTACATAAATTCATAATTTACATAAACTACAAATTAATTACAGTTCTATAATCTATATTTCAACATGCAATTCATAGTTTACATTACAACTAATAACTAATTATAATGTACAAAATACATAATATGATCTACATGGGCCCTATCTACATGCATTGCTGAGGAGGTGACAACCTTGAACACTCTGCAGATCAGAACTCCAAAATCTCTGTTTGGTATTGGCTGGGCTTTAACTTCAGTACCTGCGCAAGGAAACAAATCCATCGCGCTAAGCATTGCTGCTTAGTGGTGCAATAATATAACAAGGAAATAATATAACAAATAAAAATAATTAGAGCATATTTTCTATACTCAAGAATTTTACTGGGTTCATATGAAATTTTCCATACAATATATCTTTTGTCCTTTATGTTGCTCTCTAGAATCACTTCTTTCATAAGTTTACAATAATCATTTTTATCATGTACAAATAAATCTAAAATTTATACTTATACTTATATTCTTATGAAAGTCACATTTGTATTGTTATTTAAGTTATAATTCTTCTTGTCACGACCCAAAATTCTGAACCGTGACCGGCGCATAATTTAAGTATTCTTAAATCATGCAAGCCTTATCAGAGTATTTTGAATGAATATATTGTCACTTACAAATCCCAAAAATAGACAAAATCCAAATAAACAAAATGCTGAATAAACATCATAAATATCCCATAAGTAAACTGCGGAGTCTCTACAGATTTCAAATAAAAACTTTAACTATTCAATAAACTAACTAATTATTAGCCCGAGAAAACATGAATTCGGGCATACCATGAGAACAAAATCAAAGTTGTCCCTCTCCAGAAAATGGACTGAATATTTGGATCAGCTGCAGAATTCTACTGATCCAAGCGGATAATGCATGAGAAAACGTGGTTTGAGCTAGATGCTCAGTGAATGATAATTATAGCACACAACGGAATAGGAACAGGCAGACGCTTGATTTATTTCACAATCAATTTTCTATTCAATAAAATCATGCTCATGCTGTCAAAAATCATTAATAAAATAACTTCATAAAAACATAAATATAAAAGAAATTCATTCAATAAAAATTTTATGGTATAGTGCACCAGGGTGATGATACCCCACATCACCAAAGGCCAGATGGTAAGCGCGCTACCAGATATCAGATACCTTCCTCCTCCTTCACAGATATCAATGCATATGAAACTAATGCAAACCATAAACTGCAATGATGCATGACTCGACAATGCAACCTAATACCGTGATAGTCCACACGGCGGGGCCATATAACAGAAACAGATACTGGGCACAGGTACCAATTCAAAACAGAAAATTAATTTGTACAAATCAATCAAAATCAATAAAAAATTTTAGATAGCAAATTATAACTGATAGTGCAATTCCAATAGTGTATTTCAATAGTTTCAGAGAGTCAATAAAATCAAATCAATCTCAAATCAATTCAATAAAATCAAATCAATGTCAAATCAAATCAATAAAATCAAATCAACCTCAAATCAATTCAATAACACATCAGTAAATTTTATAGTCAAATATCAATCAATATAAATACATTAAAGGCCTGTTCCCGAAATCCTAATGGGTCTAATACAGAGATAGTTGACAAAATCAATTATTTAATCAAAATCGAAATAAAATTCAATAATAAAATAAAACTGTAGAAAATCACATATAAAATAATTGTTAAAATATTGATTTAAAATTTCATTTAATAACAAACTTAATGCTAAGAAATTTTGAAAGGGATTAAAACGGTGTCATGTACTATAATTACCACTCACCAGGAATCTCCAAGACAATAGTTATTTTCAATGGACAAGAGACAATTTCAGCTGACAGAATGAATATTTGAATCTCCTAAATACTCAAAATATAAAATAAAAATATTAAATAATAATAAAATAAAATAATTTTAATATATATATAATCTAAATTGAAGGTTACTATCTTACAGTAATTATGATCAACCCAATTCAATACCAATGATCAAAGGAAAAAAATAAATTTCTAGAGTAGTTGTAACAAATCGAGGAAAGAAAATAAAATCAAATTCACCCATTATTGAATAAAGAATGAGAATTTTTACTTTGAAAACAGAATCGAATGTGATGAATAGAGAAGGAAAAATTTAGGGATTCTCTGTTGAGAGTATTTGATAGAGGTGACAACCAGGTTTTGAGAGCAAAGTTTAGCAGAAGAGATGATTAGGGTATATATATATTTCAAGAGTTCTATTAGGTGTAGAATGGGATAAGAGTTATTATTGAACTGGGTTGTTCAGATTGCAAATATATATTTAATTTCAAAAATAATATATATATCTAAAAATAAATAAGCAGACCATCTAATAAAATATATATTTTTTATAGATATATTAAATTATTGTTAGCTAATTAAAATAAAATAGTAATAAATAATAAATGCATATGGGTTTTCACATACTTGCCCCCTAAGTCCCCGAATTTGAATAGACAAAATTTTAAGCTGAAGAATCAAATAAGTGAGGATATTTGGCTCGCATTTCAGATTCTGCCTCCCATGTGGGCTCACTACTTGAGTGATTATGCCACAAGACTTTGACCAAAGCCACTTCCTTAGACTGGAGTTTCCTAATTTGTCGATCTAAAATCTTTACTGGTTGCTCCTCATATGACATATCATCCCTAAATTGCATGGTTTGAGGTTGTAAAATATGAGATGGATCTGGTACATACTTCCTAAGCATAGAAATATGGAAAACTGGATGTACATGTGCAAAACCAGGTGGAAGGGCTAAACGGTAAGCAACTGCTCCAATTCTCTCCAAAATTTCAAACGGACCAACAAAACGAGGGCTAAGCTTCCATTTATTCCCAAACCTCATGATTCCTTGAGCTTGGTCTTGATGAATATTATCTATAATCTCACACAGCTGAGAATCTCTCTTTTGAGCAGCCTTAATTCGATCAATCAAGATAGGCCTAACTCAAAAATGTGCTAAGAATGATCCAGCTATGATTTCAAACTCTACTCCCTGATCTAGCAACTCATGTAATTCACCAATCAAAGGCCTCATCTTGGTAGATATATGGGCTAAACTACCAGAAGACTTCCTGCTTAGAGCATCAGCCACCATATTAGCCTTTCCAGGGTGATACTGTATGGTGCAATCATAATCCTTCAGCAATTCTACCCATCTTCTTTAAGATCACGTTGGTCAAAGATGTATTTGAGACTTTTGTGGTCAGTGAAGATTTCATAAGTCTCACCATATAGATAGTGCCTCCAAATTTTCAAAGCAAAAATTACTGCAGCCATTTCCAAATCATGAGTTGGATAATTCTGCTCGTGCCTTTTCAACTGACGAGTAGCATATGCAATAACCCGTCCATGTTGCATCAAAACACATCCTAAACCAATCCTAGAAGCATCACAATATACTACATAACCCCCTGATTCAGATGGAAGGGCTAACACTGGTGCTGTAGTTAAATGAGTCTTAAGCTCCTGAAAACTTTTTTCACAAGCCTCAGACCACTGAAATTTCACATTCTTCTGTGTCAACTTAGTTAAAGGTGCTGCAATACGAGAGAAGTCTTGAACAAACCATCAATAATACCCTGCTAAACCTAAGAAACTACGAATCTCTGATACAGTTGTGGGTCTAGGCCAATGAAGCACTACCTCAACTTTCTTCTTATCAACGCACACCCCATCCTTAGATACTGTATGACCTAGGAAAGCCACACTATCTAACCAAAACTCACATTTTGAGAACTTAGCATATAGCTTGTGTTCTCGTAATGTCTGAAGGACAATTCTCAAATGCTGCTCATGCTCCTCCTTACTCTTTGAGTACACTAGAATGTCATCGATGAACACTATAACAAATTGATCTAAGAAAGGCTTGAAAACTCTGTTCATGAGATCCATAAAAACGGCCGGAGCATTGGTAAGACCAAAAGACATTACAAGAAATTCATAGTGTCCATACCTAGTCGTAAAGGCCGTCTTGAGTATGTCTTCTTTCTTGACCCTCAATTGATGATATCCAGATCGAAGATCCATCTTGGAAAAATACTTTCCACCTTGAAGTTGGTCAAATAGGTCATCTATGAGTGGAAGAGGATACTTATTACTTACAGTTACCTTATTCAATTACCTATAATCAATGCACATTCTTAAAGACCCATCCTTCTTCTGTACAAATAACACAGGAGCACCCCATGGAGAAACACTAGGGTGAATAAACCCCTTATCTAGTAGGTCCTGTAGTTGCTCCTTCAACTCCTTAAGTTATGCGGGTGCCATACGATAAGGTGGCATAGATATGAGCTCAGTTCCAAGAACTAAGTCTATACCAAACTCTACCTCTCGCTCCGGGGGTAAACCTAATAAATCTTCTGGAAACACATCAGGAAACTCCTTAACCACTGCAACATTCTCCAAACCTGCATCTTCTACCTGAACATCTCTAACATAAGCTAGATACTCTTTACACCTCTTTCGCAATAATCGTCTAGCACTCACTACAGAGATAAGATTACTAGAGGCTATACTGTGATATCCTTGAAATTGAAATTCTGCCTCCCCAGGAATTTTAAAGAGTACAACTTTATTATAACAATCCAATGAAACGTGATAAGTGGCTAACCAATCCATGCCTAAAATCACATCAAACTCAAACATATCCAAAGAAACAAGATCTGCAGCTAATTCCCTATCTCCAATGTGAACTATACATCCCCTATACACCATATCAGTGTCTATTGCGTTCCTCATAGGTGTTGATACAGATAAAGGATACTCTAACAAAGTAGGTGGTGTACTAAATATCATGGAAAAGTATGGAGAAACAAAGAAATGGTTGTGCCCCAGTCTTAGCCATAGGCGTCTGTTCAGATGTCTGATTAATAGTTTGAGGTGGTACCTCCCCTGTTGGATCAAGGTTTGCACCATTAAGACCATTGGCCTTAGTTCTCCTCTTACGTCTAACAGACCGAGGCACCTATTCATTTTAATAAACAAGCATTAAATTTGAAAATGTGAGCCAAATTAAGACAGGTGAAAAAGTATGAAGGACGCAGATATCTGAAGCAATGATAAACTGAAAAGACGTTAAGGATCCTATGCTCCGCAAGTTTACTAGACCTCAACCGAGCTCTGATACCAACTTTGTCACGACACAAAATTCTGAACCGTGACCGGCGTATAATTTAAGTATTCTTAAATCATGCAAGCCTTATCAGAGTATTTTGAATGAATATATTGTCACTTACTAATCCCAAAAATAGACAAAATCTAAATAAACAAAATGCTGAATAAA
The DNA here is from genome assembly GCF_030052815.1 of Hevea brasiliensis. Classification (NCBI taxonomy): domain Eukaryota; kingdom Viridiplantae; phylum Streptophyta; class Magnoliopsida; order Malpighiales; family Euphorbiaceae; genus Hevea; species Hevea brasiliensis. The sequence continues at coordinate 21,048,178 of NC_079499.1, read as the reverse complement.
CATCATAAATATCCCATAAGTAAACTGCGGAGTCTCTACAGATTTCAAATAAAAACTTTAACTATTCAATAAACTAACTAATTATTAGCCCGAGAAAACATGAATTCGGGCATACCATGAGAACAAAATCAAAGTTGTCCCTCTCCAGAAAATGGACTGAATATTTGGATCAGCTGCAGAATTCTACTAATCAAATGATAAATGCATGAGAAAACGTGGTTTGAGCTAGATGCTCAGTGAATGATAATTATAGCACATAACGGAATAGGAACAGGTAGACGCTTGATTTATTTCACAATAAATTTTCTATTCAATAAAATCATGCTCATGCTGTCAAAAATCATTAATAAAATAACTTCATAAAAATATAAATATAAAAGAAATTCATTCAATAAAAATTTTATGGTACAGTGCACCAGGGTGATGATACCCCACATCACTAAAGGCCAGATGGTAAGCGCGCTACCAGATATCAGATACCTTCCTCCTCCTTCACAGATATCAATGCATATGAAACTAATGCAAACCATAAACTACAATGATGCATGACTCGATAATGCAACCTAATACCGTGATAGTCCACACGGCGGGGCCAGATAACAGAAACAGATACTGGGCACAGGTACCAATTCAAAACAGAAAATTAATTTGTACAAATCAATCAAAATCAATAAAAAATTTTAGATAGCAAATAATAGCTGATAGTGCAATTCCAATAGTGTATTTCAATAGTTTCAGAGAGTCAATAAAATCAAATCAATCTCAAATCAATTCAATAAAATCAAATCAATCTCAAATCAAATCAATAAAATCAAATCAACCTCAAATCAATTCAGTAACACATCAGTAAATTTTATAGTCAAATATCAATCAATATAAATACATTAAAGGCCTATTCCCGGAATCCTAATGGGTTTAATGCAGAGATAGTTGACAAAATCAATTATTTAATCAAAATCGAAATAAAATTTAATAATAAAATAAAATTGTAGAAAATCACATATAAAATAATTGTTAAAATATTGATTTAAAATTTCATTTAATAACAAACTTAATGCTAAGAAATTTTGAAAGGGACTAAAACGGTGTCATGTACTATAATTACCACTCACCTAGAATCTCCAAGACAATAGTTATTTTCAAAGGACGAGAGACAATTTCAGCTGACAGAATGAATATTTGAATCTCCTACATACTCAAAATATAAAATAAAAATTTTAAATAATAATAAAATAAAATAATTTTAATATATATATATATATATATATATATATATAATCTAAATTGAAGGTTACTATCTTACAGTAATTATGATCAACCCAATTCAATACCAATGATCAAAGGAAAAAAATAAATTTCTAGAGTAGTTGTAACAAATCGAGGAAAGAAAATAAAATCAAATTCACCCATTATTGAATAAAGAATGAGAATTTTTACCTTGAAAACAGAATCGAATGTGATGAATAGAGAAGGAAAAATTTAGGGATTCTCTGTTGAGAGTATTTGATAGAGGTGACAACCAGGTTTTGAGAGCAAAGTTTAGCAGAAGAGATGATTAGGGTATATATATATTTCAAGAGTTCTATTAGGTGTAGAATGGGATAAGAGTTATTATTGAACTGGGTTGTTCAGATTGCAGATATATATTTAATTTCAAAAATAATATATATATCTAAAAATAAATAAGCAGCCCATCTAATAAAATATATATTTTTTATAGATATATTAATTATTGTTAGCTAATTAAAATAAAATAATAGTAAATAATAAATGTATATGGGTTTTCACACTTCTACTAGTCTTTCTATCACTTCCTTGATACTTTCTAAGTTGTTTATAATCATTTCGTAATATTTAAAATTTTTAGAACTAGTTTAATTTACTTCAGATCATTCTAAGGAACAAATTTTTGGAGCTAATCTAATTTATTTCAAAACTTCTTCTCATTTATTTACTTTCTAGCATTTTTAATTGCTAATATTCATAACTTATTTTAATAAATTAGACTGCCTAAGTAACCTACGACAGGCTGAATAAACTGGATAACGGGTCGTTGAAACTGGACACCGCGGTTCCTCGGGCCGTCATACCATGGGACGCAGAACGTCAACCACGTATGCAGTCAGTATGGCTAAAAAGCCATGATAACACATAATTGGGCATTAAAGCCATGAGTGCAGGCATAAAGCCATGAATACAGGCATAAAGCCTTTCGCAGTACTGCTAAAATAATACCCTATTGGCATGCTAATCTATCCAATCTGACACACATGTCTAGGCAATATAAGGGCACATAATACCATTAAGAGTTTATATGTTCCATCATTTCATTATATTTTTCATTTATACTTTTATAGTATTCTAATTTTATTTATAATGGAAACATAATTTCCAAATTCACATTTCTAGGTAATTTATGCATTCATCGTAATATTCATACTAATTACAATTCACATTCATTTAATCTCATGTGCCATTCACATTCAAAACATCTTTCCTTTCTCTCTTGATGGGAACCTAAATCCCAAATGACACTTTGATCACATTTATTTATTCAACAATCTATTCATGTAAGGTACATTTCATACTTCAAGTTGTATTGCTAATATATTATGAACTCCATTGGTGTTGGGAGTATAAGTCTCAACAATCCATCTAGGTTAATTTCATTTCTTATTCAAGTGGTATCAGTCATGTTTTATTAGACCTACTAGTAATGGGAATACAAATCTTAATTATATATTCACATAACTTAAATGTTCATTAAGTCATTTAGGTAAATTACTATTTCTATTCCAAGTAATCCATGAACATTTCATTGATTCCAAATTTCATACCTTAATTTCCTCTTCCAATTTAGTTCTTATACTTTGTGTCTTTGTACTCCTATTCACATTACTATTCACTCAAATTATTGACTTTTTAATACATAATAAATTTATTGAACCTAAGTTCTCCAAGATACCACATTTTGCATTTTATTTTTGTTGGTATTGATTTCCAATACCATTTCAAAGCTTATCTTATGTTATTCAAAATTTTCATATTTCATACCCTAGGTTTACTGTTCCATTGGTCATTTGTACAGTAGGAATTTGACAAAATTATCTTCATGAAAGTTGTTCCTTATTGAGTCTACTTACATTTCTTTTTTGGATTCACTCCATTTGGAGTTTTGTAGCTCAAGTTATGGCCTAGACACCATAACTGGCCGGATTGCAAACTTCCAGATTTTTCTGGGCAGAACCAATTCTGCAGGTTTTGTACACTGACTGCAGGTCAGTTTTTGGACATGTTATGATCAAAATTTGAGTTTATTTTCTTCATGAAAGTTGTAGGGCTATGTCTCAGCTTGCTTTTGGTAAAATTTTAGGTCAATTGGACCTTTCTACACTGAGTTATGACCAAATGAATGAATACTGTTTATTTGGTCATTTTTCCCAGGCAGAATGTAAGTCACCCGGATTAGGGCAATTTTTAGGTCAACTTGGTTTGGTTTTCTGGGCAGGGTTTCTTAACCAAAGTTGTGCCATTATGTGTCTAGTTTCATTTCAATTGGCCTTGCACCAATTGAACCTATATAACTCCATTTATCGCTCAAAAAATACATTGGACTCAAAGGTCTGAATTTCCTGCATAAGAATCAATAGTCCCAAATTCAATTCTCCCAACTCCACAAACTTCATTTGACCTACATGGCACTTCTAATGATCATTAGATCATCTCAACATCATCAACTTCAAGTCACACATCAATTTCCCCAAAGTTAGGTCAAAAATCCTAACTCACATTCCTTAATTCATGTAAACACATGCCAATCAATTTGTTCATCACAGTTACTCATCAATATCACTAATAAACACAAATAATTTCATAAAACCATCAAATCACAACTCTTATCATGGCTGCTAAAATTTAGTAATTTCCTATCCCTATGAATTTCTTTTAATTTTATATCAATCTAACTTAATTTAGCAAGCTTGTCATGCTTAGGAAAGAAATAAAAATGAATTAGTGCACTAACCTTGTTGTGTGTCAATCCAAGCTTGAAAAACTCCTATATTTTCACTTCTTTTTGCTGCCCAAGTCTTGCTTTAGTGGTGATGACAAGTTTTTGTGAAGGGAAGATGGGCTTTTGAGGTGATTTAGTAGGTGAGATAAAGCTTGGGTGAAGTTGTTAATGGTGGAAGAGAGGGAGAGAATGTGTTATGGCTGGAAGAAGGAAAGGATGAGTAGAATTCTTTTGATTTTTCAGCCCATTTAACTCCTTTAATTTGGTTTATAATGAGGTGTCAAAATGTGATTGGGTGGGGGCATGTTAATGACATCATGTGATGTCATAATTCCCAAGTTCTTTCATTTTTCTTTCCTTTTCTTTTCTACTCATTTTCAATTCAATTTTTAATAATATTTATTCATATTTTATGTCATAATAATTATTTACTTAACTGGACAAGTTGGCCAAAAATCATCTCTGAAGACGAAATGACCAAAATGCCCTCCGTTTGGCTTAACAGACTAAAATTATCTGTACCGATCGAAAAATTTTTTTAAACCTTTTCTTAGCATTCTAATGCCATAGAAACCTCAATGACTCTTCTTTGGAGTTTCAAAAATTATTTTATGAATTTTTCCCTGGGTCTAGGGCTCCTAGTTGCGAGAACCGCAACTTCCCACTGGGTTACCCATCGATAGGGCACCGGCTCATTTAACTTGGTTGTATTTTATTTCAATTTTTTTTTAAAAAATTTTTCTTGTTATTATTTGACTTATTTATGACTCCTCACTCTAGTCTAAATATTTTTCCAAACGTTCTAGCTGTCCAGATCAACATCAGTCACCGGAACAGTAGAATGTGCAGAATTGCTACAGTGAGGGTGTTACAATTTTTACATATGAATTGAGTATGAATGGAAATGTATGCAAATAATTGTGACATTGAAATAAATGGATGAGATTTGAAATATGAGAAAATTATGAGAATGATTGATGAGATCTTTGTTTGAAAATATTATTGAAAATTTCAAACAGGTGAATAGTAAAATACGTCAAACGATATTATAATATGGGAAACTCCGTTATTTTCTCCTTAGAAAAATTATTGATATTAAAAGATAATGACTTGAAAATGATTAAAGGAATAAAGTAAGATAAGATAAGGTACTCCAGCATCGAATGTAGCACGCCCTTTCTTGGCTACACTATAATCGGATGAGGGGTGTCACATTTAGTAGTATCAAAGCATGGTTTAGGCATTCCTAGGCATCGATAGATAGAATAAGATCGTGTGCATAACATGCATTGCATTCATATGAGTCGAGGCGACACTAATGCAGATTTGTTTTCTCTAGTAAGGTGAAGAAATAAGGAGGTAGCAGTTCCTCGACTACTGGCCTCAAGTAAATTTCGACGACGAAATTTTTGTCAGAGGGGAGGAATTGTAACACCCTCACTGTAGCAATTCCGTACATTCTACTGTTTCGGTAACCGGTGTCGGTCCAGACAGCTAGAACATCTGAAAAAATATTTAGACTAGAGTGATGAATCATAAATAACTCAAATATTGATAAGAAAAATTTAGAAAAAATTTTAGAAATAAAATACAACCAAGTTAAACGAGCCGGTGCCCTAGCGATGGGTAACCCAGTAGGAAGTTGCGGTCTTAGAGCTAGGAGCTCTAAACCTAGGGAAAAATTCATGAAATAACTTTTGGGACTCTAGAGAAGAGTCATTGAGGCTTCTATGGAATTAGAATGCCAAGAAAAGGCTTAGAAAAATTTTTAGATCGGTACAGACGATTTTGGCTCAATAAGCCAATCGAAGGGCATTTTTGTCATTTCGCCTTCAGAGATGATTTTTGACCAATTTTTCTATTTAAGTAAATAAATTATATGATATAAAATATGAATAAATATTTCTAAAAATTAAATTAAAAATGAGTAGTAAAGAAAAGAAAAGAAAATAAAAGAAAATTTAGAATTATGACATCACATAATGTCATTAGTGTGCTCTCCACCAATCACCATTTAAAAACACCATTAAATTCATTTAAAAAGGGATAAAATGAGTTAAAATGTAAAACAACAATCTGCTATCCATCACTTTCTTCCCGTTAAAACACACCTCCCTCTCTCTTCCTCCATTAAAGCATCACCTAAGCTCCATTTCTCACTCAACTACACCATAAAATCTCATAACCACTTCATGAAAAATTGATCTTACACCTTGGGCAAGTTAGAGGTAGCAATTTGAAGAGGATAAAGTGAAGGAAAAATTGAATTTAGCTAAGGAATAATTCTACTCAAAGAGGTTAGTGCCATATTCTTTGCTTTTACATCTTTCTAGACATGAATTTAAGCTAAGTTAAGTTGAAAATTTGATAAAAATTGAATTAATGAGGCATGATTATGTTCCATGAAATTTTGGCAGCCTTGACATGAGGTAGGGTTAGAAGAATTCTTTGATTTAAAGTGACATATTAGCTACCCCTAGTATAAATTATATGATTAGTATAGCAAATTAGGAGTAAGATGCATGAATTGGAGGCTTGGTCAATTATGGTTAGGGTTTTGAAATTTAATTTTGGAAGTGGATGAAAATGAACATAAACTAAAGTTGTAATGGTCAATTAGTGACCATTTGGCTATGATTAATGAGGAATTGAAGTGATTTGTGCCAATGGAATTGAGGGTAGATGTGCTACTTTGGGTGACCTGCAGGTCTGGATGTGAGTCCATCATGTTTGGGTAGCTATAACTTGGGTTGTGTAGGTTTAGTTGGTGCAAGGCCAATCGGACATGAAACTAGACACATAATGGCATAACTTTGATGAAGGAAACCTGTCCAGAAACCAAACTTAGAATGTCCTAAAAATTAACAAAATCTGGGTAACACACATTCAGCTTGGGCAAAATGACCAAATGAATAGAATTCATTCATTTGGTCATAACTCACTGTAGAAATATCCAATTGCCCTGCAATTTATATAAATGGAAAGCTTAGACAGTTTCGAACAACTTTCATGAAGGACACAATTCCAAATTTTGACCAGAAGTTAATGAAATTGTCCATCAAACTCAGGACACCAAAACTGCTAGAATGGATTCTACCCAGAAATTCTGGGTACTGTCCTATCCGGCCAGTTATGGTATTTAGGCCATAACTTGAGCTACAAAACTCCAAATGGAGTGATTCAAAAAGGGAATTACAAAGACACAGTAAGGAACAACTTTGATGAAGAAAAGTTAGCCCAATTTCCACTGTAAAATTGTCCAATGGAACAGTAAACTTAGGTAATCAAAACTGAAACTTAGAAATGCATCTAGGGGACTTTAAATTGCAATTGGTAATTAATACTAGCAAATGTAAAACTCAAAATGTGGGATCTTGGTGTAATTAGAATTAACATATCCATTATGTATGAAAAAGTCAATATTTTGGTTGACTAGTAAGGTGAATAGTAATCAAAATGATTAGCAAATTAAGATGAAGACCTAGTACCAATTCTAAGCTTAAATACTTAGAATTGTATGACAAATGTGGACTATGCATCTTAGTCAAAATTGTCAGAGGGAAATTAAGGCCATAAATTTGAAATCTATGAAATGTTCATGAATTGCTTGAAACATGAAAAGTAAGTCACGTAATTGATGTGAATAGGTAGTTAGGGCTTATATGCCCATCACAAATAGAATTCATAAAATATTAATAATTGAACTTGAAATATAAAATTTGTAATTACATAAGTAGATTTTCGAATGTATATATAAGAAAGGAAAAATGTTTTGAATACAATGGTACATGAGAACCACTGTTTTGAATTGTGATCAATATGAATGACATAATGAATGAATAAATGAATCGTATTAATGTATGAATGAGACATTAGTTCTCATTATTGTAGAAAGGACTAATACTTTGAGTACAATAGTATAGAAGGATAATTGATGTGAATTGCAATCATATGAATGATCAAATGAATGTATAAATTATAATTGAAATTTATCATGAAATAATGAAGTCATAAAACACAATATACTAACATTAAATGGTACTATGTGCCAATGTATTGCCTAGACACGTGTGTCAGATTGGATAGATTGGCATACCAATAGGGTATTGTTTAGCAATACTGCAAAAGGCTTTATGCCTGTATTCATGGCCTTATGCCTGTATTCATGGCTATATGCCTGCACTCATGGCTATATGCCCGCACTCTTGGTTTTATGCACGATTGTGTATTACCATGGCTTTTTAGCCATTCTGACTACATACGTGGTTGACGTTTCGCGTCCCATGATATGACTGCCTGAGGCACCGCAGTGTCCAGAGCCAACGACTCGTTATCCAGTTTAGTCAGTTTGTCATAGGTTACTTGGGCAGTGAAATTTGTTAAGAATAATGTGAATTAAATGAATGAATAAGAAAGAAACTAGAACTAGTTTTAAAATTTTATTTATTATGAAATGATCCAAACACCTAGGAAATGTTGAGTGAATGGATAAAAAGATTAGCAAAATAGATATCATTTAAATAAATAATTACAACTGCATCTTCTGAAATAACATGAATAGAAATGTAATATACTAATATATTTCGTATTTTGTATATCACTACAGTAAATTTAGGAAACAAGCGATTCCAAATAACAATATAATGTGACAAAAGATAATTAATATTAGGAATTCCATATGAAATGAAAATAATTCTTGATTACGCAAATTAGGTTTTATTTCCATTTGTACTTTGTATATTATTTTCTTGTTATATTATAGCACCACTAAGCAGAAATGCTTAGCGCTGGATTTGTTTCCTCGCGTAGGTACTGAATGTAATGCCCAGAAAAAAAAAATTAAATAGAGATCTTGAAGTTCTGATCTGCAGAAGTGTCTGAAGTATTTAAGGTTGTCACCTCCTCAGTAATGCATATAGATAGGGCCTATATAAGTTATTTTATGTATTTTGTACATTATGCAAATTATGAAATTGTGTAATTAGTTTATGAATCATGTAAATTTATGTAATTTGAATATTTTTACATATGAATTGAGTATGAATGGAAATGTGTAGAAATAATTATGAAATTGAAATATATGGATGAGACTTGAAATATGAGAAAATTATGAGAATGATTGATGAGATCGTTATTTGAAAATATTATTGAAAATCTCAAACAGGTGAATAGTGAAATACGTCAAACGATAATATAATAGGGGAAACTCCATTAGTTTCTCCTTAGAAAAATGATTGATATTAAAGATAATGACTTGAAAATGATTAAAGGAATAAAGTAAGATAAGATAAGGTGCTTCGGCACCGAATATAGCACGCCCTTGCTCTGCTACACTGTAGTCGAGTGAGGGGTGTCACACAGTGTCTAGGTTTTCTGTCAGGTCCTTCATCTGTTGGAACATGTCTTAGCCCCAATGATCTAAGTTATTGAAAAATTAAGCCAATTTGTTATAGAACTCCAGCATTTGAATTTCCTGCTGCTTTTACTTCTTTTTAAGAGAAAGGAACCTCTTTTTAAGCATTTTATCATATTTCTTCTATTGCTTAAGCTATGCTTACCCAAAGTATTAACTTTAGCTTCCAAACCCTTTTAAGCATTAAGAATTTTAGTGGTTTCAGTGGGAGGAATTGAGAGCTATGTAGTTAGACCAGCTACTTTAGCTTCTAGGGATCTTAAAACTGATAAAATTTCTAATGAAGGCTACTGTGCTATAGAAAATGCTACCTGGGGTACCTACCTAGGGTCTGCTGGTGCAGCACCTGGTGCTACAGAACCACTAGCATCACTTTGTTGCCCCCAATAACATATAAGTGTTTTCTTTCTTTTCACATAAATCCATGGGAAGAAGCATTGTGCTATCCAAGAATGACTCATCAGAAACTGGTACAAGCTTGTACAAATTAGCATCAAAGCCAAATGAGTTGGCTATTGCAATTATATAACCCCTAAAAACTATGCTACCTTTGGTCTGTCTAGTAATAATTTGGTGCCAATGGGTAGCTAAGAAGTTAGCGGTGCTAACTGGTTTCCCCTCCTTCATACACCATAAGAAAAATAGATCTCCAGCACCCATAATACTATTGTTGTGCCCTCTGCCTAAGACAATAGAGGATATGAACCTATGAAGATATTTCAACACTAGATCTACAATCCTAGTTGCTTTTTTTGTCCTCTGCTTATAGTAGCCTCTATAAAGGGCTATGTCTTCCAAAACTTCATAGGATCATAGATAGCATCCTGTCATTCTATTTGCTTATATCCATCCACTTTAAAACTAAAAATTACACTCATAGACCCCATATTTAGCTCTTTATCCACACCAGCACATTTAAAATAAATCATATCTCTATGTCCAGCAACACGAGGTTTGAAATTCAGCCTTAGGGAACTCAAAAACTCTAAAGTCAAATCTTTATATATAGGTTCCCTAATCCTAACAAACTTAATCCAATTAATAGCATCTAAATAAGCAAATACAGCATCATGTATACCCAATTCTCTTAAAATTTGCTCATCCATATACTTAATTGCTAAAATGGGTTTGGAAACTAAACTCTCATATGCATTTTTCATGTCTACATCCTTAAAAGCCCAAGGTAATGGAGAAGTTACCTCCTCTATGTCTTCCATAGATGCTGATGGTGCTACTGAAGCACTAGCATGCTGAAAAGAGATCAATGGTGGCTAAAAAATAGGAACCGGAGCTATTGGTGATGAAAATGATGAAGCAGACCTTGTACTTTTACTAACTGGCTCAGAGGAAACCCTAGGGTGAGATCCTAAGTCCATAAAAATAGGGGATGAACCTTTCCTTTTCGCAACAGAGGCCTTTTTGGTCTTAGTTTTGGGTTTAGCTTGAGTTGGCGCAAGTTCAGACACAGGTTCTATGGCTTCTTGTGCTGGGGTTTCAGCAATGGGTGTTTTTATGGGAGTGTCGATGGTAGAGACTAGAATAAGGGTTTTGGTGGGCATTTCCTATTATGGTGTGATGGGTCTTAGTGGGACAAGGGTAGGTGTTTGGTCTTGGGGTAATGGTGGTGAATGTGGTGGTGATGAGTGAGGCAAAGGTGGGTTTGGGTTGGCAGAGGGTGAGCTAGGGTTAGTAGAAGGTGATTTTACCATTTTTTTATTTGGCAAAAATTTTGGATTTTTAGGGTTTATGGGTGGACCAACGTTTGGTTCTTACCATTAAATAAGAAAAATCCTCCTCTAACTTCCCTAGAAATTTTTTGAAGAAGGAGGTGGAGAGAGTGGTAGTGGAATCTGATTATGCAGAGGAGAAAATGTAAGGTAGAAGGCAGAAACTTAGGATTTTAAAATTAGGGCAAATAATTGGTGGCTTAGTGTAATGCTTAGGGCTAAGCACAAAATTGCTTAGGATTAAGCGTGACTTGCATAGGGTATCTGCTTAGGTTAAGCATGTAATGGTTGCTGGACTAAAGATTTTGGTAATGGCTTAGGATCTGTGCATTTTTGCTTAGGGTAAGTAGTATTTACATAGGGTACAGCTTAGGGTAAGCAATATCTTCAGCAAGTTTTAACAACTTTTGTGAAAAAATGTGAATTTTCTTACCCAAAATAATCCAAATGCTATGAAATGCTATCCTGACCCTCTGCAATTACCAAATACACACTAACATAAAAAAAAAAAATTAAAGAATTAAGCCCATCAACTCTCAAAACATTATCAAGCATACCATAAACATATAAAAATTGAAGACTAATTAGCTCAAATCTAAGTTGTAACACCCCTCACTCGTCTACAGTGTAGTCGAGCAAGGAATGCTACATTCGGTGCCGGAGCACCCTATCTTATATTGTCTTATACTTATTAATTTAAATTCCATTTATTTATATTATTCCATGTATGTGAATTTTTTTTAATCACATCTTATTTTTGTGGAGACCTAGACAGAGTCTCCTCTGTTTTATTAGCGTTTGGCAGATTTTATTATTTACCTGTTAAAATCCCATATCCATATCATTTTCCATAAACCATGTCATGTCATCTTAATACTCATAATCACTTCAAGTAAATAAAATACTTCATTTCATTTATATAAAATCAAGTACAATATTTACAATGTTATTTACAATCATAAAATGAATTACATCGTTTACTTATATATAATGGACAAAATACAAAATCTAAACATGCATATGGGCCCTACCCAAAATAATCGTCTGAGGTGACAACCACTCTATAGCAGATCTGATCAAAATCCTATCTAGCACTATTGCTACTGATGCTGCTGCTGCTCTCCAGTACCTACGCGATGGAAAAACCAACATGCTAAGCATAACGCTTAGTAGTGCATAAAATAAAGGAAAAATAAGTAAACAATTAAAATAATTATTCTGTGTAATTTCATAAATTTCTAAGTCATTTACATATTTAATGAAATCTTGGGAGTAAGTTATTAGGATTTTGTTTGTTCATTTATGTTATTTTTAATCTTATTATTTATATCTATAATCTATTCATGTACTTATTTAAATTTAAGGCTTATTACTCTTATCTGTACCTAAAGAGCTTATAACAAACTATAAAGATTGGATACACAGGAGTGTACTCATTAAACATTCGTATGTTTAACATATATACATCTGTCATATTGGGCACAAGGCCAACGGGTAGGCATAAAGTCAGAAATAAAAGTTAGGCATAATGGCCAACGGGCAGGCATAAAGCCAGTAGGAAAACCATCTTAGACATATATTGTCTATCAATGATTATTTCTGTGAGTAGTACTGCTATCTGTAGTCCCTAATTGGTATACTAATTGATCCAAGTTATATAAATAAGTCTAGGTATACTTTGGGCAAAATTAATATTATTAAGTGTTTATAGTTTCATATTATGTGCTAGTTGTATTTAATAACATTTTCATGTTACTTATGATGGGAAACATAAGTCCGACATGCATATTCATGTCACTTTTATGTTTAACAATTCATTTTGATTAACTTCATATCATATAACAAGTCATTTTATGAATCTTTCTCAAGGTCCAAATTTGATATATTAAGTTCACTTGATTGGTCAAGATGTGGCTACTATTTGGCCGCACTTCCTTCATGGAAGTTGTTCCTCTATGTCTTGTATTTGTTTTCCTTTTTGAATCATGTCATTTGGAGTTTTAGAACTCAGGTTATGGTCAAATAACCAAAACTGGTTCCTTAACTCACTCTAGTTCCAGAACCAGGCAGATTCTGGAGTCAATATTTTCCTAATTATTTAGACATGTTACAGCCACTTTTAGGCCTAATGTTTTTCATAGAAGCTGTTACCCTATGTCTTAGGATCACTCAGATTTAAAAATTACAAATTTTCAAGTTTTATAGAATTAATTATAAGAAATCAACTGGCCTGGACTCAGGTACCATATGTTTATAGGATTCCAGGTTTAGGTCAGTGGCTTTGTCTCCCATTTTAGGGTTCTTACACTCAAAGTTTTGATGAAAGTTTCTGAATAAAAGTTGGAGCCCTGTCTCTTAGGTTTCTAGAATAGTTTGGATCATCCCATTTGGGATTTTCTAGTGAAAGCTATGGCATAAAAACTGTTGTGGGGTCAAGTGGTGGTTGAGGCAAATTCTAGGATTTAGTGTACTGACTTGATCTAACAATTTGACTTAATTCCCTTGGGTTCTGTGTAACATCCCTATATGCATAGCTATGTGTAATGCACTGTTCTGGTGACCGGTGTTAGTTCGAATAATTAAGAAGATTAGAACCATGTTTAAGACATCTAGAAAAGCCCTGAATGAAAATAAATAGTGAGTACCAGATAGTGAAGTATAAATAAGAAAAATAAAGCATAAAAAGTTAAATGAGTTGGGGGTCACAGCGATGGGTGACCTTACCAGAAAGTGACTACGAGGTCAACTGTAATCCTAATTTTGAAAGGGAAATTGTGACACCGCAGTCCTAAGAAGTATTGTGAAGCTAGTGGAAAAGAGAAAATCACAGAAAAGAGCAGATATGTAGGTCAAATAATTAGGTCAGGGTTCCGAAAGAAATATCAAATTTTTTATAAACCGAATCAGACCGACAAGGGGCAAATTGGTCAATTCACCCCTATAAGTGACTCATGACCTGACTGTTTAATAAAATCTAAAAAATAAAAATTTTGAAAAATAGATTTAAATTAAAGAAGTTTGAAGAAAACAAAAAGAAAAAGAAAAGAAAATGAAAAAGAGATTGTGACATCATCCTAGGTGACATATACATGACATAATAAATTGTAATTACTAATTATGGTAATTATGGATAAATACACATCAAAATAAAAGTCAAATTGACCAATTAAAAAAAAAATGGTTGTTTTCTTCCCTTAAAAGGAGTTGGCACCTCTCTCCATTTTCTCTTCCTTTTCCTCCATTTTCTTTCCTCCTCAAGCTCTAAATCCCTTATAAATCTCCATAAATTAGTTAGTTCCCAAAATAAAAACTTCATATTTGCTTATGGGAAGAAGATTAAAAGTGAAAGATTGAAGAAAAATTAAAGTTACAAGTGGAAGGAAAAGCTAAGTCAACGTAAGTGCACTTTACATTTAAATTAATTATTTGAAATTGTAAGAACTAGTTGAAGTGAGTTGAAATTATGAAAAAAAAGATTAAAGAAAACATGCTTATAGGTAAACCATAGAGAATTCGGCCAAGAGGGAAATATTGTGGCTCATGGAGTTTTAGTGGAATTAAACATATTAGAATGCTTGAATGAGTGTGCAGACATAAATTATAACCTTTGATTTAATGAATTGAATAAGTTGCAAAATTAGGATTCTTGAGCCAATGAATTTAGGGGAAAATTTGGTGAAAATTGGAATTTGATACAACTGACCCTAATTAAGGTTAGAAATGGTCAATTGTGACCAATTGAGATGTGTTGGAGTGATTAGAAGTGCAATGCAATTCAGATTGGAGAAGGGTCAATTTTAGGCAGTATGACCTAGGTCCCTTTCAGGGACCAAAACTTTAATTCTGCCACCCCAATTGGTGTGAAGCTAATTGAATATGAAAGTAGACACATAATGCCACAATATTTGTGTAGAAACCATGCCCAGAAAATGATATTAAGATAGTGAACAATTAGGTCAAATCTGGGTAATGTGCACTGCCACTGTACTAGACTGACCAGATGAATAGTATTTATTCATTTGGCCATAACTTGGTGTAGGAAGGTCCAAATGACCTGAATTTTATACCGATGGAAAGTTGAGATATAGAACTACAACTTTTATGAAGAACACAAACTCAAATTCTGACCATAATCCATCCAAAAAGTGAGCTGCAATTAGCACACCAAAACTGCCAAAACTAAGAAAGTGCCCAGAATTCTGGGTTTGAACTAATCCAGCCAGCCTTAGAAAAATAACCATATCTTGGGCTACAAAACTCCAAATGGAGTGATTCAAAAAGGGAATTAAATATAAGATAACAAGGAACAACTTTGATGAAGGACACATAGCCAAATTCTTATAGTAACTAGACCAATGAAACAGTGTAATACAGGGGATCAAAACTAAAAAATGGCAATTTCTCTTAGGAGAGTTAGAAATTAAAATGGCAACTATTGCCAACAAAATGTGGTATGTGGGTGTATTTGGAATCCAAATATCTTTTAACCATGAGAAAGTCAATATTTTGACTTAAATAGTATCATAAATAGTAACACCGAAATGCAAAGTTTAGAGAATACCATTTTAAGCCTATGTAGGGATAAAATTAAATAAATATGTTATAAATTGTTAGAATTATTATGAGTTATGATATTGAAACACTGTAATTTGCATGCTTCAGTTTAAAAAGACTTGGGAAAAGATAAGAAACATTGAGTCAAGGCCTAGAGGCAACTCAATTCAGGTTTCTGCACAATAAACCTTATTTAAGCATTTTCTCATTGAAAATTTGATTTAGTATGCATTATGAAATTTCTGTGTTAATTATGAGTTTAAGAACTTTTGTATTACCACTTTGTGAATGAAAATGTGACTTTGGAAATTGATTGGATTTTGTATGCAATACTTAAACAATTTTTTTTTTTAAATTGATTTTGGATTCACACTTAGCATGACGGTGCCATATTATTCCTCCTCCATTTATTAGGTTGAGATCAATTATTTTCCTCCCTCTCTGGCTTACCAGTTGAGGTCGAGATCGGATGAGTACTCATTAGCTAGCTAGCTACCTCCCTCATTGATTTCGATTAGTGAGGTTGTACATTACTTTGTCGTGGTGTACAACACGACATTGATAAAATTTTTTTTATCGTGACTTAAGTTGTGTATGGATTGGCAACACTGTATTTATTAAATTATTTGACAAAATTGTGTTATAAATGTGATTTAAAAATTATGAAATGTGATTGTGTAATGTTTAAATTATGATTTGGCAATGAATGATTTCTGTTCAGCTTTTTAAATTTTATTATGCACCACCGAGTAAATTATACTCAGTGATAGCTTATTTTGCTATCGTAGATAAGAAAAAAGAAAAAGCAGCAGAGTGAGCTGCTGAGTAGACGAGGACTACACTGAAATTTTTATACGGGTATTTATTTATATCCTTGTAGTTTATTTTGATGTAAATATAGCAGTGTTCATATGTATTAATGTAATTTGAGCAGTTGTACAGTAAACTTGTAATAATATTATTTTGAAATTTCTGTCTGTAAATTTAACTTGTGAATGTAAATTAAATATTTTAAATGCAATGTTGATGAGTTTATTTAATTATTTTGAAAATATTGTGACTTGTGAATTTTGAGTGGAATTGTGGTTGATTATGTGGATTTGAGTTTTATTGGAGGTTGGGAGTTGTGAAATGATTTTATTGGAAGTGCTTTTTACAGGTTTAAATTTTTTATTTTTCTCAATTATAGACGGCACTCTGCCTAAATTTTTACAAAATTTGCGAAAAAATAAAAGTTATCAAAATTTTTACCTAGTCTTTAAAATGAAATTAAAAGTTTGTAATACCTGTTAAAAGTGCTTACCACCTTCAAAAGAGATAAAATTATTATAAAATCCCTTGTGGTGTATTTAATGGGTTATCGGTAGACGAAGTTTGGTAATTCATTAAGTATATTATGGGATCATGTTATGCCTTACGAAGGGGTAAACTGTGATATTCTGGGTTTTAGTCAAAATACCAATATTGTAGATCTATGTCATATGAAAATTTTACCATTGGATTCACTCCATTTGGATTTTTTTAGACCAAGTTATGGCCTTTTTTCCAAGACTGGTTGGGTATGCCTAAGTTCAGAATTTCTGGGCAGTTTGGTTATGGCCAGTTTTGTTGACCTAACATTTGCTAGCAATTTGGTTTGGTTAGAGGCAATTCTGGGTTCTATGTTCTTCATGAAAGTTATGCTCCTATGTCTAACCTTTTCAATGGTATAAAACTCAGGTCATTCTGACCTTTCTAGAGGGAGTTATGGCCAAATGATCATGTACTATTCATTTGGTTATTTTTCTGGATTTAAGTTATGGTCATCCAAATTCAAGTAGTAATTAGGTCAAGTTGTGGATAGTTTTTGGATATGGTTTCTTCATAAAAAAATGGGGAATTTCGACACTAGTTTCATCTCCAATTGGCTTCATACCAATTGGAGAAACACAATTCAAGTTATGACTGTTCAAACATGCTGGACCAATAGGTCCCAAAACTTGCATGAAAACAACACTCCCAATTTCATTTCCTCCAATCTCCCAAACTTCAATTTGGCATTCATAGCACTTCTAATAGGCAAAAATCAGTCTCAACATTACCAATTTCAAGCCATAACACAAAAGTCTCAAAGTTAGGTCAAAACCCTAACTCGACATCACCATCTCATGCATTTTCCATTCAATTTGATTTCTACCATATACAGATCCATCACATGTTCTCACTAACCATTCCAAAACAATTAAAATCATCAATTTCACACACTTACTATGGCTACCAAAAATTAGGGTTTCCCCTACTCATGGTATTCATTTTAGTTTTATGGAATTTACTTCAATTTAGCATACTAATCACACTTAGAGAAAGAAAGAAGTGTGTATAGTGCACTAACCTTATGGACCACTTCTTCACTTTACTAAAACTCTAATTTCCTTCACTTCCTTAGCAACCACCATCTTCCTTATGGTGTGGGGTGAGTTCTTAGTGAAAGGATCTAGGGTTTCTATGGTGAGAAAGGGGAGAAAATCAAGCTAGAAAGCTTGAAAATGGAGGAAGGATCCCTCCCATGGAGGTTCGACAAACAAGATGAAAGAGGGAAGAAGAAGACTCTTGATTAAATGAAATTTTGTCTCTTATGTTATATTTATCCTATGATAAATTAGATTAAATTTTTATGAAATCATTTTAGCATCATGTTTAGTTTAGCATGAGATGAGCATGGTGTAATGCTTACATCAAAATTTATTTCTTTTTTTTCTTTTCTTATTTCTTTTTATTTGACAAGTGTTAAAATTTTTTTAATCGAAGTTGAATCACATATTAGGTCTAAAATAGTCATAAATTTTATAAAAATTTCCGCAGACTGTCGTCTGTATTTGGAGCAAAGCAGTTCTTCAAAAACCTATAAAAAGCACTTCCAATATATTTGTTCAATCCCAAACTCCAATATGGCTCAATTCAAATCAGTGTCCTCAACACAGTTCAAACTCAATTTAATATCATTTTTAGCAATTCCAAAAATAAAGTGCAAAATAAATGAGTATTTCAAAAGCTGAAACAAGAGAATTGTAATACATCATTTTGACAGGCCAAAATAATTTACAACTTTATTTTACAACTGCTCAAGACCAAGTACAATATATACATACAACTCACAGACATTACAACAAAAATTACAAGGAAGTGGTATACTCAATATACCTGACAACATCCCAAAAGTGTAGCACAAGTAGCCTACTCTGCCGCTTTATCTGTCTGTCTACCTGCGACAACAATGAAAAAGTTATCGCTGAGTAAAATTTACTCAGTGGTGCACAATAACAATTTAAAATGTGGTATATAAAACTTTTATTGATAATTTACAATTCAAATAATTCACAATTTCATGTCACAATTTTCAAAGCTCATATAACATAAATTTGATCAAAAAATTCAATAACACAGTGTTGCCAATCAATAACACAACTTAGGTCATGATAAAAATTTTTCCGAACATGCCTTGTTGTACACCACGACAAGACATACTCACCCCACTAATCGAAATCAATGAGGGAGGTAGCTAGCTAGATAATGAGTATTCATCCAAACTCACCTCAGACTAGCAAGCCAAAGAGAGAAGAATATAGTTATACTCACCCCATAAATGGAGGAGGAACATAGTGATATTGCCATGCCAAGTGTGAATCAAAAACAATTTCAAATCACAATATTTAAATATTTCATACACACCACAAATCACATTTTATCTCAAAATTTCCATTTGCAAGGTAGGTAACACAATAATTTCCAAATAATATTCCCAAAGCCAAAACAATAAAAAATTATTCATAACTCATTTGTCTAAATAAATTTTCTAGTAAAAGCAGTGAATATAAAAAGTATTGTGCACAGACCTGATTTGAGTTGCCTCTAAGCCTTGACTCAATGTTCCTTATGCTTTTCAATATCCTTTTCAACTGAAACACACAATGTTTCAGTACTCAGTTAAATTGTTTCTAACAAAAAAAAAAAAATCCAATATCTAAATTTTCTTGATACTATTCCCTTCAATTTATTTCATTAGTTAATCTATAATGTTGACCTTTAATGCACACTAGGTGAATTAATTTTAATGTTATCAATATGTCACATTTTATATTCCTCAAGTGTTGGTATATGTTACCAATTTCATTTCCAAGTGTATTGCATTTTATTGCAATTTATCGGATTTTGGTATGCTGTTTTGACCTAGCTAGATGACTTAGTTCCCTCAATTTTTGGGTTCTGGTCAGAATTACAAACTTGTAAGTCTATGTCTTATTGAACTTTTGCCATAAATTTTAGGTCATTTGGAGTTTACGAGACCAAGTTATGGTCATTTTACCAATGCTGGACAAGTTGCACTAAAATGGCAAACTTAGGTCATTTTCGATTTTGGCAGTTTTTATACCCGAACTTGTGTAAGTATTTTGACTTGCTTATGGTCATTTCTGGGTTTTATGATCTCAACAAAAGATTTAGCCCTATGTCTAAGCTTTCCAATCATATAAATTTCTGGTCATTTGGACCTGTTTTGAGTGAGTTATGGCCAAAATACTGACTGCTGTTCAAATGGTTAATTTTCAGGTTTGAAATGTTACCAATCCAGATTTTGTTAGTTTTAGTGTCACTTTTTGGACAGAATTTAGGTAGGCTTCCAACATTAAAGTTGGCAAATTTTGTGTCTAGTTTAACCTCCAATTAGCCTCACACCAATTGGAGTCACACACTTAGGGTTATAGGCTCATTTGCATACTACCCTTTACATATCTCTCAAACACCAATCCAAATACACATTAACCTTGTTCTAAGTCCACTTCTCTACCAAATTCTGAATTGGTACTAAACCATAACCACTCAACACATCACATTTAGGTCAACTTGGGTAGAATATACAATTCACAATGCATCAATTACAACTCAGAATTTCAAAGTCCAATTTCAACAATACATACATATGAATACCTCTCATTAACACATCTAATTTCGCACCAATAATTATTTACACATTCTGCCATCCTTGGTACCATAATTCACTAAACTATTTCATGAATTTAAAAACTCTACCATGCATCACAAGGCTACCCAATTGCTCATATACATCAAGCTTCCCAATTTCAATACATTATCTCACTTTACATTCATAATTCACATATATACATAGAAATCAAGCTCTTACACATTTAATCACTCTAATTAACCTCATTACCCATCAAATTCAAGTGAAAACACATCAAGTTTCTTCAACAATCATGGCTGCCAAAAATAATACCTTGTCCATGCTCATCAAATTCCTCAACTTCTTCCATAATCTAACTCACCATAACCTCAATTACAACTTTAATGAAACAAGTAATGAGAACAAGCACTTACCTATTTTTAAATCTTGTTAAATCTTCTTCAAATCCTTCCCTTTTTGCTCTCAATATGCTGCCTAAGGTATGAGGATAAAGTTTAGTGAAGGAAAGTATAAGAATTGGGGCTTGGATCATGGAGATTTAGGCTTAACAAGTGGGGCGGCCATGGATGGACTTTGGGAAGAAGTTTCATTGGGCTGGTTCTTATTTTTGAGGTTGAAGATGATAGTTTCTGTCCACTAAAGCTTTATATAGGTCCCTTAAGATGTCACTAGTGGAGCAATAACTTGAATTAAATAATTCATTAATCATAATTTCCTTAATTTGCACATTTGCCACTAATCTTTCACTATTTACATTATGTACCATATTTTTATTTTTCATGACATTTTTAAAGTGTAATATCACTTATTTTTAATGAAAATTTAGGTCAAAAGTCTACTGTAGGTGTCAAATGACCAAAATGCCCCTCTTCGGGTTGTATTTCTAATTTTTCAGTAACATCAATTTTTATCGGTTTCTTTAATTTTTTGTTTTTCTTTGTACTAATTCTTTAATTTTCTTTGACATTTCTAATGTCAATTATACTTCAATAAGTCTTTAATTATGTCTCAAAACTTAATTTCGAGGGTTTCCCGCAGTCCTAGGGTTGGCTATTGCCTGCGCCGTAACTTCCCCGTGCGGTCACCCATCGTTGCGGTGCTGGCTCGTTTAACTTAGTTTCATTTTCTATCTTATATTTTTCCTTAATTTTTCTAGTATTTTCTTTTTATTTATTTCATCATTTCATGTCTCCTCACTAACATTGAAGTTTAGTTCCAAGCATTCTAGCTGTCCGGACAGACACTGGTCACCAGAACAGTAGAACACACTACTGAATATAGGGGTGTTACAATTCTCCCCCCTTTAAAATAAATTTCGTCTTGAAATTTTACCTGATTTTAGTCTCTGAACAATTGTGGGTACTGCCTCCTCATATCCTCCTCTCGTTCCTAAGTAACTTCTTGGCTTGAATGATGATCCATAACACCTTAACCAAATGTAAACATTTATTTCTCAACTGCTTCACCTCATGTACTAAGATCTTTATGAGTTTCCCCATCATACGTTGAATTTAAATTCATTTCACCTTTTAGAGGTAAGCAAATTTTGCGTGCTAATGAATCCACTCTTTCTAGAACCTTGTGTGATCCTATGGAGTGAGAACTTAGTTTTTCTCCTTTCTATAGAATCGTATAATCTTTTTTCCTTTAAGTTTGTGTAAGACCTTTAACAATCTAATATAACATTTAATTTGTTTATAGAATACTAATCTTTTCTTACTATCATTTTATCTAATATTTCGATTCATGTTCCCTTATTGAATGACCATTGAGGTCATGTTAAAATTATTTATCCAATCATTGGTCCTCTGACCATTCTAGTCAACAATCTTACTCATATTCGTAATATTTCTTTGTTACATCTGAACTAACTGTTCAAATTTTTACTTACACAACTCTTTTATCTATCGATTTTCAATAATTTATCATATTCTATGAAATGTCTTTCGCTAACAAATTCTTCCAAAACTAATTCCAAAAAAAAACTAGTCACTAAC
Source organism: Hevea brasiliensis (assembly GCF_030052815.1). Taxonomy (NCBI): domain Eukaryota; kingdom Viridiplantae; phylum Streptophyta; class Magnoliopsida; order Malpighiales; family Euphorbiaceae; genus Hevea; species Hevea brasiliensis. Next base: position 21,025,518 of record NC_079499.1, on the reverse strand, counting down.
ATATTAAAATTTATTTTTATACGAGGGACATCAAGAAGGCAAACAATGCTGGCACTAACATAAAAGTATATAGACCCCGAGTTAAACAATACATATATATGTCTTAGTTAAAAATTGAGAAAGTACCAGCAAAAATGTCAAAAGTCTTAGCCTCTTCCCTTTGTCGTATAGTGTATACTCTAGTTGAAGCGTCACCTTGTTCTGGCTGATACACTGTACTTTGACTTCCAGGTGTACTACCCCTACCTCTACCTCTGCCTCTACTAACTGATGGTGAACTCTTTGGGGTAGAAAGTTGGGCTGATCCCTCTGGTGTAGTAAATGATCCAGAACGGTGTGGATTTATACAATCCTTAGCAAAATGACCAGTCTCTCCACAATTAAAACATGCTCCTATGGCTCTATAACATACCCCACTATGTGGTTTACCACAAGTTTCACAAAGTCGATCCGACAATGCATTTCTTGGTTTCAACTGATTTGCTAATCCGATCGGGGTGGTTTCTGTCCAGAAGATCTATCTCTACCCTATTCGCGTGAGCTAGATCCTCCAAAGTGCTTTCTCTTTCCTGACCCACTATCAAGAACTTGATCAGTAGTCTTTCTAATTTTTTCTTTTTCTTCTGTACCCTTTTCAACTGTTTCTTCATTCTCAATTCTTTTCAGTTCCAGGGCTTGCGATATTAGCTCTGAGAAATTCTAGTGTCGGAACCCCACAACTTGCATTCTTAGACTAGGCCTTAACCTAGCCTCAAAACGTTTACATCTGTCTCTAAGAGTGGTAAGCAGGCTTCCTAGATAATGACTCAATCGAGAGAAGTTTCTCTCATGTTCTGCCACTGTTCTGTTCCTTTGCTTCAGGCTTAAGAACTCCTATAGCTTCTGGTCTACATAGGCATCTGGGATATATTTTTGTCTAAACTCTCTGAGAAAGTCGTCCCATGTCAGCACTGGGGGTTCCACCAAATTGTGCGAAATGGTTTTCCACCAGTCATATGCATCCCCCTGTAGAAGTGAGACTGAGTATTCAAACTTCAGCTCATCGGTGCAGTGCAGCTTCCTAAAAACTCTTTCCATCCTTTCCAACCATTGTTCTGCCTCTAACGGATCCACTGTCCCCTTGAGCTTAGTAGCCCCATACTTAATTAGCTTGTCGTACTTCCTAGCTAAACGCTGTGGCTGTACTACTGGTGTAACATCCTCATTTTCGTAGTCTGTACGTCCTACTGTTCTGACGGCTAATGTCTACCCCGTAAAGTCTGAATGTCTGGAACTATACTTCGGTGATAGTAAACATGCATAAAATGATGAAATAAATAAGAAGAAAATACAAGAAAAATTAAGGAAAATAAAAGAGATAAATTGTGACTAAGTTAAATGAGCAAAACCCGTAGCGATGGGTGACCGCACCGAGAAGTTACGGCGAAAACCGTTGACTAGCCTTGGACCGCGGGAAACTCTAGAAAATATTTTTGGGATTGAATTAAAGGTCTACTGAGGTGTAATTGACATTAGAAATGTCAAAGAAAATTTAGTAAGTCAATATAAACGAAAAAAAAAGAAATTTAAAAAAATCAGTGGTACAAGAAGTAAATCGGTAGCACCGAAAAATTCAAAATACAACTCGAAGAGGGGCATTTTGGTCAATTGACAACTAGAGTTGACTTTTGACCTAAATGTTCATTAAAAATATATAGTATTAAATTTTGAAAATTAAATGAAAAATGAAATTAAGTATAAAATGTAATTTAAGGAAAAAGAGGGCATTAGTGCAATTATAGAGAATTTGAATTATTTAATTACTTCAATAAGGTTAGTGGAGCACTAAGTGGACTATATAAGCCATATGAGGACTAGAAAATCTGCATTAAGACTTCATCTTCTTCCCATTTTAAAACCTTGCCGAATTCATTTCCTTCCCTAAAAACTACCATGGCCACACCTTGCATGCAAGCTCCACTCCTAATCATCAAGCCATAATTTTTGCAATTGTTCTTCATTAAAAGTGATCTTCACACCATGGGCAACACATAGGCAGCAAAAAAGAGAGAAAACTTCAAGGTTTAGCAAGCTCCAAATAAAGGTTAGTGCTTATTTTTCCTCCCTTGCTTAATTAAACTTTGAGTAGATGTTGTGAAGAGTTGAATTGTGGAGAAATTGAAAGAATTGGATGAGTATTTGTGGGGATTTAAATTCATCAGCCAAGGAAGTCCATGGGAAGTTGGTTAATTCTAATTTTAATTGATGGTTAGATATGTTGAATTAAGTAAATAAATGAATTAGAGCTTATGGGCATGCGTATGTTTGAAATGATAATTGAATTAGGAGTTTGAATAAGTGTTAAAGACTTTGGACAATTGAGCTTAAATGTGGTAGCCTTGAGGTACTTAAGGGATTGGTAATTCATGAATTTTATTGTTGAATTATAGTATTGATAGATTAGTGGTAGTGTATTGTAAGTTTTAACTAATTCAAGTATTAACTAATTGTTTGCAAGTATATATTATTGACCTTGACTTTGTGAATTAGGGTTCTATATTGATTAATGAGGACTTGAGTAAACTATTGGGAATTGACCAATTTGAGACTTGATGAATGAGATTAGAAGTGCCATGAATTTATAATTGTAGTTTTGGGAGGAGGAGGAATGACAATTGGAAGTGTTATTTCATGTGCAGGTTTTGTTGTGTTGAAAACAGTAGTTAAATTGAGCTGTAAATAAAAATGTGTGACCCCAATTGGTATGAGGCCAATTGGAGGTAAAATTAGACTTGCAATGGACCAATTTTCATGGAGAAGTTATGCCAAAATTCTGCCTAGAAATGACCTAAAGAAATGACCAAATCCGAATTGCCATTAGTAAACCCAGAATTTTTGACCATATGAATAGTAGCCATTCAATTGGCCATAACTTACTCAAAATAGGTCCAAATGACCTGAAATTTATACCATGGAAAGCTTAGACATAGAGCTACATCTTTGGTGAAGATCATAGAACCCATGAATGTCATTTACTAAGTCAAATTGCTTGCACAATTTGAGATAACAAAACTGTCTAGAACCATTGCAACCCAGAATTTGACCATTTGAACAGTAGTCACTCATGGGACCACAACTCACACAAAAAAGGTCCAAATGACCTGAAATTTATACCATGGAAAGATTAGACATAGAGCTACAACTTTGGTGAAGATCACAGAACCCAAAAATGTCATTTACTAAGTCAAATTGCTTGCACAAGTTGAGGTAACAAAACTGTCCAGAACCATTGCAACCTAGAATTTGACCATTTGAACAGTAGTCACTCATGTGATCACAACTCACACAAAACAGGTCCAAATGACCTGAAATTTATACCATCAAAAGCTTAGACATAGAGCTACAACTATGGCGAAAATCACAAAACCCAGAAATGTCATGTACTAAGTCAAATTGCTTGCACAAATTGAGGTAACAAAACTATCCAGAACCATTGCAACCCAGAATTTGACCATTTGAATAGTAGTCACTCATGTGACCACAACTCATAAAAAATAGGTCCAAATGACCTCAAATTTATACCATGGAAAGTTTAGACATAGAGCTACAACTTTGATGAAGATCATAGAACCCAGAAATGTCATTTACTAAGTCAAATTGCTTGCACAAATTGAGGTAACAAAACTGTCCAGAACCATTGCAACCCAGAATTTGACCATTTGAACAGTAGTCACTCATGTGGCCACAACTCACACAAAACAGGTCCAAATGACCAAAACTTTATACCATGGAAAGCATAGACATAGAGCTACAACTTTGGTGAAGATCACAGAACCCAGAAATGTCATTTACTAAGTCAAATTGCTTTCACAAGTTGAGGTAACAAAATTGTCCAGAACCATTGTAAACCAGAATTTGACCATTTGACAATAGTCACTCATGTGACCACAACTCACACAAAACAGGTCCAAATGATCTAAAATTTATACCATGGAAAGTTTAGACATAGAGCTACAACTTTGGTGAAGATCACAGAACCCAGAAATATCATTTACTAAGTCAAATTTCTTGCATAAGTTGAGGTAACAACACTGGCCAGAACCATTGCAACCCAGAATTTGACCATTTGAATAGTAGTCACTTATGTGACCATAACTCACACAAAACAGGTCCAAATGACTTGAAATTTATACCATGGAAAGCTTAGACATAGAGCTACAATTCTTATGAAGACACCAAAGCGCAGAAATGACCAGAACCAAGTCAAATTGCTTGCCCAAGTTAGGGTATCAAAACTGCCAGAGCTGAATTTGACCTAAAATTGACCAAATTTTGCACTAAAGATGCAATCTGTCCAGCTTTAGTAAATTGACCATATCTTGGTTTATACAACTTAGAATGACCTGAAATCTTTGCCAAAAGTTCAATAAGACAGAGCTACAAATTTACTTATTTAACCAGAAGCTAAAAAGCAATGGAAATAGAACATTTAGCTAGATAAATCTAGTACACTAAAACTGAAAAATTGACGATAATATGCAATGAAGCCTAGAAATAATTTGGCAATAAATGCCAACTTGTGAGAATTGTAAATTGCACTATACTGGAAGCATATTGAAATGCTAATTGTGACATGTTGATACTAGAATCAACTTATGCATAATGTATGAAAAGGTCAACATGTTTATTGACCAGTGAATTGTATAATGACCAGTAAACCCTAAAAATAAATATTTAATATTGTAATATGCCCTAGTTTGCCTAGTTGATTAGTTTGGATAGATTGGCATGCCAATAGGATTCTAACAGCTGTTCTGTAAATGGCTTCACGCCGTACTGTGTTTTGTGACTTATTATGCCATACTATGATTTTAATTGCCTATGGCTATACGGATCGTGTTATTATACTTGGCTTAATGCCTGATTGACTATATGGCTTTTTAGCCACACTGTTTGCACACCGGAAGATACTTTGTGACCGATGGTGTGACGGCCTGAGGTATTAGGTACCTAGTGCTAGTATATCCGTTTATCCAGTTTGGTCAGTGTATAGGCTACACGGGTAGTCAATTAAAACATTATTCAATTCAGGCAGTTAAGTTAAGTTAAGCTAAGTATAATGAAGTTTCTGTACAATAAAATTTAGTATTGAATGAAATGAGTAAAAGAGATTAGCAATAGAAACATAACAAAATATAATTTGCAGAACCATAGAGACTTAAAATACAATACAATTAGAATAATTTGTATATTGGGTAGTATTACTGAAAGGTTATAAATTTAGCACTTCCAAAGAGGAACAAACTAGTATATAAGATGGTTAATATTAAAAACATTCCAGTAAATCAAATTGATTATTCAATATTTAAATTATGCTCTATCCTTTCTTTATTTGTATATATTATTTCTTGTTATACTATTGCACCACTAAGAAGAAATGCTTAGCGCGATGGAATTGCTTCCTCGCGCAAGTACTGAAGGTAAAACCAGTAGACTGTCGACTAAGATTTTTGGAGTCCAGATCTGCAGAAGTGTCAGAAGAGTTTAAGGTTGTCACCTCCCCAGTAATGCATGTAGATAGGGCTCATATTAAGCATGTTTTCTAATCTGTACATTATAATTACTGCTTATATTGTAATGTGAATTAGTAACTATAATTTCATTTACATATCTTGTACTTGATAAATTTATGTACTTAATTGGCAAATTATATAAGTTAATGAAATATAAGAATTCTAATATCTGAGTTGATTATCTAATCATAATGATTTTGAATGAGATTGAGTTTGAGAAATTTTGAGACTGAATCTAAGTTTGAGAAACTGATGAGATATTACTGAGATAAATTGAGCTATGAATTTGAATATGTTATGAACTATTTTTGGCAGGTTCAGAAGAACTGTTAGTCCAAATTACAGCCGGCACTCTGCTGAATTATCATTAAAATTTTTGAAATTTTGAAATTAGTCAAATTTTGATAAACAGTAAAAGTAGCCTAAACCTCAGATAAAGTTTTTAAACAAGTAAATCAAGAACTGTAATGAAATCAGATAAGATCAGGTTCTCCAGCACTCCGGGTGACACGCCTTGCTCGGCTACACTGTAGACAGGTTAGGGGTGTTACATTTAGTGGTATCAAAGCATAGTTTAGGCATTCCTAGGCACAGATAAGTAGAAAGAACTAGTGTGCATACATGCATTGCATTCATAAGAGTCGAAGTGACACTAATGCAGATCCGTTTACTTTTGATTATTCAAGGTTAAGATATGGACTCAGAGACGCAGAGGGCATTAGAAAAAGAAGTAGAAAACCTAGTTCATGAGGTTATAACTTAGTAACTATGTAATGTTCTCAATGTTTGTATTGTAAGCTGTAGATTACAGTACCGACATGGGATTATTGTGTAGAACTATGTGCTTCCTTGTGGTACAATAAACTAAGAATATTTGTAAGTAATCTATAATTTGATACAGTTACACTCGAATAGAGTACTATTACAGGAAATAAATATAAAAATTCTAGTCAGAAATTTAAAACTTCAGAACTAGCCTATCGAAAGACTACACTTGTAAGATAGCTAGAGTCAGTGACTCAGTTACATTAATTTGAACTACCTGTACCACAGTAATTGCTATAAGCTTAAAGATATCAGTACGACTTATCATCCTTAGACGGATGGACAGTCAAAACGAGTAATTCAGATAAATTCTGAAACTCATTGAGTTCCTGTAAATAGTGAAATGAAATGATAATAATAACATGTACTATGTGATAATATACTGAGAACTTGTGTCATTGAATCTGAGGGGAGATGGGACAGATACCTCCCACTAACAGAATTTGTATACAATAATAAGTGTCACGCTAGCATACAAACGGTACCCTATGAAACACTATAAGGGAAACAGTGCAAAACACCAATATATTGAACTGAGTAGGGTAAAGATATCTAGACATTGATATAGAATCTTATAATTATTTTGATATTTTTATCAGAAAAGAATGATTTAGGTATTTGAAAATATATTTAGAAGTTATAGTGCTACTCTATCTGGAAGCAAGAATAGATACCTCCCCTTGATGGAGTTCGTGTGTAGTGATAGTTATTAAATAAGCATGATGATAACAAGATATACGATTTTGTATGAAACAAATGCAGAATACCTAGACAATGGCAAGTTAACAGAATTAGAATTAGTAAAAGAGACTGAAGGACTGGTAAAGAATCTTAGTATGAGAGATCAAGAAACTATTGAATAAAAGAATTTCATGAATAGAGAAACAAGAGGCGAAGGAAACAATGATGGGAGAGTGAATAAAATTATGAGATAACGATATTCTTAGTTCGTTGAATCCGATGAATTTCGAGGACAAAATTCCTTTTTAGAGGGGAAGAGTTGTAACACCCTCATTTTCATAGTCCGTACGTCCCACTGTTCCAACGGCTAATGTCTGCCCCAGAAAGTCGAAATGTTTGGAACTATACTTCGATGATAGTAAACATCCATAAAATGATGAAATAAATAAAAAGAAAATACAAGAAAAATTAAGGAAAAATAAAAGAGATAAAATGTGACTAAGTTAAAAGAGTCAAACCCATAGCGATTGATGACAGTACCGGGAAGTTATGGCGAAGACTGTGGACTAGCCCTGGACTGCGGGAAACCCTAGAAAATATTTTTGGGATTGAATTAAAGGTCTACTGAGGTGTAATTGACATTGGAAATGTCAAAGAAAATTTAGTAAGTCAATATAAACGAAAAAAAAAAAAGAAATTTAAAGAAATCGGCGGTACAAGTGGTAAATCGGTAGCATAGAAAAATTCAAAATACAACCCGAAGAGATGCATTTTGGTCAATTGACAACTAGAGTTAACTTTTGACCTAAATTTCCAATAAAAATATGTAGTATTAAATTTTGAAAATTACATGAAAAATGAAATTAACTATAAAATGTAATTTAAGGAAAAAGAGGGCATTAGTGCAATTATGGAGAATTTGAATTATTTAATTATTTCAATAAGGTTAGTGGAACACTAAGTGGACTATATAAGCCACATGAGGACCAGAAAATCTACATTAAAACTTCATCTTCTTCCCATTTTAAAACCTTGCCGAATTCATTTCCTTCCCTAAAAACTACCATGGCCACACCTTGCATGCAAGCTCCACTCCTAATGATCAAGCCATAATTTCTGCAATTGTTCTTCATTAAAAGTGATCTTCACACCATGGGCAACACATAAGCAGCAAAAAGGAAAGAAAACATCAAGGTTTAGCAAGCTCCAAATAAAGGTTAGTGCTTATTTTTCCTCCCTTGCTTAATTAAACTTTGAGTAGATGTTGTGATGAATTAAATTTTGGAGAAATTGAAAGAATTGGATGAGTATTTGCGGGGATTTAAATTTAGTAGCCAAGGAAGTCCATGGGAATTTGGTTAATTCTAATTGTAATTGATGGCTAAACATGTTGAATTAAGTAAATAAATGAATTAGAGCTTATGGGCATGTGTATGCTTGAAATGATAATTGAATTTAGGGTTTGAATAAGTGTTAGAGACTTTGGATGTCACACCCTACCCCTCTGTAAGGCATAACATGATCCCGTAGTATACCTAATGAATTACCAACTCCGTCTACTAATAATCCATTAAATACACTACAAGGGATTTTAAAAACTTTTCTTACTTCTTTTACAGTGGTGAGCACTATTTACAGGTGTGAAAGACTTTGGTGAACTGAAGTGAAACAACTAACTCATTTGATTTATTTGGAATATCTGTAAAAATTTTGGCAAGGTGCCATTTGTATTTTGGACAAAACAGTTCTTCAGAAAACCTGTAAAAAGCACTTCAATATAGTTTCAAATCTCAACTCCAACATTTTTATCAATACAACACATTTCTCAAGTCAAATCCACAGTGATTTTCAAAGACTAAGATACAAAGATATAACACAATTTTTACAAGCCAAATAACTCATATTTATTTTACAACTTTACTGTACAACTTAAATTTACAACTGCTCAAAACCAAGAACAAAATATACATACAGTGAATATACATTACAGTACAAAATGCCACATATGGTATACTCACTATACCCAAAAATCTCTCACTGGCGGTACTAGCAGCCTAGTCTGCTGCCCTGTCTGTCTCTCTACCTGCAAAGAATAAAGCTATCATTGAGACAATGTCTCAGTGGTGCACAACATTAACCAAATACAAATTTTAAATCACAATTCATAAATCATATCAATAGTGGATACTTAAAACCATAGTTAAATTCAAGACAATGAATGTCATAAGGAATTTAAACTCCAATTCACAAATTATCAAAATTCATAATAACACAATTTAGTCAAATAGTTTAAGAATACCGTATTGCCAATTCATGCACAATTTGATCAAATAATTGAATAATACCTTTTTGCAAATCAATAACACAATTGATCAAATAACTGAATAATATCGTTTTGCAAATCAATAACACAATTCGATCAAATAATTGAATAATATCATTTTGCAAATCAATAACACAATTCGATCAAATAATTGAATAATATCGTTTTGCAAATCAATAACACAATTCGATCAAATAATTGAATAATATCGTTTTGCAAATCAATAACACAATTCGATCAAATAATTGAACAATACAATGTTGCCAATCAATAACACAATTCGATCAAATAATTGAATAATATCGATTTGCAAATCAATAACACAATTCGATCAAATAATTGAATAATATCGTTTTGCAAATCAATAACACAATTCGATCAAATAATTGAACAATACAATGTTGCCAATCAATAACACAATTCGATCAAATAATTGAATAATATCGTTTTGCAAATCAATAACACAATTCGATCAAATAATTGAATAATATCGTTTTGCAAATCAATAACACAATTCGATCAAATAATTGAATAATATCGTTTTGCAAATCAATAACACAATTCGATCAAATAATTGAACAATACAATGTTGCCAATCAATAACACAATTCGATCAAATAATTGAATAATATCGTTTTGCAAATCAATAACACAATTCGATCAAATAATTGAATAATATCGTTTTGCAAATCAATAACACAATTCGATCAAATAATTGAACAATACAATGTTGCCAATCAATAACACAATTCGATCAAATAATTGAATAATATCATTTTGCAAATCAATAACACAATTCGATCAAATAACTGAAGAATACAGTGTTGCCAATCTATAACACAATTTAGGCCATGACATAATTTTTCCATATATGCCGTGTTGTACACCACGACAAGACATGCTCACCCCAATAATCGAAATCAATGAGGGAGGAAGCTAGCTATACAATGAGAACTCATCCATACTCACCTCAGACTGGGAAGTCAAAGAGGGAGGAACATAATCATACTCACCCCAGACTAATAAGTCAAAGAGGGAGGAATAATCACACTCACCCCATTAATGGAGGAGGAACATATTATCAGTGTCATGCCAATTGTGAGTCAAAACAATTCCAAACATTTTATTCAAATGATCCGTAAGAATCCAATAAATTTCCAAAGTTATAATTTCATTCACAAAATGGCAACACAATTCGTAATTCACTTCAATTTCCACAAAAACCATTTACAGTGCTTTTCAATCAATAAGTATCCATCAAATACCATTCAAACAATTTTTCACAGTTTCAAACCATTCACAATGTTTTTCAATCAATAAGTGTCCACCAAACACATTTCCACAATTTAAAACAATGATATGCAAATAGTCAATATTTATTTCCATTGAAAATAATTCAAAAGAAACAGTTGTTGTGCACAAACCTCTGATATTTGTCTCCTGGTCTTGACTCAGTATTTCTTTCCCTTTTGCTGAGTCCTTGTTAACTGAGAAACACAATTTGAAGTGTTTCAGTGCTAAATTAAACTGTCTCTATCGATGGTGTTTGGTAAATAATGCACTGAACTCAATTATTCACTTAATCACCTAATATACCGACCCTCGTTGCGTTTTAGGTAAATTAGGTTTTAGTGTCGTTAATATGTCACATTCGATAGGGTTTTAGGTTTGGTACGTTTTGCCAAACTCGTTTCCTTGTTTAGTACATTTTAATGCAACTTGCTGGATTTCGGGATACTGGTTTGACCTAACCGGACGATCTAGTTCCCTCGGTTTTCGGGTCTCGGTCGAAACTACAAACTTGTAGATCTAGGTCTTATTGCACGCGGTGCAAAATTTCAGGTCAATCCGAGTTAAGTAGACCAAGTTATGGTCATTACACTATTGCTGGTCAAGTGGTACCATTTTAGGTCAATTTTAGGTCAAATTGGTCAATTCTGGTTCGGCCAGTTTTTGGACCCGAACTTGTGCAAGTTGTTTGACTTGCTTATGGTCATTTCTGGGTTTTGGTGTCTTCATAAGACTTGTAGGTATGGGTCTTAACTATTCATGGTTAAAATTTCAGGTCAATTGGACCTGGTTTGAGTGAGTTATGGCCTAAATACTCACTGCTGCCCAATTGGTCATTTTTCAGGTCCTAATTGCACCTAATCCGAATTGGTCAAATTTTTAGGTCACCTTGCAAGCAGAATTTTGGCATGGTTTCTCAATGAAAGTTGGCACATTTTGTGCCTAGTTTCACCCCAAATTGGTCTCATACCAATTGAGGTTACACATTCAAGGTTATAGGCTAAAATATTCACTGCCCTCAATATGCATTTCACACCCCAACTTCAAACACATACTCACCTTGCAAGGTTTACTTCCATACCCTACCAAACTGTTTTGGCACATTACCAAAAACATTTTCTACATTACATTAGCATTATTTTGGGCAGATTCCAATCACCCTCAACACACCAAATATCATTCATAATTACAATTTCTAAATACCATTACAACCACACCTAAACATTACAAACTTTACATACACTTTACAACATTCATTCACATACATATCATCAATCCTTCTAGGTCAATATTCTGCCCACTCTTCCTTCAATATACACCATTTCTCAAGTGTCCACAAGCTGCCACAAAACATTCATCAACATCACATTGCCGTACCATATGCCAATTCCCATCAAAGTGCATAATTCACCATATAAACATGCAATAACTCACTAAGTTACTAAATCACCATTATTAACATTCTTTCCCATCAATTATATGCACAAATACCTCATCATAAACGTGACCCATGGCTGTCCAAAATGAAAATAACAATAACCTTTCAAACTTAAAATTTTCCTTCACCAAACTAATACCCATAACATGCACAAAAACTTTAACAAAGGATTTCTCAAAAATGCAAACTTACCTTTATTTGTAACTTGCTAAACCTTCACCAAACTTCTCAAATTGGGTGTCAATATCTTCCTTGTGATGTGTAGACAAAGTTTAATGAAGGAACTCAAGTGTTTGGAGTTGAAATGGAAGGAGGGATCAAGCTTGCATGAAAATGTCCATGGAGTTTTCTCTCCCTTCATTCACGGCTTGGATGGTAAATGAAGAAGATGAAGTGGCTGCTGGACATAGTGGACTTACATCAGCCCCATAATGTGTTTATTTTATTCTCTTAGTGGTCCACTTACTCTAATTAATTCATATTATAAGTTACTTTCACTTAATCCCACATTAAACCCTTAATTCTCACTATTTACTTTAGGTACCACCAATTTAATTTTTCATTTCATTTTCTAAGTGTAATATTATTTATTTTTAATGGAAATTTAGGTCAAAAGACACTTCGGGATGTCAAATGACCATAATGCCTGCTCGTGGCATTCTGATTTTTCTGTATACACGTTTTGTCTGTTTTTCGATTTCTCACTTTTCTTTGTACTAATTATTTAATTTTTCTTTGATATTTCTAATGATATTTATTCTTCAAAAAGGGTCTATTTAAGTAATAAAAATGTTTTCCGTGGTTCCATGATCCGAGGCGATCAACGGTCCACGTGACTTCGGTCTGATCACCCATCGCTAGGTTTCCCGGCTCACTTATTCGGTTACATTTCTTTGCTATGATTTTTTCTTTGTTTTTCTTGTATTTTCTTTTCTTGTATTTCATTATTTATGTCTCCTCTCTCATATCAAGTTGTGGTTCTAGGCATCCTAGCTGTCCGGACAGCACTGGTCACCGGAACAGTAGAACGCACTACCGAACTTAGGGGTGTTACATTGGACAATTAAGCTTAAATGTTGCAGCCTTGAGGTACTTAAGGGATTGTTAATTCATGAATTTTATTGTTGAATTATGGTATTGATAGATTAGTGGGAGTGTATTGTAAGTTGTTAGTGAAAATTTCCAGTATTAACTAATTGTTTGCAAATATATATTATTGACCTTAACTTTGTGAATTAGGTTTCTATATTGATTAATGAAGACTTGAGTAAACTATTGGGAATTGACCAATTTGAAACTTGATGAATGAGATTAGAAGTGCCATGAATTTATAATTGTAGTTTTGGGAGGAGGAGGAATGACAATTGGAAGTGTTATTTCATGTGCAGGTTTTGTTGTGTTGAAAATAGTAGTTAAATTGAGCTGTAAATAAAAATGTGTGACCTCAATTGGTATGAGGCCAATTGGAGGTAAAATTAGACTTGCAATGGACCAATTTTCATGGAGAAGTTATGCCAAAATTCTGCCTAGAAATGACCTAAAGAAATGACCAAATCCGGATTGCCATTAGTGAACCCAGAATTTTTGACCATATGAACAGTAGCCATTCAATTGGCCATAACTTACTCAAAATATGTCCAAATGACCTGAAATTTATACCATGGAAAGCTTAGACATATAGCTATATCTTTGGTGAAGATCATAGAACCCATGAATGTCATTTACTAAGTCAAATTGCTTGCACAATTTGAAGTAACAAAACTGTCTAGAACCATTGCAACGCAGAATTTGACCATTTGAACAGTAGTCACTCATGGGACCACAACTCAAACAAAAAATGTCCAAATGACCTGAAATTTATACCATGGAAAGATTAGACATAGAGCTACAACTTTGGTGAAGATCACAGAACCCAAAAATGTCATTTACTAAGTCAAATTGCTTGCACAAGTTGAGGTAACAAAACTGTCCAGAACCATTGCAACCTATAATTTGACCATTTGAACAGCAGTCACTCATGTGATCACAACTCACACAAAACAGGTCCAAATGACCTGAAATTTATACCATGGAAAGCTTAGACATAGAGCTACAACTTTGGTGAAGATCACAGAACCCAGAAATATCATTTACTAAGTCAAATTTCTTACACAAATTGAGGTAACAAAACTGTCCAGAACCATTGCAACCCAGAATTTGACCATTTGAACAGTAGTCACTCATGTGACCACAACTTTCACAAAACAGGTCCAAATGACCTGAAATTTATACCATGGAAACTTTAAACATAGAGTTATGACTTTGGTGAAGATCACAGAACCCATAAATGTCATTTACTAAGTCAAATTGCTTGCACAAATTGAGGTAACAAAACTGTCCAGAACCATTGCAACCCAGAATTTAACCATTTGAACAGTAGTCACTCATGTGACCACAAGTCACACAAAACAGGTCCAAATGACCTGAAATTTATACCATTGAAAGCATAGACATAGAGCTACAACTTTGGTGAAGATCACAGAACCTAGAAATGTCATTTACTAAGTCAAATTGCTTGCACAAGTTGAGGTAACAAACTATCCAGAACCATTGCAACCCAGAATTTGACCATTTGAAGAGTAGTCACTCATGTGACCACAACTCACACAAAACAAGTCCAAATGACCTCAAATTTATACCATGGAAAGTTTAGACATAGAGCTACAACTTTAGTGAAGATGATAGAACCCAGAAATATCATTTACTAAGTCAAATTGCTTGCACAAATTGAGGTAACAAAACTGTCCAGAACCATTGCAACCTAGAATTTGACCATTTGAACAGTAGTCACTCATGTGACCATAACTCACACAAAACAAGTCCAATGACCTGAAATTTATACCATGGAAAGCTTAGACATAGAGCTACAATTCTTATGAAGACACCAAAGCTCAGAAATGACCAGAAACAAGTCAAATTGCTTACCTAAGTTAGGGTACCAAAACTGCCAGAACTGAATTTGACTTAAAATTGACCAAATTTTGCACTAAAGATGCAATCTGTCTAGCTTTAGTAAATTGACCATATCTTAGTCTATACAACTTAGAATGACCTGAAATCTGTGCCAAAAGTTCAATAAGACATAGAGCTATAAATTTGCTTCTTTGACCAGAAGCTAAAAAGCAATGGAAACAGAACATTTAGCTAGATCAATCTAGTACACTAAAACTGAAAAATTGACAATGATATGCAATGAAGCCTAGAAATAATTTGGTAATAAATGCCAACTTGTGAGAATTGTAAATTGCACTATACTGGCAGCATATTGAAATGCGAATTGTGACATGTTGATACTAGAATCAACTTATGCATGATGTATGAAAAGGTTAACATTTTCATTGACCAGTGAATTATATAATGACCAGTAACCCTAAAAATAAATATTTAATGTTGTAATATGCCCTAGTTTGCCTAGTTGACTAGTTTGGATAGGTTGGTATGCCAATAGGATTCTGATAGCTGTTCTGTAAATGGCTTCACGCCGTACTGTGTTTTGTGGCTTATTATGCCATACTATGATTTTAATAGCCTATGGCTATACGGATTGTGTTATTATACTTGGCTTAATGCCTGATTGATTATATGGCTTTTTAGCCACACTGTTTGCACATGGGGAGATACTTTTGTGATCGATGGTGTGACGAGTCGAGGTACTAGGTACCCAGTGCTAGTATATCCGTTTATCCAGTCTGGTCAGTGTATAGGCTAGACGTGTTAGTAGTATGCCCTAGAGCATATCATTTAGTATGTATCTTGTACATATTTTTAATAATAAAAGGCATTTCCACTTTTCCGTTTACATAATATATTTATGTGTAATAGAAAAGGTCCATTGATATTTTGTTAGAAATATTATTCTTAAGTTGTTAAGAATATGAGTGACAATATTTCTAGCACAAAGTATCATAAATAGGTTCACAATCGAGGATACTTCATAATAAGGACATGACTTATCCAGAAAGTTTGTATTCATGTTTGTTCCCAAGTTATTTATATGAGATATAAATAAGATGGAATGGTGAGTCTCATGCCATATAACAAAATTGATAGGCACTTATAAATGATAAGTAGGCCGAACCAGTGACACTTATGACAAGCACATGGAGTTTACTCTTGTCAATGTTTTGTCATAAATCATATCAGTGCATATAATCTTTAGACCTGAGATAGCATGATTATCTTGTATATAGTTAGTTTGAGTTTGATACTGCTTTCATACTTGTACTATGTATGGGTATATGGGCATGTGTTGGCTCCTGCTAGTTATATATGGAGGTAGGTGTTGATCAAGAAGGAATCTGTTCCTCTAAGTAAATAGAGATAAAATCCTATGTTCATTTAATTGTTCTTGATGTTTCAAGTTCCTGGCCAGGACAGATAGATTTATTCAGAAAAGAGTTTCTGATGAGAAAAATCTTTTAATCAAGAACTGGAATTAAAAGAGAACATAATATTCATAGCAAATGGAGTTTGACATAAACCATGACTCCAGCTTGAGTTGGGATTTTGTAACTGAGAGATTCTAGTGCATGGTAACATATGATTATAGGTTCATTTAAGGTAAATCTTATTACTAATTGGGTGGCCATGGCATGCTATGCTAGGTGTTAACCATGGTCTATGAGGTTCATAAAATGATTTAGAGAAATCATTTATGGTAAGAAAGAATTCTGATGATATTAAGAGTTGATATCATGTCTCATTGCCAATTAGTGATGAGCCTAGTAAGTCACACACATACACAAGTTATCACCTATTTAAATATGATTTAATTAATTAATTAAAGAGTTTAATTGATTAATTAAATAGGTTTGGTTTGCAATTAAATTGCAAAGTCCCTAGCATGACTTGAAACCAAATCTAGATTATTGGATGTGTAGTATAAATTAAAATTATATTTAAAGTGTTTAAATATGAATTTAATTGATGAGAAATTAATTAATAGAGATTAATTAATTAATTTATATTTGATATAAATTAATTAGAAGAATAAAATAATTATTTTGGGTTAAGAACTCAAAATTAAGACACAGGGGCATTTTGGTCATTTCACAGTGTAACACGTGGCACCATGAGATGGTGACACATGGCATAACACATAAACTTGCCAAATGTTTTTTAATCATGTAAGATGATTAAAATCAAGATTAAATATAGGTTTGACACTTGGCACAATGTGATTGGGTCACTTAAACCTAGAGCTAATCAAAGGGTGACATGTGGCTAGGGTTTAATGTGTTAGCCTAGCTATTTAAATGTGGTTATGAAAAGAAAACATAACCAGCAGCCTCTCCTCTCAATTGTCACGCCACTTTGAGCCTCTCCAGCTATTTCTCTTCATCTCTCATCAATTCAAAGAGATTAGCCATCAATCTCTTGAATTAAGAACACTAGAAATTGTTTCTAGTGTCCTGTTTACATCTCTAATCTCTTAAAAGGCAGAACTTGATTTTCTAATTAATAGAAAAAGCTTTAGAAGCTGTTCAAGGGCTGCCATAGGTGTTCTTGGTGTGGACAAGCTAGAGGGACAACATCTGGTGTCCTGAAGACGAATCTCAAAGGCGCAGACACGCTGCAGCACATCAAGAGGTTAGTGTAATCGTTCTTGATTTAATCTAGGGTTCTAAAATTTATTTGATTAATTTTAAAATCTTAAATGGCAAATACAGATCCAAAAACATATTAAAAGAGTTTTAATATGTTTTTTATCAGTGAAATCAAATAGATAAAAATAAATCTTGTATGGTGCATGTGACCCTAGGTGAAAAATTTTGAATTCAATGGTATAATTTTGTGTTTTTCACGCTTCCGCTCCTTCAATTGGTATCAGAGCCACTATATTTGCCATTTAGATTGTTGATTACATAATTTAATTGTGTGTTTGATCATGAGATCAAGAGATTCATTGCTGGTTGGATCATGAGGTGTGGCGGCACACATGGTGAAGCCACCAATGGTGGCGGCAATAATGGTTCCATGGGTGGTTCAAGGTTTGGCTTTTAATTCTGCAATTGTTGTATGATCTAAGGCCTATTCTTTGATTAATTAAAGTGTTTAATTAGTTGTTTTAATCACACAATTAAATTATTATTCAAATCAGATTTTTAAAAATTGTTTGAATGTGATTCAAATCTGAATTTTAAAAGTTGTTTGAATGTGATTCAAATCTGAATTTTTAAAATTGTTTGAATCATATTTAAATCTGATTTTTTAAAATTGATTCAATAAAATTCAGATCTGATTTTTTAAAAAATATTTGAATGTGATTCAAATCTGATTTTTTAAAAAATGTTTGAATGTGATTCAAATCTGAATTTTTGAAGTTGTTTGAATGTGATTCAAATCTGAATTTTTAAATTTGTTTGAATGAGATTCAAATCTGAATTTTTAAATTTATTTGAATCATATTCAAATCTGGATTTTTAAGTTGAATATGAGATATTCAATTTAATTTAAGTATGTATGTTTTATTTAATTGTTAAATAGTGATATGCATGATGGATGATCATGGACTATAAAAGACCAATGTGATTGGATTTATTTCTTTTATGTTTCTTTGGGATTGTAAATTAATTAATTTATTTTAATTTATTTTGGGCATGTATTATTAAGTTTGTAATATTTTTGGGTTGTAATTTCATTTATTTAAGTTCTTGTAAATTCGCCTTGGTATGCCAAGGATTACTATGTAATATTGGATTGCAAGAAGTTCAAGGAGGTCAAGAGCATTGGTGGGACCAGTGGGAGGAATTCAATATCAAGTGTTGATTATGTACTCCTTCAGCAACTCTTGTAAAATGAATGAATGAAATGCACCTAGGAATGCCCTGATTCAATTCTTGGTGGCTCAGAATTGAATCCCTTAGAAAGTCCATGATCATACCATATTTCTCGCTTATCCATGAATGCATGAGATGTATGGGAATGTATGCAATTATATGATATATGCATGCTAAATGGATAATGTGCAAAGTGAGACCGTAATAGTAATTAGGATGGCTATAAAATCTTCCAAGCAAATGATTAAGTTGGAAATGCTATAATTAAAGTAATTATAACATAAGCCCTCCATTGGGGCAATTATTTTAAGAAATTTTAAATAGTTGCATGAGATGCAATTAATTTAAGAGATTTTCTTAAGAATAATTGTTAAGCATGAGATGTTGTAAATATGTAAATGGTTTGGTGGCCAATATTGGATGTACCTGAGGACATTAAAATTATTTGCATAATTACTGGCTCAATGGGATCAACTTAACTAATGCAAGATAAGTCAATAATGGATGTACCTGAGATTTTGAGCATTAGGGGCTAGGTAAAGGATTGAACCTCACATGAGATGTGATGGGCAAGGAGTTGCTCACTTATAGTTTATTGTAATTCCAATAATGGATGTACCTGAGGATGATCAATAGAATTATAAGAATTCAATCACCCACTAGAAATCCATCCAACTAGGATTTCCGTTTTCTACTTTGGAAGTGTAGGATTCGCTAAGTTAGTGGGAGGACCAATTTGATTAAAAGACCATAATCATTTTGGTTAATTACATGATACATTTACTAATTAATCTGGTTATTTTCTGCAGTTAATTTTCTGATAAAAAATGAGCACAAAACAACCACCACCATATATTCTTGCAAAGATACTTAATCGCAATAGGTTGACAGGACCTAATCTCTATGATTGGCTAAAAATTTGAAACTTGTCCTGAACCTTGAACATATAGGATATGTTCTAGACTCAAATGTTCCTGGTCCCTTACCTCCAGAGGCCACACAAGAGGAACATGAAACTTTGGACAAGTGGAAGGAGCATGATATGAGAGCTAAGTGTTACATGCTTGCTTCCATGAGTAATGAGTTACAGAAGCAGCATGGAAACATACAGAGTGCAAGAGAGATCCTCCTTCACCTACAAGAGTTGTATGGTGAGCACAGTAGAAATGCTACATAGTAGAAATGATAGGTATGAGATATCTAGGCAGCTATTCTGCATGAGGATGTCTGAGGGACAGAATGTTGGGGATCATGTCCACAAGATGATTCGGCTGATTGAGCAGTTGGAATATCTTGACTTCAACATGGATTTCCAACTACAAACGGATTTGATCCTTCAGTCACTTCCTGAGTCTTTTGGGAATTTTGTGACAAATTTCCATATGACTAAACAGGAATGCACCTTAGCTGAATTACTCAACATGCTGGTTATTGCCCAAAAGAATATGCCAGGCAATAAAGGAAAAGAGGTAGCTTTGGTTGCATCTTCTTCTGCTGGAAAGTCCAACAAGAAGAAGGGCAATAAGAAAAAGAAACCTCAGATTCCTGGTCCTTCCAAGAAAATAGCTAAACAAAAAGGGAAGACTAAAGCTGATGAAAGGCAAAGGAAAGTGTTTCCACTGCCAAAAGGATGGGCACTGGAATAGGAACTGCCCAGAGTATCTTACTTCTCTGAAGGACAAGAAGGATACACCTTCGGAAGGTATGTCCATATCTTGTTATTTAGATTCTGATGATACTCATAGTTCATCTACAGCTTGGGTTTTAAATACTGGTGCCAGTTCTCACATTTCTAATGATATGCAGGAACTAGCAAACAGTAGCAGCTTGCGTTCTCAAGATATTAGAGTCCGGATTGGCAATGGCTCAACTGTTGAAGCTTTAGCCAAAGGATCTAAATCTTTTTACATGTTTGGACATGTTTTGTTTTTGGATAATATTTTATATGTACCTGATGCTTTTAAGAACATCATTTCTATATCTAGTTTGACTAGAAATGGCTATGAATTTCAGTTCACAGATGATGTTTGCAATATTTATTTTGGAAATAAATATGTTGGTTCGGGTTATATGAATGATGGTCTTTATTATTTGGATAATAATGACAAACACAAATTGAATGCAAGTGATATAAAAGAATACAATGCCATGGTGAAAACCAACTCAAGTTCAAAATATATTTGGCACTTAAGGTTATGTCATGTTGCAGAAGATAGGATTGCAAAATTGGAGAAAATGGGGATTCTATCCTCATTGGGCTCTGAGCCTACTCCAACTTGTGAATCTTGCCTTCAGGGCAAAATGACTAGATCACCCTTTGTTGGACAAGGGCTAAGAGCTGAAAATATTTTGGAACTAATACATAGTGATGTATGTGGTCCGTTTAAAGAAATGGCTAGAGGGGGCTTTCATTATTTTATTACCTTTACTGATGATAAATCAAGGTTTGGGTATTTGTATTTGATGAAATACAAACATGAATCCTTTGAAAAGTTTAAGGAATTTAAATCTGAAGTAGAAAATCAAACAGGAAAAAGTATTAAAGCTCTTCGATCAGATCGTGGAGGTGAATATTTGAGTACTGAATTTGATGAATACTTGAGAGAGCATGGCATTGTTTCTCAGCTGACTCCTCCAGGAACGCCACAGCTGAATGGTGTATCTGAAGGAAGAAATCGTACCTATTGGATATGGTACGTAGTATGATGAGCTATCTTGATATGCCAATCTCCTTTGGGGATTTGCATTAGAATCACTTTATATATTCTGAATAGGATTCCATCAAAATCGCTTTCTTCCACACCTTATGAGATATGGCATGGAAGAAAACCAAGTCTTAAGCATGTTAAGATTTGGGGTTGTCCAGCTTATATCAAAAAGCTGAACACTAATAAATTGGAGACCAGATCAGAAAGAGGTCGATTTGTTGGATATCCAAAAGATAGTTTAGGATATTATTTTTATTTGCCTACTTCACAAAAGGTTGTGATAAGTAGAGATGCCACATTTCTTGAACAACAGTTTGTTCAAGAAGGAGGCAAAGGAAGGAAAATAGAGTTATAATAGGATAATTCTGACCAACCATGCATCGATGGATATAGATCCATCTAGTCAACCTATACCCATTGATGAAACATCTAAAGTCCTCCTCGTAGAACAACCAGGGTATCTCACCCACCAGTGAGATATGGTTTTCTTTATGAAGAAGAACAAGAGTTGTCTACTCATGAAGAAGTAGATCATGGAGATGATCCACTTACCTATGAAGAAGCTATATCAGATATAGACTCTTCAAAATGGATTGATGCTATGAAATCCGAGATTGATTCCATGTATAAGAATCAAGTTTGGGATCTTGTTGACCCACCTGAAGGTATTGTACCTATAGGGAACAAATGGGTTTTCAAGAAGAAAATTGGTTCTGATGGAAAGGTAGAGACATATAAGGCAAGGCTAGTAGCAAAAGGGTTTTGCCAAAGGCAAGGAATAGACTATGAGGAGACTTTCTCTTTGTTGCCATGCTTAAATCAATTAGGATTTTATTAGCAATAAATGCATACTATGATTATGAGATTTGGCGGATGGATGTCAAAATGCTTTTCTCAATGGATACATTGAAGAAAAATTTTCATGGAACAACCTAGGGATTTGAATCCCAAGATGGTTCCAAGGTATGCAAGCTAAAGCGATCCATTTATGGGTTGAAACAAGCTTCGAGGAGTTGGAACATCCGCTTTGATGAAGCCATTAAATCTTTTGGTTTTATCAAAAATGAGGATGAGCCATGTGTATATAAGAAGGTTAGTGACAAAGGCTATCACTTTCCTTGTCTTATATGTGGATGACATAATCGTTGATGGGTAATGATACGGGTATGTTGACGACTATAAAGGTATGGTTGTCAAATACATTCTCCATTAAAGACTTAGGGGAGGCAACCTATATTCTTGGGATTCGCATCTATAGAGATAGAGCGAAAAGAATAATTGGTTTATCCCAAAGTCTATACTTGGAAAAGGTGTTAATGAGATTTAACATGCTTGATTCCAAGAGAGGATTGTTACCAAGTGAGACATGGTATCCACCTTTCTAAAGAGATGTCTCCAAAGACACCAAGAAAGAGATAAGATGGCTAGGATTCCATATGCTTCGCTATTGGAAGTTTAATGTATGCAATGTTGTGTACTAGGCCTGATATCGCATATGTCGTTAGTTTGACTAGCGGTATCAATCCAATCCAAGTTTGGAACATCGATAATCACAAGAATATCCTTAAGTACTTGAGAAGAACTAAGGATTTATTCTTGATTTATGGAGGTGGAGACTTGCAATTGGATGGTTATACTGATTCTGATTTCCAATCAGATAATAATGATAGAAAGTCTACCTCTGGATATGTGTTCATTTGTAATGGAGGTGCAGTCAGTTGGAAGAGTTCCAAACAGAGCATGACTGCAGATTCCACTATCGAGGTCGAGTATATTGCTGCATCAGATGCTGCAAAAGAAGCTGTTTGGATAAAGAAGTTCGTGATAAAACTTACAGTAGTTCCTTCCATTGAGTCAGCAGTTCCACTACACTGTGACAATAATGGAGCAGTCATACAGGCTAAGGAACTAAGGTCTCACCCAAAATCCAAACATATAGAAAGGCACTATCACATTATCAGAGATATAGTTGGGCAAGGCGATATAGTCATGCAGAAAAATAACATCAGCTGAAAAATTCAGCTGATCCATTCACTAAGCCTTTGTCATAAGCTCAGTTAGACTGACATCTTGAGAAGATGGGTCTAAGGTATTGTAATGAATGGCTCTAGTGCTAGTGGGAGATTGTTAGTAGTATGCCCTAGAGCATATCATTTAGTATGTATCTTGTACATATTTTTAATAATAAAAGGCATTTCCACTTTTCCATTTACATAATATATTTATGTGTAATAGAAAAGGTCCATTGATATTTTGTTAGAAATATTATTCTTAAGTTGTTAAGAATATGAGTGACAATATTTCTAGCACAAAGTATCATAAATAGGTTCACAATCGAGGATACTTCATAATAAGGACATGACTTATCCAGAAAGTTTGTATTCATGTTTGTTCCCAAGTTATTTATATGAGATATAAATAAGATGGAATGGTGAGTCTCATGCCATATAACAAAATTGATAGGCACTTATAAATGATAAGTAGGCCGAACCAGTGACACTTATGACAAGCGCATGGAGTTTACTCTTGTCAATGTTTTGTCATAAATCATATCAGTGCATATAATCTTTAGACCTGAGATAGCACAGTTATCTTGTATATAGGTAGTTTGAGTTTGATACTGCTTTTATACTTGTACTATGTATGGGTATATGGGCATGTGTTGGCTCCTGCTAGTTATATATGGAGGTAGGTGTTGATCAAGAAGGAATCTGTTCCTCTAAGTAAATAGAGATAAAATCCTATGTTCATTTAATTGTTCTTGATGTTTCAAGTTCTGCCAGACAGATAGATTTATTCGAAAAGAGTTTCGATGAGAAAAATCTTTTAATCAAGAACTGGAATTAAAAGAGAACATAATATTCATAGCAAATGGAGTTTGACATAAACCATGACTCGGCTTGAGTTGGGATTTTGTAATGAGAGATTCTAGTGCATGGTAACATATGATTATAGGTTCATTTAAGGTAAATCTTATTACTAATTGGGTGGCCATGGCATGCTATGCTAGGTGTTAACCATGGTCTATGAGGTTCATAAAATGATTTAGAGAAATCATTTATGGTAAGAAAGAGTTCTGATGATATTAAGAGTTGATATCATGTCTCATTGCCAATTAGTGATGAGCCTAGTAAGTCACACACATACACAAGTTATCACCTATTTAAATATGATTTAATTAATTAATTAAAGAGTTTAATTGATTAATTAAATAGGTTTGGTTTGCAATTAAATTGCAAAGTCCCTAGCATGACTTGAAACCAAATCTAGATTATTGGATGTGTAGTATAAATTAAAATTATATTTAAAGTGTTTAAATATGAATTTAATTAATGAGAAATTAATTAATAGAGATTAATTAATTAATTTATATTTGATATAAATTAATTAGAAGAAGAAAATAATTATTTTGGGTTAAGAACTCAAAATTAAGACACAGGGGCATTTTGGTCATTTCATAGTGTGACACGTGGCACCATGAGATGGTGACACATGGCATAACACATAAACTTGCCAAATGTTTTTTAATCATGTAAGATGATTAAAATCAATATTAAATATAGGTTTGACACTTGGCACAATGTGATTGGGTCACTTAAACCTAGAGCTAATCAAAAGGTAACATGTGGCTAGGGTTTAATGTGTTAACCTAGCTATTTAAATGTGATTATGAAAAGAAAACATAACCAGCAGCCTCTCCTCTCAATTGTCACGCCACTTTGAGCCTCTCCAGCTATTTCTCTTCATCTCTCATCAATTCAAAGAGATTAGCCATCAATCTCTTGAATTAAGAACACTAGAAATTGTTTCTAGTGTCCTGTTTACATCTCTAATCTCTTAAAAGGCAGAACTTGATTTTCTAATTAATAGAAAAAGCTTTAGAAGCTGTTCAAGGGCTGCCATAGGTGTTCTTGGTGTGGACAAGCTAGAGGGAGAACATCTGGTGTCCTGAAGACGAATCTCAAAGGCTCAGACACGCTGCAGCACATCAAGAGGTTAGTGTAATCGTTCTTGATTTAATCTAGGGTTCTAAAATTAATTTGATTAATTTTAAAATCTTAAATGGAAAATACAGATCCAAAAACATATTAAAAGAGTTTTAATATGTTGTTTATCATTGAAATCAAATAGATAAAAATAAATCTTGCATGGTGCATGTGACCCTAGGTGAAAATTTTTGAATTCAATGGTATAATTTTGTGTTTTTCACGCTTCCGCTCCTTCAAGACGGGCAGTCAATTAAAACATTATTCAATTCAGGCAATTAAGTTAAGTATAATAAAGTTTCTGTACAATAAAATTTAGTATTGAATGAAATGAGTAAAAGAGATTAGCAATAGAAATATGATGAAAATATAATTTACAGAACCGTAGAGACTTAAAATACAATACAGTTAGAATAATTTTGTATACTGGGTGGTATTACTGAAAGGTTATAAATTTAGCACTTCCAAAGAGGAAACAAACTAGTATATAAGATGGTTAATATTAGAAACATTCCAATAAATCAAATTGATTATTCAATATTTAAATTATGCTCTATCCTTTCTTTATTTGTATATATTATTTCTTATTATACTATTGCACCACTAAGCAAAAATGCTTAGCGCGATGGAATTGCTTCCTCGCGCAGGTACTGAAGGTAAAACCAGTAGACTGTCGACTGAGATTTTTGGAGTCCAGATCTGCAGAAGTGTCAGAAGAGTTCAAGGTTGTCACCTCCTCAGCAATGCATGTAGATAGGCTCATTTTAAGCATGCTTTCTAATCTGTACATTATAATTATTGCTTATATTGTAATGTGAATTAGTAACTGTAATTTTATTTGCATATCTTATACTTAATAAATTTATGTACTTAATTGGCAAATTATATAAGTTAATGAAATATAAGAATTCTGATATATGAGTTAATTATCTAATCATAATGATTCTGAATGAGATTGAGTTTGAGAAATTTTGAGACTGAATCTGAGTTTAAGAAACTGATGAGATATTATTGAGATAAATTGAGCTGTGAATTTGAATATGTTGTGAACTATTTTTGGCAGGTTCAGAAGAACTGTTAGTCCAAATTTCAGCTGGCACTCTGCTGGATTATCATTAAAATTTTTGAAATTTCCAAATTAGTCAGATTTTGATAAACAATAAAAATAGCCTAAACCTTAGATAAAGTTTTTAAACAAATAAATCTAGAACTGTAATGAAATCAGATAAGATCAGATGCTCCGACACTCCGTGTGACATGCTTTGCTTCGCTACACTGTAGACGGGTTATGGGTGTTACGACTGGTGTCTGCAATGGGGCTTGAGTGGGCATTTTACCAGCCATCTGTTGGAACATCGCACCCATCTGATGAGCAAATTGAGCAGGGAACTGCAATATTAAGGGGGTTAGTGCAGCTAATCCACTCACATTTTGAAGGGCTAGGGCTTCCCCCTGCACCTCAGCCTCTACTGATTCATCGACTGAATGGTCCCCTTCCTCCATAGTCAATTAGAGGATATTATACCTCCTGAACAAATAACATAAGGAGATTTCCTCCCGTTAGTGCATATTTATAATGTAATGTACTGTATGTATCAAACCATGACATTGAGCAATTATACTACGAAGAAAGAATATTCAAATTACAGGTCAAAATAGAATTTAAAAACTTACTCTGATACCACTAAACATGTCACACCCTACGCCTCCATAAGATGTAACATGATCCCATAGTATACCTAATGAATTACTAAACTTCGTCTACTGATAACCCATTAAATACACTACAAGGGATTTTAAACTTTTTCTTATTTCTTTTTACAGTGGTGAGCACTTTTAACAAGTGTTAAAATTTTTTTAATCGAAGTTAAATCACATATTAGGTCTGAAATAGCCATAAATTTTATAAAAATTTCGGCAGAGTGCCGTCTGTATTTGGAGCAAAACAGTTCTTCAAAAACCTGTAAAAAGCACTTCCAATATATTTGTTCAATCCCAAACTCCAATATGGCTCAATTCAAATAAGTGTCCTCAACACAGTTCAAACTTAATTCAATATCATTTTCAGCAATTCCAAAGATAAAGTGCAAAATAAATGAGTATTTTAAAAGCTGAAATAAGAGAATTATAATACAATATTTTGACAGGCCAAAATAATTTACAACTTTATTTTACAACTGCTCAAAACCAAGTACAATATATATATACAGTTCACAGACATTACAACAAAAATTACAAGGAAGTGGTATACTCAATATACCCAACAAAATCCCAAAAGTGTAGTACAAGCAGCCTACTCTGCCGGTTTATCTGTCTGTCTACCTGCGACAGTAATGAAAATGCTATCGCTGAGTAAAATTTACTCAGTGGTGCACAATAACAATTTAAAATGCGGTATATAAGACTTTTATTGACAATTTACAATTCAAATAATTCACAATTTCATGTCACAATTTTTCAAAGCTCATATAACACAAATTTGATCAAACAATTCAATAACACAGTGTTGCCAATCGATAACACAATTTAGGTCATGACACAAATTTTTCCGAACATGCCGTGTTGTACACCACAATAAGACATACTCACCCCACTAATCGAAATCAATGAGGGAGGTAGCTAGCTAGATAATGAGTATTCATCCAAACTCACCTCAGATTGGCAAGCCAGAGAGAGAGGAATACTCACCCCATAAATGGAGGAGGAACATAGTGATATTACCATGCCAAGTGTGAATCAAAAACAATTTCAAATCACAATATTTAAATATTTCATACAAATCACAAATCACATTTTATCTCAAAATTTCCATTTGCAAGGTAGGCAACACAATAATTTCCAAATAATATTCCCAAAGCCAAAACAATAAAAAATTATTCATAACTCATTTCTCCAAATAAAATTTCTAGTAAAAGCAGTGAATATAAAAAGTATTGTGCACAGACCTGATTTGAGTCTTCTCTAGGCCTTGGCTCAATGTTTCTTATGCTTTTCAATATCTTTTTCAACTGAAATACACAATTTAAAGTGTTTCAGTACTCAGTTAAATTGTTTCTAACAAAAAAAAAATCCAATATCTAAATTTTTTTGGTACTATTCCCTTCAATTCATTTCATTAGTTAACCTATAATGTTGACCTTTAATGCACACTAGGTGAATTAATTTTAATGTTACCAATATGTCACATTTTATAGTCCTTAAGTGTTAGTATATGTTACCAATTTCATTTCCAAGTGTATTGCATTTTATTGTAATTTATCGGATTTTGGTATGCTGTTTTGACCTAGCTGGATGACCTAGTTCCCTCAATATTTAGGTTCTTGTCAGAATTATAAACTTGTAGGTCTATGTCTTTTTGAACTTTTGCCACAAATTTTAAGTCATTCGGAGTTTACTAGACCAAGTTATGGTCATTTTACCAATGCTGGACAGGTTGCACTAAAATAGCAAACTTTGGTCATTTTTAGGTCATTTCCGATTCTGGCAATTTTTATACCCGAAATTGTGCAAGCATTTTGACTTTCTTATGGTCATTTCTGGGTTTTGTGATCTCTACAAAAGATGTAGCTCTATGTCCAAGCATTCCAACCATATAAATTTCAGGTCATTTGGACCTGTTTTGAGTGAGTTATGGCCAAAATACTGACTGCTATTCAAATGGTCAATTTTCAGGTTTGAAATGTTACAAATCTGGATTTGGTCAGTTTTAGTGTCACTTTCTGGATAGAATTTAGGTAGGCTTCCAACATGAAAGTTGGCACATTTTGTGTCTACTTTCACCTCCAAATGGCCTCATACTAATTGGAGTCACACACTTAGGGTTATAGGCTCATTTGCATACTACCCTTTACATGTCTCTCAAACACCAATCCAAATACACATTAAACTTGTTATAAGTCCACTTCTCTACCAAATTCTGAATTGGTACTAAACCATAGCCGCTCAACACATCACATTTAGGTCAACCTAGGTAGAATATAACAATTCACAATACATCAATTACAACTTAGAATTTCAAAGTCCAATTTTAACAATACATACACATGAATACCTCCCATTAACACATCTAATTTCCTACCAATAATTAGATACACATTCTGCCATCCTTGGTACCATAATTCACTAAACTATTTCATGATTTTAAACACTCTACCATGCATTACAAGGCTGCCTAATTGCTCATATACTTCAAGCTTCCCAATTTCAATACATAAACTCACTTTACATTCATAATTCACACATATACATAGAAATCAAGCTCTTACACATTTAATCACTCTAATAAACCTCATTGCCCATCAAATTCAAGTGAAAACACATCAAGTTTCTT
Source organism: Hevea brasiliensis (assembly GCF_030052815.1). NCBI lineage: Eukaryota > Viridiplantae > Streptophyta > Magnoliopsida > Malpighiales > Euphorbiaceae > Hevea > Hevea brasiliensis. The sequence goes on along the minus strand of NC_079499.1, from coordinate 20,995,567 downwards.
CAATAATCATGGCTGCCAAAAATAATACCTTGTCCATACTCATCAAATTCCTCAACTTCTTCCATAATCTAACTCACCATAACCTCAATTACAACTTTAATGAAACAAGTAATGAAAACAAGCACTTACCTATTTTTAAAGCTTGTTAAATCTTCTTCAAATCCTTCCCTTTTTGCTCCCAATATGCTGCCCAAGGTATGAGGATAAAGTTTAGTGAAGGAAAGTATAAGAATTGGAGCTTGGATCATGGAGATTTAGGCTTAACAAGTGGGGCAGCCATGGATGGACTTTGGGAAGAAGTTTCATTCGGTCGGTTCTTATTTTTGAGGTTGAAGATGATAGTTTCTGTCCACTAAAGCTTTATATAGGTCCCTTAAGATGTCACTAGTGGAGCACTAACTTGAATTAAATAATTAATTAATCATAATTTCCTTAATTTGCATATTTGCCACTAATCTTTCACTATTTACATTATGTACCATATTTTTATTTTTCATGATATTTTCAAAGTGTAATATCACATATTTTTAATGAAAATTTAGGACAAAAGTCCACTCTAGGTGTCAAATGACTAAAATGCCCCTCTTCGGGTTGTATTTTCAATTTTTCGGTAACACCGATTTTTGTCGGTTTCTTGAATTTTTTGTTTTTCTGTGTACTAATTCTTTAATTTTTTTTTTTTTACAATTTTAATGTCAATTATACTTCAATAAGTCTTTAATTATGTCTCGAAACTTAATTCTGAGAGTTCCGTGTGGTCTTGGGGTCGGCTATTGCCTGCGCCGTAACTTCCCCGTGCGGTCACCCATCGCTGCGGTGCTGGCTCGTTTAACTTAGTTTCATTTTCTATCTTTTATTTTTCCTTAATTTTTCTTGTATTTTGTTTTTATTTATTTCATCATTTCATGTATCCTCACTAACATTGAAGTGTAGTTCTAGGCATTCTAGCTGTCCGGAAAGACACTGGTCACCGGAACAGTAGAACGCACTATTGAATATAGGGGTGTTGCAGGTCTAGGGTCGGCAACTGTTTTCATAGTCGCTTCCCAGTAATGTCACCCATCTCTGTGACTCCGGCTCATTTAACTCATTTGCAATTCATTTCTTTTATTTTTCCTTAATTTTTCTTGGTCTTTATTAAGTCAATTTATATCTCCTCACTTTAGTTTGAGTGTAGTTCCAAATATTCTAACTGTCCGAACAGAGATTAGTCGTCAAAACAGTGGAATGTACGGACTACCTAAAGTGAGGGCATTACAATTCTCTCCCTCTAAATAAAAACTTTGTCCTCGAAATTTACCCAGTTTAAATAGTCGAGGAAGTGCTATCTCCTTGTCTTTCTACTTTTTCGTGTTATAATTCTTCACCTTTTCCTTAGTCTGTTTTACTAGATCTGACTTTATAATCTTATTCTCAACTAATTCTGTACTTATCTTCTTTCATCTCATATACAGGGTCTATCAATACATATACTAAAGTATTATAAAAAGAAAATATACCTCTGCCAATATTTGCTGGATCTAGTCCTCCCGAGCCATAGCATATACTCGAGGTGCCACTCGGGCCTCGAGCTGCTCAATCGTTTCAGAAGTTGGTCTCTGTGAGGTACCCATCACCTCTGGCCTCGTACATCATCTATCCCTCTGGGCCACAAAGGCAGATATCTTGGTTGGTGGTAGAGCAGTGGGAGCACTCCTCTGTGGGCAATCTCTAAGAAATGATCTGTAGACCCACATCTAAACCATCCTCCAGTCAATAATCAGCACTCTCTTCGGTGCCTCCTCCTGAAGTGGGTACACTGTAGCACTGGGGTTAATCCCCTTATTGCTGTGCTAGGAGAACTAGCCATAGATACTCCTAACTGGCCTTTTTGGCCCTTGGACTTCTTACTAACAGAAGTCGGCATGTTAGACTACCCCAATCCAGATCCTCTCTTATGCTGTCTATCTCTCCGAGTTTGCTCATCATTTCGTACTCTCTCTACATTAAGAGCTGCAGGCACTAGCTGTGAGAAGTCTGTATACCCATGTGCCATCACCAGAAGTCTAATATTATCGTTTAGTCCATCCTCAAACCTATGGGACCGGTCTGCCTCTGTAGGCATTATCTCTCAGGCATATCTACCTAACCTTACAAATTCTCTCTCATACTCAGAGATCATAAGCTGTCTCTATCTCAATGTTAGAAACCCTCTCCTTCTGGCCTCTAAATACACGTGACTAATATACTTCTTCTTGAACTCAGCCAAGAAGAAGTCCCAGGTAAGTGCTATCAGCCGTATCCCACCACTGGTAGACTTCCTCCTGTAGGAGAGATAGAGTGCACTATAACTGCTGCTTTGGTGTACAGTGTAACTGCTTCAACACTCTCTCAGTCCACTCTAGCCAATGCTCAGCAGCGGTTGGGTCATCCTCCTTTTTACCCATAAAGTTGACAGCCACATATTTTCTCAACTTCTCTAGTAGGGACTGCTGTATAGGCTATGGTTATGGCTGTGGCTGTGGAATGGCTTTAGTAACCTGGCGGAGCATCTGAGTCATCTGCTCCAAGAACGCCTGCTGTACTCCACCTACAGCACCACGAGATGACTCCTCTCTCCTATGTCACCCCTGACTACGGGCAAGTGCATGACTACCAATCTCCTCCTCCTTAGGTCTGTAAGACCCTTCCTCAGAAGGATCAGAGTCCATCGATCCTATAAAACAAACAGAGAACAGATCTGCATTAGTATCACCTCGACTCCTATATAAAAGCTCATGCATGTTATGCAAATTATATCTTTCTATCTATCTATGCCTAGGAATGCCTAAACCTTTACTCTGATGCCATTAAATGTAATACCCCTCACCCGTATACAGTGTAGTCGAGCAAGGTGTGCTACATTCGGGGCCGGAGCACCCTATCTTATCTTGTCTTATACCTTATTAATTTAAATTTCATTTATTTATATTATTCCATGTATGAGAAATTTTTTTTTATCACATCTTATTTTTGTGGAGTCCTAGACAGAGTCTCCTCTGTTTTATTAGCGTTTGGCAGGTTCTATTATTTACCTATTAAAATCCCATAACCATATCATTTTCTATAAACTATATCATGTCATCTTAATACTCATAATCACTTCAAGTAAATAAAATACTTCATTTCATTCATATAAAATAAAGTACAATATTTGCAATGTTATTTACAATCACAAAATGAATTACATCGTTTACTTATATACAATGGACAAAATACAAAATCTAAACATGCATATGGGCCCTACCCAAAATAACCATCTGAGGTGACAACCACTCTGCAGTAGATCTGATCAGAATCCTATCTAGCACTACTACTACTGATGTTACTGCTGCTCTCCAATACCTACGCGATGGAAAAACCAATGCCTTAAGCATAACCCTTAGTGGTGCATAAAATAAAGGAAAAATAAGTAAACAATTAAAATAATTATTCTATGTGTAATTTCATAAATTTCTAAGTCATTTACATATTTTATGAAATCTTGGGAGCAAGTAAGTTATTAGGATTTTCTTTATTCGTTTATGTTATTTTTAATCTTATTATTTATATCTATAATCTATTCATGTACTTATTTAAATTTAAGGCTTATTACTCTTATTTGTACCCAAGTAACCTATAACAAACTATAAAGACTGGATACATAGGAGTATGCTAGTTAAACATCCATATGTCTAACATATATACATCTATCATGTTAGGCACAAGGCCAGCGGGCAGGCATAATGCCAGAAATAAAAGTTAGGCATAATGGCCAACGGGCAGGCATAAAGCCAGTAGAACAACCATCTTAGACATATATTTTCTATCAATGATTATTCTTGTGGGTAGTACTGTATCTGTAGTCCTTAATTGGTATGCCAAATGATCCAAGCTATATAAATAAGTCTAGGTATACTTGAGCAAAATTAATATTATTAAGTGTTTATAGTTTCATATTACGTGCTAGTTGTATTTAATAACATTTTCATGTTACTTATAATGGGAAACATAAGTCCCAAATGCATATTCATGTCACTTTTATGTTTAAAAATTCATTTTGATTAACATCATATCATATAACAAGTCATTTTATGAATCTTTCTCAAGGTCCAGATTTCATGTCTTAAGTTCACCTAACAAATTAGTCAAGATGTGGCTATTGTTTAGCCACACTTCCTTCATGGAAGTTGTTCCTCTATGTCTTGTCTTTGTTTTCGTTTTTTAATAATGTCATTTAGAGTTTTAGAACTCAAGTTATGGTCAAATAACCAAAACTGGTTCCTTAACTCACTCTAGTTCCAGAACCAGGCAGATTCTAGAATCAATATTTTCCTAATTATTTGGACACGTTACAGCTACTTTTAGGACTAATGTTCTTCATAGATTGTTACCCTATGTCTTAGGATCACTCAGATTTAAAAATTACAAATTTTCAAGTTTTATAGAATTAATTATAGCAAATCAACTGGGCTAGACTTAGGTACCTTGTGTCTACAGGATTCCAGGTTTAGGTCAGTGGTTTTGTCTCCCATTTTAGGGTTCTTACACTAAACATTTGAGGGAAGTTTCTAAATAAAAGTTTGAGTCCTGTCTCTTAGGTCTCCAAAACAGTATGGCTCATCCCATTTGGGATTTCCTAGCGAAATTTTTGGTATAAACACTGTTCTGGGGTCAAGTGGTGGTTAAGGAAAATTTCAGGATTTAGTGTACTAAATTGATCTAACAATTTGACTTAGTTCCCTTGGGTTTTGGGTTCTAGTCAAAACACCAATATTGTAGATCTATGTCATATGAAAATGTTTCCATTGGATTCACTACATTTGCATATTTGTAGACAAAGTTGTGGCCTTTTTGCCAAGACTGGTCGGGTATGCCTAAGTTTGAAATTTCTGGGTAGTTTGGTTATGGCCAGTTTTGTCGACCTAAATTTTGCTAGCAATTTGGTTTGGTTAGAGGCAATTATGGGTTCTATGTTCCTCATGAATGTTATGCTCCTATGTCTATCCTTTTCAATGGTATAAAAATCAGGTCATTCTCTTATGGCCAACTGTTCATTTGGTAATTTTTCTGAGTTTAAGTTATGGTCATCCGAATTCAAGCAGCAATTAGGTCAAGTTGTGGACTGTTTTTGGGCATGGTTTCTTCAAAAAAAGTGGGGAATTTTTACATTAGTTTCATCTCCAATTGGTCTCATACCATTTGGAGCAACCCAATTCAAGTTATGACTGTTCAAATATGCTGGACCCATAAGTCCTAGAACCTGCATGAAAACAACACTCCCAATTTCATTTCCTCCAATCTCCCAAACTTCAATTTAGCATTCATAGCACTTCTAATAGGCAACAATCAGTCTCAACAATACCAATTTCAAGCCATAACATAAAAGTCCCAAAGTTAGGTCAAAACCCTAACTCAACATCACCATCTCATGCATTTTCCATTCAATTTGATTTCTACCATACATAAATTCATCACATGTTCTCACTAACCATCCCAAAACAATTAAAATCATCAATTTCACACACTTCCTATGGCTACCAAAAATTAGGGTTTTCCCTACTCATGGTATTCAGTTTAGTTTCATGGAATTTACTTCAATTTAGCATGCTAATCATACTAAGAGAAAGAAAGAAGTGTGTATAGTGCACTAACCTTATGGGCCACTTCTTTACTTTGCTAAAACTCCAATTTCTTTCACTTCCTTAGCAACCACTATCTTCCTTATGGTGTGGGATGAGTTTTTAGTGAAAGGATCTAGGGTTTCTATGGTGAGAAAGGGGAGAAAATCAAGCTAGAAAGCTTGAAAATGGAGGAAGGATCCCTCCCATGGAGATTCGGCCAACAAGATGAAAGAGGGAAGAAGAAGACTCTTGATTAAATGAAATTTTGTCTCTTATGTTATATTTATCCTATGACAAATTAGATTAAATTTTTATGAAATCATTTTACCATTATGCTTAGGTTAGCATGAGATGAGCATGGTGTAATGCTTATATCAAAATTTTTTTTTCTTTTCTTTTCTTTTCCCCTTTCCATTGCATTTTTTTTATGATTTTTAATTTATTTTATGTGTTTTAATATTTCTCATTTTAATTGACATTTAGGTCAAAATTCATCTCTAAGGGTGAAATAACCAAAATGCTCTTCGTTAAATCTAGCAGGTTATACTTGTCTGTATCGATTGACTTAATTTTCTAAAATTTTCTTTGACATTTTTGATGTCATTTAATCTTCATAAATCCTCTAATTTAGTCCCAAGTATTTATATCACAGGGTTCCTCATGGGTCTGGGGTTGGTAACTGTCTTCACAGTCGCTTCCCGGTAAGGTCACCGATCACTGTGACTCCGGCTCGTTTTACTCATTTGCAATTTATTTCTTTTATTTTTCCTTAATTTTTCTTAATCTTTATTTAGTCGATTTATATTTCCTCACTCTAGTTTGAGTGTAGCTCCAAATATTTTAGCTGTTCGAATAGATATTAGTCATCAAAACAGTGGAATGTACGGATTACCTAAAGTGAGAACGTTACATAAGCGCATTTGCAAGTCACCTATGCAGCCTCAATGAATTGAATTGATACCTAAGCTTAGACCTAGGACAACTTCATTAGTAACGTCTAAGACATATGCTAATTGACTTCCAAAGCAATATGAATAGTAGCATGAACAGTAACAATAACAGTAACTTGAACAAAAACATACAAATTCTAACAAACAATAAAAACCATAAATACATTGAAAGATAAACTTCAATAAACATAATTTTTGTACTTCAGTAAAGCTCACATCAGACCAAAATATCAAAATTAATCCTCATTCAAGTTGCATTTCACAAAAATACACAAAACATATAATTAAACATATGCTATCAAGTAGATTTTCAATATTAGCAAATTAACAAAAGTTTAATAGTGTTACTGCTCATAGGGACCAGAAAAATGCAAAAATTTGTCTTATACTTGCTACCTCTCAATTCTTCCCTTTTTTTTACTATAAATTCCAATTTTCCCAATCTTCATGAATGACTTGCAAAAGATAAACAAATATCACTTTTGAGTTTAATGAGGGTAAAAACGAAAATGAAATGAAAAAGAAAATTAATAAACTATAAATGATACTCTTGGGTTGCCTCCCAAGAAGTACTTATTTAAGGTCTTTAGCTTGACCTTCCACTCCAAATCACCTAAACAAACCCAGTTGGCGCACTAAGCCATGAAACCTCTACAACTTTTTGTGTGGGCTCTCTAACTATATAATGCTTTAGTCTTCCTTAAATTCTCTCTTCCTGATGTGCTTATCATTACATCTCTTAGTTCTTTCTTTGTAAAGCTTGGCATTGTCATAAGCATCTAGTCTAAGCTCCTCAAGTTCATTCAATTGCAATATCCTCTTTTCTCCAGCAGCCTTTAAATCAAAATTCAGTGTCCTTATGGCCCAATATGCTCTATGTTCCAACTCCAAAGGCAAATAACAAGCTTTCCCATAAACCAATCTAAAAGGGTTTGTACCAAGGGGAGTTTTAAAAGTCGTCCTGTAAACCCAAAGTGCAATACCCCCTATCCGATCTACAGTGAAACTGAGAAAGAGATGTTACATTTAGTGCACGGAGCACCTATCCCAGTGCAATTATTTATTATCCTTCAATTCTTACCAATTTATTTAAAATAAGTTGTCTATTTTTGTAAAATGGAGAAACTGTAAGAGTTTTTCCTAAATTTCAACAATTCACCTGTTAAAATATTATTCATAACCTGTTAAATTCTCAATTTTCATATCATTTCCATCACATAATAATCATCGAATTTCATCAACATCAATTCTTCACTCAAGTTGCATATACACAAGAAATATCTTTAATTTATAATTTTATTAACCAACTCATGTAGCTAAATAAAACTTACATACTTATGATTACAATCTCCAAAATAAAGTTTACATAATATTTAGTACAATATAATGTACACAAACGTATGAGTAAAAATATACAATGAGGATGATGATGATGCATCTACCCAAAAGTCTGAGGTATGGTGACTCTGGACTTTTTTGCAGATCTAATCTACCTTCTGTCAGCCAAAATTTACTCTTTATCTACTTTACCTGTACGAGGAAACAAATCTTCGCTCAAAGCTAAATAACTTAGTGGTGCACTTTTAATTTAAAAAAAAAATAATTTCCTTTATACACATTAACACATAATATGCTCATAATATTCATACAAGAATATTTTAAAAATTTAAAAGCAATTATATAACATCATGACATAAATATAGGTCAATAAATCCATACTTGTTAATCGTACCATTTAATGAGGTTAAATGCACTTTATTAACTCAACCATCCTTTATGATCACACATGGGATCTTTACTTCCATGCCCATAATAACCTACGATAGACAGTATATAGATTAGATAGTGGGACTCGCGGTGTTTACCACTCGATGGTTTGGGTCAGTATAACATAGGCTTACATTCTCGGTACTGACCACTCGGTTGCTCTGACCAGCATATCACTGGCTTTCATTCTTGGTACTGACTACTCTACGATTCTGACCAGTATATCACTAGCTTTCATTCTTGGTACTGACCACTCGATAGCTCTGACCATTAGCATGCCAACCTATCCAATCCTATGCTCATTGTCTAGGCTTACTTAGGCTTAACTTTCTTAATTAACATTAATTCAACATTCTTTGTTCCCATAATTGTCAAGATATGTGTGCCAACATCCTCATGCCATTTCCATATAAGCATAGCCTTTACATTCAAACATACTCAATACATGTACAACTTGCATTAATGAAGATCATGGCAAAATCTTGTAAATTCTTAAAGGTATATATTGTTTTCTATCAGAAATCAAACCAAGTAAATGCAAGAATTAACTTATGCTTTCTTCATAAGATTTTTAAATTTATGTCTTAACTTTAATATAAATTTTAAATCACTTAATTTGGATTCAAGGATCAAAAGTTATGGTTAATTAATCAACAACTGTCCTTAAAATCAAAATTTCAACTTCATTAGTTACAGGACAGATTCTGGACATATTTTAGAGTCCAGATTTGAACAAGTTACAATTATTTTTTGCCAATTCATTCTTCATGAAAGTTGATCCCTTGGATCTTAACTTTCCAACAAAATAAGAGTCACCTCATTCGGAGTTTTCTAGGGTAAGTTATACCCTTTTTTTATCCAGATAGTCCAGAATGCATCCCATTAGGTTTTAGATTTTGTGCCCTATCTTCTAGTTAATTTTAAGGTTATTTACCCACAATTTTTGGACAGCATTCCTTCATGAAAGTTTTAACCTTATGTACCTTTCATCTAAATCAAGAATCACCTAATTTGGAGGCCTAAATCATGAGTTATAGCTAAATTACCACCTACTATTCACAGATACAGAGTCCTAAGAATTCTAGGGTTTCAGATTTCCAAATCAGAATTGCACTCAACATTCAAATAATTTACATCCAAATTTTGTATAGGATTTCTAAAGCAAAGTTTTAGTCCAATGTTTTAAGTTTCCAAATCATCTTGTATCACCTCAATTGGAGTTGTACAGAGGAAGATATGCCCTGCCCTGTTTACTACACGGAGGTCATAGGATTGATTGCTGGAATTCTAGGAATTCCAATTTTGCAACTCCAAATTTCACTAAAAATTCAACCACTTTGCCTTAAGAATTAGGTCTAGGTCAAAACATAGAATTTGTAAATCTATTTCTTAAGAAAGTTTTAGTGTAAATTACATCTCAATTGGAGCTCTATAACTCAACTTATAACCAAATTAACACAGGCTGCTCACTAGATATACTATCCTGGCAGCCACCAACCAAGGACTCATAAAAGTAATAATTTTTATAATAAGCTTAGACAAGCAATTACCACAAATTAATTCTAGAAATTTGCTCCCAATTACAAGTACTTTTCATCAAAAATATGAAGCCAAATCAGTGCTTGGCTTGGTTTTTTCCCCACTAACAATTATGCCCTCTTAAATTAGCTCACCAACCTTGAACCTTCCTTCCTCTTTCACCTTGATTTCATGCTTTGTTCTTCAATTCCTTCAATTTCATCACAAAATATCATTTTAGGTTGTTGAATTAAGGTTTATATAAGAGCTTGGATGAAAGAAAATGGAGGAGAATAGAGAGAGAGTTGGCCGGTTGGATAAGAAGAAGAAGAAGAAGATAAGTTTTTTTGTTTTATATGCATCTTGATATTCATCGCTTTTAACCATGTGTTTCCATGCCATTGGTCCTCTTTAATTAGTGATTAATTAACTTAATTAATCACACTTAATGATTCTAATTAAACTCAATTATGAGCTAAGTTGGAAAATTTTAATTTCTCCCCCTTAAACTTCATTAATTTTGGAACAAAATCCATAAATATCTTTTTCAAATTTTTAATTTTCATTTAATCCAATTTACATACTGTATTCAATATTTGAATTCTCACTGAAATATACTGAATACGGTCTATAAATTTGGGGCATTACAATTCTCTACCCCTTAGGATATTTCGTGTGACACCCCTTACCCGTCTACAGTGTAGCTGAGCAAAGCATATCACACTCGGTGCCGGAGTACCTTAACTTATTTTATTTTATTCCAATTAATCACATTTTATTTTTTAAAATTTGTTCTAATTATTTTATCTAAGAAACTGATGGAGTTTTCTCCTAATTTCTTAGTAAATTTGACGATTTTCCCACCTGTTAAAATTTTTAATAATATAATCTCAATAATGTAAATTCTTTCTCATATTCTATTCCAATGCTTCATTTCAACATTTCTATTCATAATTTCAAACATTCTATACATAAATAAATTTATCATCACATTCATAAAAGAAATACTCAATCTTTATTAATTTGCATAATTTATAATAATTACACAGGTTCATAATTTACAATACATAATGAATACATAACTACAAAATGCAAAACTATTAACAAGCCTAATGGGTCCTACCCAAAATGCACTATAGTGGAGGTGACACCGGACTCAATGCAGATCTGGACTCTCACCCAGTTTGAGGTCTGTTAGGCTCTCTATCTGTGTCTTCAGTACCTACGCATGGCAAAAAGCGACGGGCTAAGTAATCCAGCTTAGTGGTGCCAATAAAATATAAAAATAAACTAAAATAAATAAATATAAGAAATTATACTGTTAATTTATCCAGACTAAAATTTTTTATAATTGTTTATAATATCCTTAATTTTATGACTTTTATGTTCATTTCATGGTTACAAATCTTTAAGACTTATTTTCATTGCCTAAGTAACCTATACCAGTTAACTGGACTGAATAAATGAGTAAACTGGCATTGGGTACCAATTACCTCGGGCATTCACATCATCGATCACAAAGTGTCTCCAAGTATGCAACAGAATGGCTAACAAGCCATAGTAATCATCAGGCATAAAGCCAAATATGTTAAAAGTATCAAAATGGCTAAAAGCCATAACATCACAAAATGGCACTAAAGCCATGAATCATGAAATGGCATAAAGCCATACGTAGTACTACAATCGAAACCCTATTGGCATGCCAACCTATCCAAACCAATCATTCTAGGCATACTAGGGCATATTAACAAAGTTGATTGTTTATTTCTTTACACTTAGTATTTGGTGGTTACAATTTACCTTACTATTCATACATAAATGTTGACTTTTTCATAAACAATAGATATGCAAGTTCTAATGACACTATAATACCACATTTTGGATGTTACATTTGTTGGCATTGGTTTCCAAACTCAATTCAAGGCTCATTAGAAGTTATTTCAAATTTTCAAATTTCATTGCCTATGTTTACTGTTTCATTGGACCAATCTACAGTGGGAATTTGGCTAAACTTTCTTCATCAAAGTTGTTCATTAATATGTCTCCTTTAATTCCCTTTTTGAATCACTCCATTTAGAGTTTTGTAGCTCAAGTTATGGCATTTTTACCATAACTGGCCAGATTGGTCCATTCCTAGATTTTCTGGACAGATTTGGTTCTGGTAGTTTTGGTGTCATTTGGCTAGTAATTTGAATTGGTTCTGATAAGAATTTGGGTTTGTATTCCTCATGAAAGTTTTTCTACATTGTATAAGATTTCCATGGGTTTAAAAATTAGGTTATTTGGACCTCTCTACACAAAGTTATGGCCAATTGAACAAACACTGTTCATTTGGTCATTTTCCAAGTCCAGAATTGGGATACCTGGATTTAGACAAATTTTAGGTCATCTTAAGTTGGTTTTCTGGGTAGGATCTCTTCATAAAAAATGTGGCATTATGCCCTAATTTCACCTCTAATAGGCTTTATACCAATTGGAGCTACACAAGTCAAGTTGTAGCTGCCCAAACACACTAGACTAAAGTCTAGAATTTCTGGCACAAAAGGGCAACATTTCTAATTCCCAATTCAATGCCACATTTGCTTTCATTTTAAGGTCAATCTTTATTAAATGGTCACTAATTGACCATTAGTACACCATTTCACCATCAATTCAACAAAACCCTAATTTTGCTTAAACCCTAATTCCCAAAGTTTCCAATTTTTCTCCACATATACAAATCAAAGTTCTAGTACTTATATACTCATTATAAACTATCACTACACCGTTTCAATTCCATTAAAATTCATCAAGACCATTTTCAATTCATGGCTAGGGAAAATTAAGGGAGGTCCAAACATGCATATTTTGTTTAAATTTCAACAATTCCTAACTCAATTCATAGTCTTAACAACGGATTTAGAGAGAGAGAGGAAGGAATTGACACTAACCTCTTGAGGCAAGATTCTAGGGTTCCAATCTTCCACTTTCTCTTCAATTCTTGGTAGCCAAATATTTTAGCAAGGTTGGGTGACAAGTTTTAGTGAAGGAATTTATGAATTTTGGGGTGAGAAATCAAAGAATTTGAAGGTTGAAGAAGAAAGAGATATGGAGGAAAGAGATATAGAGGAAAGAGAGAGGGAATTCGGCCAAAATGAAGAAGAAGATGAGTAGATTTTCTTTTTCCAATTTTTGACTTCTTTTATGCTTTTTAATGTGTTTTAAGTATGCTTGTTGAATTTTGATTGGCTAAGAGATTTTTATTGCATCACCCATACATATGGCTTATGTAATAATTAGGATTTAATTTCATTTTTTTTTCTCTCTTCTCTACTCATTTTTAATAAAATTTTCATCAATATTTATTCATATTTTATGTCATATAACTCACTTACTTAAATGGACAACTTGGTCAAAAATCATCTCTGAAGGTGAAATGCCAAAAATGCCCTTCGTTTTGCTTAATGAGCTAAAATGATATGTACCAATTGATTTAATTTTTCTTGTATGTTCTTAGCAATCTATTATCATCTAAACTTCAATAATTCTTCACTGGAGTCCTAAAAATTATTTCACAGGATTTCCCCTCGGGTCTAGGGTTGGCGACTGTCTTCACAGTCACTTCCTATTAGGCTTACCCATCGCTATAACTCCGGCTCATTTAACCTTATTGCATTTTATTTCTAAAATTTTTCCTTGATTTTTCTAACTATTATTTGGGTTATTTATGACTCTTCACTCTAGTTTAAATATAATTTCAAACATTCAGGCTCTCCGGACCGACATTGGTCACCAGAATAATAGAAAATATGGACTATCTAAAGTGAGGCGTTACATTTCATCCTCGAAATTTACCTAATTCAAATAACTGTTGATGTTATTGTCTCATAATCTCTTCGGTGTCCCACATCGCTTCCTCCATTTTGTGGTTTCTCCAAAGTACTTTTACCAATGGAATACTTTTATTCCTTAGCTCCTTGATTTCTCGTGCTAAGATCTTTATTGGTTCCTCTTTATATGTCAAATCAGGTTGTACATCAATGGTCTCTGTCGATAAGACATGTGAGGGATCTAATCTGTATCTCCTTAGCATCGAAACATGAAATACATTGTGAATCTTGTCCAGCTCTAGTGGTAATGCCAGCCTATAGGCTACCAGACCCACAGTTCAATGATCTCGTATGGACCGACAAACCTAGGGTTTAACTTACCCTTCTTCCCAAATTTAAGCACCTTCTTCCATGGTGACACCTTCAAGAAGACTCTATCGCCATCCTCGTACTCAATATCTTTCCTCTTCAAATCTGCATAAGACTTCTGTCTATCTGAGGTGGCTTTCAAATTATCCTTGATGGTCTTTACTTTCTTCTCAATTTCTCTCACCAAGTCCGGCACTATTAATTTATTCTCACCAAGTTCAGTCCAACACAGAGGTGTTCTACATTTACTTCCATACAAAGCCTCATATGATGCCATCTTTATGCTTGATTGATAACTATTATTATAGGAAACTTCCATCAATGAAAGATACCTATCCCAACTTCCTTCAAAATTAATAATGCAACTTCTAAGCATATCTTTAAGTATCTAGATCACTCTTTCTGACTGACCATCTGTTTGAGGGTGGAAAATAGTACTGAAATGCAACTGAGTGCCTAAAGCTTCTTGTATCTTTTTCCAAAGTTGCAATGTAAATCTTGGATCTCTATTAGAAATTATCGATGTAGGCACTCCATGTAACCGAACAATCTCATTAATGTATAATTTAGCTAATCTCTCCAATGAGTAGTTGGTTTTAACATGTAGAAAATGGGCAGACTTAGTCAATCTGTTAACTATCACCTATGCAGTATCATGCTTCTTTTATATAAGAGGAAGACCAATAATAAAATCCACGGCAATGTGATCCCATTTCCACTCTAGTATCGATATTGGTTGTAGCAATCCTGATGGAACTTGATGCTTCGCCTTAACTTACTGACATGTCAGACATTTGGTAACATAATATGCAATGTCCTTCTTTATACCAGGCCACCAATAATGAGTTTTCAAATCCTGATACATCTTTGTGCTCCTTGGATGTATGGCAAAAAAACTGCTGTGTGCTTTCTTGAGAATGCTCTTCTTAATTCCCTCATCATCAGGTACACATATTCTTCCTTTATAATACAAATAACTATCTCCCTTGATCTCGTATTCATTCTCCTTCTCCTTTTGAATTTGCCTTATGATGGTTGCTAGCTTTTCATCCTATTTTTGGGTCTCTTGCCCTTGCTATAGCAAATTAGGCTTCACTTTTAACTTAGCTATAATAGCTCCATCTCATGCTAAAGTCAAGCAGGCATTCAAAGATCTTAAAACTATTATGGACTTCTTGCTTAAAACATCTGCTAGTGCATTCGCCTTCCTGGGTGTGGTAATCAATAATACAATCATAGTCCTTCAAAAACTCTATCCACCTCCACTGTCTCAAATTAAGCTCTTTCTGAGTTGGTAAGTATTTAAGACTCTTATGATCTGTGTAGATATAACATTTCTCACCATATAAGTAATGCCTCCATATCTTCAATACAAACACAATCACTGCTAATTCCAAATCATGTGTGGGGTAGTTCTTCTCATGTGGCTTAAGTTGCCTAAAAGCATAAGTAACTACCTTCCCTTTCTGCATCAATACACATCCTAATCCATTCTGAGAGGCATCACTATAGATTACAGAGTCTCTTCCCGTCAATGGTTGTGTAAGGATAGGTGCCTCTGTAAGCATTGCTTTCAGCTTTCAAAGCTTGCTTAAAATTTATCATCCCACTCAAATTTAACATTCTTGTGCAATAATTTAGTCAATGGTGATGCTATGAGAGAGAATCCCTTCACATATCTCCTGTAATAGCTAGCCAACCCCAAGAAACTTCTAATTTCTGTTGCATTCTTTGATGGTTTCCAATCTATAATAGCTTGTATCTTTTTGGGATCCACCCTAATCCCATCAACTGACATAATGTGGCCCAGAAAGGTAATCTCATACAGCTAAAACTCACATTTAGACAACTTAGCATATAACTGCTTCTCTCTCAAGGTCTGCAGTATAATCCTTAAATGCTCTTTATGCTCTTCCCGGTCTCTAGAATACACTAATATATCGTCAATAAAGACCATCACGAATTGATCTAAATAAGGATGGAAGATATAGTTCATCAAGTTCATGAATGCTGCTGGTGCATTGATTAGCCCAAATGGCATAACCAAAAACTCATAATGTCCACATTGGGTTCTGAATGTCATCTTAAGCACATTATGTAACACCCCTCACCCGTCTACAGTATAGCCGAGCAAGGTGTGCTACACGGAGTTCCGGAACACCTAGCCTGTGATTATTTCATTAGCTGAGCTCAATTTGATTTTAAGGAGTCTTTTATGTAATATTCATAGCATGCTGATATTATTTTCATACTTTAATAAAATCAGTATTTCAAAAATGGTAATAAAAATTTGGCAAGGTGCCATCTGTATTTTGGACAAACTGTCCTTCCAAACCTGTTGAAAACAGTTTAATATGATAATATCAAAATCTCAAATATTTCATATTCTCGATTTCTCAGTAAAGTCAATAGACTTTTATAGTCATAAAATAGTTCCATAATACAGTCCATAATAATTTAAATATATCCAGAAAATCTTCATATTATTTAATATGTATAAGATATTACAAACTTTAGAGCTTTCATAATATTACAAAATATAGGGCCGAATTTCAAATATAACAGAAGTACAAAATATAAGATATCCTAAGTCCTACCATGTATGCAATGCAGTGTAGATGACTCTGGACTCCTGTGCAGATCTGATGTCTCACCCGGTCGTAGGTCTACTAGGCTCCCCAGCTGTGTCTCCAATACCTACGCATTACAAAAGCAATGCTCTAAGCAATTTTGCTTAGTGGTGCCAAATATAAAGAAATATACACTAAAACAAAGTAAATGAATCGTTTACAAATTTATAACATCGATATACTTTGCAGTTGCTGCTTCTACCTTTATTTGCTAACATTTCAACATTTGCTAATTTTTGGCAGTGCTGTAAGTCAGTAGACTAGATTTAGCTATTTGAATTTAATAGTACTTGAATTAACTGCCTGTATAGCCTATATACTGACCAGACTGGATAAACGGATATACTGGCACTGGGTACCTAGTACATCGGGTCATCACACCATCAGTCACAAAGTGTCTCTCGTGTGCAAATAGTGTGGCTAAAAAGTCATATAGTCAATCTAGTGACAAGCCAAGAATAAATACACAATATGTATAGTAGGCTATTAAAGTCATAGTGCAGCATAATGTGCCATAAGAACACAGTATGGCATGTAGCCATTTACAGAACAGCTGTCAGAATCCTATTGGCATGCCAACCTATCCAAAATAGTCAACTAAGCAAACTAGAGCATATTATAAATTAATTGCTTAATTCATCAATTTTTTTGAGTTTACTAGCTATTATGTAATTCATAAGTCAATGCATATGTTGATCTTTTTAGGTACTATGGATAAGTTGTTACTAGAATCAACATGTCACATATTGTAATTCAATATGCTGCCAATATAGTGCAATTTACCATTTTTATAAGTTGGCATTCATTGCCAAATTGCTTCAAGCATCATTGTATGTAAATGTCAAATTCTAAATTTTTGGTATGCTAGATTGGTCTAGCTTAAAGTCCTATTTCTCTTAGTTTTTAGCTTCTGGTCAAAGAAGAAAAATGTAGCTCTATGCCTTATTGCACTCGAGGCAAAATTTCAGGTCATTCTGAGTTGTATAGACCAAGATATGGTCAATTTACTAAAACTGGACAGATTGTACCTTTAGTGCAAAATTTGGTTAATTTTATGTCACTTTTAGTTTTGGCAGTTTTGGTACCCGAACTTGTGTAAGCTATTTGACTTGGTTCTGACCATTTCTGAGCTTTTGTGTCTTCATAAGAATTGTATCTCTATGTCTAATCTATCCATGGTAAAAATTTTAGGTCAATTAGATCTGTTTTGAGTGAGTTATGGTCATTCTAATGATTACTGTTCATATGGTTAAAAATCTGGGCTGCAAAGTTGCCATTCCGGATTTGGTCATTTTTAAGGTTAGTTTCTATGCAGAATTTTGGCAAAATTTCTACATGAAAGTTGGCCTATTTGGTGTCTATTTTCAGCCTCCATTGGCCTCATACCAATTGGGTTCACAGTTTGGCACTTATCACCTAATTTAGGTACTGCCATCAATACACGACCTGCACAAGACACTTACACTTCCAATTTGACATTCCTTCTCCTCCTCATTACTTCAATATTCAATCAATGGCACTTCTATATATATATATATATTGCACACAATTCTAGCAAACAATTTTGGTAGAATACTCAAGTGCTCAATGAACACAACACACCATTCAAGTTCAACATTCACTTCCACCAAAATTCAACATATCTCAATTTCAATATTACACATACACTTCAATATACTCATACTTCAATATCAATTACACATGTTGCTCACAATTTAACACTATCATATTTCATTAATAAACTTCATATTCACACACAAATTCATGATATTATAGGCTGTCAAACATGGCAGTTTTCCAAAGCATCAAGGTTCCATTTCAAACCCTTAATTCAAGCACTACATGCACATACTTAGATTTTAACTTATTACATCTTTCATTTGAGTCAATCAACCATAATTCCCATCCATTAAAGGTAAGAAAAACTCAAATACAACAACCTAAACACAAGGTTTACTAAAGCAAGGGAGAGGTTTTGGACACTTACCGCTTTTGAAGCTTATCAAAACTTCACCAAATCTTGTTTTTCTTGTTGCAATATCTTCCCCAAGGTAAGTAGGCAAGCTTTAATGAAGGAACCAAGTAGAAATGCTGGCTTGATCATGCACCAATGAAGGTTGCATGTGGGGCGACAATGGTGGTTTCCATGGTGAGAGTTTCAGCTGGTTTATGGAGCAAGGTTGAAGATGATGATTCAGCTATCCCAAGGCTTAGATAAGTGTCCCATGGCTGGAGTTAGTGGGGCACTAACTAATAATTTAATGGTTAATTAGTTAAAGTTTCCTTATTTGCTCATTTATCTCCATTCTTTTACTATTTACATATTGTATCCCATTTTAATTTTTCATGACATTTCCTAAGTGCAATATCATTTATTTTTAATGGACATTGAGGTCAAAAGGCAACTCTTGGTGTCAAATGACCAAAATGTCCCACTTCAGGTTATATTCTCGATTTTTCAGTAACACCGATTTTTGTCAATTATATTTCAATAAACCTTTACTTACATCCCAAAATTTAATTTCGAGGGTTCCCCGAGGTCCTGATGTTGGCAACGGCCTTCCCAGTGCGGTCACCCATCACTACAGTGCCAACTCATTTAACTTAGTTTCATTTTGTCTCTTTCTTTTTTCTTTGATTTTTCTTGTATTTTCTTTTTATTTATTTTATCATTATATGTCTGTTCACTATCACCAAAGTATAGTTCCAGACATCCTGAATTGCCTGGACTATTATTTGGCCACTAGAGCAACAGAACGTATAAAACACATACAGTGGGGATGTTACAACTCTTCCCCTCTAAATAAAAATTTCATCCTCGAAATTTACCTGATGTGAAGAGCCGAGGGAACTATTGCCTCATTGTCTCCTCGCTCTGCCATGTTGCCTCTTCCGTGTTGTGGTGTCTCCATAGGATTTTCACTAGTGGAATTGTCTTGTTTTTGAGCTCTTTTACCTCTCGTGCCAAGATTTTAATTGGTTCTTCTTCATATGTCAGGTTAGGTTGTACCACAATTTCTTCTACTGAGATGACATGTGAAGAATCTGATCTGTATCTTCTGAGCATCGAGACATGGAACACATTATATATCTTGTCCAGCTCAGGTGGTAAGGCTAATCAGTAGGCCACTGGTCCCACACGTTCCATAACTTTATATGGGCCAATGAACCTAGGGCTTAATTTTCCCTTTTTCCCGAATCTTAACACTTTTTTTCACAGTGATACTTTGAGAAATACCTTCTCACCAACTTCATACTCAATGTTTTTTCTTTTCAAGTCAGCATAAGATTTCTGTCGGTCTGAGGCAACTTTCAAATTGGCCTTTCTCAGTTTCACCTTTACCTCTGTTTGTTTTATCAGGTCTAGCCCCACTAGCTTATCTTCACCCAATTCAGTCCAACATACAGGTGTTCTGCATTTTCTCCCATACAGTGCTTCATAGGGCGCCATTTGTATGCTAGCTTGATAGCTATTATTGTATGCAAATTCTGCCAGTGGAAGGTATCTGTCCCAACTTCCCTCAAACTCAATAACACAACTTCTCAGCATATCCTCGAGGACCTATCACATATGTCCGGTTATTGTTATTATTATCAGTTCAATTATTGTTTACAATAACTCAATGAGTTTCAGAATTTACCTGGATTATTCTTTCTGACTGTCCATCCTTCTGAGGATGAAAAGCCGAACTAAAATGGAGTTGTGTGCCCAAGGATTCTTTTAATTTCTTCCAAAATCTAGAAGTAAACCTCGGGTCTCTATCAGATATAATGGAAAGTGGAATTCCATGTAGTCTAACTATCTCACTGATGTACAATTCTGCTAGCCTTTCCTGTAAGTAGTCAGTTCTGACTGGCAGAAAATATGCTGATTTGGTCAACCTATCCACAATCACCCATACTGCATCATGCTTCTTCTGAGTGAGAGGTAGACCACTGACAAAGTCCATAGTGACTCGATCACATTTCCATTCAAGTATGTTTATGGGCTATAACAAACCTGATGGAACTTGATGTTCTACTTTGACTTGCTGACATGTCAAGCATCTAGTTACATAGTTAGCTATGTCCTTCTTCATACCTGGCCACCAGTATCGGAGTTTCAAGTCATGGTAAATTTTTGTGCTTCTTGGGTGCATAGCATACACACTATTATGTGTTTTTCTCAGAATACTGGTTTTCAACTCTTTATCATCTGGTACACATACTCTTTCTTTATAGTACAGGCACCCATTTCCTTTCACATGATATTCAGTTTTCTTTCCCTCAGTGATTTTACCCATAACAGCCATTAATTTCTCATCTGTCTTATGCCCATCCTATATCTGTTGTAACAGATTCGGCTTCACTTGCAACTCAGCCAAAATAACTCCATCATGAGTTAAGGACAGTTGGGCATTCAGAGATCTTAATGCTACAATAGATTTTCTGCTTAAAGCATCAGTGACTACATTTGCCTTCCCAGGGTGATAGTCAATCACACAATCATAATCTTTCAGGAATTCAATCCATCGCCTCTGTCTCAAATTAAGTTCCTTCTAGGTTGGCAGATACTTCAAACTCTTATGGTCTGTGTATATGTAGCATTTTTCTCCATATAAGTAATGCCTCCATATCTTCAATGCGAAGATAATTGCTGCTAACTCTAAATCATGAGTAGGGTAATTCTTTTCATGTGGCCTTAACTGCTTGGAAGCATATGCGACCACTTTCCCCTCTTGCATGAGTACACACCCTAACCCATTGTGTGAGGCATCACTGTAGACTACAAAGTCTTTTCCAGACATTGGCTGTGTTAACATTGGTGCATCTGTCAACATAGCCTTCAGCCTCTCAAAACTGGTTTGACACTTATCATTCCAATTAAATTTCATATTCTTGTGTAGTAATTTAGTCATTGGAGCAGCTATCAGGGAAAATCTCTTTATAAATCTTCTATAATATCTGGCTAACCCCAAGAAACTTCTGATCTCAGTTGTACTTCTGGGAGGCTTCCATTCCATCACTGCTTCAATCTTCTTGGGATCCACTCTAATCCCTCCAACTGATACTACATGTCCAAAGAATGCAATCTCATTCAGCCAGAACTCACACTTGGACAATTTGGCGTATAGTTTCTTCTCTTTCAGAGTCTGCAGAATAATTCTCAAATGTTCATCATGTTCTGCTTTATCCTTGGAATACACCAGGATGTCATCAATGAAGACTACTAAGAACAGATCTAAGTATGGATGGAAGATACGGTTCATAAGGTCCATGAATGTTGCTCGAGCGTTTGTTAACCCAAATGGCATCACCAGGAATTCATAATGCCCATATCGGATTCTAAATGCAGTCTTAGGCACATCTGCATTCTTAACCCTTAGCTGATGATAACCTGATCTGAGATCAATCTTAGAAAACACACTGGCTCCTTTCAACTGATCAAACAGATCGTCAATTCTAGGCAACGGATACTTGTTCTTCACTGTTACTCTGTTTAACTATCGATAGTCAATGCATAACCTCAGTGTCCCATCTTTCTTCTTTACAAACAGTACTGAAGCTCCCCATGGTGACACACTGGGGTGTATGAACCCCTTGTCTAGTAATTCTTGCTGCTAGATTTTTAACTCTTTCAATTTAGCAGGTGCCATCCTATATGGAGCAATTAAAATTGGAGCGGTACCCGGCATAATCTCAATAGCAAATTCAACTTCCCTTTCTGGTGGTAAACTAGGTAATTCCTCAGGAAATACCTCAGAGAAATCCCTTACTGTGGGTATGTTAGACAAGTTAAATTTACCCTACCTAGTGTCAACCACGTGTGCCAGATAGGCTTCACACCCTTTTCTCAACCATCTCCTTGCAACTGTAGCTGAGATGACATTGGACAAGAAATCTGTCCTTTCACCCACAACTGTTATTTCTTCGTTCTCAGCAGTTTTCAGAGAGATTCTCTTCAACTTACAATCTACTATTGCTTGATGATGGGATAACCAGTTTATTCCCAAAATCACATCAAACTCATGAAAAGGCAGTTCGATTAAGTTTGCTGAGAACTCTTTCCCTTGAATCTTTAATGGACAGCCCTTATACACCTTGTTTACTACCACACTATGGCCTAGCGGATTTGTGACCGAGATGTCTTGGTCACTTTCCTCTACTGGTATTCCCTTTTCTACGGGCAGTTTGATACAAATATATGAATGAGTAGATCCAGGATCCACTAATGCATGCACAGAAGTACTATAGAAGAGGCACGTACCCTTGATGACATCTGGAGCATCCTGTTCCTCCTGTGCCCTTATAGCATAGGCTCTGGCTAGTTTTCTGCCTTCTGCTCTCTCCACAGACTCTGACACAGGTTTCTATGAAGTACTAGCTGCCTCAGCCTTACCCGGCTTTCTACCCCTTGGAGCTGGAGGGGCAGGCCTATCAATTGATACTGGAGTGGATATAGCAATTCTGCGAGGACAATCTCGGACTAGGTGGTCTGTAGATCCACACCGTAAATAAGCACCTATCATCCTCCAACATTCACCCTTATGCCATTTTTGGCAATTTGGGCAAGCAATAGATACTGTTGGGGCTGGTCCCCTGAATCCTGTCCCTGGAGAGCTAGCCATTGAAGGTGTGGACTGGCCTCTCCTCGATGCAAACTGAGATTTAGGACTCTGTGACTGACCCTAACTTGGTGCTCTACTGAAACTCTGAGTAGGCGAACCTCTGAATTTCTAACTAGGGGCAGAAGATGTATCGGTCTGACCCTGACCTCTCTTCTGCTGTCTGTCCCTTGTGTTCTGCTTATTCATTTTAACTTTTTCAACCTTCAGTGCAGCTTCCACTAACTTGGCAAACTCTGTAATCCCCAAGGCTGTAATCATTACTTTAATGTTATCATTGAGTCATTCCTCAAATCTTTTGCATTTCTTTGCCTCATTAGGGACTATTTCCCGCCCATAATGGCTCAGTCTGACAAATTATCTTTCATATTCAGCCACTGTCAGTAGTCTCTGGCATAGGGTGATAAACTCCCTTCTCTTCTCTTCTAGATATACACTGCCCACATACTTCTTTCTGAACTCAGTGAGAAAAAAATCCCAAGTTATCTGTTCTGGTGGCACCTCACTAGTTACTGTATCCCACCATTGGTATGCATCATCTTGCAGTAGTGATACAACAGCTTCCAAATTTTGCTCTAGAGTACAATGAAGTTGTTTCAAGACTCTTCCAGTTCTATCCAACCAGTTTTCAGCTGTGACAGAATCATCTTCCCTTTTGCCCAGAAAATCCACTGCTCTGAACTTCCTGAGTCTCTCCATATGAGATTTTTGATGTGGAGGTGGTGGTGGTGATGGCATAACTTCTGCCATCTGTCTAAAGAACTCAGCCATTTGCTGAAATGTGGCTTTTGCATCTGGTATTGGTGGAGCAGGTTCCCTCCTGTGTCCTAGTTCAGTCATAGATGGAGCATCACTTTCCACTTCCTCATCGACCGCTCTCTGTGATGTGGAGTCCATATTCTGATCAAAATAACAAATCAAAAGATCTGCATTAGAGTCATCTTAACACTCATAATGCAATGCATGATATGCAAACTATCTAGGTCCAAAAATGCATAAACCGCGCTCTGATACCACTAAATGTAACACCCCTCACCCGTCTACAACATAGCCGAGCAAGGCGTGCTACACGACGTGCCGGAACACCTAGTCTATGATTATTTCATTATCTGAGCTCAATTTGAATTTAAGGAGTCTTTTATGTAATATTCATAGCATACTGATACTATTTTCATACTTTAATAAAATTAGTATATCAAAAATGGTAATAAAAATATGGCAAAGTGCTGTCTGTATTTCGGACAAACTATCCTTCCAAACCTGTTGAAAACAGTTTAATATGATAATATCAAAATCTCAAATATTTCATATTCTCAATTTCTCAATAAAGTCAATAGACTTTTGCAGTCATTAAACAGTTCTATAATATAGTCCATAATAATTTAAATATATCCAGAAACTCTCTATGTTATTTAATATGTACAAGATATTACAAACTTTAGAGCTTTCATAATATTATAAAATACAGGGCCGAATTTCAAATACAACAGAAGTACAAAATATAAGATATCCTAAGTCCTACCATGTATGCAATGCAGTACAAATGACTCTGGACTCCTGTGCATATCTGATGTCTCACCCGGTCATAGGTCTGCTAGGCTCCCCAGCTGTGCCTCCAATACCTACACGTTACAAAGGCAACGCTCTAAGCAATTTTGCTTAGTGGTGCCAAATATAAAGAAATATACATTAAAATAAAGTTAAAAAATTGTTTACGGATTTATAACATCGATATACTTTGCAGTTGCTGATTCTACTTTTATTTGCTAACATTTCAATATTTGCTAATTTTTGGTAGTGCTATATGTCAGTAGACTGGATTTAGCTATTTGAATTTAATAGTACTTGAATTAACTGCCCGTGTAGCCCATATATTGACCAGACTGGATAAACGGATATACTGGCACTGGGTACCTAGTACCTCAAGCTGTCACACCATCGGTCACAAAGTGTCTCCCGGTGTGCAAATAGTGTGGCTAAAAAACCATATAGTCAATCTGGTGATAAGCCAAGAATAAATACACAATATGTATAGCCGTAGGCTATTAAAGTCACAGTACGGCATAATATGCCATAAAAACACAGTATGGCATGTGGCCATTTACAAAACAGCTGTCAAAATCCTATTGGCATGCCAACCTATCCAAAATAGTCAACTAGGCAAACTAGGATACATTATAAATTAATTGTTTAATTCATCAATTTTTTGAGTTTACTAGCTATTATGTAATTCATAAGTCAATGCATATGTTGACCTTTTTAGGTACTATGGCTAAGTTGTTTCTAGCATCAACATGTCACATATTGTAATTCAATATGCTGTCAATATAGTGCAATTTACCATTTTTGTAAGTTGGCATTCATTGCCAAATTGCTTCATGCATCATTGTATGTAAATGTCAAATTCTCAATTTTTGGTGTGCTAGATTGGTCTAGCTTAAAGTCCTATTTCTCTTGGTTTTTAGCTTCTAGTCAAAGAAGCAAAATTGTAGCTCTATGTCTTATTACACTCGGTGCAAAATTTCAGGTCATTCTGAGTTGTATAGACCAAGATACTGTCAATTTACTAAAGCTAGACAGATTACACCTTTAGTGTAAAATTTGGTCAATTTTAGGTCACTTTTAGTTCTGGCAGTTTTGGTACCCAAATTTCTGCAAGCTATTTGACTTGGTTCTGGCCATTTTTGGGCTTTAGTGTCTTCATAAGAATTGTAGCTCTATGTCTAATCTATCCATGGTAAAAATTTCAGGTCAATTGGACCTGTTTTGAGTGAGTTATGGTCATTCTAATGATTACTGTTCATATGGTCAAAAATCTAGGTTGCAAGGTTGCCATTCCGAATTTGGTTATTTTTAAGGTTAGTTTCTAGTCAGAATTTTGCTAACATTTCTACATGAAAGTTGGCCTATTTGGTGTCTATTTTCACCCCCCATTGGCCTCATACCAATTGGGTTCACAGTTTGGCACTTATGACCTAATTTAGGTACTGCCATCAATATACGACCTGCACAAGACACTTACAATTCCAACTTGACATTCCTTCTCCTCCTCATTACTTCAATATTCAATCAATGGTACTTCTATATATATATATATTGTGCACAATTCCAGCAAACAATTTTGGCAAAATGCTCAAGTGCTCAATGAACACAACACACCATTCAAGTTCAACATTCACTTCCATCAAAATTCAACATATCTCAATATCAATATTACACATACACTTCAATATACTCATACTTCAATATCAATTACAAATGTTGCCCAAAATTTAACACTATCATATTTCATTAATAAACTTCATATTCACACAAAAATTCATGATATTATAGGCTGCCAAACATGGCAGTTTGCCAAAGCATCAAGGTTCCATTTCAAACCCTTAATTCAAGCACTACATGCACATACTTAGATTTTAACTTACTACATTTTTCATTTGAGTCAATCAACCATAATTCCCATCCATTAGAGATAAGAAAAACTCAAATACAACAAATATTCATGGCTGCCAAAAATGGACAATTACATATCTCACTATTCTCTTCATTTCTCTTCAGCAAAATACTCACCTCAACCTAAACACAAGGTTTACTAAAGCAAGGGAGAGGTTTTGGACACTTACCACTTTTGAAGCTTATCAAAACTTCATCAAATCTTGTTTTTCTTATTGCCAATTTCTTCCCCAAGGTAAGTAGGCAAGCTTTAATGAAGGAACTAAGTAGAAATGGTGGTTTGATCCTGCACCAATGAAGGTTGCATGTGGGGTGGCAACGGTGGTTTCCATGGTGAGAGTTTCGACTGATTTATGGAGCAAGGTTGAAGATGATAATTCAGCTGTCCCAAGGCTTAGATAAGTATCCCATGGCTAGAGTTAGTGGAGTTCTAAGTAATAGTTTAATGGTCAATTAGTTAAAGTTTCCTTATTTGCTCATTTAGCTCCATTCTTTTACTATTTACATATTGTATCCCATTTTAATTTTTCATGACATTCCCTAAGTGCAATATCATTTATTTTTAATGAACATTGAGGTCAAAAGGCAACTCTTGGTGTTAAATGACCAAAATGCCCCACTTCGGGTTATATTCCTGATTTTTGTCTATTTCTCGATTTTTTATTTTTCTTTGTACTAATTTATTAATTCTTCTTTGATATTTCTAGTGTCAATTACATTTCAATAAACCTTTACTTATGTCCCGAAATTTATTTCCGAGGGTTCCCCACGGTCCTAGGGTTGGCAACGGCCTTCCCAGCACGGTCACCCATCGCTGCGGTGTCGGCTCGTTTAACTTAGTTTCATTTTCTCTCTTTTATTATTTTTTTATTTTTCTTGTATTTTCTTTTTATTTATTTTATCATTATATGTCTGTTTACTATCACCGAAGTGTAGTTCCAGACATCCTGACTTGCCTGGACTGTTATTTCGCCACTAGAGCAACAGAACGTGTAAAACACATACAGTGGGGATTTTACACATTAGACTCCTTTACTCTCAACTAATGATGCCCTGACTTGAGGTCAATCTTGGAGAAATCACCTGTTCCCTTCAGCTGATCAAATAAGTCATCAATCCTGGGTAAAGGATATGTATTCTTCACAGTCACCTTATTCAACTATCTGTAATCCACACACAGTTTAAGCGTTCCATCCTTCTTCTTTACAAATAATACCAGTGCTCCCCATGGTGAGACACTAGGGCATATAAATTTATCCAGCAACTGGATTTTTAAATCCTTCAATTCTATGGGTGCCATCCTACAAGGAGTAATGGATATGGTGCTGTACTAGGCATAACCTCTATAGCAAAGTCCACTTCCCTCTCTGGTGGCAAACTAGGCAACTTCTAAGGGAAAACATCTGAAAAATCACATACAATGGGTATATCGTGAAGGTCAGGCTTTGCCTTCCTAGTATCAACCACATGTGCCAGGTAAGCTTCACAACCCTTTCTTATCAACCTCCTTTTAGTAGTGGCTGATATAACATTAGACAGATAGTCCATCCTTTCCCCCACAATAGTGATCTCCTCATTATTAGGAGTCCTCAATGTGATTCTCTTTAAATGGTAATCTACTATAGCTTGGTGATGTGATAGCCAATCCATCCCCAAGATCACATCAAACTCAGAAAAAGGTAGTTCAATAAGGTCTACCAAAAATTCATACTCCTAAATCCTCAAGGGACAACCCCTATAAACCATATTCACCATCACACTCTGGCCTGAAGGGTTAGTAACTAAGATGTCCTGCTCAATGGTTTCAACCCTTAAACCCCTCTCTACTGGGATGGCAGTACACATGTAAGAATGAGTTAAACTTGGGTCTATCAATGTATGCACCACGAAGTCAAAGGGAGAAAATGTACCAACTATGACATCAGGTGCATCCTGCTCCTCTCTGGCTCGAATGGCATATGCATGTGCTGGCACTCTAATATATAATCTCTTCATTATCTCAGATGCAGGCCTCACAGTGCCCCCGGCCGCCTCAGATCTCCCAAGCTTTCTACCCCTTAGTGCAGTAGGAGCTAACCTTTCTGTCTATGCTAGGGCAATAGTACTCCTATGACAGTCCCTCTGGAAGTGGTCAGTGGCCCCATATTTATAACAAGCTCCAGTCAATCCCTAGCATTCTCCTCCATGCCTTTTCCCACAGTGTGTGCATGCTGCTGGGGCAGGACCTCTCTCTACTGATCTTAGTGTGCTAGCCACTGATGTTGTCGGCTAGCCTCTCCTAAATGTGGACTTGGACCTTTGTCTTGGCTCTGAGTCGGTGCCTGACTACACTAACCCCTGTGCCTCGTACTAGTTGTGAATGTGGAGCTAGACTAGCAAAAGCCTCCCTTCTACTATTTAGCCCTCCTACTCTGCTCACTAGCTCGAGCTCTCTCCACATTCATAGCTGTTGCACAAGCTGAGTGAAATCTTTAAGCTATAATGTTGTAATATGTAGTCTGATGCTATCATTGAGACCTTCCTCGAACCTCTTATATCTCTCTGCCTCTGTGGGAATGATCTCCTTGGCATACCTACTCAACCGGACAAATTCTCACTCATATTTTGCCACTATCAACTATCTCTACCTCAGAGCAATAAACTCTCTCCTCCTGTCCTCCAAATAAATACGGTTGATTTACTCCTTTCTAAACTCCACCAGAAAGAAATCCTAATTCACCATAGCTAGCTGTATTACCTTAGTTACTGTGTCCCACCACTGGTAAGCAACCTTCTACAATAGTGAGACTGCATACTCCAAACTCTAATCCAGTGTGCAATGCAACTACTGGAGAACTCTCTCAGTCCTCTCCAGCCAATAGTCTATAGCAGCTGGGTCATCCTCCCATTTTCCATAAAATCCACATCCCCATAATTTCGGAGCTTCTCCAAAGGTGATTTCTATACGGGCTGCATCTGAGCTCCTGTCACCTGCCTGAATAAATCAGTTATGTACTAGAAAAACTACTGTTGAGGTTCTATAGGCTACTCAACAGCTACCTGTGCTGCAGAATCTCTCACGCCTCTAACACTATTGCTCTCCTAGTTGTGACTCTCTACTTCCTTTTCAATAGCCCGAGGAGTGTCAGGATCCATTCTACCAACCTAAAATAAGTAGGAGAGTATATTTGCATAAGAGTCACCTCCATCCCTAGTAGATGTAATGCATGTTCACACACATATTTTTTAACTTGTTATTTAGGTATAGGAATGCCTAAACCTTGCTCTGATACCACTTAATGTAACACCCCCTATTCGATCTACAGTGAAATAGAGAAGGAGATGTTACATTCAGTGCATGGAGCACCTATCCCAGTGCCATTATTTATTATCCTTCAATTCTTACCAATTTATTTACAATAAGTTATCTATTTTTGTTAAATGAAGAAACTGTAAGAGTTTCCCCTAAATTTCAACAATTCACTTGTTAAAATATTATTCATAACCTGTTAAATTCTCAATTTTCGTATCATTTCCATTACATAATAATCATCAAATTTTATCACCATCAATTCTTCACTCAAGTTGCATATACAAAATGTATTCTTCACTTAAAACATTTTAAACTGAACATTCTAAAAGATCGGAGGAGAGTTCTTACCCGATTCTTAGCCAAAACCTTAATAAATATGTGGAGATCAAAGGAGAGTTCTTATCCGAAATCTCCCGCTTAAAACTCTTAATAAAACATATCTAGAGATCGAGAAAAGCACTATCATTCGGGCTCTCTTTTAACAAAATCCATATTAAAATAACACAATTCTAATACACTAGATAACTCTACACTACACCTATTCACTAAAGGGCCATCTCACGAACTCGTGTTCTTGGGAAACCCTAAATAAGTGAAATATCAAGTATTTCTTTATTTTGCACGAAGGACTAACATCATCACTATCCTAACCCTCTAATTATCTTTTAATTTATGAAGAGTATAACATCAAATTTGTTTACCCTCATTGAGGGACGAGGCGAGGTGCCTAACACCTTCCCCGCCCGTATATGGACCTCGATCCTAGAATCTCCGTTCTTTTTTTGAAGTGGTTTCCTTTTAATTTATTTTCACAAAATGATTTTCTTTAATTTTCCTCAAAATTAGAGTGGTGACTCCTCACTTTTCCCACTTCGGTGAAGAGCTTCGTCCAGGTGATCGCAAAATACCTTGCGACAATCCTTTTTAACTCTCTATTTGAAATCTCTACTTGACCACTAGTTTGTGGATGGTAGGGTGTTGCAACCTTATGTTTAATTCCATATTTTTACAATAATCCATTAAATTGATGGTTGCAAAAGTGAGAACCTCCATCAGTTTATAATGGCATGTGGAGCTCCAAATCTTGTGAAAATGAACTTCTTAAGAAATTTGACCATAACTCTAACATCATTGGTTGGAGATGGTATAGCTTTAACCCATTTGCTCACATAATCTACTCCAACCAAGATATACTTATTCCCAAAAGATGATGAAAAAGGTCCCATAAAGTCAATACCCCACACATCAAATAGTTTCACTTCCAATATATTTTGGAGAGGCATCTCATTACTTTTTGAGATATTTCCTATCCTTTGATACCTATCACATGAATTCACAAAATTCCTCACATCCCTAAAGATATGTGGCCAAAAGAACTCTGCTTGAAGGACTTTTGCTATAGTCTTTGTAACACTCATTGACCCCCATATGGTGAAGAATGGCAATAACTAATTACATCCTCTATCTCCTCATCAGTTAAACATCTTCTAATCAGCCCATCTCCACATTTTTTGAATAAAAATGGCTCTTTCCAATCATAACCTCTAACATCAAAAGGAAACTTCTTCTTTTATTGCCATATCAAATCAGGTGAAAGGATTCCACACACCAAATAATTCACAAAATCTATATATGAAGGATTTTTGCACTAATAGTTTCCAAAAGCTACTCATTAGGAAAGTAATCATCTATTGGAAGTTTTTTTTCTCAAATTCTCTCCTTATTCTTACCTCAGTCTGGATAAATGATCAGCTACTACATTTTATACTTCTTTCATGTCCTTAATCTCCAAATCAAACTCTTGAAGGAGTAGTACCCTTCTTATCAACCTCGGCTTAGCCTTTTTCTTTGGAAGAAGGTATTTGATAGCTGTATGATTTGTGTACACTATTACTTTTAACCCCATAAGATAGGACTTGAATTTATCTACTGCAAATACCACTGCCAAAAATTCATTTTTTGTAATAGAATAATTCACTTGAGCATTATCCAAAGTCCTACTTGCATAATATATTGCATACACCTTCTTTTCCTTTCTTTATCCTAAAATAGCCCTAGTGGAATAGTCACTTACATCACACATCAACTCAAAAGTTTATGATCAATCAGGTGGCTGCATAATAGGAGCAAATATCAATGCTTCTTTTATCATACAAAAAGCATTCATACAATTAGTATCAAAATTAAATTCAACATCTTTACTCAATAAATTAGTAAGAGGTTTAGAAATCTTAGAAAAATTTCTAATGAATCTTTTGTAAAATCCAGCATATCCTAAGGAACTCCTCACTCCTCTCACAGATGCTGAGGCTGGCATTTTCTCAATAACTTTTACCTTTGCTTTGTCTACCTCAATACCCTTGTTTGACAGAAGATGTCCCAAAATAATTCCTTCTTATACCATAAAATGGCATTTTTCCCAATTCAAAACTAAATTAAACTCTTCACATCTCTGCAAAACCTTAGACAGGTTAGATAAGCATTCATCAAAAGATTTACCATACACAGAAAAATCATCCATTAACACTTCCATAATATCCTCAATGAAATAAGAAAAAATGGACATCATACATCTATGAAATGTTACTAGGGCATTACATAATCCAAATGGCATCCTTTGATATGCAAAGGTAGCATAGGGACATGTGAAGGTAGTTTTGTCTTGATTATCTAGGTGAATAGGGATTTGAAAGAACCTTGAATAACCATCTAAATAGTAAAAATAAGAATGATGAGCTAATCTCTCAAGCATCTAATCTATAAATGGCAATGGAAAATGTTCCTTCCTAGTTGAACTGTTCAATTTCCTATAATATATGTACATTCTCCATCCAGTTAAAATCCTAGTAGGTATTAGTTCATCATTTTCATTTTGCACTACTGTGATGCCCCCTTTCTTGGGTATAACATGAACTGGACTTACCCAATTGCTATTAGAAACAGGGTAAGTGATACCTACATCATGCAATATCAAATTCTTTTTCTTCACAACCTCTTTCCTATTTGGATTCAATCTCCTTTGTGACTCTCTAGAGGCTTTATGATCATTTTCTAACAAAATTCTATGTATGCACACAGAAGGATGTATTCCTTTAATATCATCAATGGTATAACCAATTATCCTTTTATCATCTCTAGGAACTCTTTGAAATTTTTCAACTCCATAATCACTTAATTTAGCACTAGCAATCACAAGATATGTAGAATTTTGACCAATAAAAGCATACCTGAGATTTATTGGAAGAGGTTTTAATTCTACCTTTGGTGCTTCACTTTCTTCCAGAATTGGTGGTGAAGTAGCATCTTGCTTCAAATCTTTAATCTTCTCAACACTAGCTATAGGCAAAAGTGACTTTTTTTTCCAAAATTTGAGCAATTCTGCATCTTCTACAATTTCATCCCCTTTAGTGATGTTATGGACCAAACAAGTTTCTAAGGGATCTTCAGGATGTTGCTTTTTAAACACTTCTTCAACTAACTCATCTATCACATCAACTCTCAAACATGAATCTGAGTCATCTTTCTTTTTCATTGCTCAAAACAAATTAAACTCAACTTTTTCTTTCCCAACTTCTAATGTAAGCCTTCCATTCTTTACATCAATCATAGCTCCAACAGTAGCCAGGAAAGGTCTACCAAGGATAATAAGAATATGTACTTCCTCCTCCATATCTAATCCTACAAAATCCACTGGTGTGAAAAATTTTCCTACGTGCAGAAGCACATTCTCAATCACCCCAATTGAAAATTTAATGCACCTATCTGCTAACTATAATGAAATAGTGGTAGACTTCATTTCCCCAATCTTCATTTGCTCATAAATGGACAAAGGCATTAGACTAACACTAGCTCCAAGGTCACATAAAGCTTCATCTATACTGACATCTCCAATGTGAATGGTATTGAAAAGCTACCAGGATCTTTCAACTTAGGTGGAAGCTTATTTTGTAAGATAGCATTGCTTTCTTCTGTAAGAGCTAATGTTTCAAATTCTTCTAACTTCTTCTTATTAAACAAGATTTCCTTCAAAATTTTGGCATATGAAAGCATTTGTGCTATGGCATTAGTGAAAGGAATAGTCACATGCAAAGACTTCAATACCTCCAAAAACTTTTCAAATTGTTTATCTAACTTTGCTTTTTGAAATCTCTGTGGGAATGGCAAAAGTAGCATGTAAGCTTTGGGTGCTAGATATTTAGGTTCTTCCTTTTCACTCTGTTTCTCTTTACTTTCTTTTTCATCCACTAGACTCTCTTTTTCGACTTTAACTTCCACTTCAAATTCAGTTTTTTTATCTCCCTCTATATTTTTCTCTTTCTCAACTTTTTCTTTAATCTTTTTATCCCCGTTGTCCAATGTTTTTCAACTTCTCAATGTGATAGCCTTGTAATGCTCCCTTGAATTTTCTTATTGGCTAGGGAGTTTCCCAAATGATTTACTATTTTAAGAGCTTGCCTATTAAGCTATTTGGTTCTCTAACATCTTGCTGTGTGTTGCCATTCGATACACTCTAGATGTTAGTTGAGAAATCATTTCTTGCTGACTTTGATGGCTTGTTAATAGAGTCTCAATCATGGCTTCCAATCTAGTTGTTTTGTCTAGTTGTGCTTGTTGTGGTGGAGGTGGAGCAAGTGCATTCTGGGGTTTAGGAATTCTAGGAGGAGGACCTCTATTCTGCTAAAAATTCTAATGTTATTGATAGTCAGAAGGTTGTTTAAAATTCTAGTATTGTCCTTATCTACCTCCCCAAGAAAAATTAGGGTGTTTTCTCCATGCTGGATCATAAGTTGCAGAAAATGGGTTACCACTTGGTCTTTGATTTTAGTTCCCCACACCATCCACTTGCTCACTTGAAAAGTCTTGACCAAATGAAGGAAAATCAGTAGCACAATTAACATTTGTAGCTCCAACATCTATTGAATTACTTGAACCTCAAACTGAAGAATCTACTTTCATGCTTAGCTTGTCCATCTTCCTTGTTCATGGCATTAATCATATTCATGGCATCATGCTCAAACATGCTAGCTGGTTTCTAAAGCAAAAAAAGTTCATCTTCAGATTTCTCCATAAGATTACCTCCAGAAGATGCATCAATTGTACTCCTAATAGTTAGAGAAACTCCATTGTAAAAGTGTTGAACAAGCATCCACTTAGGAATCCCATGGTGTGGACATCTCCTTTGCAAATCCTTGTATCTCTCCCATGCTTCGTACAAGCTCTCATCATCTCTAGGTTTGGAAGAAGTTAGCTCATTTCTTAGCTTGGCTATCTTACTTGGTGGGAAATATTGAGTTAAAAATGCTTGAGAAAGTTCATCCCATGTTATGAGAGAACCTGGTGGTAAAGAATGTAGCCACTCTCTAGCTTGATCCTTCAAAGAGAAAGGAAATAATCTGAGTTGAATTACTTCATTAGAAACTCCATTTATCTTCAACATATCACTAATCTCAAGAAAGTGTGCTAAATGCACATGTGGGCTTTCACTTGGACTTCCCCCAAAGTGAGATTGTTGTACCATCTGACAGAGTGTAGGCTTCAGTTCAAAATTATTAGCTTTTACTCTTGGGCTTGTGATACTTGGCATGAAATCCTCAATGTTGGGATAGGCATGATCCTTCACAAAATGATTGTTAGCATTGTTGTTGGCCATTGCTTCTTTTGGTTGCTCTTGCTCCTGCTCTTGTTCCATTTCTTATTGTTGTTGAGCTTTAAATTTAGCTTTCCTCCTCTTGGCTTCTGCTCTTAAAGCTCTTGCTATTTTTTCTATTTCTGGATCAAAGAATAAATTGATTTCTTCACTTTTAGTCCTTCTCATCAAATAAAAGTACCTAAAAAATAAAATAAACAAATTCTCAAAGTAAAATAGTACAAGAAATTAAAAATAACAATACCCAAATTAACCAAACAAACAATCTTTCAATATCAAACAAAAATTAAATCCCCAGCAACGGCACAAAAAACTTGATGTGTTTGTCCACAAGTATGTGGGCCATATCAAGTAATAAAGTGATAAGTCAAGTATTGTTCTAATGAGGATTTGATGTTTGAATACCAAACTATGAATGGAGTGATTATTTGGGCTAATGATTAATGAAAGTAAAGTGTAAATGCGAATAAACTAAGTAAGTTGATAAAGCTAAACAAAATAAGTAAAGAGCAAGCAAATAAATTTTGAATCTAGATATAATTGAACTAAATTAACAACGGGTAATTTAAATCAAAGTCTAATTATCGTAAAAATAATTCCAGAATTGGGGTTTATGCATAAATTAATTAGGATTTGTCTTAGTTTTTCCAATTTTGAGGGAAAACAAAGTTTGAAGGTGATTGATTCTAAAATCCTTTGAAATCTTTTTCAAGCAAACCAAAAAGTATTTTAAGAAAACCAAACTTTCCAATTTTGAGGGAAAACAAAGTTTGAAGGTGATTGATTCTAAAATCCTTTGAAATCTTTTTCAAGCAAACCAAAAAGTATTTCAAGCAAACCAAAAAGTATTTTAAGAAAACCAAACTTACTTTGGCATGATATTTGATTAACTTAAAACCCATTAAATTTTGTAACCAATCAATAAATCCTCTTAAAACCCTAGTTTATTTCTAAATCTAGGTGATTTTAAGTTCTAATCATTGATTATCTATCGATGATTTTCACCTTTCGGTCCTTCAATCAAAAATAATGATAATACCTAATGGGTACCAACATTAGGCAAGTAAAATAAGCACATAAGGAAAGAATCAAAACTTATATTTAAATAAAATCTGGAATAAACCAATCCAAATCCACAAATTAATCTAAAACATATTTATCAACTATTAAATCTAAAGATTATACTCACTCATATTGATATTTACAAGAGGAAATGATAAAAAAATAAAGAAAAACATGATAAGGGACTAAAAATAGAAAAACCTAGGTAAAATCTCTGAATCCTAGCGCTTCCAAAAATGGCAGCAGCAACTGCTCTCTCAAGAAATTGATGGTGTCCCTCTCATTTTTTATTTTTATAATTTTTCTTCTCTCTTCTTCTTGTTGTTACTTCTTAGGGGTAAAAACTAAAAAATGATGCTTTTAGGTTAAGCAGTATGACATACCCTAAGCAACATCATAAGCAAGATTTCAAGCAAATTTCAGCCAACTTAATTTTCTAAGGTTTGATTTCTTCAACTTTTTTCCATACTTAAAGGGCTCCAAATTTCTTCAAATCACCTCCAAATACATTCATTGACCTTCAATTTACCACAAAACCTATTAAAAACATCAAAATTACAAAAATCAAAATTACTCTAACTGGGCTATCCACTGACAATTGCCAGTAGTGTTACCCTATCTAGGGCAACTATACTGCCATAACTCGCCTTTATGTACTCATGCCTTATGCTAGATAGGCACTCCACCTAGCCCCATACTGATAAAAACATAGAACTTCTTGGAGTATGTATTCCCATAGTAGACCTCAATACGCTTATGAGCTCTAGTTCACATCACCATGTATTCTACAAAAATTGAGACACTAAACTAAAGCACTCTTATACTACCCGTGGAATAACCAGAGTCTAGAAATAAGGAATTATAGAAGAAGACGAAACTGAATCTTATACTCCACTTGTGACAACTCTAGGAACACACTTCCCATGAATCTAGAGCCTAAGTTCTAATACCAACTTTGTCACGACCCGATTCCATGGGCCAGATTGGCAC
Source organism: Hevea brasiliensis (assembly GCF_030052815.1). Taxonomy (NCBI): domain Eukaryota; kingdom Viridiplantae; phylum Streptophyta; class Magnoliopsida; order Malpighiales; family Euphorbiaceae; genus Hevea; species Hevea brasiliensis. Next base: position 20,957,854 of record NC_079499.1, on the reverse strand, counting down.
TAGGACCTAGGCCAGCATAAAGCCTTTGAGGCCCGTAGTAAGCCTTACTATTCCTAAACCCAGGGCCAAAATTAAGGCCCAACAAGCAAATAAAATAAAATAAAATATTATATTTTTATTTGGGCCAATGTGAGATCCTCATTTTAGGAATTTTATACATTCTACTGTTACGGTGATCAATGTTTGTCCGGATGGCCAGAATATCTGGAACTATATTTAAACTAGAGTGATGAGTCATAAAATAATCTAAATAATGATAAGAAAAATTAAGGAAAAATTTAAGAGATGAAATGCAAAGAAGTTAAATGAGCTGAAGCTCCAGTGATGGGTAACCCTAATGGGAAGCGACTATGAAGATAGTTAACAACCAAAGACCCGTGGGGAACCCTGTGAAATAATTTTTGGGACTCAAGTGAAGGATTCTTGAGGCTTAGATGACAATAGAACGCCAAGAAAATAAAAAAAAAATTATGTAAATCAATATAGACAATTTTAGCTCATTAAACAAAACGAAGGGTATTTTGGTCATTTCACCCTCTAGATTGAATTTTGACCTAAATTTCAATGAAAAAGAGAGAGAATAAAACCTTAAAAATAAATTAAAAATCAAGAATTTGTGTAGTGGAAATGAGTAGAGGAAATAAGAAAAGAAATGAAATTTAAATAACCTTTATTACATAAGCATGAAATCAAGATGATGCAATTAAAAATTCCTGACCAGTTAACACAAGACAAGCACATATAAAATGATGAAAAGAAATCAAATAAACCAAAATTTTGGTCATCTTCTTCCTCTCAAAAGCCATGGCCGAACCACTCCATGGATGGTCCACCATTTTTTAAGATAGAAAGCTTGATTTCCTAGCAAATCCTACCCCAAAACCTACAAGTGTCTTCACCAAAAATTACTCCTACACTTTGAAAAAGCTAGTGGTAGCCAAGAGTTGAAGAAATTCTTAAAGTTTTACAATGTCAAACTTGGGTCACAAGAGGTTAGTGCACTAATTATGTTTCCTTCCTATTCTAAGTATGATTAGCATGTGAAATTAGGTAAAAATTTCTTTAAAATGAAAAGAATACTATGAGTAAGTAGAACCCTAATTTCAGCAACCATGGGAGGAGGTTGGAATTTGTTGATTTTTTTGAATTAAATTGCTTAGAAGTGGTTTTTGACAAGTATATTTGAGTTAGATGTTGGTTGGCATGTGTTACATGAAATTGCAAAATTAATAAGTTAGGGTTTGGCACAAAAATTGGGAATTTTATGATATGTTGATTAATTGATCACGTTAAGATGAATTATGAACTACTGGAAGTGTTTTGAATGTGATTTGAAGCTGGTAGTAGTGTGGAATGGTGGTATTGAGAGTGTTGTTTCATTACAGGATTTCTGGACTTATGAGTCCAGTAAGGTTAGATAGCCATAAGTAGAGTTAGGTTGCTCCAATTGGTATGAGGCTAATTGGAGATGAAAATTTGCCACATTTTTCATGAAGAGACCATGCCCAAAAACTAACCCTTAAATGACCTAAAATTTACTTAAATTCGGGTAATCAAAATCTGGACCTGGAAAAATGACCATATAAACAGTAATTGTTCAAATGGCCATAACTTTGTATAGAGAGGTCCAAATGACTTGATTCTTGAACCTATGGAAAGCTTAGACATAGTAGAACAACTTTCATGAAGAACAGAAATCCAAATTCTGACCATAAACTAATCAAATTGCTAACCAAAGTTAGCTCATCAAAACTGCCAGAACCAAAATTGCCCAGAAATTCTGGACAATGACCAATTGGGTCAGTTATGATAAAAATGTCATGACTTGAGCTACAAAATCCTAAATGGAGTGATTTAAAAAGGGAATTTGTAATGCCCTCACTTTAGGTATTATTCCGATGACTAACATCTATTCGGACAGCCAGGATATTTGAAACTACACTCAAACTAGAGTGAGGAAATATAAATTGACTGAATAAAGACTAAGTAAAATTAAAGAAAAGTAAAAAAAGTGAAGTACAATTCGGTTAAATGAGCCAGGGTCATGGCGATGGGTAATCATACCGGGAAGCGACTGTGAAGATAGTTGCTGACCCCAAACCCATGAGAAACCCTAGGAAATAATTTTTAGGACTTAATTAAAGGCTAACGGAGGTATAAATGACATTAGTAATGTCAAAAAAAATTAGGAGAATTTATTTATGGGTAAAACCAAAAATAACTCGATTAGTATAATGAAGGGCATTTTGGTCATTTCAACCCCAGAGTTGAATTTTGACCTAAATGTCAATTAAAATCAGAGATATTAAAACACATAAAATAAATTAAATTATAAAAAAATACAATTGAAATGGGAAAAGAAAAGAAAAGAAAAGGAAATAAAAATTTTGAGGTAAGCATGAAGTCACAATGACATCATTAAAAAGCCTAACCAAAGGGAAATTAACAAACACATATTAAGGGATAAAGAAGACATAAAAAGGAGTCAAAATGAATTAAAAACACCCATCTTCTTCTTCCTAACTCTTCATGGCCAAACCTTGCTCCAAGAAGCCTCCCACCATTTTTGTTTGCTAAAGCTTGAATTTCCTAAGCTTTCTCCCTATAAAATCCTAAACTTCATTCATTAAAAATTGTCCCTACACCTTGGAGAATCTAGTGGCAGCCAAGAAGTGAAGGAAAATTTAAGTTTTAACAAGGTCAAGTTGGACACAAGTGAGGTTAGTGCACTATGTGACCTTCCTTCTTTCTTCTATAGTTGTTAACATACAAAATTAAGTCAAAATAACATGAAATTGAAGAGAATACCTTGGGAATATGGAACCCTAATTTTTGGCAGCCAAGACAAAATGTGGGATTTATGATTTTTGATGAGATTAATCTTGTTTATTAGTGTTATTGATGAACACATGTGAAAGACAAGTTGATTGGATATGAGCTTGGTGTGTATTGCGTGTCAATTGAGTATGGAAGTTAGGGTTTTTGACCTACCTTTGAGAACTTTGTGTATGGCTTGAAATTAATGATGTTGAGATGAAGTGCCATGAATGTGAATTGAAGTTTGGGAGTTGGGAGGATTTGAAATTGGGAGTGCTGATTTTTCTATGTAGGAAAATGAACCTTAAATCCAGGGTGGTTTTTAAGCCATAAGTTGAATTGTGTTGCTCCAATTGGTGTGATGCCAATTGAAGATAACACCTAGGACAATTGGCCACATTTTTTATGAAGAAACCATGCCCAAAATCTGTCCCTAACCTGGCCTAAAATTGACTTGAATCCGGGTAACTCTAATCTAGACCTAGAAAAATGACCAAATGAACAGTAAATGTTCAAATGGCCATAACTCACACTAGGAAGGTCAGAATGACCTCATTCTTGAGCCATTGGAAAGGTTAGACATAGGAGCATAACTTTCATGAAGAACATAGAATCCAGATCTGCTTTTAACCAAATCAAATTGCTAGCACAATTTAGGTCAACAGTACTATCTAGAACTAAACTGCCCAGAAATTTATGAACAAAGGCTACTCGACCAGTTTTGGCAAAAATGCCATAACTTGGTCTACAAAATTTCAAATGCAATGAAACTAATGCTAAAATTTTTATAAGACATAGATCTACAATATTGATGCTTTGACTAGAACCCAAAACCCAAGGGAACTAGGCTAAATTGCTATAATAAATCAGCACATTAAAACCTAGAAATTGACTAAATCACCACTTGACCCCAGAATAGTGTTTATAGAATATCTCCCACTAGGAAATCCCAAATGGGATGAGACAAACTATTCTGGAAACCTAAGAGATAGGGCTTCAACTTTGAATTAGAAATCTTTCTTAAAATTTGAGTGTAAGAACCCTAAATGGGAGTCAAAGCCACTGACCTGAACCTGGAATCCTATAGACATAGGGTACCTGAGTCCAGGTCAGTTAATTTGCTATAATTATTTCTAAAAGGCCTGAAAAATTGTAATTCAAAATTCTAAGTGATCATAAGACATAGGGTAACAACTTCTATAGAAAACATTAGGCCTAAAAGTGGGTGTAAGATATCCAAATAATTAGGGAAATATTGATTCCAGAATCTGCCTGGTTCTAGAACTAGAATGAGTTAATGAACCAATTTTGGTTATTTGACCATAACTTGAGTTATAAAACTCCAAATTATATGATTCAAAAGGAAACCAAAGATAAGACATAGAAGAACAACTTCCATTAAGAAAGTGCAGCCAAACATTAGCCACATCTGGGCCAATTTGATAGATAAAATTAAGGCACCAGTTCTGAACCTAAAGAAAGGTTCATAAATCATTTGATACATAAAATGTAAATTACCTAAATGGTTTGCTAAATACATAAGTCATATGAAAATACACTTGGAACCTATGTTTCCATCATATATAAAATAACAATACTATAAATATATATAGTACATGACATAAAATAATAAGAGTGATAAATACATAAGTTATATGAATATGTACTTGGGACTCATGTTCCCATTATAAATAACATGAATATGTACTTGGGACCTATGTTCCCATTACAATGACATGAAAATGGTATAAAGCATAGATAGTACGTGAAGTGAAATAATAACATGTTATGAACCCTTAATAGTACATAGCATGAAATAATAAAACTATAACTGCTTAATAATACTAATTTGCCCAAAATATACATAGACTTATGTATATAGTTGGATCGATTGGCATACCAATTAGGGACTACAGATTGTAGTATTGCCCATAAGAATGATCATTGATAGATAACATCTGTCTGATATGGTTGTTCTACAAGCTTCATGCCTGCCCGTTGGCCATTGTGCCTATTATGATTTCTGGCTTTATGCCTACCCGCTGGCCTTGTGCCTGACATGACAGATGTATACATGTTAGACATACGGATATTTAACTAGTAAACTCTTGTGTATCCAGTCTTTATAGTCTGTCATAGGTTACTTGAGCACAAATATTAGTAATAAATCTTAAATTTAAATAAGTACCTGAAAAGATCACAGGTATAAGTAATATGACTGAACATGAAATAAACAAACAAAAAAGATCCCGATTAACTTAATTGCTTCCAAAGTTCTATAAACATGTAAAAGACTATAAACTCATGAAATATATATTTCTTTATAAAGTTATACGTGGAATAATTATTTCAATTATTTAGCTATTTTTATTTCAATTTATGCACTACTAAGCAATATACTTAGTGCGTTGGTTCTTACCACCCGTAGGTACGGAAGACCAGTACCAACAATAGCAGCAGCAGTAGAGCTTAGACAAGATTTTGATCAAATCTGCTACCGTGTAGATTGTCACCTCAACAATTCATTTTAGTAGGGCTCATGTATATTTAGATTTTTCATTTTGGTTATTGTATATAAGTAAAAAAAATGTAAATCATTTTGTGATTGTAAATAATTTGTAAAGTATTGTATCTAAATTTTATATGAATGTATGAATTTTATATGAATGAAATAAAATATTTTATTCACTTGAAATGGTTATGAGTATTATGATGACATAACATGATTTATGGAAAATGATATGGATATGGGATTTTAACAGGTAAATATGAAAACTCGCCATGCATTAATAAAATAGAAGAGACTCTGTCTGGGTCTCCACGAAAATAAGATGTGAGAAAAAAAAATTCTACATGTAAGATAATATAATTAAATTAATATTGTACATGACAAGACAGGATAGAGTGCTCTGGCACAGAAGGTAGCATGCCTTACTTGGCTACAGTATAGACGGGTGAGGGGTGTTACAGAATTAAAGTAGAGACATTAAGGAACAACTTTGATGAAGAAAGGTTAGCCAAAATCCCACTGTAGAATAGTCCAATGAAACAGTAAACATAGGTAATAAAATCTGGAAATTTGGAAATAATCCTAGGGAGTCTTAAATTGTGATTGGCAACTAATGCCAACAAATTTAAAATCCAAAATGTGGTATTATTATGAAATTAGAATTTATAATCCTATTATTTATTAAATAGTCAACATTTGCATGAATAGTAATGTGAATAGTAAATACAATGACACAAAATGCAAGAACTAAATTGCTAGAGGAAATTAAGGTATGAAATTTGGAATCCATGAAATATTCATGGATTACTTAGAATAGGAATGGTAATTCACCTAAATGACTTAATGAACACATAAGTTATGTGAATAGGTAGTTAGGATTTGTATTCCCATTACTAGTAGACCTCATAAAACATAAGTAATACAACTTAAAATATGAAATAAAATTAACCTAAATGGATTGTTAAGTATAAATGAGATGAAGTTGATATTAGGACTTATGTTTATATTACAAATAAGATAATAACACCTTGTACAATAAATGGTACATGAGAGGAATTAAAGTGAATCATAAATACTTAGTAAGTAAAATACTTCTTAAATTATGAATTCATGTAAATATTATAATGAATAAATGAATCACATGAATGTGTAAATGGGACATTAGTTCTCATCATGAGAGAAAGGAAGAATGTTTTGAGTATAATAGTATGTGAAAATAATTGATGTGAATTGTGATCAATATAGATCATATAATGAATGTATAAATTACGTAGAAATGTGATTTGGAAATTATACTTCCATCGTGACTAGAATTAAAATGCTATAAAATATAAATAGAAAATATAATGAAATAATAAAACATATGAACATTTGATAGTACTAATGTGCCCATGTATTACCTAGACACGTGTGTCAGATTGGATTGATTGGCATGCCAATAAGAGATTATTTGAGCAGTTCTGTATAAGGCTTTATGCCTGTATTTATGGCTTTATGCTTGCCTTCATGGCTTGTATGCCTGATTATTTGCCTTCATGTTTTGCATTTTTACGTCCCATGGTATGACAGCTCGAGGCACTGTAGTGTTCTGGGTCAGCTATATTGATTGCATATATGGTTGACATTTCGTGTCCCATGTTTTGACAATCCGAGACACCACGGTGTCCAATGCTAAGGACCCACTTATCCAGTTTAGTCAGCCTATCATAGGTTACTTGGGCAGTGAAATTTGTTATGAATAATGAAAATTAAATAAACAAGTAAGAAAGACTTGAAATAAACTAGATTAGCTTTAAAAAATTTTATTTATTAGAAAGACCTTAAATAAACTAGATAAATTCTAAAATTCAATTATTATGAAATAACTCTAGGAATTTTTATTTATTATGAAATGATCCTAAATACCTAGAAAGTATTTAGTAAGGTGATAAAAAGATTAGCAAAAGAAATTTAACTTAAATAAATATTACAAATGCATCTTTCACAATAACATAAGCATAAATAAAATATTTTTTTTAAAATATTTGTATGTTATATATTATCACTGTAAAATTTATGAACTAAGCACTTACAAAGAGGAATAAATTAGAATAAAAGATAGTCAATATTAGAAGTTTCATATGAAATATAATTAAATTTTAATTATCCAAACTACGTTTCATTTCTATCTTTATTTGTATATTATTTCTTTATTATATTATTGCACCACTAAGCAGAAATGCTTAGCGCGATGGATTGTTTCCTTCGTGCGGGTACTGAAGATAAAGCCCAGTGGACATTAGACTGGGATTTTGGAGTCTGGATCTGCAAAGTGTCCAAGGTTATCACCTCCTCAGCAATGCATATAGATGGGGCCCATATAAGACATACTAATGTTTTTTGTACATTATAAATATTTATTATATTATAATGTGAATTATGAAAATGTATTTAATATGTATGTGATGTAAATTAATAAATTGGCTCTTTCATATGTAATTAATTTGTATATCATGTAAATTATGAATTTAGGTAATTAGTTTGTAAATCATGTAAATTAATGAAGTCTGAGAATTTTTATATAGGAATTGAGCAAGTATGGGTACATATGAATATGAGATGCAAGAATTGAATGTGAGATGATGATAATGAGATTATCTATTATTTTATTGAAAATTTATATGACTTTTTTTTTTATGAATATGGAATTGAAGTACATATATGATGCTTGAAATGATGAGATAGTTATGATGAAGATATGAATGAAATTATTGTATGAAAATATTGTTGAAATTTTTTTTAAAATATGCCAAATGGTAATAGAATAGGGAAAACTCTATTAATTTCTCCTTAGAATATAATTGATTTTAAAATATAACGAGATTAAAAATTATTAAAGGAATAAAGTAATATAAGATAGGGTGCTCCAGCACCGAGTGTGACATGCCTTGCTCGGCTACACTGTAGACCGGGTAGGGGGTGTTACAGCCAACCCAAATAGATAAACTTCAGAAACCAAAACTAGAGGAGCCCAACTCAACTCTGATACCCATCATGTATAAACTATTTAATATCATAAAAATTTTTCATTAATTAATACCATAAATGCATATCCTATTGTCACAGTAAAGTTCTAATTATTAAACAAATAAATAGGTAAATAAATAAATAGATGCAAGAAACTACTAAACTAAACATCACAACTTGCGGAGGAAAAATGTAGGTTAGACTCCAAAAAATAAACTCGCTCCTCCTGTAACCTAGAAAAAATATTTGAACATGAATGAGAGTTCGACTCAGAGAGTCTATTTATTGATTATAGATGCAATTTCTATAACTATCTAAAACTAGTGAAATCCTACCATGAAATGTACATCCATCATATATAATAAATAATTCACCTAATATTCGCACAAGAAGTTAATTTGGAGCTACTCACAAGCCCAGTTTATCACATTAACATATATATATGGGGGCTGATCCCTTATACAACTCTTTTAATCCAATACCTGCCGGTAAGATCAACTCAAGTTGGACTTTCGCTTAATAATCTAAGTGCAGGGGTTAGCGAGATCAACTCAAAGTCGTACTCACCCCGACTTATCCATATATAAGGATCGGGTCCTAGCAAGTCAAGCTCCAACTGTGACTACCTGTTCTACCCATGTCCATATCCGCACCATACTTATGCCAACACACCCACACAGCTCTAAATTATCCTCAGAGTGATAATCATAAATAAATAACAATAATTAATTAGGCAACAACCAAAATACCCCTAATATTGTGCATAATTAAATATTTATAAAATGCATGAGCATGCCAGATATATAATTAATATTGAAATTACAAAAATAATCAATATCCAACTTACAGACTGGTCGACCCGATTGCAGCTGGTCTTGTAACATCCTCACTGTAGCAATTCCGTACATTCTACTGTTCCAGTTACCGGTGTTGGTTCGGACAGCTAGAACATCTAGAAAAATATTTAGACTAGAGTGAGGAGTCATAAATAATTCAAATACTAATAATAAAAATTTAGTAAAAATTTTAGAAATAAAATACAATTAAGTTAAATGAGCTGAGTGCTATAGTGATTGGTAACCCAGTGGAAATTTGCGGTTTTCGCAGCTAGAAGCCCTAAACCCAGGGAAAAATTCATGAAATAATTTTTGGGACTCCAGAGAAGAGTCATTGAGGTTTCTATGGCATTAGAATGCCAAGAAAAAGGCTTAGAAAATTTTTTCGATCGGTACAGATGATTTTGGCTCAATAAACCAAACGAAGGGCATTTTGGTCATTTCGTCTTCATAGATGATTTTTGGCCAACTTGTCCAGTTGAATAAATAATTATTATGACATAAAATATAAATAAATATTGTTAAAAAATTAAATTGAAAATGAGTAGAAAAGAAAAGAAAGAAAATGAAATAAAATGAAATAAAAACTTAATTATGACATAATATGATGTCATTATAATTCTCTTAGCCAATCACCATTCAAAAAACAGTTATAAAACAATTAAAAAAGAGATAAACACAATTAGAAATCTGCTCTTTCTTCTTCTTCCCTTCATTTGGCCGAAATTTCACCATTAGAGCTCCCACCATTTTCCTTCACCTAAAGTTCCATCTTCCACTTACTTACTCCATAAAATCCGTTGCCTTCTTCACAAAAACTACTCCTTATACCTTGAGTGATTTGAGGTAGCAAAGAAAGAAAGGAAACAACGAGGATTTGCAAGTGTAAGAAAACTCTCCAACAAAGGTTAGTGTCCAACCACTTTCTTTTTCCTTTAATTCATGTTTATGGGGATGAGTTAAGTTGATAATTGTAAGAAAGTTGGAAGAAAAACCCCTTATATGCCTCACCCCAATTTTGGCAGCCATGGTGTTCTTAGGGTTATGATGATTTTCTTTGATTTAAATAAGTGTATAAGCTGCCCTTGACATGACTTTAACCTTTAAAAACAATAAATTGTGAGTTTAGTGCAAGAATTGGAAAATAGAAAATTTAAGGCTAGGGTTTGGGCAACAAATTTATGATTTTGCTCATGTATTGGTGAAAGGAAATTCTAATGGTTAATTAGTGACCATTTGGTTATGTTTGAGTAGGATTTGAAGTGAATTGTGCCATGGGAATTGAGGTTGGGTGTGCTACCTTAAGTGCCCTGCAGGTTTGGATGTGAGTCCAGCATGTTTGGGCAGCTATAACTTGGGTTGTGTAGGTTTAATTGGTGCAAAGCCAATTGGAAATGAAATTAGACACATAATGGCACAACTTTAATGAAGGAACCCTATCCAGAAAGCAAACTTAGGATGCCCTAAGAATTGACCAAATCCAGGTAACTTACATTCTGCCTGGGCAAAATGACTAAGTGAACATTGTTCATTCAATTGGTCATAACACAGTGTAGAAAGGTCTAATTAACCTGAATTTTATATTGATAGAAAGCTGAGACATAGCCCTACAACTTTCATGAAGAAAACAAACCCAAAATTTGATCATAACATGTCCAAAAACTCACCTACAATCAGTGTACAAAAACTGCATAATTGATTCTGCCCAGAAATTCTGGAAAAATTACAATCCGGACAGTTATGGTATTTAGGCTATAACTAGAGTTACAAAACTCCAAATGGAGTGATTCAAAAAGTGAAATATAACTAGACACAATAATGAACAACTTTGATGAAGAACATTTGGCCAAATTCTCACTATAGAATGGCCTAATGGAACAGTGAACTTTAGCACCTAAAACTAAAATTTCTGATTTATTCTCCATTGGTTAAAAGTAAGGATTGGCAACTAATGCCAATACTTTTGGGAACCAAAATGTGGTAAATTTATGTGATTACGACTCATGTAGCTATTATGCATTGGAAAGTCAATAATTTGACCTAAGTAGTAAAATGAATAGTAACCTTACATGTAAAGCATGAAAATTCAATCAATAACTTTATAATGTGCCCTAGTACACCTAGTAAGATTGGTTTGGATAGGTTGGCATGCCAATAGGGTTCGATTAGTAGTACTGCACATGACATTATGCCATTCTGTGATTTTATGGCTTTTAGCCATTCTGATATTATGGTGATACTTGGCCTTGTGCCAAAAAAAAAAAAAAACTATTATAGCTTATTAGCTATTCTATTGCACACCAGGAGATACATTCGTGATCGATGGTGTGACAGCCAGAGGTACTTAATACCCAGTGCCAGTTTACCCATTTATCCAGTCCAGTCATCTAGTATAGGTTACTTGGGCAACCAAAAATGGAAGTTGATAAATTTAATGAAATAATTGATATAACAAGTGCCAAATAAATAGACTACAAATAATTACCAAAGATTTATCTGCATGAGACATCAATATATACACTGCATATTTATTTTCTTTTAGTTCTTTTTATTTTATTATTAACACTACTAAGCATTATTTCTTAGTGCATTGCTTTTTACCACACGTAGGTTCTGGAGAGACTGATAGAGAGCCTAGTAGACTACAGACTGGGTGAGGCCGTCCACAGTTCTGTATAGTGTCCGTGTCCGTGTCACCTCACAGACTAGGTCCCATTTTGGTATTTTATAATTAAACTTTTATTTTCTCATGTATAGTTGAAACTCATGTAATATATTTTGGTATTAATGTAAATATTTGTAATTTGTGTTTATAAATGAAAATTGAGTATTTATTTGTGATTTGTACATGATTATCATGTGAAATGAATGAATGACAAATAGAAGAATTTTGAGAAATGGTTGAGAAATATTGAGATTTTATTGATATAATGGAGTTTGAGAATGATTGAAAATGTATAGGAAGTGTTTTTCACAGGTTTCGAAGAATTGTTTTCTCCATTTGTAGCTGGTACTCTGTTGGATTTTCTATAAAATTTTCGGATCTCAAATGAATTTATAATTTCTATAAATGACTTAAATGAGTTAAATTTCACAAATTGCACTTTATAACCATGAAGAAATAAGTTAAGGAAGGATAAAAATAATTAAGATAAAATATGGTGTTTCGGTATACTGTGTGGCATATCTTACTCGGCTACACTATAGACGGGTAAAGGGTGTCACAGGTCCGGCTGGAAGGAGAAGAAAGGCTAGCTGGCACTGATTACCTAAATAGACACATTGACCTCTATCAAATTTACTAACAGAATTAATTAATTAATTTAATCAAAGAAGTAAGAATAATTTCCTAACATCTTATCGAAATTTTGGCAGAGTTTTTCCTATAACTGGATCTAATCCCCTGTAAGAAAACTCAACAGTAGCAACACACAGGGCCTCAGGCCCACCACAATAATTATAATGCCTACTTGAGGCCTACAAGATTTCTAATCTAAATCCAATCCTCCACACTCCAGCTAGGGTCCCTAACTCCTCTATAGTCTAAATAATTATTTTTAGCATTTTAAAAATTATAAAAATATTCTTGGAGGTCCTCTACATTGTTCTTATATTAATTAAAGTCATCTTACTTAGTTTTACTAAGCTAGAAATATTTTACAGATTTATCAGCTAGCTTAAATAAGGAACAAACTACACAATTTGAGTTAGGGACTACGTTTGCAAATTCTACTACCTGGTACGTGTTCAAAATGTCTGAAAATGCTAGGAATAACTATAAGCATGACCCCTTTCCGGAACAGCCCACCGGATGCCCAAACCGGGTTAAAAATTTGGTCGCGAGTGCTAGTGAGCTATCACTGATTCGATCGCACCTAAATGAAACCAAAAAATTATTAATAATTATCATATAATTATATTTAATTTACAGGAGTTGAAAAAGGTTGTCACACCCTACTCCTCCGTAAGATGTAACATGATCCTGTAGTATACCTAATGAACTACCGTACTTTACCTATCGATAACACATTAGATATACTACAAGGGATTTTAAAACAATTTTTATAAAATTTAAATCATCACTTATAATCTGGTGTTATAAAAAAATTTTAAAATTTCAGCAAGGTGCCGGCTATGTTTTGAGAAAATAGTTCTTCTAACCTAAAAAGGAAAACACTCCCAATATGATTTCTCAAATACAACTCCAATAAACTTCATTTCATCTCACAATTCAATCTCAATAATCAAATCAATTTATTTTCAAACCAACCTCATCATAAAAGAAATATTTCATTGATTACAAGACTCAAAATTAATATTATAAAACTATTCAAGCAATTGAAATCTCAAATTTACATTTACAATAATTTACATTTAATTACTTACCAAAATATTTTACAAGAGTTTTTATACAACTGCTCAAATAATTTATATACATATTATTATATGCATACATCAAAACCTATGTACATGGGTATACCTATGATATACCTGAAGCTGATCTGAATGTGTCTTCAAAGAAGCTTACTCAGTTTCTCTATGCTCTTTTCACCTGCGACAGCATACAAAGCTATCGCTGAGTGGTGAACTCAATGGTGCATACTCATCAAATTCCAAAACTCAAAATATTCATTGTCAATAATATAAATCATTTGTATAAAATGACTTTGATCACGAAATTCAATTTATCAAATCATAACTAACCATTTAAGGTAATTCCAATAATTTACTAGAAATAAAGATTAATTCCAATAAAATCAATTATACATAAATCCCATTTGAAATCGAAATTCTTTACTATTCAATATCCATTCTTTATCTTGAAAATCATTTTTTACCTCAAAAGCCATTCTTTGTCTCAAAAACCATTCTTTTTCTCAAAAACCATTCTTTATCTCACTAACTATGCAAGACTAATCCGAAAGAGCCATATTCGGGGTGATTCTAACTCCCTATGATCGAGGAGGTCGATTCAGATTCTAACTCCCTATAGTTGGAGAGGTCGAATCATCGTGCACAGTACACGTCACAATAATGAAACTTCCGAAAGGGCCATTAAAAAAAAAATAAAAAAAAAAAAAATAAAAAAAAAAAAAACTTAGATCTAACCTCCAATAAGAGGAGAATCTATGCCTATGCACGTACCATGGTAATCAAAATATAACTAACTCCATTGTCTTCTCAACAAATGAGAGAGACGGGTAATAACCTAGCCAAGCATCTATAGTGAGATATAAAACAATATTACAATCCTTTTAGTGAGCATAAATCACAATACAATTCGATTCAAAGTCAATTCCAATATCCAATAATTTTTATGCTCATTACAATTCAAATCATAAATTTTCATTTTTCCATGCAAATTGCCCATCACAATTCAAAACATGTTCTATCACAATTTTCCAAAACATAATTTATTCAATCCACAACAATGCTTAATACTTGTGGAAATACCATTTTACAAAGCTAAATTCATACATACTATAACAATTTCAATAATCATTGAATTAAATCCAATGCTTGTTAAACATAATACATAAGAAAAATATGTCATTTAATTATATAAAATATTCAAAACAAAATCAATTAAAAACTAGTTGTGCACAAAGCTGATCTGAATCACCCCTAGGCCTTGACTCAATGTTCTTTATGCTTCTCAATATCCTTATCAACTGAAACACACAATTTAAAGTGTTTCAGTACTCAATGAATTTGTTTTCAACCATAAAATCTAATATCTAAATTTTCTTGGTACTATTCCCTTCAATTCATTTCATTAGTCAACTTATAATGTTGACCCTTGATGCACTCTAAGGGAGTCAGTTCCAATGTTACCAATATGTCACATTTTATGGCCCTTTAGTGTTGGTATATGTTACCAAATTCATATTCAAATGTATTGCATTTTATTGCAATTTATTGGATTTCGGTACATTATTTTCACCTAGCCGGATGACCTAGTTCCCTCGGTTTTCGGGTTTCGGTCCAAACTACAAACTTGTAGGTCTATGTCTGTCACACCTTACCCCTCTGTAAGGCATAACATAATCTCATAAAATATCTAATAAACTACTGAACTTCACCTACCGATAACTCATTAAGTACCCTACAAGGGATTTTAAAACAATTTTCTTATTTTTGATAAGTGGTGAGCATTTTCTAATAGGTATTTAAAACATTTAATTAAAATTAAAACTAGTTAATATTTTTAGCCCATTTTATTTTTTCGCAAATTTTATAAAAATTTTGACAGAGTTCCATTTGTATTTTGAGAAAACAATTCTTCAAATACCTAAAAGAAAGCACTTCCAATAATTTTTCTCAACCACTTCTTCAAATTCACAATTATCTCAATCAATTTAAACACATTTAACAACTTTCAAAAATTCAAATCCGCCATTTTCAATATCCAACAATCATCAAATACCATTAATGAATTTCATTCAATTCAAAATAAATGCTACCATATATATTTCATTAATGACAAAATAATTTATATACATCATTGCAAAAATTTACATTGAGAGAAATTCAAACTAAAATTATTACAAACTTAATATAAGCTTTGTACAAGCTGCTCAAGACCGAATTTACATGTCCATACATTTATGTGCATCACAAACATCAAAATAAATATTTACAGTTAGAATATAAATTATACCCGAATACTTCAAGCAGGTAGCTCCCCTGTCCTCAGCAGCTCAATCTGCTGCTCCTTTAGTCTCTGTATCTGCGCAGCAATAACAGCTATCGCTGAGTACTAGGACTCAGTGGTGCACAACATACTAAAATAATCTTTATGCAGAATTTAAATCACATTTATTCAAAAATTATACTGAACATGAGAATTAAATACAAAATATGAATTATGAGATTTTAATCCAAACAAGTTCATTTCGAAGTGCCAAAACACATTTCATAAAACCCACAGTTATATCTTGTCATTCGAAATAAATATAATCTCAATAGCTAGAGGCTAAGGAGAAATCACATCACAAGGCTAGCTGGCTCAAATATATGGATATCCATTCAAATTCCTCGTCTACTGGCACACCTCAACACTTTATCCAGAGAAGGAATCAAAATTCGAAACTAATTACCCCCACTAGTCATGCTAATGAGGTGTTCAAATATATGGTCATGACACTGTGGTTTCAAAACTTATCTTAACAATTTGCTAAACATTGCCAATTCAAATATGCATACATAAAATTTCAACAATTCAAAGCAAAAGTAAAATACATATTTCATTCACTTTATCAATGAATTTTAAAGCATGGTGATGTTGTGCACAAACCTCAAGCGAGTCGCCTCTTGGCCTTGACTCGATTCCTCGAGTTCCTTCTCAGTGTTCTTTTCAACTGAAACACACAATTTCATAGTGTTTCAGTACCATAACTTAACATAAATCCAAAAATAAACTTAACTTCACTTTTATCTAGCTCTAACGTGCTAAACTTGACGTTCTTTAATTTTTGTGTTTCGAGGTTACTATTCACTACACTATTCAAGTCAATTTGTTGACTTTCTAAGGCTTAATAGGTATGGGAATTCCAACTTCACCCACATACCACATTTTGGTCACTAAATTTGTTGGTTTTGGTTATTTACTCAAATTTTAAGTCTTTTAGGCAAATTTGATAAATTTTCAGTTTTGGTGTCTAAGGTTGCACTGTTCCATTGGTCACTTTATTGTTGAAATTTGGCAAAACTTTCTCCATAGAAAATGTTCCCTATTATCTTAAGTTTATTCTCCTTTTTGAATCACTCCAATTGGAGTTTTTTAGCTCAAGTTATAGCTATTTGAACCATAGCTGCCGGATTAGACTTAACCCAAAATTCTGGGCAAATTTTGGTTCTGGCAGTTTTAGGTCATCAATTTTGGGTGGCCAAATGACTTGGTTAATGGAATAATTTATATTTGTGTTCTTCATGAAAGTTTTAGGTCTATATCTCAACTATCCACTGGTAAAATTTCAGGTCATTTAGACCTGCCTAGATCAAGTTATGGCCAAATGAACAAATACTGTTCATTTGGTCATTTTGTACAAGGCAGACTGAGATTTTCCGAATTTGGTCAATTTATTCACTAGGTTTTGGTCACTTTTTGGGCATGCTTCCTAAATGAAAATTGTGTCATTTAGTGTCTATTTTCATTCCCAATTGGTCTCATAGCAATTGGACTTGTAAATTTTCATTTTTGGTCCCTCAAAGGGACCTCGGTCATGCTGCCAGCAACATGACCACATTGAATTCGAATTTGGGTTCAACTCCAACACTTTCAACATAGTTCATTTGGTCACCATTGACCATTTCCCACTTCAAACTAGGTCTAAGACATCTTTTACCAATTTTTTACCTTTTCGTCTCTAACCCTAAGTGTCCCAAAACCCTAACTTATTAAATTGTTGCATTTAACCACATCTAAACATACCAATCTCATTAACACATCCATACAAGCTTGCCTACCATATTAAATTCAATCAAAACTCAAACATATGCATAGTAACCCTAGCTGGCTGAAATTCAGCTTGGTCCCTCAATAATGTTTTTATTTCATTTTAGGCATATTTCTAAGTTAACGAAGCTATAAACACAACTAATTCAACTAAAAAATCAAATTTAATTTACTAACCTTAGTGCAGAATTTCTTTCTTTCAAACTTCTTCCTTTCTTCTTTCAATCTTCTTCTTAGGTTGAGATAACAAGCTCTAATGAGGTTTTTATGGAAGCTATTAAGGTTTAGTGAAGAAATTTAAGCTTGAGTGCAAGCTTTAATGGAAGACAACCATGGTGAGGGAGAGAGTGAGTGAGGGCGGCACATATGAGGAAGATGAAGACTTTTGTTTATTTTCTTTTTCTTTTCTTTTCCTTTCTTTTATATGTCTTAGGAAGACCAAAATATCTAATTAATTGAATTTATTAATTATACTATTTATGGCATCATGCATGATGTCATGCATGATGTCACCTCTCTTCACTTTTTCATTTTCTCCTCTCTTTTTTTTCTATTAGTTCTTTAATTTAATTCTCGATTCCAAAATTTTCTTTTCTCCGATTTTATTTGATAGTTGGGTCAGGAGTCAGCTCTCAGGGTCAATTGACCAAATTGCCCCTCGCTGGTTCAACCCGATTTGCAAATAATTCACTATTTCTTCTAGCTCCCTGACCTAATTATTTGACTGACTTAACAATTCTTTTTTGTGATTTTCTCTTTTCCACTGTGTTCGTAATGGTCCTAAGGACCGCAGCGTCATATTTTACGATTTGAAATTTGAGTTTAAAATGACTTCGCGGTCCTTCCCGAGAAGGTCATCCATCGTTGTGACTCTCGGCTCGTTTAACTTCTTATTTTCTGTTTTTCTTATTTATACTTAACTAATTGACAATTATTAATTATTTGTGTTTGTGGCTTATCTAGTTGTCTTAAGTGTGGTTCTAATCCCTTTAATTGTCCGGACCGACACCGGTCACCGAAACAGTGAAATATACCAGGATATGCAAATAGAGGTGTTACAATGTCTTATTGCATACGGGACAAAATTTCAAGTCATTCTAATTTGTGTAGACCAAGATATGGTCAATTTACCAATGCTGGACAGAATGCACTAAAATGGTAGGCTTAGGTCATTTTTAGGTCATTTTCACTTCGGCCAGTTTTGGTACCCGAATTTGTGTAAGCTATTTGGCTTGGTTCTGGCCATTTCTGGGCTTTAGTGTCTTCATAAGAATTGTATACACATAAACACTTACATCAACATCTTAAACAACCATTTACAAGTGAAAACAAGCTAAATATACTGAATTCCCATGGCTGCCAAAATGGTGTATCACCATTAAATCATCAAGCTTTAAAACTTCTTCCACAAAACAACTCACCACAACATCCACTCAAAGTTTAATGAAATAAGAATTGAAAATACACACTTACCACTTTTAAAGCTTGACCAAAACTTCACTAAACTTCTTAAAATTGCTATCTAACTTTTCCTTGTGATGTGGGGAGCAAAGTTAGTGAAGCAAGCTTAGGGTTTTAAGTTGAAAATGGTGGAGTTTAGGGAGGTTGCATGAAACGGCCATGGATGGAGAGCTTGAGAGAACCATTCAGCTATGTTGAAGATGATGGTTAGTGCTGCCCTCCATGTCCACTAACATTTAAATAATCCACTTAGTGCTCCACTTACCTTAATTAATATTTAAATAACCCTAAGTTTCCTAATTTGCAATTAACACCCAAATTTCTCACTATTTACATTATGTGTCAAGTTTCTCATTTTCATGGCATTTTTAAAATTTAATACTATTAATTTTTAATGGAAATTTAGGTCAAAAGGCAACTTGGGGTGTCAATTGATCATAATGCCCCTATTCGGGTTGCATTCTCAATTTTTCGGTAATACCGAGTTTTGTCGTTTTCTCGATTTCTTGTTTTTCTTTGTACTAATTAATTAATTTTTCTTTGATATTTCTAATGAAATTTATACTTTAATAAGTCTTTAATTGAGTGCAGTCCTAGGGTCGGCTATTGCCTGCGCTGTAACTTTCCCATGCGGTCACCCATCGCTGCGGTGCTGGCTCGTTTAACTTAGTTTCATTTCATTGCTATTATTTTCATGTTTTTTTGTATTTTGTTTTCTTGTATTTCATTATTTTATGTCTCCATACTAATATTTAAATATAATTCCAAGCATCCTGACTATCCGGACAGACACTATCATCAGAACAGTAGAATGCGCTATCAAACATAGGGGTGTTACAATTCTCCTCCCCTTAAAATAAATTTCGTCCATGAAATTTTACCCAATAGCCATCTTACAATATTCACATGTTTATTTCCTCCTTTCTATATGATCGTATAATCTTCTTTCCTCTGAATTTGTGTAAGACTTTTAACAATCTAATATAACATTTACTTTTTTTATAGAGCATCAATCTTTTCTTACTATCGTTCTGTCTAATATTTCGATTCATGTTCCCTTCTTGAATGACCATTATGGTCGTATTAGAATTACTTATCTAATCATGGGTCCTTTGACCATTCTAGTCAACAATCTTACTCACATTCGTAACATTTCTTTGTTATATCTGAACTAACTGTTCAAATTTTTACTTCCACAACTCTTTTTATCTATTAATATTTTATAACTTACTTCCTTTTGTACTAAACTATAACCTTTCGATATTCTAACTTTTGAGTTTTAAATCCCTAAGTAGGATTTCTAAACTCATTTCTAACAATAAAATTTTGTCCTAACATAACTATACCAATACAGATGTCATTGGCAACTATTCTCATCTTGGTGTACTATCGAGTAGTAGGTAGCTCTACACAATAATCTCAAGTCAGTACTGTAATCTGCAGCTTGCAGTATAAACATCAAGAACTTTGCATAGTTACTACGATACATCCCAGTAGATCAAATTTTCCTATCTTTTATCCTTTTCGAATTCACTAATATCCGAAACTTATTCTGATTACAATATCCACTGACAATTACTAACTGTAACATCTTTGCCCTCATCTAGAGCAAGTCTATTACCGCAACTTACTTTTACGTCCTCTTGCCTTATATAAAGTAGGCTTTCCGTTTAGCTTTATACTTTATAGTGTGTTAGAAAATACTTTTCGCTGATAAACTCATCCAAAACTAATTTTACTTATTATCACAATCCTTATCTTAAAGGACTAATCACTAATGCATCAAAATTTATTCTCCTGTAAAGGAATAACCACAGAACATATGTTCTAACACTAACATAAAACTAAGTAGTGTTGGGATCAAACAAAAATAATTAATTATTTCTTTCAAAAATTAAGAACTTACCAGCAACTATATCCAAAGTTTATGCTTTTCTCCTTGGTGCATAGTGGACGCTCTAACTGATGTGCTACTATGTTCGGGTTGATTCACTGTGTTATGGTTGTGAGGAGTACCAATTCTATTTCTATCTCCACCTTTACTGACTGTCTGTGAACTTTGGAGAGTAGATCGAGGTGCTCTAGTACAATGTTTAACTAAGTGTCCAAGTTTTCCACAATTATAGCAGGCTCTAGAGGCCTTACGACAATTACCTCCATGTAGCTTACCACAAACATGGCGGAAACGGGCAGAATAGGAACTTCTTGTTGTTCGACGACTGGACCTTGGTGTTCTCTGCCCTGATGATCCGCCTCTGTCATATCCCTGAGCTCGGGGTTCCTCAAATTCTTTTCTCTTCCCCAAATTACTATTCGAGCTCTGACCCATAGGTTTCTCCCTCTTCTCTATTTCACATGGCCCTTATAGGGGTTGGGTTTATACTTGAGCTTGAGCTGACAGAGTATCAGCCATTTGTTGAAAGAAAGTGGCCATTTGCTGGGTCATTTGTGCAGTAATTTGTACCGGTAAAACTGGTACAGTTGAGCCTTCGACACTTTGTGAAGCTGGGGCCTCAACTTGTACTTCTGCCATCACAGACTGTTCTATTGTCTCATTTTTCTCCTCCATATCTTTTCACAGGATTTTCTATTTCCTATACAACCAACACATGGAGATTTCTCTCCATTAGTTCATATTTATGATGTAAATGTACTATATGTATCAAACATTTGAGCAGTTGTAGTTATCGACAAAAAGATTTCAAATTCACAGTTTAAAATTTACTTTAAAACCATTGCTCTGATACCACAAAACATGTCACACCCTACTCCTCCGTAAGATGTAACATGATCCCATAGTACACCTAATGAATAACTGTACTTCGCCTACCGATAACACATTAGATATACTACAAGGGATTTTAAAACAATTTTCGTGAAATTTAAATCATCGCTTATAATCTGGTGTTATAAAAAATTTTCAAAATTTCGGCAAGGTGCCGGCTGTGTTTTGAGAAAACAGTTCTTCAAACCTAAAAAGGAAAACACTCCCAATATGATTTCTCAAATACAACTCCAATAAACTTCATTTCATCTCACAATTCAATCTCAATAATCAAATCAATTTATTTTCAAACCAACCTCATCATAAAAGAAACATTTCATTGATTACAAGACTCAAAATTAATATTACAAAACTATTCAAGTAATTGAAATCTCAAATTTACATTTACAATAATTTACATTTAATTACATACCAAAATATTTTACAAGAGTTTTTATATAACTGCTCAAATAATTTACATACATATTATTACATGCATACATCAAAACCTAAGTACATGGGTATACCTATGATATACTTGGAGCTAATCTGAATGTGTCTTCAAAGAAGCTTACTCAATTTCTCTGCGCTCTTTTCACCTGCGACAGCATACAAAGCTATCGCTGAGTGGTGAACTCAGTGGAGCACAACTATAATTTAAAACATAGTACAATATACCTTAACAAAAATTACATCAAATAATTTAGAAATCTGGATACTCATCAAATTCCAAAACTTAAAATATTCATTTCTAATAATATAAATTATTTGCATAAAATGACTTTGATCACGAAATTCAATTTATCAAATCATAACTAACCATTTAAGGTAATTCCAATAATTTATTGGAAATAAAGATTAATTTCAATAAAATCAATTATACATAAATCCCATTTGAAATCGAAATTCTTTACTATTCAATAACCATTTCAATAACCATTCTTTATCTTAAAAACCATTCTTTATCTCAAAAGCCATTCTTTATCTCAAAAGCCATTCTTTATCTCAAAAACCATTCTTTTTCTCAAAAACCATTCTTTATCACACTAACTATGCAAGACTAATCTGAAAGGGCCATCTTCGGGGTGATTCTAACTCCCTATGGTCGGGGAGGTCGAATCAGATTCTAACTCCCTATGGTTGGGGAGGTTGAATAATCATGCACAGTACACATCACAATAATGAAACTTTCGAAAGGGTCATAACATAAAAAAAAAAACTTAGATCTAACCTCCAATAAGAGGAGAATCTAAGCCTGTGCACGTACCATGGTAATCAAAATACAACTAACTCCATTGTCTTCTCAACAAATGAGAGAGACGGGTAATAACCTAGCCAAGCATCTATAGTGAGATATAAAATAATATCACAATCTTTTTAATGAGCATAAATCACAATACAATTTGATTCAAAGTCAATTCCAATATCCAATAATTTTTATGCTCATCATAATTCAAATCATAAATTTGCATTTTTTCATGCAAATTGCCCATCACAATTCAAAACATGTTCTATCACAATTTTCCAAAACATAATTTATTCAATCCGCAACAATGCTTAATACATGTGGAAATACCATTTTACAAAGCTAAATTCATACATACTATAACAATTTCAATAATCATTGAATTAAATCCAATGCTTGTTAAACATAATACATAAGAAAAATATGTCATTTAATCATATGAAATATTCAGAACAAAATCAGTTAAAAACTAGTTGTGCACAAACCTGATCTGAGTGGCCCTTAGGCCTTGACTCAATATTCTTTATGCTTCTCAATATCCTTATCAACTGAAACACACAATTTAAAGTGTTTCAGTACTCAATGAATTTGCTTTCAACCATAAAATCCAATATCTAAATTTTCTTGGTACTATTCCCTTCAATTCATTTCATTAGTCAACTTATAATGTTGACCCTTGATGCACTCTAAGTGAGTCAATTCCAATGTTACCTATATATCACATTTTATGGCCCTTTAGTGTTGGTATATGTTACCAAATTCATATTCAAGTGTATTGCAATTTATTAGATTTCGGTACACTATTTTGACCTACCCGGATGACCTAGTTTCCTCAGTTTTCGGGTTTTGGTCCAAACTAAAAACTTGTAGGTCTATGTCTTATTGCACGTGGGGCAAAATTTCAGGTCATTCTGAGTTGTGTAGACTATGATATGGTCAATTTACCAATGCTGGACAGAATGCACTAAAATGGTAGGCTTAGGTCATTTTTAGGTCATTTTCACTTCGGCCAGTTTTGGTACCCGAACTTGTGCAAGCTATTTGGCTTGGTTCTGGCCATTTTTGGGCTTTGGTGTCTTCATAAGAATTGTAGATCTATGTCTAAACTATTCATGGTAAAAATTACAGGTCAATTGGACCTGTTTTAAGTGAGTTATGGTTCTCCTAATAACTACTATTCATATGGTCAAAAATTCTGGCCTGCACTTACCTATTCCGGATTTGGTCAATTTTTATGTCACTTTGCGGACAGAATTTAGGTAAGCTTCCCTCATGAAAGTTGACACTTTTTGTGGCTAGTTTCACCTCCAATTGGTCTCATACCAATTGGAGTCACACACTTAAGGTTCTAAGCTAAAGTGTACACTGCCTTGTTACACATTATTCAACACTTACCAATTACACATTCAATACTTACCAAGTTTACCTTTCATGCCAATTCTGATCTGGTACCATAACATTAAAACACTTTACATCACATTTTGGTCATTTTGGGCAGCTTGCAACCACTCTCAACATACACATTATAACTTAGAATTTTCAAAGTGCATTTACACAATTTAACCACATTAACATACCCCATTTACATATCCAATTCCAATCTATTATACACATATACATGCTGCCACCATAAACAACATAATTCAATAAACCAAACCATGAAACAACACATTTCAACTCCACTTTAAAAGTTGCCAAATTACACATCTCCTTCAATGGCTTCCAAGCTTCCAAAACCAAGAGCACTATCACACATACACTTAGTATACATTATCTAAATTATTTCTATACACATAAACACTTACATCAATATCTTAAACAACCATTTACAACTGAAAACAAGCTAAATATACTAAATTCCCATGAATGCCGAAATGGTGTATCACTATTAAATCATCAAGCTTCAAAACTTCTTCCACAAAACAACTCACCACAACATCCACTCAAAGTTTAATGAAACAAGAATTGAAAATACACACTTACCACTTTTAAAGCTTGACCAAAACTTCACTAAACTTCTTAAAATTGCTATCTAACTCTTCCTTGTGATGTGGGGAGCAAAGTTAGTGAAGCAAGCTTTGGGTTTTAAGTTGAAAATGGTGGAGTTTAGGGAGGTTGCATGAAACGGCCATGGATGGAGAGCTTGAGAGAACCATTCGGCTATGTTGAAGATGATGGTTAGTGCTGCATGAAATCTCCATGAAATCTCCATGTCCACTAACATTTAAATAATCCACTTAGTGCTCTACTTACCTTAATTAACATTTAAATAACCCTAAGTTTCCTAATTTGCAATTAACACTCAAATTTCTCACTATTTACATTATGTGTCAAGTTTCTCATTTTCATAGCATTTTTAAAATTTAATACTACTTATTTTTAATAGACATTTAGATCAAAAAGCAACTTGGGGTGTCAATTGACCATAACACACATATTCGAGTTGCATTCCCGATTTTTTGGTAACACCGAGTTTTGTTGTTTTCTCGATTTCTCATTTTTCTTTGTACTAATTAATTAGATTTTCTTTAATATTTTTAATAAAATTTATACTTTAATAAGTCTTTAATTATGTCTCAAAATTAAATTTTGAGGGTTCCTCAGATCCTGGGTGCTATTGTGCACCTACTGTAACTTCCGTCACGGTCACCCATCGCTGCGGTGCTGACTCGTTTAAATTAGTTTCATTTCATTGCTATTATTTTTTCCTTCATTTTTCTTGTATTTTCTTTTCTTGTATTTCATTATTTATCTCTCCATACTAATATTTAAATATAATTTCAAGCATCCTGACTGTCCGGACAAACACTGTCATCAGAACAGTAGAATGCACTACCGAACATAGGGGTGTTACAAAGGTCAAAAATCTCACTAAGCAATCTAGACCGTTCGATAAACGCCTTTTTCAAACAGTGTTCGATCAGAGTGGGGTCAGTCCCATCTTAAAGGTTTTGCCCTGCTGAGTTCATCGGTGGTCTCGAATCATCGATCCAATGGTCAAATCGTCCTAGATTTGATAAAAAAGCCTAAAAAATTCTAAAATTTCTCTCCTTCATAACTTTTTCCTCTGACCACCATTTGCTGCAAGATTGGTATCAAAGGAAACTTCTTGGAATAAACTTTTCAACATCAGCAAGAACGCCTTGATCGGATATCCGATGAAGCCAAAATTGCATCTGGAAATTGCTACCCCTATGGGTGCATTGAAGGAGGAAATTCCTCCATTCACGCCGCTGCTAGCACTGCTCCCGTCGGCTGGTGGCTTGCCAACCTCGTGGGGTGGTGGGGCTCCCCTACAGGCCGCTGCTGGTGGCTAGAGTCTCGCCGACAAATGCAAAAGGTCGGGGGGGGGGGGGTGCGCGCGCAGGGGTAGGGGTGGGGGGAGAAGAGAGTGCTGAGAGGGAGAGGGAGGTGTGTGGGAGGGAGAAAGAGAGAGAGAGTGTAACACCCCTCACCCGACTATAGTGTAGCCAAGCAAGGCGTGCTACAATCGGTGCCAGAGCACCCTAACTTATCTTTATTTTTTTAATAATTTTGAATTGGTTTAATTCAATATCAATTATTTTTCGATGGAGAAACCAGCGGAATTTCCCCTATTTTATTATCGTTTGGTATATTTCAATATTCACCTGTTTGAAATTCAACAATATTTTCAAAATAAAATCTTATCCATGCTAATCATAATTTTTTCATCAATCATTCTCATAATTTTCTCATATTTCAAATCTCATCCATACATTTCAATTTCATAATCACTTCCATACATTTTCATTCATACTCAATTCATATGTAAACATTCTCAAATTACATAAGCAAAATTTTCAAATTTCCTTAATTTACATAATTTACAAAATAATTACAAAATTTCATAATTTACATGATATATAAATTAATTACATATGAAAAAGCTAATTTATTAATTTACATCTCATTCCTATTAATTACCTGTTCATAATATACATTACAATACAATATCTAAGCATTTTATACAAAATATAAAATATGATCTATATGGGCCCTATCTACATGCATTGCTTAGGAGGTGACAACCTTGAATACTTCAGATACTTCTGCAGATCAGAACTCCCAAAATTCCCAGTCAATCGTCCATTAGGTTCTAGCTTCAGTACCTGCGCGAAGGAAACAATTCCATCGCGCTAAGCATTGCTGCTTAGTGGTGCAATAATATAACAAAAAAATAATATACAAATAAAGATAGAAACAAAATTCGGATAATTAAGATTTATTTATACTTCACATGCGATTTCTAAAATTTAATATGTTTTATCCTAATTTAGTCTTCTTTGGAAGTGTTTAGTTCGCCAATGTACAGTAATAATGTACAAAGAAAAATGATCTAAAAATAATAAATTTATGCTTATATTATTATATAAGTCACATTTGCAATATTTATTTATGTTATAATTTTCTTTACTAATCTTTTAGCATTTTCTCAATACTTGCTAGGTTGTCTCAGATTATCTCATAATAAGTAAATTTTAATATCGGTCCAGTTCATTTCGATTCTTTCTAATAAATAACTATTCTAATTTATTTTAGGTCATCTTACTCATTTATTTTACTTAATTTCTAATATTTTTAATTGCCAATATTCTTAACTTATTTCAATACATTTCACTGCCCAAGTAACCTATGACAGGCTGACTAAACTGGATAACGGGTCGTTGGCACTGGACAACGCGGTGCCTCGGGCCGTCATACCATGGGACGCGGAACGTCAACCACGTATGCAGTCAATATGGCTAAAAAGCCATGATAACACAATCGGGCATAAAAGCCATGAATGTTGGCATAAAGCCATGAATACGGGCATAAAGCCATGAATATAGGCATAAAGCCTTTCGCAGTACTGCTAAAACAATACCCTATTAGCATGCCAATCTATCCAATCTGACACACATGTCTAGGCAATACAAGGGCACATAATATCATTAAATATTAATATATTGTGTTTTATGACTTCATTATTTCATGACAAATTCCATAATTTATACATTCATCATAATATTCATATATTCCTTACATCATTCATATTGATCACAATTCACAACAATGGTGTTCATTTACCATTGTACTCAAAACATTCTTCCTTTCTCTTATAAAGAAAACTAATGTTCAATTCATATTTTCATGTGATTCATTTATTCATTACAATATTTATATGAATTCATAACTCATACAAGGTGTTATTATCTTATTTGTAATGGAAACATAAATCCTAATGTAAACCTCATCCCATTTATACTCAACAATCCATCTAGGTTAATGTCATTTCACATTCAAGTGGTATTACTTATGTTTTATTAGACCTACTAGTAATGGGAATAAATCTTAACTATATACTCACATAACTTAAATGTTCATTAAGTCATTTAGGTGAATTACTATTTCTATTCTAAGTAATCCATGAATGTTTCATGGATTCCAAATTTCATACCTTAATTTCCTCTACCAATTTAGTTATTATACTTTGTGTCTTTGTATTACTATTCATATTACTATTCACTCAAATTGTTGACTTTTTAATACATAATAAATTTATTGAACCTAAGTTCTCCAAGATACCACATTTTGCATTCAAAATTTGTTGGTATTGGTTGCCAGTATCATTTCCAAACTTAATGTTAATTGGGCAGAATTTTCAGTTTTCATGCCTTATCTTTACTGTTCCATTGGTCAATTTTGCAGTGGGAATTTGGCAAACTGATCAACATGAAAGTTGTTCCTTATTTTGTCTAGTTGCATTTCTTTTTTTTGAATCACTCCATTTGCAGTTTTGTAGCTCAAGTTATGGTCCAAAAACCACAACTGGCCGGATTGGAATTCTGTCCAGAATTTCTGGACTGACCATATCTACAGTGCAATGAACAGTGATTTCAACTCATCTTTTGAATATGTTCTGGTCATAATTTGAGTTAGATTTCTTCATAAAAGTTGTTTGTATATATCTCAGCTTGTTGGTGGTAAAATTTCAGGTCAAATGGACCATTCTACACTGAGTTATAGCCAAATGACCAAACACTGTTCATTTAGTCATTCTGCAGAAATAGACTGCAGGTCACCCGGATTAGGGTAAGCTTTTAGTCCACTTGATTTGGTTTTATGGATATGGTTTCTTTATCAAAGTTGTGCCATTATGTGTTTAGTTTCATGTCCAATTGTCCTTGCACCAATTGGATCTCTATAATTCAAGTTATTGCTGCCCAAACCTGCTAGACTCATGTCCAATTCTGCAGGTCACCATGGGCAGCCACACCAAACCTAAATTCCACTACTCAACACACTTTATTTTTGATTTAAACAAAACTAAATGGTCACTAATTGACCATTAAAACCTATTTTCATCATCACATGATCAAAGTCTCAATTTCATGCTCAAACCCTAACTCCAATTTCCAATTCATGGCATACACACACCAAACTCATACCAAATCACTTTATCCATCATCTATACTCATCAATAACATAATTAAGTCACTTAATTTCATCAAAAACCAAAAATCCTTAAACTTTCTCATGGCTGCCAAATTTAGAGATTTCATTTACTCAAGTTTTTTTTTTAATTTCACACAATTTCTACTTTATTTAGCATGCTTACAAGATTAAAGAAAGAAAAGAAATTGTTTAGTGCACTAACCTTTTTGAGCTTCACTTAACCTTGATTAAACCTCCCTAATCTCTTCTTATTTGGCTGCCAATAGCTTTTTCTAGGTAAAAGATCAAATTTTTGTGAAGGGACTTGGCAATTTTGGTGAACAAATGGAGAGGAAATTCAAGCTTTTAAACTTGAAAATGGTGGAATCTCTTCTCTCTCTCTCTTAACGTTTTTGGCTACCCAAAAGTTGAAGATGCAGATTGGTTTTTCAATTTTTTTGGTCTCTTTTATCTCTTTTAATGAGTTTAACAAATTGTGATTGGTGGAGGAAATTTAAATGACATCATATGATGTCATAATTAGTATTTTCTTTCATTTTCTTTTCTTCTCTTCTCTACTCATTTCCAATTTAATTTTTAGCAATATTTATTCATATTTTAGATCATAATAATTATTTTCTTAACTGGACAAGTCGGCCAAAAATCATCTCTGAAGACGAAATGACCAAAATACCCTCCGTTTGGCTTAACAAGCCAAAATTGTCTGTACCGATTGAAAAATTTTTCTAAGCATTTTCTTGGCATTCTAATGTCATAAGAACCTCAATGACCCTTCTCTGGAGTCTCAAAAATTATTTTATAATTTTTTCCCCAGGTATAGGGCTTCTAGTTGCGAGAACCGCAACTTCTCACTAGGTTACTCATCGTTAGGGCACCGGCTCATTTAACTTGGTTGTATTTTATTTCTAAAATTTTTCCTAAATTTTCCTTATTAATATTTGAGTTATTTATGACTCCTCACTCTAGTCTAATTATTTTCCAAGACGTTCTAGCTGTCCGGACTGACACCGGTCATCGGAACAGTAGAATGTACGGAATTGCTACAATGAGGGTGTTACAGAAAGAGAGAGAGAGAGAGAGAGAGGCAGCTGGAAATTTTTATTTATATTTCCTGCACACACACACTTCCCAAGGTCCTCACTTGTCACTAACACAAGTTTTTCATTTCATTCATTTATTTCTTATATGTATATATATTAACATACTAATAAATTTAAAAATATCTCAATTAAATTTATCAAGAAAATATATTTTCAATAATAATAATACAAATAACAAGTAAATAATAATAATTGTAATAATAATACATGTAAAAATAATATTCATTTAACAAAAAATCATTGTGAAAATATTAATTTAAAACAATGAATAAAATATTAATAAATTATTAGCTAAATAAAAGAAAATATTTATTAAAAAAAATTTAGATTGTTACAAATTATAAATTTAAGATGCCTAATGAATATGTAATTTTATTTTTAAAAAAAATTAAAAGTTACCGTTGTAATTTCTAAAATTAATTTCTTTTATTTCAATTTTTTTTTTGTTTTACTTTGAACTGTTAATTAACTAATTGTAAATCATTATTTGCCTAGCCTAATTTAATCTAGTAGTTAAAGGTATATCATTCATTTGACAAATGACATTTTTGAGTCCACACTATCTCAATCCCCACTCCCTCAATCCCCTCAAAGAAATTATAAATCATTATTTTACTTTGTTAATTAATTTAATTTTAATTAAATTTAAATTTAAAATATTATTATAAAAATATTTTTTATGTAAATCACTGAAACTCGAATTTAAGATTTCAACGCTAAACTAAAATGTTTTATATTGATCTCTTAAATTAATTTATTCATTTTATAATTGGGTGCAATACATAAATATAGATATAATCAATTAATTAATTAATCAATCGTAAATAAATACTTTATTACAAATAAGCCTCACCTTAATGAATTATATCACTAACAACGAAGGGTGTGGTACTGTGGTCAACATATGCATCCTATAGCCATTTCAATGAAGGTGAGAGAGAAGTCTTAAAATTGGCTGAATAATTATGGATTGAACTTATTATTGTGCACAGAGTTGGATTGGTGTTGTAACGTGTGATTTTCAATTAATAATAAAAAAGAAAGAAGATGGGAGAAGCTTTCTAAAGAGATAATTCCAATCTCAACTAATATATTTATAAATAAAATTATTAAGATAGAGGAATGATAATTTTCGAAATGGAAATTTGGCATTTAGTTCTTTTCAATTAAAAAATATTGTTTTAAAAAAATTAAAATTATGTTAAAAATAATTTTATTATGCAAGAATTAAATTCTTTTCTTTTTTAATTGACTTTTTCAAATGATTTCAAATTGATTGCAACATCTAGAAAAAAAATGTTAAATAGAAATAATATTAAATTTCAATATACAATATTTGATAATTTAAATTTTATACTCGTCTAAATAAAGCCTATAGATTTTAAATTAAATTATCCCGATGGTAACAAAATTAAATTTTATAAATAAAAAATTAATACAAAACTCATTAACCATTGAGATAAGTAAAGTACTTTTTTATTCTTTTTGAAATAGAAAGATTGATAGAGTGAGAATTTAAATTTAGATATACTAGTGAGTGATATATTTTTAACTATTAAATCATTTAGACTAGGTAATAAGGTGATTACTTTACTTTTTAATTAATTTTATTTAATTAAAAATTAAAATTTAAGCTTTATATTATGAAAATAATTTTATTAACACTAAACTAAAATATTGTGAAAGTTTTATATTCATCTATGATCAGGTGTAATACATCAAATATAGATTATTAATTTAGAACAAAAAAAAAATATAGATTATTAATTAGTCGTAAATCATTACTTTATTCCAAATATGCCCCACCTTAATTATCATTAAGTTTGGTACTGTAGTCAACATATGCATCCTATAGCCATGCGAATGAAGGTAAGAGAAGTATGAAGATTAAAGCTTCCATCGGAATTATACGTAAAGAAAGAATTGAATTGAATTTTTATGTAATTAAATTAATTTTGATCAGATTTTATTTTTTAAAACATTGTAAAATTAAAAGAATTAACGTTTTTTATTATTACTTTTTAAAAACAAAAATTAATAAAAAAAATTATTTAAACTAAACTCTTTCAAAATTTTAATTTTCAAACATGCTGTATTCGGGTGATGATGCGACCTTATTGTAGTCCACAGAGTTTGAATTGTATGTTCTTAAGCATTGTTTTTTTTTTTTTTCGAAATGGTCTTAAGCATGTTGATCTGCTCTCTTTACATCTCTCCAGAGTTTATCTTTCAACCCAATCACAACTTATAGAAATAAAACTTAATATAATTGATATAAGTTTTTTTTTTTTTTTTTAAATATAAGAGAGTAGTTCACAAGGACATGTTCCATTTTGAATATAAAATAATGAAATAAAATAAAATAACTAGGCTTAATTTGGTAACTCTCGTATCTTTTATGCTTTGTTTGTTTTGAAGGGAATTGAATGAAATAAAATAAATGTTATTATTTTATTTGAAAATATGGAAAACAAATAATAAAAATTAAATTTCTTAACTTTCCTCAAAATCCCAAAAAATTTTCTCCAATATAAAGTGAAAAGAGGAGAAAAAACTAAAAAGTAAAAAAAAAAATTATGATAAAGGTAAAACATAATGAGAGTATAATAGTAAAAATATAATTTGTAAACTATTTTTTTTTTTATGTTTTAATTAGAGCAACTAAACAATAGAAAAGAAAATAGATTCTTTTCCTTTGTTTTATTTTATTTTTTATTTTTTTCCCTATTTACCTAAAGAATAAAATAAAGGCTCAAGAAAATTCTTACCAACGACGAGAAAAATTAGATAGAAACCGTGTAATTTTAGAATAAAAACTAATTTTGAATTCACATTTTATTCGATATGGTATTTAAAATTTTGATAAGGATAACTTAATATTTATGGAAGTTGTTTTCAATACTTCTCAAGATTTAAGATTCAGTTGACATCAAATGAATTAAAATAATCAATAAGTGTAAATATTCTAATGTAATGAAAATTAAATTTGATGTATTCATAATTTATAGTAATTTAGAACATGTTTTACATTTATTTTGTCTTTGCATATAGTTATTTTTATACATTTTTAGTTGAGTTTTTTAGATTAGCTTTCTCTATGTTTATAATTTCACATTTATTTATTTTTTTCTTGCCTCTTAGATAGAATCGAAGTACAAAAGGTGTTTGTAATAGCCCAATCCAGGAATCGCTATTGGCGCTAAGGAAACTAATAGGCAATGAGTTACCAAAATCCCTAGTAAGCATAAATGTTTCCTTTCATAAATCATTAGTGGGGCCCATTTCCATTATAAAACATATTTAAGCACAAAAAATAATTCATTTACATTATAAAACATTTAGTTACAAGCATAGTAAGTCTTTATTCATTTACTTATCATCAATTTGTACACCTTTGCATATATCTTTTGTAACAAAATGAGATAATAGCCTCTAAAACTCATACCTAAATATGTTGAACTGTATCTTCAATTCTTGTCCCTAAAAGGAAAAAACAAAGAAAGAAGTGAACTTTTAGGCTCAGTGAGTACAAACCTATTTATGGGAATAAAACATTTAAATAAACAATTTGCTTTCTAGAATATGTTATGCATCATTTTAATGATATTTTCATAGTATAAATAATTCACATCAAGGTAATTCATGTCAGTAATGATTCCCCAACCATCCCATAATCGTAAGTGAGCTCATAATGCATGCGTGTCATTTCCTTTACTTTACTTTCCTCTTCCAATGGGAACTAGTGGGTCATCAATGAGTTATCAACACAACACAGTTAAATCATGCAACATATTCATGATCATAAACATTCATTTATATTAAAAAACCTAATGATGCTTTTATAACTAGTATAATATATCATAATGCATGCATGCATATGTATGCATTAAGAAAACGTTTATTTGAAAGAGTTTAGTAGGTTTTACTTACCTGGAGTAGTTGGACTTTTTCTACTTTACCCATTGCTAGACAGCCCTTAGATCCCTTGCCTCTAGGCCCTCTACGCCTTATCTTCAATTCTACAAAGGAAGGTATTTTAAGGATCTTAGTTTAAGACTTAAACAAATTTAATCGGATTTGGAATTCTAAGTCTAGGCTTGTAACACCCTCACTATAGCAATTCCGTACATTTTACTGTTTCAGTGACCAGTGCTGGTCCGAACAGCTAGAACATTTAGAAAAATATTTAAACTAGAGTGAGGAGTTATAAATAACTCAAATAATAATAAGAAAAATTTAGAAAAAATTTTAGAACTAAAATACAACGAAATTAAATGAGCCAGTGCCCTAGCGATAGGTAACCTAGTAGAAAGTTGTAGTCCTAGTAGCTAGGAGCCCTAAACCTGGGAGAAAATTCATGAAATAATTTTTAGGGCTCCAGAGAAGAGTTATTGAGGTTTCGATGGCATTAGAATGCCAAGAAAATGCTTAGAAAAATTTTTAGATCGATACAGACGATTTTGGCTCAATCAGCCAAACGGAGGGCATTTTGATCATTTCATCTTCAGAGATGATTTTTAGCCAATATGTCTAATTAAATAAATAAATATTACTAAAAAATAAATTAAAAATGAGTAGAAAAGAAAAGATGAGAAAATGAGTTAAATTTAGAATTATGACCTCATGCTTATGTCATTACAATGACTCCACCCAATCACCACTTGACAAATAAATTAAAGGAATAAAAATGACATAAAAATGGGACAAAAATAAAACAAAATTTCAGCAGCTTTCTTCCTCATTTCAGCTGAACCTCATCTCTCTCTACCACCTCCATTTTTGTTCTTCCTTCTCTCTAAATTTTCCTTGCTAACACACCATAAAATTACTTATTCGCTTCACAAAAATTGGTCATCACCACTAGAGCAACACTTGGGCAACAAAAAGAAGTGAAAATAAAGGAGTTTGTCAAGCTTGGGTTGGCACACAACAAGGTTAGTGTCAATTAATTCTTTAACTTAGAGTATGCATCATTGGAAGTATGAATTGATCCTTTGATTGTATATATTTGAAGAATTGAAATGGTTGGAGTTAGGGTTTGGGGCACAAATTTGAGATTTGCTCATATATTGGAGAAAGGACGTTCTAATGATCAATTAGTGACCATTTAGCTATGTGTAATTAGGAAGTGAAGTAATTTGTGCCATGGGAATTGAAGTTAGGTATGCTACTTAGTGTGACTTCTAGGACTGGGTGTGAGTCTAGCAGATTTGGGCAGTTATAACTGGAGTTGTGTAGGTTCAATTGGTTCAAGGCCAATTGGACATGAAATTAGATACATAATGACACAACTTTGATAGAGGAACCCTGCCCTGAAAACTATAATAGACTGACTTAAAAATTTACCAAATCTGGATAATACACATTCTGCCTGGGCAAAATGACCAAATGAACAGTGTTCATTCATTTGGTCATAACTCAGTGTAGAAAGGTCCAATTGACCTAAAATTTATATCAATGATAAGCTTGGACAATTTAGAATAACTTTTATGTAGAACACAAATTCCAATTCTGAACTTAACCAAATGAAATTGCTAACCAAAGTTGAGCTACCAAATCTGGTAGAACCAGAATTGCCCAGAAATTTTGAATAAAAGTCCATCCGACCAGTTATGGTAACATAGCCATAACTTGAGCTAGAAAACTCCAAATGGAGCGATTCAAAAAGGGAATTAAAGAATACACAATAAAGAACAACTTTGATTGAGAACATTTGGCCAAATTCTCATTGTAGAATGGCCTAATGGA
Source organism: Hevea brasiliensis (assembly GCF_030052815.1). Taxonomy (NCBI): domain Eukaryota; kingdom Viridiplantae; phylum Streptophyta; class Magnoliopsida; order Malpighiales; family Euphorbiaceae; genus Hevea; species Hevea brasiliensis. The sequence goes on along the minus strand of NC_079499.1, from coordinate 20,921,453 downwards.
ACAATGAACTCTAGCACCCAAAACTAAAATTTTTGATTTATTTCCTATTAGTTTGAAGTATTGATTGACAACTAATGCCAACACTTTTGGGAACCAAAATGTGGTAATTTCATGTGATTAGAACTCATGTAACTATTATCTATGGGAAAGTCAATATTTTGACTTAAATGGTAAAATGAATAATAATCTTACATGTTAAACATAAATATTTAATCAAGAATTTTGTAATATGCCCTAGAAGACCTAGTAAGATTGGGTTGGATAGGTTGGCATGCCAATAGGGTTTGGATAGCAGTACTGCATATGGCATCACGTCATTCTGTGATTTATGGCTTAAGTGGACATTCGGTGATTTTATGGCTTTTAGCCATTCTGATATTGTTGTGATATTTGGCCTTGTGCCTAATATTTATTACAAATTATTAGCTGTTCTGTTGCACACTGGGAGACACCTTGTGACTTATGGTATGACGGCCCGAGGTACTTGGTACCTAGTGCCAGTTTACCCGTTTATCCAGTCCAGTCATTCAGTATAGGTTACCTGGGCAACCAAAAATGGAAGTTGATAAATTTAATTAAATAATTGATAAAAACAATAACAAATTAATAATACTATAAATAAGTACCAGAAATTGTCCATATGGAAAACCTGCATACACTCTGCATGCTTATTCCATTTTAGTTCTTTTTATTTTATTATTGGTATCACTAAGCAGTATTGCTTAGCGCGTTACTTTTGCTACGCGTAGGTTCTGGAGAGACTGATAGAGAGCCTAGTAAACCACAGACTGGGTGAGGCCACAGATCTGTATAGAGTCAGAGTCACCTCTCAGGCTACAGTGCATTCGTAGGACACTAGGTCCCATTTTGTATTTTGTAATTTTTGTAAACTTTGTAATTAAACTTTTATTTTATTATTTATATTTAAAACTTTTGTAATGTAATTTTGTATTAATGTGATTATCTGTAAATTTGTGTTTATAGATAAAATTTGAGTATTTATTCAAAATCTGAGTATGATTTTGATATGAAATGAATGAATGACAAATTAAGGAATTATTGAGAATTTGATGAGAAATTTATTAAGAAATGATGATTATTTGGAGTTGTGGGTTGACAAAATTATTGAAAGTGTTTTCTACAGGTTCCGAAGAACTGTTTTCTCCATTTTTAGCTGGCACTCTGCCGGATTTTCTATAAAATTTTCAGAACCTTAAATTAATTCAAAATTTATATAAATAAATTGAATGACATAAATTTCACTTGTGATAAATAAATAAATAAATTAAGAAAAGAGTAAATTGTAATAAAATAAGATATGGTGCTTCAGCACACTGTGTGGCATATCTTGCTCGGCTATACTATAGACGGGTAAGGGGTGTCACATTTAGTGGTATCAGAGCACGGTTTAGTGCGTTTCTAGGTCTAGATAGAGTCCATACCATGTATTGCATTCGTAAGAGTTGAGGTGACACTAATGCAGATCTGTTTGTTTTTCTTATTTTGATTAGGATATGGACACCACGTCACAGAGAGCAGTAGATGAGGAAGTGGAGAGTCATGCTCCACCTACAGCTAAGACTGGAGGCAAGAGAGAACCTACTTCACCAGTACTAGAGGTGCCTGCACAGCCTCCGCCGGCTATGTTTCAGCACATGGCGGATTTCTTCAGACAAATGGCTGGGGTTATGCCACCACCACCTCCTTCATAGCAGAAATCTCACCTGGAAAAACTGAGGAAATTCAGAGCTGTGGACTTTTTGGGTAAGAGAGAAGAAGACTCAATGGCAGCTGAAAATTGGTTAGACATAACCATTCGGGTATTGAAGCAACTTTGTTGCACCCCAAAGCAGAACTTGGAGGGTGCGGTGTCTCTGCTGCAAGACGATGCCTATTAGTGGTAGGACACTATATCTAGTGAAGTCCAGCTAGAATTGGTAACTTGGGATTTCTTCCTTGCTGAGTTCAGGAAGAAGTATGTGGGAAGTGTGTATCTGGAAGATAAGAAAAGAGTTTATCAACTTGAGGCAGAGACAGCTAACTGTAGCAGAATATGAACGGGAATTTGTAAGACTGAGTAGCTATGGGAGAGAGATAGTCCCTATAGAAGCAGAGAGGTGCAGAAGGTTTAAAGAGAGACTAAATGACAACATCAAAATCATGATCACTGCCTTGGGGATTACAGACTTCACCAAATTAGTAGAAGCTGCATTAAAAGTTGAGAAAGTCAGAATAAATGAGCAGAACAGAAGGGAGAGATAGCAGAAGAGGGGTTCAGGTCAGTCTAGTTCATCCTCTGCACCTAGGAAGAAATTTAAAGGTCCACCTGCTCAGATTTCGGGTCAGCCTCAAGGTCAGGGTCAATCCCAAGGGCCCAGATCCTAGTTCACACCTAGGAGAGGCCAATCCACCCCATCAGTGGGAAACTCTTCAGGGATGGTGTTCAGGGAACTAGCCCCATCATCTTCTGCCTGTCCACACTGCCTGAAGTGGCATAAGGGGGAGTGTTGGAGAGTGATGGGTGCTTGCCTAAGGTGTGGGTCTACAAAGCATCAGCTAAGAAACTGTCCACATAGAACTGCTACAACTACTCTAGCACAAGTAGACAGGCCTACCCCTACACTCAAAGGGGTAGAAGGCTGATAAATCTAAGGCAGCTGGTCCATCATAGAGACCTGCATCTGAGACAGCCAAGAGGCCAGAGGCCAGAGTACCTGCCTGGGCTTATGCCATGAGAGCTCAGGAGGAACAAGCTGCCCTAGATGTCATCAGGGGTACATTTTCCCTCTATAACATCTCTATACATGCATTGGTGGATCTAGGATCTACCCATTCATATATCTGCATCAATCTACCTGTAGAAAGGGGGATACTAGTAGAGGAGAGTGACCAAGACATTCTAGTCACTAATCCATTAGGCCATAGTGTGGTGGTGAATAAGGTGCAAAAAGGTTGCCCGTTAAGGATTCAGGGGTATGAATTCTCAGTAGACCTGATTGAATTGCTTTTCCACGAGTTTGACATGATTTTAGGAATGGACTGGTTATCACATCATTAGGAAATGGTTGACAATAAACTGAAGAGGATTTCTTTGAGAACTCCTAAGGGAAATGAGATCACAGTTGCGGGGGAAAGGACAGATTTCTTGTCCAATGTCATCTCAGATACTACTGCAAGAAAATTGATGAGAAAGAGTTATGAAGCCTACCTTGTCACACCCTACCCCTCTGTAAGGCATAACATGATCCTATAGTATACCTAATGAATTACCAACTCCGTCTACTGATAACCCATTAAATACACTACAAGGGATTTTAAAAACTTTTCTTACTTCTTTTATAGTGGTGAGCACTATTTATAGGTGTTAAAAACCTTTTTAAACTGAAGCGATAGAACTAACACATTTGAATTACTTGGAATTTCTGTAAAAATTTTGGCAGAGTGCCATCTGTATTTTGGATAAAACAGTTCTTCAGAAAACCTGTAAAAAGCACTTCAATATATATTTCCAAATCTCAACTCCAACAGTTAAACAACACAATATCTTTTTCAACTCAAATCCACAATAATTTTTCAAAGACTGAGATAAAAGAAATATAATACAATTTTTATAAGTCAAAATACTCATAATTTACTTTACAACTTCAATGTACAATTTTAATTTACAACTGCTCAAACCAAGAACAAAATATACATACAGTAAATATACATTACAGTACAAAATGCAAACTGTGGTATACTCATTATACCCAATAATCTATCGCTGGATGTACTAGCAGCCTAATCACGCTCGTCTGTCTGTCTACTGCGATAAAGAATGAAAAGCTATCGCTAAGACAATGTCTCAGTGGTGCACAACATTAACCAAATACAACTTTAAATCATAATTCATAAATCATATAAATGATGGATACGTAAAATCATAGTTAAATTCAAGACAATGAATGTCACAAAGAATTTAACACAATATCACAATAAATCTCAGAGATCAAAACATAGTTAACTTCAAAAGATAGTAAATGTCAATAAGGATTTAACTCCATTTCACAATCTCATAATACAAATCAATAAATCACACACAGCTTAATCATGTTCCAAAGTTCAATTCGTCCCAAAAGTCGATGACTAATGAGGAATAACATAGCTAGCTAGCAAAAATATGAGTACTCGTTCTATTCGTCCTCAACAGGCACACACCTCAACACTTTAGCCAGAGAGGGAATTCAATTTGTCCCACTAGACAAGCTAGCAAGGAATACAATCAATATACATGATAGCTGTGGTTTCAAACCATTTCCAATGCTTTTCAATCAATAAGTATCCATCAATATCATTCAAACAATTTTTCATAGTTTCAAACCATTTACAATACTTTTCAAGCAATAAATATCCATTCAAACACATTTTCACAATTTAAAATAATAATGTACAAATAGTCATAATTTATTTCAATTGAAAAATTCAAAAGAAATAGCTGTTGTGCACAAACCTCTGATAACTGTCTCCTGGTCTTGACTCAGTGTTTCCTTCCCTTTTCCTGAGTCTTTGCTAACTGAGAAACACAATTTGAAGTGTTTCAGTACTTAATTAAATTGTCTCTAACGATAATGCTTGATAAGCAATTCACTGAATGCTATTATTTGCTTAATCAACCTAATATATCGACCCTCGATGCGTTTTAGGTAAATTAGGTTTTAGTATTACTAATATGTCACATTTGATAGTCTTTTAGGGTTGGTACATGTTACCAATTTCAGTTCCGTGTATATTGCATTTTCTTGCAATTTGCTGGATTCCGGGATACTAGTTTGACTTAGCCGGACTACCTAGTTCCCTCGGTTTTCGGGTTTCGATCAAAACTACAAACTTGTAGATCTATGTCTTATGGAAAGCAGGGCAAAATTTTAGGTCATTCTGAGTTATGTAGACCAAGTTATGGTCCTTTTACTATTGCTGGTCAACTTGCACTAAAATTGGTCACTTTAGGTCATTTTAGGTCATTTTAGGTTCGGCTAGTTTTTGGACCTGAACTTGTGCAAGCTGTTTGACTTGCTTATGGTCATTTCTGGGCTTTGATGTCTTCATAAGACTTGTAGATATGGGTATTAACTATTCATGGTTAAAATTTCAGGTCAATTGGACCTGTTTTGAGTGAGTTATGGCCTAAACACTAACTGCTGCCCAAATGGTCAATTTTCAGGCCTTACTTGCACTTAATCCGGATTTGGTCATTTTTCAAGCTACCTTGCAACCAGAATTTTGGTATACTTCCTTCATGAAAGTTGGCACATTTTGTGTCTAGTTTCACTTTCAATTGGTCTCATACCAATTGGAGCCACACAATTAATGTTCTAGGCCTAAAACTCAAACTGCCTTATTGCAATTCTTGCATACATATCAAACATCACTTTTAACACTCACCAAACTTAACATTCAAACTAATTCTAGTTGTACCACAACTGTCGCAATGGGATTTTGCGGTCGCCCGGACGATCACTCACCGAAGTGGGAAAGAGTGAGGAGTCGCCACCTTAGTTTTGAGGGGAACTAAAGAAAACCATTTGAGAAGATAAATAAAGAATGAAACCACTTCAAGACAGAGATTCTAGGTTCGGGGTCCGTAAACGGGTGGGGAAGGTGTTAGGCACCCCACCTCGTCCCTTAATAAGGGTAAGTAGATTTAATTTTGCGTCCTTTATAAATTAGTTAGAAGGGCTCGGATGGGAATGTTAGTCCTTTTGGTAAAAGGAATGTTTGATTTTTCACTGATTAGGATCACCCAGATACATAAGTAAATGAGACAACCTTAGTGAATTACTTTTGCATGTTAATTTTACTTGAAAAGGAATGTTTTATTTAAAATTTAATTTAGAAGATCGGATAAGAACTCTCTTCCGAACCTCTTTTAGATATTCATTAAAATTTTGATTGGGGATCGGATAAGGACTCTCTTCCGATCCCTATTAAATATTTATTAGAGATTTTAATTTGAGATCGGATAAGAACTCTCCTCCGACCTCTTTTAAGTATTTATTAAAATTTTAAGTCGAGACCGATAAGAAATCTCCTCAAATCTCTATTAAGCATTTATTAAAATTTTAAGCGGAGACCGGATAAGAACTCTCCTCCGATCTCTTTTAAATATTTATTAAAAATTTTGAATTGAGGTCGGATAAGAACTCTCCTCCAATCTCTATCAAGTATTTATTAAAATTTTAAGCTGAGACCGGATAAGAACTCTCCTCCGATCTCTTTCGGATTAGCAGAGCTGGAAGGGGCTTTGCCGATCTCCCGAATTTCAATTTCAGCTACATGTCACAAGAACCTAAAACTAAGGTTTCTGGCATTCAAAAATGCTGGAGATAAGGTTTCTTGATACCCTATGACTAAATGGGTAATACTAAACTTGATTTACCGACCTTCCATGTAGTCATTTCACGCATACCTATTAATGTCCGATCTGCTCGTCTAGTTTATTTTGGTTTTATTCCTCTTCATGGAATCTTGCCGAATTCCGCTCACATCACCTAATAGTTTGGCTATTTTCCGACGTGTTATTCAAGCTTTCTCTTTAAAAGAGGCCCTTAAGTTGCAGATACCTATATTTTGCTCGACCACTTACACGCTACTAGGAGCTAAAAGCTCGTATTCGAAATGACGAAATTGACGAAATGATGGACCGATCACTAAAGAGATAATTCGAGAGTAACGTTCTTTGAGATTTTTGCTTAGAATAAACTTAGAGAAAACCGCGACGTAAAGAGAACAAAGAAAGTGCGAAAGTAAACGCAAATACTTAATAAAACAAGAATATGAACTCTTACCGTGAGGAGCCAAATATATTGAAATAATCGTGAGGTGGTAAATAGTGATAAAGATGGCGGATTGATCACCGAGAGTTGATGTCTGTGAGGAGCCAAATGTATTGAAATAACTATGAGGTGGTAAATAGTGATGAAGATGGCGGATTGATCACTGAGAGTTGAGGTCCTGTCGTGAAACCGAGAGATGCTTTAGCTAAAAGGTAAACTGTAAGAACCAGTGGAAGGAAGTTGAGCTTGAACAGAGGAAAAGAAAGCAGAGATGACGAGAGTATGACCGGATAATGAACAAACCTGAAATGTAGAGTTCCAAGATTCAAAATCTTTTCCAAGAAAACACTCCTGAAAACTAGTTTCAAAAGTCTTTTAATCACTACAAAACAAACAGAGTAACAAACCGAATGAAGTTTCGAGTTCCTCCACGATAATAGCGACCTCTTGTCTATATTTTTCCCCGCCCTGAACAGCTTTTTCATGCAGTATTTATAGGAATCGTGCTCCCCATGAAGGGTCGATTTATTTTGAGGGAGATGGAGGGTCAAGATTTTGAAGTACATGATCGGATGTTCAGAATTAAAGAGAATCAAAACAAATGGTAGATCGCTTCGAATATTTGTCCTTTTCTCTTTTAACTGACGGTCTTGAATCCTCTTGTCTGAACGATCCGAGGGCTAAGAGTGAAAACGCTGGTATTGTCGTCTTCTCTTTTGATCCAAGGGTTCCGATTCATCCTTACAAGTGAGATCAACGGTGGAGATTGGGATGTACAGGATCGCCATGACATACCACGCACTGTCAAGATTAAGGGAGATTCTTAGCGCGGTGGAGATCTCATCCGCCACGCTTTAACTACCTCTCTCCGATTCTCGACGACGGTTATTGGGATTTGTCTTATTCTTTTTGTCTTCCGATCCTCCCTAGCTCCTATTCCGATCTCTCATGCCGATCTCCTATCTCCGATCTCTATTATCCCTTAATCACCGATTCGGTCCAAGCATTAATTACATCTCGATTCTCAAGGCCCGCTGCTTTCCGCCAAAGATTAAATGTCCATTTCCCTATATATACCCGCTGACGGAGACATTTTCTTCATCCGACTTTCCTCTCTTCTTTTCTTACTTTCCTCGTTTCTAGCCGCCCGGTGGAAGTTACGGCTATAATCATGCTTTGATCTTTTCCGATGAACTTCTTTACTTACCGATCAAAATTCACGATCCGGTGATCGAATGACCTTTACCGATGATGGTGAGAGGACCGGATTTGACCGATCTGTATTGCGGACTTTGGTTGTACCGATCTCGAGTCGCTCAACCGAAGTTCATTCGGCTTCTCATCGCATTGGGTGTTCCGGCAGCTTTTCCTCCACATTGGGTGTTCCGGCAATGGTCGGTTTCGAGTGGTAACATCGGTGACGATGTCTCTCATCTTCATGGGAGTCATAGTCACCCCATCCGAGCCGCACATCTATCCGATGCCAACAATGGCCTCTGGTCAAACACATCTTTGATTCAGCCACAAGACTAGGCTTTGACATAGGCCTTTTAGATAGGATGTTCCACCGGTCTCTAGAGATCGCCCAAATGATGTAATCCTGAAATGTAATCAGATCTCTAGAGATTGTCCAAATGATGTAGTTAGACCTTTATTGTAGTCCGATCCCTAGAGATCGCCCAAATGATGTATTTTATTTTCAATGCAATCCGATCTCTAGAGATCACGTAAATGATGTGATCCAATGTTAGTGTAATCCGATCCTAGAGATCGCCCAAATGATGTAATCCGATCTTTTGAAAATAAAGACTTTATTTTGTCGGTTATCATCTTATTTTTTTTGCATTGATTATTTTTCCGATCTCTAATGTGGTTATCCGATCTGATTCTTTACCTGAATGACACTTAGCTGATCCTTTATTCAAAATTTTTAACTTATTATGCCGATCTCTAATAAACCGATCTCGTAACATTCGGATATTTGAGAGAAGTGTCGTAACAACCGCCGAGTCCCACCAATCGATGCGCGCTTAGAACCTCGCGAGCATTAAATGCTCTGACTAGTATAAATAGGGGTGGGAGGATTAGCGCTTGTTCTCTCATTCCATTTTCAATCCCTCGCTCACAACTTCAAGTTCTCTCATTTTCTCCGGTCTCTCCGACGCCGATCGGACTCCGTAAGGACTTTGATCTTCTTTCTTGTTTAAGTTCTTTGTTTCTTTTAAAAATGAGCGGTGCAGAAGGTCGAGAGCGCGAGCCCTCCTTCCATTCAGTTCTCATGGTCATCGTCCGACGAAGAAGAGGCAATCGGCCCACAGGCAACCTAAACCCCTAGGGTCTCTCGCCTGTGCCTGGGTCTGTCATACCATCAAGGCTTGCACCACCTTCAAGAGAGAGACCCTTCCTATAGACGAGCTTCCGGTTCTTCGAGAATCCGATCTGCAATCGCTTGTTCAAGAATACAATATTTGTCCGATTCATATGAGTGATCAAGTGCCATGGCGATCTTCGTGTCGATCACTCTTTTGAAGAGAATGACATGGTCATGGTGTACGAGGAACGCTTAAAGGCCGGTCCGAGGTTCCTCTAGCCGATTTCTATAAGGAGGTCCTAAAACTTCACCGAGCATCCATTGTTCAAATCCACCCCAACTCGTGGCGGATCTTGGTAGCTTTCCGAGGTCTATGCCGAGCTAAGGGAATCGGACTCACGGCTAAGGTGTTCGCCGAGCTGCATGCACTAACTCGCCGAAAGGATGACGAACACCGGTTCTTTCAGCAAGCCTCGTTATGACTCTTTTCCGATCCGCCTCATCCCTTAAGAATTGGAAGAACCGATTCTTCATTCCGAGGAGTAAAGATCCGAGCCGCTGAGGACTTTCTCGTAGCTGGTGGTACCAGGGGCCCTCGCTCAAGCACATTACCCCGAGTCAAGAGGAAAGCTTGATAGTGATGGAGCGAAAAGTCGCCGCCACTCTAAATATTCCTGTCCAAATGCGGTGATCGCCGAATCGCACCATTGGACCATGCAATCGATCATCGGCCGAGATCGCGAACTTCCGCTCTCGACCTCGGCATTGGTATTTTCTATATCTCGCCTCGTGACCTTAGCGATTTCACTAACCTCTTTTCTCGTGCGTGTATGGCGGGTGGTGAGGGTTCTAGGAAGCGGAAGAAGGAAAGAGAGATCTCCGGAAGGTAAAGGAGATGAAGCGTCGAACGTCTTCAAACACCCTGGCCACGAACCTGGGAGATACAAAGAGACCCGCCTCAACCTTCGTCCGCCGACCATTGAGGTCGCCGATCTCCTCCTAGATCGGAAGAGCAGCGCCTCTCTCGCTATTCCAAGCACCAAGGGGGCCTCCTCAAGCTTCTCGAGGACCTCTTCTCGTGGCGCCAAATGCCGATCGATCGCTTGAAGAATAACCGATCGTCGTGGAGAACTCCGATTTTGCCAAAGTCCCGGGTCTACCATCTTCTTTCAGAGGACCGGACAGCTATCCTGCATGGTCTCGATGATATCTTGACTCAACCATGAGCCTAACGTGGAGTGTCCGTGAACCGCACCATGATTCGGGAAAAGATTCAAATGCAGGTAAGGAGGTCGGGAAGAAAAATCAGAATTGGCTTCCTCCGATCCCAACTCTCATCCGCTCAGATTATATATCTCAAGTCGAGGGACGGCGAAGTACCATGAAGACCACTGGCCGAAAGGTCTCGTGACTTGGCTAAAAGTGAACGGGCTCTCGAGAAGTCCAGCACTTCAGCCAACGGCCGCCAGTCGCTCAACTTGTAGAGGAGCTTAACGCGAAGGATAAGGAGCTTTCGGAGAAAGACAAAGAGCTTAAGGAAAAGGATGAAGAGATGGTGTCTGAATAGCCGGCCTATGTGAATGCTCATAAGGATCTCTTGGCCGAACTTCAAAAGCGCTATCCTCAAGAGGACTTCTCTTGGATGGACGACTGCTCCTGGGGCGATGGTGAAGATAGTGAGGGGAGGGCGAGGAAGAGAGAGAGAGTGAGCAGAATGTAAATCAGTCGGGGTGATCCTCACCAATAACTTGTACAAATTATGAAATGAAATGGAATATCTTTTGTTCAATGAATGATTGTGATCGGAAAATTTTAAACCATTGTTTGTCTGAGTATTTGATTGTATAAGCACAGCAAAACAAAAACTAAATGTGATTATTAATCTAAGTATAAAAGATCGGAAGGCACAATAAGCATGAGATCGGTGGGGGAGAAATGCTGAACGGGACTTGATTAAAATTGAAAATTTAACTTGAACACTTAAGATCGGAACCCTCGTTAAACCGAACCCAAACTTTAGCTCTTAATCTTCCGAAAAGGAGGTCGGCAATAAAACTGTAGGAAAAGATCTAGTGCCGTTCATTTTATTTATCAACAGAGATCAGAATATACTTAATGTGTCCTAAATTCAACAACGGGTTTGAGAGGTCGGTAAATGATTTGAGAGATCGGCGAGGCCTTAATGAATATGAGGACTCAGCATTAATTCAATTCTTTGTGAGGAGAGATTGGAAATGTGACCGCCTATCAAAGAGGGATCGGAAACGTGATTAGCTGTTCAAAGAAGAATTTTTATTGATTCTAGGGATCGGCCAAAATATGGTGTCGACAGCTGCCCCTCTTTACATAATTCCTATTAAAGGAAAAATTTCCGTATAGGAATTATGTAAAGATTCAGACTCATATTTTGGACGATTAGGTGTTCGAAATTAGGGAACTAAAGCACACCTAAGTTAATGACCTCGAAAATTAAAATCAACTTGGATCTAGAAACCAGAGGTTGATAACAGGAATGTAAATTGCATGAAATTAAAATCAACTTAGATCAAGGAACCAGAGGTTGATAACAGAAATGTAAATTGTATGAAATTAAAATCAACTTAGATCAAGGAACCAGAGGTTGATCGTGTAAATGTAAATTGCATTAAATTAATATCAACTTATATCAAGGAACCAGAGTATGATTGCAGAAATGTAAATTGCATGAAATTAAAATCAACTTAGATCAAGGAACCAGAGGTTGATAACAGAAATTAAAATTGCATGAAATTAAAATTAACTTAGATCAAGGAACCAGAGGTTGATAACAGAAATTAAAATTGCATGAAATTAAAATCAACTTAGATCAAGGAACCAGAGGTTGATAACAGAAATTAAAATTGTATGAAATTAAAATCAACTTAGATCAAGGAACCAGAGGTTGATAACAGAAATGTAAATTGTATGAAATTAAAATCAACTTAGATCAAGGAACCAGAGGTTGATAACAGAAATGTAAATTGTATGAAATTAAAATCAACTTAGATCAAGGAACCAGAGGTTGATAACAGAAATGTAAATTGTATGAAATTAAAATCAACTTAGATCAAGGAACCAGAGGTTGATGGTGGAATTGCAGGAAATTAAAATCAACTTACAAAACAAGTCTGACTTTGGCACATGAAGTTATTCCTTGACAAAGTGTACTTAACAAGATAATGAAGGCGGACGATTAATGGAGGAGGAGTTGTAAGGCCTGACCTATGACCTCGTTCTTTCGGATGTCCCTTTTCCGTTCCCGACTTTCTCCTTATTCTTCGGAAAGCGCCCTTGTGGGTTTTCACTTTCTTTTCGTCCATTCGACCAGAAGCGCCCTTTCGGGTTTTCACCTCTAGTTTTTTTTTTTTTTTTTTTTTTTTTGGCAATTCCCTGCAAAATCTCATAGTAAAGTACGCGAGGTTATCAATTTTTAAATTCAAATCTTATGGCAGAAATTTAACTAATCAATAGCGCATTAGTCAAAGAGAAAGGATAATATTAAAAAAGTGAGTAAGCAGGAAAACAAAAGCAGAAGGAGTGGAGTATAACTTTATCATGGCTTTAGGAAAAATAGACTTTCAAAGGAAAAGGAAAGGTACAAGGATAGATTTCATATATTCCTTTTAGTTGGTTTTGAAGTCTTTTAACTGCCATATTCCAAGTTCTCTGAAGTCCCTTGCCGTGACGGTTGCCTCTCTATCCGCGGTTTCATGCCCCCTTCCTTATTCCTCCAGTTTGGTTCTTGGGACGCCCTTTCTGGTTTTCACCCCAAGAAGGTTTTTTTTTTTTTTTTTTTTTTTTTTTAGGACGCCTTTCGGTTTTCATCCCTTCTCCTTTTTATGCATAGTATCTCTTGACAAAGGTTTCGGCATTCACAGTGTCTCGAATTCTTCACCGTCCATGTGGGTCAAGATCAAGGCTCCTCCAAGAAACGCCTTTTTAACCACATAGGGTCCTCGTAGGTTGGTGACCATTTGCCCCGGGATCGCTTTGGTTTGGTAGTACTTTCTTTAGAACTAAGTCCCCTGTAGGAATTCCCGTGGGCGACGCTTTATCAAATGCTCGCCATCCTCCTCTCGATATAATTGCCCGTGACATGTCAGCCGTTAACCTTTTCTCATCCAAAGAAGTTTAATCGATCCAACCTTGACCGATCCATTCTCGACTCACCAATCCTCGATTCCTTCGTAATCCTTAGGAAGGAATTTCAACCTCAACAGTAATACCGCTTCCATCCCGTAGACTAGTGAGTATGGAGTTGCCCAGTTGAGGTTCTTATGGAAGTCCTATGCATGAAGAGCGTAGGGGAGCATGTCATGCCAATCCCTATATGTGACCGTCATTTTCCGGATTATCCTCTTTAGATTTTTGTTCGCGGCTTCCACCGCTCCATTCATCCTGGGACGGTATGGGGAGGAATTGAGATGTCGGATTCGTATTGATCACACGCCTTCGAATCTTCTGACCGCTCGTGTTCTTGGCGTTATCGCGACAATTTCATTCGAGACCATGCCGGCATATGATATTGTTTCAAGAATTTGAGAAACGTGTTCTGCGTGATGTGAGCATAGGATGTGGCCTCGACCCATTTGGAGAAATAGTCGATGGCTACAAGGATGAATCTGCCCATTGGATGCCTTGGGATTGATGGGACCAATCACATCTATGCCCCACATTGCAAAAGGCCACGTGAGACGAGATTGAACAGCTTGTGAGGTGGCACATTTATCTGATCACAGAACTGACACTTGTGGCACTTCCGAAATACTCGATGCAATCCTTTTCCATTGTGGTCCAAAAATACCCACGCCGCATGATTTGCTTGGCCATCATGTGTCCATTGGCGTGAGTTGCACAATTTCTCATGAGTTTCAAAAAGGATTCTCTTTGCCTCCTTTGCATCCACACATCTCAATAATTCACCGTTGGAGCTTCTTTTGTATAGGGTTTCAGACCGGGAAAGTACCCCAATGCTAACCTCCGAATCATCTTCTTTTCATTTTTGCTTGCCCTCAAGGGAATTCTCCTGCTCTACAAGAGACCAGATGTCGTGATACCAAGGCTTTCCATCGAGCTCTTCTTCAATCATGAAGCAATAGGCTGGCTCATCCCTTACTTTAATCTTCAACGCCCAAACGTCGCCTTCTTCTTCGATTTGAGCCATAACAACTAGAGTAGCTAAGGCGCCAAGAAATTGATTCTTGTCTCTACTCGGATGAGTGAAAGAGATTTCTTCGAATTCCCGATCATCTCCAGAAGTATTTCGGTAGGGGATTAGCTTGGAATCCTTGGTTTGCCATTCTCCCTTGACTGATAAATTATCGAGCCGAGTCTCCATACACCTCCAACTTTCTCGATTTTCATCTCTATAGCAAGATGTAGACCCATTACACAAGCTTCATATTCTCATGACATTGTTGGTACAACAAATCCCAACTTAGCAGCCTATTGGGAAGTGCTTTCCTTCCGGGATACTAGTACAGCTCCAATTCCATTCCCTGATAAATTGATCGCTCCACAAAATACATTTCCCACACATCGATCGACCCTCTTCTTCGCAGTCTACTTCATTAATATGTTCGTCGTGAACTCAAAATCCAGAGCTTCATAATCCGATAGGGTTTTCCGCTAGAGGTCAAGAATTACGCTACCTTTCACCGCTTCCGGTCATGTAGACTATATCATATTGGGAGAGTATAACCGCCACTTGGCTATCCTTCCCGCACGAATGGGCTTTCGAATACGATTCGATAGGATCCATCCGAGATAAGCCATGTCTTGTGATTCAACATGTAGTGCTTGAGGCGATTTGTCAGTCTGTGCTAACGCAGCAAGTCTTTTCTAAGAAAGAGTACCTTGACTCACAATCATTGAACTTCTTGCTCGTGTAGTAAATGGCCCTCTCTTTTCGCCGCAGATCATCATGTCGTCCAAAACACATCCCATAGAGCTCGTTGGACCGCCATGTACAGATCGAGGCCCGCCGCCACAAAGTGACCAATATCGTGGGTTTGACAAATACCGCTTGATTGTCTCGAAGCCTTTTGACAATCCGAATCCCATTGGGTAGGATTGTTCTTCCGAGTAGTTCAAAATAGGCTCACTTTGGCAAGTGAGATTAGAAATAAATCTTGAAATGTAGTTCAACTTTCCTAGAAAATCACACCTCCCTTTCTCGCTTTTGGGGACGGCATTTCTTGAATAGCTCGAACTTTGTCCGATCCACTTCTATCCCTTTCTCGCTACTATGAATCCCAACAGCTTTTCCCGATCTAGCTCAGAAGATGCATTTAGCAGGTTCACTTCAACTTGTATTTCCTGAGCCTTTCGAGCACCCTCCTCATCACCGAACGTGGCTCTCTTCTCCCCGGATTTAATGATCATATCATCCACATATACCTCAACTTCTTTATGCATCATATCGTGGAATAATGTGACCATTGCGCTACCGTAAGTAGCCCCTGCATTCTTCAACCCGAAGGGCATGACCCGATAGCAAAATACCCCCATTGGGTGATGAAAGCGCTTTATCCTTGTCTTCCTTGTCCATCGGAATCGATTGTACCTCGATGCCCCATCAATACACGAACACCTACCCAATCCCGCAAAGATTGTCAACTAACACATCAATGTGAGGGAGAGGGAAATCATCTTTCAAACTTGCTTTATTAAGGTCCCTGTAGTCAACACACACCCTGACTCTCCCGTCTTTCTTCATTACTGGGACGACATTAGCCACCCATTGGGGATATTTGACTACTTCCAAGAATCCGGCCATACTGCTTTCTTGACTTCATCCCAACCTTGAGCAAGGTGTCGATTCATTCTCTCGCCGCTTCACCGGATCGTTCTCGAATTAAGGGAATCTTGTGCGCCACTATCCGAGGGTCCAAACCAACCATATCATCATAGCTCCATGAAAATACGCCGAGAAATTCCTTGCTGCACCGATCATATCTCCCAATTCCTCACTCCACTACCTTAAGGTCCCTTTTTACGTCTTCCGAGCCTAAGTTTATTGTGTGCGTTTCATCTTCACAAGGCACGAGGGAGGGTTCATCTTTTTCATTGCTTTCTTCTGTAAGGTCTTCCTCAGAATTACTTGAAGTAATGGCAGTTATGGGGATTTCAAAATTAACCAGATGAATTTCTGAGTCTCTTGGATTATTAGGTGTTAATTGATGAATGGTCCCGAATGAATAAAGAATAGAACATGTTATAAGGATGGAATTAAAAGGAAAGAGAGTATGGGATTTAAAATGCGCGATCAATGCATTAATATTAATGCCAACCGAACAGGTCCATTTACAGTATGACACTTGTCACCATGGACAAAATGATCAAGTGTAGATAACCGCAGGTACTTTACTCAAATTGAGTACGTGGATATCCTCCGTTGTCCAGCTTGTCAAGCTCTTGCTCCTCACCATGGGTGAAACTAGGGCCTCATACAAGGAATCCAGCTTGGATGACATCTATGGATGGATCATCCGTGATTCTTCCAGACTTGCCGGATGTTGGATGACCGGTTTGGTGAAGATCTCCGTAATTCTCGGACTATTTTCATTTTTCCCGCCTCCCGGTCGAACCTCCGATCCCAAGCATCCTCCTCATCCGTAATCGCCCATCCACGAGGGCATCCTCCTCATACCCCAAACCACAACGGCCTATCTTCCGAATAGCCAGATAGGCTCGACGATTCCTTGCAAGGCAAAGGCCCAAGCCTTTCCCCTCTTGATACCCGCTTTCTTGACATTACTTTGGCCACCATAGCCATAGCCCCTTCCTTCCCAAAGATCTTGCAATTCAAGGGCCCGGAAAGAACTCTCCAATGATTCTCGGCCGCTTCCACATAAGGAAGTGATTGCGGCTTGGTGACCAAGATGGCCTCTTCGCCTTACCGTGATGATTTTGCCGCCCTTAATGTATTTGATCTTCCGTGTAAGGTTGAAGGAACAGCGTCGCAGAGTGGATCCACGGCCTCCTAATAACATAGTGTAAGCGGCTCAATGTTCATTACTTGAAACGTGACGTTGAAAGTACATGCCCGACTTGATTGGCAAGTCAATGTCTCCCAAGACTTCTCTCCGGTACCGCCAAAGGCTCTTACCACCATTGCACTCGACGATATGCGATTGGTCAACCGTAGCCTGGCTAAGGTCGCGCTTAGGCAATACATTGAGGGCCGATCCGTTATCGATGAGAACCTTGGCCACTATACAACCCTTACACTTCACGCTACATGTAGAGCTTTATTGTGCCCTAAGCCCGCAGGTCTACCTCCTCTTCGTAAAAGGCTACGTAGCCGATGCCCGGATTTGTCCTACTATTTTCTCAAACCGCCTGAGTAATGTCTGGTTCACAAAGGCCCGATCCAGATTCTTTGTAGGGCTTGTCGGTGGACTTCCGAGCTCAGATCGCTGATAACAGTGAAATTCGGCGGGGTTTTTCTCAATTGCTCCACCACGCCATACTCGCTCGCTTCATTATTTGGAGCAGCAGCTTCTTCATCTTCCTTGTGCTCAATAGGCTCGCTTCCTCTCGCTTTCTCAACCTCTTCTTCCGTGTTTCTTGATGACTCTCCCATTTTTACTTTCCCTTTTTCTTCTCTCTTTCTTTGTTCCCGTACCAGACCTCCCACTTCGAGTTATAAACTCGACTTCTTGCTCAGTGGAGAAGGTTTTGTTGCAATAACGGGCCGAGAACCGGTTTGGGGAGTAATGTTGCTAGCGTGTCCAAAGATAAGTCATCCCGAAATGCTCGTGAGGAGCGAAACATGGTTTTGGTGGTGTCTGAGGTGAGGCAAGGCTAGCAGATGCGCCGCTTGACGCTCCTCGAGTAAAAACTTGGAAATTATAGTTCCAAGGGATCGCGTGAGTATTGGTGACAGAAGTCAGCGTAGTTCGATAATCACATCGCGGTGAGGCTACCGGGGTGAGAAGGTGATTCGGGCTTGGAGGTAGAAGCGCTTGGTGAGTCTAGCGGTGTTCACTTCCTTCCGCCTTTGTCCGCATCTCGTAACTTTAAGAGATAACAAATTTGACTTCTTGCCCGAACCTCACAATCTTGCAGCCTATGGTCACCGCCTCCATGGTAAGGACACCCTGCACTCTCTTCAAATCCTCGCTACCGAGGGCAAAGGTGACCTTCTCTTACCGATATGGCAAAAATTTCTTTGAAATAAGGGACCAATTTGTCCACTTCCTGTTGATCCTTCTCCTCGACTAATCATATTCACACCACTACCCGCATTATGGTTAGGTAGTGGGTTTGAGGTGACATTGGGAGGGAACCATTTCCTCGATCTTCAACCACCCGCCCGGATTAGAGCGTGCACTCTCCTCCGAGTGCCCCGCAGCTTGTCGCTGAATGCCCTTGTGCTCCTCCATGATACTCACAACGGCAAGGGCATCATACCACCCGGGATATGGCTACCGGATTGGGTCTAAAGGGACTGCATACATTTGGTTTATACCGACAAGGTATCGGTATATTTCACCGAGAGGGAGGGGAAGGTGGATCAGATTCCTTGGAGGTCTTGGGTTATTTTGTGGTGGTCGTGGTTGAGCCGAGGAGGAGGTGGTCTTGGTTGGAAATTTGCAGGACAGTGGGCGTGGTTGTGAATAATTAGGAAAGGGGTGGGATGTTTATATAGTTGGGCCATGAGAGGAGGATATGGCCGTAGTTATTTTGGGGAATTGGGGAAAATTATTCTCCGAGTGATGGAATGCACATCACTCTCCTTTTCTTGCCAAAATTGGCGCCTTTTCACAGATTCTCACCAACTCCTGTAGTCTTCCTATTCTCGATTAGCTTCAATTCTCTCACCGCTTGGATGATATCCGAGAAGTCGTTGGAGGTATTTCCGATCATCAAAGTTGAAGTAGGAGCCTTCAATGTTTCATGAATAGGAGCAGAGTTCATTATCGGTCACCGAGGATATACTTCGCGCCTTCTCCTCCATCGTTGGGCATACCGCTTGAAACCTTCCCGCCTTTCTGCACTGTGCCCGAGGTCCTCCTCGTGGGTGCCGCATCACAATTGAATTTGTACCGCTTTAGAAAGGTATCGCTAAGTCATTCCAGAGTGCAGCTTGCTCGCCCAATTGTATGCACCATCTCGTAGCCGCCCGAGAGGCTCTCGTGAAAGAAGTGAATGAGAAGTCTATCGCCTTCTGTTAAGGCACATTTTGGCAATGTAGGTTGCCGTGTGGATGCGGGATCTGAAGTTTCCACTGTATTTGTCGAAATCAGAACCTTGAATTTGGGTGGTACCACCACATCCGCACCAATCTCGTGATTTACACATCGATCGAGCCATACATGTTCAACCCTTCTATTGCTCTCAATCTTTCTTCTAGGCGATAGTTTCTCGCTTTCTCTCACCCTATGTTCTCCTTCCATCGCATGATACGCTCCTCCAACCGGAGCCGAGGGGTGGAGTAAACCGAGGGATCGGGATTGAATGGTGAGGCTCGGCATTTGAGACGCCGGGTAATAGGAAAAGGTGGGTCATTATTTATGGTCACCGGATTGACAGTGATTGTCGGGTCCTAATGGGAGACCAAAGGTAAAAGAGGTTGAAGCTTGCCGAGGATCATTTGTTGTAGGAGGCGAGGAGGTAATGGTGGGCTAGGTTCAAGCGTGTTTGTTCTCGAGACATTTCCTCATTAGTCTCATAATTTCGTAAAGTCGATCTTTCAACTCTGAGACCTGTCCTCGTAGGTTCTCAGACTTGCTCCTGATTTTCCATTATCTTCCTCGTTCGAGATCTTGTTAAGTACACTCGCTTGGGCTGGCTCATGTGCTTGGTCAGACTTGTGTTGTTAGAAGCAATATTGATTTCCTGTGAGGATAAAAAAAATTTAAATGAATTTGAGTTTTGCAAAGAAACTAAAAGTCCTGGTCTGGACGAAGGATACAGTGGCGTTTGAGAGCCAGGTTGGAATCGCAAAGGATAATCGCCTCAACTTTATCATGGCATCGCTCGATAGTCCGACCGTGAATGACGGGATTGAATGCGCATTTATGATACCCGCCCATATAGCGCATTTCAATTTTTCACATAACCCTAGCGAGGAGTTCCTACGGAGTCATATTATTCATTCACAAATGCTTAGACAATGGTCCAAAAATCATTTCATTAATCAATAATTTGTACAAGATATTTTTTACATCGCCTAGGTTCTGGAGGTTCTTTATAATGAGATGACATTTTATGAGATACTCATATAACCTTTCCTCTTGTTTGGCAGATCGAACACTTTCAGAGCATACCGATTCGTAATAGTTCCTTTTTCCTGTGCTATCATTTTCTCCAACTGGTCCACATTTTCTTTTAGTCCTTGATAGAGGCAGCTTGTTTCTCTTTCTCTTTCCTTTCTTTAGCACACTCTTTCAAGATGTCGTTGATGAGGAGTGCCTGCTCTTTTAATTCAAGCTTCTTCTTCTTGTTTTCCTGCTTATACTCTTCAACGAGTACCTCTTGGTACTTCATCCTTTCCTAAGCTTACTATTCTCGCCCTTTCATCTCTTTGACCTCACTTGGAGAGAGTTTCTTTCTTTTCCCACTGCACTCTTGCTCTTCGAACCCTATCCTTTCGGCCCTTGCCTCTTCCTTGAGCTTTCTTACCCTTCTCTTAAGTTTCGCTGTTGGTCCTCCAATTGTTTCATTCGTTCTGCAAATTGTGAGTTCTCGGTATTTGCCTTTTGTAGCGAGTCAACCAAAGCGACATCGCCTTCCTCTAATAGGGCGCCTTGGCGAGGGTTGTCGCCCTGAATTCTATGGTAGAGCGCTTGGTCCCTATCGCCTCCATTTAAGGTAATCGCCCGAGGCACTTGGGCCTTTGGGTGATCTCTCCATTAGAGTGATGTTTTCCCGTGACTTGCGAGCCATTTTCAACCCTTCTTCTTCCTTGAGCTCATGGTAGAAGTGACCTTGGTGGTATTCTTTAATGTTGATCATGGACTGTGTTGAGCCAAACTGCCTCATTACCAGTGCTGGAGTGTAACTTGTATACCCTTATTCCAATCGTGACACCGATCGAATATCTCCGTACTAATCAAGACGGGTTGGCTTGACGCCCACAGCCTTCCTCCAACAAGAATCATGGCTATTGAAACTCAAAACTGCTCCCGCCATCGTTCATTCTTCGAGCTGATCACTAACCGGATCATCTTCTCAATGGGAGGCTGGTCAAGGTACCAAGTCAATCCTTTTGTCTCCACAGGACACATGTGACTGATAGTCCAGAGGTATAATAACTGAGAGCAATACTTAATGGACCCTTTCCTTTGTCCGCAGTAGTTAGGGTTAACAAGGTTTCGCAAGAATTGCCAGACGGATTGATCCTCGCTTTCTATCGCCCAAAATACCTCCACCGCACCGCAAGTGATGATCCCCAATGGCCCCGGAACAGGATCGCACCATAGATTCCCAAGGCGAGTGCTACGGAAGCTTGATCCCACTGCTTTCTTGGAGGTGATGATCTAACCGCTTCCCAAGGTACGCCCAATGCCATCCATGCGTGTTCCCTTTGATCGCTCGACTTTACTTCTTCCGGGAGAACCCAACATATGTGCCAACCGCTTCGTGTCCGCCTATGCTCGAGGTGTAAGTAGATCCTGCTCGCAATGAGTATGGGATCCCCAAAGAATGCCCGATATTCCTCCATAGTGGGGGCCGATCAATGTCATTGAAAGAGAACACTGCACTTAAGATTCCAAACCGTCAACATGGCTTTTAATGCAGGATTTGGACCTTGACTTGCATTAAGGTTGCAATCCTTCCGCATTTCTCTTCAAACTGCATCTTGACTGATCGGAAGCAACCTCCATCTATTAGATGCACTCGAGGTTGTTCATTTTGACCTCTATTTTGTCCAAGTCCAAAGGAAGGTATTGAGCTAATGTGTGCCTCGAAACATCATTTTGCGAGGGTACCACCAATGAGCTGATTTGGACCAAAGTTCAGCATGTCGAGCCTCTCCGCCGATCGACTCAAGGATGCCATGATAAAATGATGCCTATCCTTATACAGACTCTCGTTTGGTAACGCCTGGAAAATTTGTTAGTAAGGCAAATTAGGTAATTTTGAATCATACTGCTGATTGTAGGACACGCATACATTTATCAAAGTAGGAAAATGTGTAGGCGTTTTAGTAGGATTCAAGATTACCCTCAAAAGAAATGAACAAAAGGAAATTAAAGCGTAATAGGTAAGAGTAAGTATGCCCCTTTGTCCTACAAAGAGGGAGACTCCTAACACCGGTAAGCGCTACCTATCCGGATAGTTCTATCTTATGAGGCGCTTTACTACGGCTTTCACTATCGTGACGGTTTAGCTCAGATCTAACTTTCTAATAGCCACAGTTCCCAAATTGCCCCTCATCAGAAACAAGAGAGCCCCATCCTACCCCATGATATTATCGGAAAATTCCACTGTATCACGGTAAATAGAACGAGTTTCAATTTGAGCGTAAGCCTTCACGGATACTAACGGGTAAAACCCACTGCACCGCTACATGACCCCTCCTACTTTCCTAAAAGGGTAAGAAAGCCGGGTTAGGACCATAGTGTGTGAGGACATTGTGTAAGTGTTCTGTGTGAAGGGACACTTTTACCTCTTCCCAATTCGGGATTTTATTTTTCCATTTTTCTTTTTCTTTTTCTTTGAAATGAAGAGCAATCAGAGGAGATAGAACAGCAAAACAAAATAGTTAGTAGCAATAATAATTAACATATAAGACATCGCCGAGTGAGCCCTCTAAATATAATTTGATCTGACAAAAATTAAGCCTACTTTTGGACCTCTAGACTGGGTTGGGTCAATATTTTCCAGTTGAGTCGCTAAGTCGTCGCAATGGGATTTTATGTCGCCTGACGATCACTCACCAAGTGGGAAAGAGTGAGGAGTCGCCACCTTAGTTTTGAGGGGAACTAAAGAAAACCATTTGAGAAGATAAATAAAGAATGAAACCACTTCAAGACAGAGATTCTAGGTTCGGGTCCGTAAACGGTGGGGAATGTGTTAGGCACCCCACCTCGTCCCTTAATAAGGGTAAGTAGATTTAATTTTGTGTCCTTTATAAATTAGTTAGAAGGGCTCGGATGGGAATGTTAGTCCTTTTGGTAAAAGGAATGTTTGATTTTTCACTGATTAGGATCACCCAGATACATAAGTAAATGAGACAACCTTAGTGAATTACTTTTGCATGTTAATTTTACTTGAAAAGGAATGTTTTATTTAAAATTTAATTTAGAAGATCTGATAAGAACTCTCTTCAGAACATCTTTAGATATTCATTAAAATTTTGATTGGGGATCTGATAAGGACTCTCTTCCGATCCCTATTAAATATTTATTAGATATTTTAATTTGAGATCGGATAAGAACTCTCCTCCGACCTCTTTTAAGTATTTATTAAAATTTTAAGCTGAGACCGGATAAGAACTCTCCTCCAATCTCTATTAAGCATTTATTAAAATTTTAAGCTGAGACCGGATAAGAACTCTCCTCCGATCTCTTTTAAATATTTATTAAAAATTTTGAATTGAGGTCGGATAAGAACTCTCCTCCAATCTCTATTTTTATTTATTAAAATTTTAAGTCGAGACCGATAAGAACTCTCCTCCGATCTCTTTCGGATTAGCAGAGCTCGGAAGGGGCTTTGCCGATCTCCCGAATTTCAATTTCAGCTACATGTCACAAGAACCTAAAACTAAGGTTTCTGGCATTCAAAAATGCTGGAGATAAGGTTTCTTGATACCCTATGACTAAATGGGTAATACTAAACTTGATTTACCGACCTTCCATGTAGTCATTTCACGCATAGCTATTAATGTCCGATCTGCTCGTCTAGTTTATTTTGGTTTTATTCCTCTTCATGGAATCTTGCCGAATTCTGCTCACATCACCTAATAGTTTGGCTATTTTCCGACGTGTTATTCAAGCTTTCTTTTAAAAGAGGCCCTTAAGTTGCAGATACCTATATTTTGCCCGACCACTTACACTCTACTAGGTGCTAAAAGATAGTATTCATAAATGACGAAATTGACGAAATGATGGACCGATCACTAAAGAGATAATTCGAGAGTAACGCTCTTTGAGATTTTTTGCTTAGAATAAACTTAGAGAAAACCGCGTCGTAAAGAGAACAAAGAAAGTGCGAAAAGTAAACGCAAATACTTAATAAAACAAGAATATGAACTCTACCGTGAGGAGCCAAATATATTGAAATAATCGTGAGGTGGTAAATAGTGATAAAGATGGCGGATTGATCACTGAGAGTTGATGTCTGTGAGGAGCCAAATGTATTGAAATAACTATGAGGTGGTAAATAGTGATGAAGATGGCGGATTGATCACCGAGAGTTGAGGTCCTCGTGAAACCGAGAGATGCTTTAGCTAAAAGGTAACTGTGTAAGAACTGTGGAAGGAAGTTGAGCTTGAACAGAGGAAAAGAAAGCAGAGATGACGAGAGTATGACCAGATAATGAACAAACTGAAATGTAGAGTTCCAGATTCAAAATCTTTTCCAAGAAAACACTCCAAAAACTAGTTTCAAAAGTCTTTTAATCACTACAAAACAAAGCAGAGTAACAAACCGAATGAAGTTTCGTAGTTCCTCCACGATAATAGCAGCCTCTTGTCTATATTTTTTCCCGCCCTGAACAGCTTTTTCATGCAGTATTTATAGGAATCGGGTGCTCCCCATGAAGGGTCGGGATTTATTTTGAGGAGATGGAGGGTCAAGATTTTGAAGTACATGATCGGATGTTCAGAATTAAAGAGAATCAAAACAAATGGTGAGATCGCTTCGTAATATTTGTCCTTTTCCTCTTTTAACTGGACGGTCTTGAATCCTCTTGTCCTAACGATCCGAGGGCTAAGAGTGAAAACGCTGGTATTGTCGTCTTCTCTTTTGATCCAAGGGTTCCGATTCATCCTTACAAGTGAGATCAACGGTGGAGATTGGGATGTACAGATCGCCATGACATACCCGCACTGCCAAGATTATGCGGCGATTCTTAGGCGTATGTGGAGATCTCATCCGCCACGCTTTAACTACCTCGGCTCCGATTCTCGACGACGTTATTGGGATTTGTCTTATTCTTTTTGTCTTCCGATCCTCCCCTAGCTCCTATTCCGATCTCTCATGCCGATCTCCTATCTCCGATCTCTATTATCCCTTAATCACCGATTCGGTCCAAGCATTAATTACATCTCGATTCTCAAGCGCCCGCTGCTTTCCGCCAAAGATTAAATGTCCATTTCCTATATATACCCCGCCGATGGAGACATTTTCTTCATCCGACTTTCCTCACTTCTTTTCTTACTTTCCTCGTTCTAGCCGCCCGGTGGAAGTTCGCTATAATCGCGCTTTGATCTTTTCCGATGAACTTCTTTACTTACCGATCAAAATTCACGATCCTTGATCGAATGACCTTTACCGATGATGGTGAGAGGACCGGATTTGACCGACCAGATTATGCGGACTTTGGTTGTACCGATCTCGAGTCGCTCAACCGAAGTTCATTCGCTTCATCGCATTGGGTGTTCCGGCGCCTTTCCTCCACATTGGGTGTTCCGGCTGGTCGGTTTCGAGTGGTAACATCGGTGACGATGTCTCTCATCTTCATGGGAGTCATAGTCACCCCATCCGAGCCGCACATCTATCCGATGCCAACAAATGGCCTCTGGTCAAACACATCTTTTGATTCACCACAAGACTAGGCTTTGACATAGGCCTTTTAGATAGGATGTTCCACCGCCTCTAGAGATCGCCCAAATGATGTAATCCTCGAAATGTAATCAGATCTCTAGAGATTGTCCAAATGATGTAGTTAGACCTTTATTGTAGTCCGATCCTAGAGATCGCCCAAATGATGTATTTTATTTTCAATGCAATCCGATCTCTAGAGATCACGTAAATGATGTGATCCAATGTTAGTGTAATCCGATCCCTAGAGATCGCCCAAATGATGTAATCCGATCTTTTGAAAATAAAGACTTTATTTTGTCTGCTATCATCTTATTATTTTTGCATTGATTATTTTTCCGATCTCTAATGTGGTTATCCGATCCGATTCTTTACCCGAATGACACTTAGTGATCCTTTATTCAAAATTTTTAACTTATTATGCCGATCTCTAATAAACCGATCTCGAACATTCGGATATTTGAGAGAAGTGTCGAACACCGCCGAGTCCCACCAATCGATGCGCTGCCTAGAACCTCGCGAGCATTAAATGCTCTGACTAGTATAAATAGGGGTGGGAGGATTAGCCGCTTGTTCTCTCATTCCATTTTCAATCCCCGCTCACAACTTCAAGTTCTCTCATTTTCTCCGATTCTCCGACGATCGCACTCGTAAGGACTTTGATCTTCTTTCTTGTTTAAGTTCTTTGTTTCTTTTTTAAAAATGAGCGGTGCCAAGGTCGAGAGCGCGAGCCCTCCTTCCATTCAGTTCTCATGGTCATCGTCCGACGAAGAAGAGGCACGGGCCCAGCTGCAACCTAAACCCCTAGGGTCTCTCGCCTGTGCCTGGCCTGGTCATACCATCCAGGCATGCACCACCTTCATGGAGAGAGACCCTTCCTATAGATGAGCTTCCGTCGGTTCGTCGAGAATCCGATCTGCACTCGTTTGTGCAAGAATACAATATTTGTCCCGATTCATATGAGCTGATCAAGTGCCATGGCGATCTTCGTGTCGATCACTCTTTTGAAGAGAATGACATGGTCATGGTGTACGAGGAACGATTAAAGGCCGGCCGAGGTTCCTCTAGCCGATTTCTATAAGGAGGTCCTAACACTTCACCGATCATCCATTGTTCAAATCCACCCCAACTCGTGGCGGATCTTGGTAGCTTTCCGAGGTCTATGCCGAGCTAAGGGAATCAGACCTACGGCTAAGGTGTTCGCCGAGCTGCATGCACTAACTCGCCGAAAGGATGACGAACACCGGTTCTTTCAGCGAAGCCTCGCTATGACTCTTTTCCGATCTGCCGTCATCCCTTAAGAATGGGAATAACCGATTCTTCATTCTCGAGGAGTAAAGATCCGAGCCGCTTTGAGGACTTTCCTTGTAGCCGGTGGTACCAGGGCCTCGCTCAAGCACATTACCCCGAGTCAAGAGGAAAGCTTGATAGTGATGGAGCTGAAAAGTCGCCGCCACTCTAAAATATTCTGCCCAAATGCGGTGATCGCCGAATCGCACCATTGGACCATGCAATCGATCACGGCCGAGATCGCGAACTTCCGCTTCTCGACTCGGCATTGGTATTTTCTATATCTCGCTCAGACCTTAGCGATCTCACTAACCTCTTTTCTGCGTGTATGGCGGGTGGTGAGGGTTCTAGGAAGCGGAAGAAGGAAAGAGAGATCTCCCGGAAGGTAAAGGAGATGAAGCGTTCGGAACGTCTTCAAACACCCGGTCACGAACCTGGGGAGATACAAAGAGACCCGCCTCAACCTTCGGGTCCGCCGACCATTGAGGCTGTCAGATCTCCTCCTAGATCGGAAGAGCAGCCCCCGCCTCTCTTAGTTATTCCAAGCACGGAAGGGGGGCCTCCTCAAGCTTCTGGGAGGACCTCTTCTCGTGGCTCTCAAATGCTGATCGACTGCTTGAAGAATAACCGGACTGTCAGGGAGAACCCCGATTTTGCCAAAGTCCCGGGTCTACCATCTTCTTTCAGAGGACCGGGACAGCTATCCTGCATGGTCTCGATGATATCTTGACTCAACCATGAGCCTAACGTGGAGTGTCCGTGAACCGCACCATGATTCGAATAGATTCAGCTGCAGGTAAGGAGGTCGGGAAGAAAAATCAGAATTGGCTTCCTCCGATCCCAACTCTCATCCGCCGATTATATATCTCAAGTCGAGGGACGGGCGAAGTACCATGAAGACCACCGCCGAAAGGTCTCGTGACTTGGCCGAAAGTGAACGAGCTCGTGAGAAGTCCGTGCACTTCAGCCAACGGCCGCCAGTCGCTCAACTTGTAGAGGAGCTTAACGAAGGATAAGGAGCTTTCGGAGAAAGACAAAGAGCTTAAGGAAAAGGATGAAGAGATGGTGTCGAATAGCCGAGCCTATGTGAATGCTCATAAGGATCTCTTGGCCGAACTTCAAAAGCGCTATCCTCAAGAGGACTTCTTGGATGGACGACTGCCCTGGGGCGATGGTGAAGATAGTGAGGGGAGGGCGAGGAAGAGAGAGAGTGAGCAGACAATGTCAGTGGGTGATCCCCACCAATAACTTGTACAAATTATGAAATGAAATGGAATATCTCTTTTGTTCAATGAATGATTGTGATCGGAAAATTTTAAACCATTATTTGTCTGAGTATTTGATTGTATAAGCACAGCAAAACAAAAACTAAATGTGATTATTAATCTAAGTATAAAAGATCGGAAGGCACAATAAGCATGAGATCGGTGGGGGAGAAATGCTGAACGGGACTTGATTAAAATTGAAAATTTAACTTGAACACTTAAGATCGGAACCCTCGTTAAACCGAACCCAAACTTTAGCTCTTAATCTTCCGAAAAGGAGGTCGGCAATAAACCGGTAGGAAAAGATCTAGTGCCGCTCATTTTATTTATCAACAGAGATCAGGAATATACTTGACAGGTCCGGAAATTCGACAACGGGTTTGAGAGGTCGGTAAATGATTTGAGAGATCGGCGAGGCCTTAATGAATATGAGGACTCAGCATTAATTCAATTCTTTGTGAGGAGAGATTGGAAATGTGACCGCCTATCAAAGAGGGATCGGAAACGTGATTAGCTGTTCAAAGAAGAATTTTTATTAATTCTAGGGATCGGCCAAAATATGGTGTCGACAACAACCTAAACATAATTTAAAACATATTATAGGTCATTTTGGCAGCTTACAATTACATTCAATGTGCACCAACAAGTGCAGAATTTGTCCAATTCAATTTACAACAATTCAATCACCAATTCATGCTCATTTACATGTCCCACTTCACACCACCATTCATGCACTCAGACTGCCATAACAACCAACACATTTTAACATCATTATTCCATAAACCAAGCATGAATTCCAACATTCCTCAAGGGTTAGCAAACTGTCACAATGGTACACTTACATTCCATTACTTTCCAAGCTTTAAATTTCATTTTACATTTACATATACTAAGTATACATCACCCAACAATTTCCTACACAATATACATTTAACCAATCATTTAATTCACCATTTACAAGCACAAATAAACTTCCTTCAAGGTGCTTCCATGGCTGCCAAAAGTGCACATTCCCATTCAACATCAAAACTCAAAAATTTCTCCATAAATCAAACACCCATAATATCCTTACAAACTTTAACAAAGCAAAAATCAAAAACTCAAACTTACCTATGGATGAGACTTCTCAAATCTTCACCAAAACTTCTTGAAATTGCTATCAAACTCTTCCTTGTGATGTGGGGATAAAATTTAATGAAGCAACCTAGGTGTTTGGAGGTGAAATGAAGAGGATGATGAAGCTTGAATTACATGCGGCAATGGAGGTTTTGGGAGCTCTTCATCTACGGCAATGGTGATTTCTAAAGTTGAAGATGAAGTTTTACTAGAGCAATCTACCCACTTAATACATATTATAATCCTTAGTGGTCCACTCACATAAAATCAATCATATTTTATGTTTAAATATGTTAATTACCTAATTTGAACCCTATTTTTGCTATTTATATTAAGTACCCCTAATTTAATTTTTCATTATATTTTCCAAGTGTAATATTATTTATTTTCAATGGACATTTAGGTCAAAAGACAACTCGGGATGTCAAATGATCACAATGCCCCTGTTCGGGTTGTATTCCCGATTTTTCGGTAACACCGGATTTTGTCCGTTTTTCGATTTCTCACTTTTCTTTGTACTAATTATTTAATTTTTCTTTGATATTTCTAATGATATTTTTACTTCAATAAATATTTATTTGAGTCCTAAAAATATTTTTCAGGGTTCTCCACGGTCCAGGGCTAGTTAACAGTCCATGCCGTGACTTCCCGGTGTGGTCACCCATCGCTAGGGTTCTCGGTTCGCTTAACTTGATTATATTTCTTTGCTATTATTTTTCCTTTGTTTTTATTGTATTTTCTTTTCTTGTATTTTATTATTTTATGTCTCCTCACTCATATCGAAGTGTAGTTCTAGGCATCCTAGCTGTCCGGACAACACTGATCATAGGAACAGTAGAACGCACTACCGAACTTAGGGCTGTTACAATTCTCCCCCCCTTAAAATAAATTTTGTCCACGAAATTTTACCCGATAGCATTTTACAATAGTCATACGTTTATTTTTTTCCTTTCTATACGATCATATAATCTTCTTTTCCTCAAATTTGTATAAGACTTTTAACAATCTAATACAACGCTTAATTTGTTTGTATAACTCCAATCTCCTCTTACTATTGTGCTGTCTAATATTTCGGTTCACGTTCCTTCTTGAATGACCCTTTAGGTCATGGTAGAATCATTCATCTAGTCATTGGTCCTCTGACCATTCTAGTCCATAGTCTTACTCACATTCGTAACATTTCTTTGTTATATCTGAATCAACTGTTCAAATTTCTCCTTCCACAACTCTTTTTATCTATTAATATTCTATAACTTACTTCCTTTTGTACTAAACTATAACCTTTCGATATTCTAACTTTTGAGTTTTAGATCCCTAAGTAGGATTTCCAAACTTATTCCTAACAATTAAATTCTATCCTGGCATAACTATACCAAAACAGATGCCGTTGGCAACTATTCTCATCTAGTTGTACTATCGGGTAGTACGTAGCTCTACACAATAATCTCAAGTTAGTACTGTAATCTGAAGCTTACAGTACAAACATCAAGAACATTGTATAGTTACTACGATACATTCCAATAGATCAAACTTTCCTATCTTTTATCCTTTTCGAATTCACTGATATCCGAACTTATTCTGATTACAATGTCCATTAGCAATTACTAACAGTAACATCCTTGCCCTCATCTAGAGCAATTCCATTACTGCATCTTACTTTTACGTCCTCTTGCCTTACATTAACTAGGCTCGCCAATTAGCTTTATAATTTATAGTGTGTCAGAAAATACTTTTCGCCGATAAACTCTTTCAAAACTAATTTCACTTATTATCACAATCCTTATCTTAAAGGACTAATTACTAATGCATAAATATTTATTCCCCTATAAAGGAATAATAACAGAACATATAGTTCTACACTAACATAAAAGTATTCAGACTCCAGGTCAAACAATACATAAACAAAGAGTGCCATTCTATATGGTGTTATGGAGATTGGATCCACACTAAGCATAAGATTAATTTCAAACTATACCTCTCTTTCCGGAGGTAATCCTGGCAATTCATCAGGAAACACGTATGAAAGTCATATATTGTAGGGATGTCCCTCAATGCTGGACTCCCCACTTGGGTGTCTACCATATGTGCCAAGTATGCTTCACACCCCTTTCTAATCATTTTTTTCTGGCTAGTGCAACCGAAATGATGTTTGATGGCAATAATTGCCTCTCCCCATGTATTACCACATCACTGTACTGAGGGAGACCAAAAGTGACTATCTTCAGCCTACAGTCAATCATGGCATGATGCCTGGCTAACCAATCCATGCCCAAGATAATATCATAATCTATGAAGGGCATTTCAATGAAATCAGATAGAAAAGTGTGTCCTTGGTTCACCAAATGACAATCCCTATACATTTTATTAACCCTAACCTCCTGTCCTAACGGACTTGTTACTAGCACCTCAAAGTCCATTTTTGTTCATGGAACAGCAATGCAATCAATGATGCTAGCACTCACATAAGAATGGGTAGAACCCAGATCAAATAACACAAACACATCTTGGTTAAAAGTTGAGAAGGTACCAGCCACAACATCAGATGTCTCGGCCTCTTCCCTCTGTCTTATTGCATAGATTCTGACTGGAGCACTGTCTTGCTCTGAATGTTTCACTGTGCCTTGGCTGCCTACTGGGCTACCTCTACCCCTGCCTCTACCTCTGCTGGCTAGTTGTGAACTTAGTAGGCTGCGGCTCGACCACTGCGATAGTAGGAGGTGGTCCAACTCTGCGACTACTGGTACAGTCCTTGGCAAAGTGTCCTGTGCCTCCACAGTTATAACAGGCTCCAATAGCCTTGTAGCATATCCCACCATGATTTCTTCCACATGTTTCACATTGGCGGGGAGGGTAAGAACCTCTAGTACTCTGCTGACCAAATAGGGGAGGCTTCTGTCCTGAATATCTTCTCCTACCAGACTTCTTGCCACCTCTGCTATGTCCCCCATAGTTCTTCCTCTTTCTAGTAGGACCACTGGAACTCTGTTCTACAGATTTTCCCTCTTTCTCTGTCTTCTCTGATTTCTTTTTCTCAGGAGCAGCTTCAAGCTCAATTCTTTCCAATTCTAGGGCTTGAGAAAGAAGTTCAGAGAAGTTAGTGTGTTTGAACCCGACTACTTATAATCTGATACTGGGCTTCAAGCCAGTTTCAAACCTCTTGCATCTCTCCCTGCTAGTAGAAAGTAGACTCACTGCATAATGGCTCAGGCGAGAAAATTCCCTTTCATACTCAGCCACTGATCTGTCCCCCTGTTTCAGACTTAGGAATTCTTGTAGCTTCTGGTCTACATAAGCATCAGGGACATACTTTTGTCTAAATTCCCTGAGAAAGTCATTCCATGTTAACACTGCAGGTTCTACCAGACTGTGGGGAATGGTTTTCCACCAGTCATAAGCATCCCCCTGTAGTAAAGATACTAAGTATTCAAATCTGAGCTCCTCTGTACAATGTAGCTTCTTAAATCCCCTGTCCATCCTCTCTAACCACTGTTCAGCCTCTAGAGGATCTACTGTCCCCTTAAACTCTGTAGCCCCATACTTCATCAATTTGTCATACTGCCTAGTAGGAGACTATGGTTGTACCACTGGTGTCTGCATTGGGACTTGAGTAGCCACATTACCAGCCATTTGTTTGAACATTGCAGCCATCTGGCGAGCGAATCGAGCAGAAACTACTGATCGCAGGGCCGGTGTCTTTGAACCACTGACATTGTGTAGGCCTGGGGCATCCCCTTGCACCTCAGCCTCAATAGATTGATCGACTGAACGATCACCCTCTTCCATAGTTAATGCGAGGATTTTAGATCTCCTGAACAAATAACACAAGGAGATTTCCTCCCGTTAGTGCATATTTATAATGTAATGTACTGTATGTAACAAACAATGATATTGAGCAGTTGTACTATGAAGAAAGAATATTCAAATAACATGTGAAAACAGAATTTAAAAACCAGGCTCTGATACCACTAAAACATGTCACACCCTACCCCTCTGTAAGGCATAACATGATCCCATAGTATACCTAATGAATTACCAACTCCGTCTACTGATAACCCATTAAATACACTACAAGGGATTTTAAAAACTTTTCTTACTTCTTTTACAGTGGTAAGCACTATTTACAGGTGTTAAAAACTTTTTTGAACTAAAGCGATAGAACTAACACATTTGAATTATTTGGAATTTCTGTAAAAATTTTGGTAGAGTGCCATCTGTATTTTGGATAAAACAATTCTTCAGAAAACCTGTAAAAAGCACTTCAATATATATTTCCAAATCTCAACTCCAACAGTTAAACAACACAATATCTTTTTCAACTCAAATCCACAATAATTTTTCAAAGACTGAGATAAAAGAAATATAATACAATTTTTACAAGTCAAAATACTCATAATTTACTTTACAACTTCAATGTACAATTTTAATTTACAACTGCTCAAACCAAGAACAAAATATACATACAGTGAATATACATTACAGTACAAAATGCAAAATGTGGTATACTCATTATACCCGATAATCTCTCGCTGGATGTACTAACAGCCTAATCTGCTGCCCTATCCGTCTGTCTACCTGCGACAGCAATGAAAAGCTATCATTGAAACAATGTCTCAGTGGTGCACAACATTAACCAAATACAACTTTAAATCATAATTCATAAATCATATAAATGATGGATATGTAAAATCATAGTTAAATTCAAGACAATCAATGTCAGAAGGAATTTAACACAATATCACAATAAATCTTAGAGATCAAAACATAGTTAACTTCAAAAGACAGTAAATGTCAATAAGGATTTAACTCCATTTCACAATCTCATAATACAAATTAATAAATCACACACAGCTCAATCATGTTCCAAAGTTCAATTCGTCCCAAAAATCCATGACTAATGAGGAATAACATAGCTAGCTAGGAAAAATATGAGTACTCATTCTATTCGTCCTCGACAGGCACACACCTCAATACTTCAGCCAGAGAGAGAATTCAATTCATCCCACTAGACAAGCTAGCGAGGAATACAATCAATATACATGATAGCTGTGGTTTCAAACCATTTCCAATGCTTTTCAATCAATAAGTATCCATCAATATCATTCAAACAATTTTTCATAGTTTCAAACCATTTACAATGCTTTTCAAGCAATAAATATCCATTCAAACACATTTCCACAATTTAAAATAATAATGTACAAATAGTCATAATTCATTTCAATTGAAAAATTCAAAAGAAATAGCTGTTGTGCACAAACCTCTGATAACTG
This sequence comes from Hevea brasiliensis, assembly GCF_030052815.1. Classification (NCBI taxonomy): domain Eukaryota; kingdom Viridiplantae; phylum Streptophyta; class Magnoliopsida; order Malpighiales; family Euphorbiaceae; genus Hevea; species Hevea brasiliensis. Next base: position 20,886,656 of record NC_079499.1, on the reverse strand, counting down.
TCTCTTGGTCTTGACTCAGTGTTTCCTTCCCTTTTCCTGAGTCTTTGCTAATTGAGAAACACAATTTGAAGTGTTTCAGTACTTAATTAAATTGTCTCTAACGATAATGCTTGATAAGTAATTCACTGAATGCTATTATTTGCTTAATCAACCTAATATATCGACCCTCGATGCGTTTTAGGTAAATTAGGTTTTAGTGTTACTAATATGTCACATTTGATAGTCTTTTAGGGTTGGTACATGTTACCAATTTCAGTTCCGTGTATATTGCATTTTCTTGCAATTTGATGGATTCCGGGATACTAGTTTGACCTAGTCGGACTACCTAGTTCCCTCGGTTTTCGGGTTTCGGTCAAAACTACAAACTTGTAGATCTATGTCTTATGGAACGCGAGGCAAAATTTTAGGTCATTCTGAGTTATGTAGACCAAGTTATGTTCCTTTTACTATTGCTGGTCAACTTGCACTAAAATTGGTCACTTTAGGTCATTTTAGGTCATTTTAGGTTCGGCTAGCTTACAATTACATTCAATGTGCACCAACAAGTGCAGAATTTGTCCAATTCAATTTACAACAATTCAATCACCAATTCATGCTCATTTACATGTCTCACTTCACACCACCATTCATGCACTCAAACTGCCATAACAACCAACACATTTTAACATCATTATTCCATAAACCAAGCATGAATTCCAGCATTCCTCAAGGGTTAGCAAACTGTCACAATGGTACACTTACATTCCATTACTTTCCAAGCTTTAAATTTCATTTTACATTTACATATACTAAGTATACATCACCCAACAATTTCCTACACAATATACATTTAACCAATCATTTAATTCACCATTTACAAGCACAAATAAACTGCCTTCAAGGTGCTTCCATGGCTGCCAAAAGTGCACATTCCCATTCAACATCAAAACTCAAAAATTTCTCCATAAATCAAACACCCATAATATCCTTACAAACTTTAACAAAGCAAAAATCAAAAACTCAAACTTACCTATGGATGAGACTTCTCAAATCTTCACCAAAACTTCTTGAAATTGCTATCAAACTCTTCCTTGTGATGTGGGGATAAACTTTAATGAAGCAACCTAGGTGTTTGGAGGTGAAATGAAGAGGATGATGAAGCTTGAATTACATGCGGCAATGGAGGTTTTGGGAGCTCTTCATCTACGGCAATGGTGATTTCTAAAGTTGAAGATGAAGTTTTAGTGGAGCAATTTGCCTACTTAATACATATTATAATCCTTAGTGGTCCACTCACATAAAATCAATCATATTTTATGTTTAAATATGTTAATTACCTAATTTGAACCCTATTTTTGCTATTTATATTAAGTACCCCTAATTTAATTTTTCATTATATTTTCCAAGTGTAATATTATTTATTTTCAATGGACATTTAGGTCAAAAGACAACTCGGGATGTCAAATGACCACAATACCCCTGTTCGGGTTGTATTCCCGATTTTTCGGTAACACCGGGTTTTGTCCGTTTTTCGATTTCTCACTTTTCTTTGTACTAATTATTTAATTTTTCTTTGATATTTCTAATGATATTTATACTTCAATAAATATTTATTTGAGTCCTAAAAATATTTTCCAGGGTTCCCCGCGGTCCAGGGCTAGTCAACGGTCCATGCCGTGACTTCCCGGCGCGGTCACCCATCGCTAGGTTTCTCGGCTCGCTTAACTTGATTATATTTCTTTACTATTATTTTTCCTTTATTTTTCTTGTATTTTCTTTTCTTGTATTTCATTATTTTATGTCTCCTCACTCATATCGAAGTGTAGTTCTAGGCATCCTAGCTGTCCGGACAAAACTAATCACAGGAACAGTAGAACGCACTACCAAACTTAGGGGTGTTACATACCTAGCACACGTAGTTGATACTAGGCAGGCTAAGCCAAACCTGTGTGATATACCCATAGTAAGAGACTTCCCGTATGTGTTTCCTGAAGAATTGCCTGGGTAACCAGAAAGGGAAGTTGAATTTGCTATTGAGGTACTGCCGGGTACAGTACCAATTGCCATTGCTCCTTATAGGATGGCACCCACAAAATTGAAGGAGTTGAAAATCTAGTTGCAAGAGTTACTAGACAAGGGGTTTATACTGTGACACCCCTTACCCATCTACAGTGTAGCTGAGCAAGTTATGCCACATAGTATATCGGAACACCATTTTTTTTTCCAATCATTTTAATTATTTTTATCCTTCCTTATTTATTTCTTTAATAGTTATGAAATACAATTTGTGAAGTATAATTCATTTAAATCATTTATGAAGAACATAAATTTATTTGAGGTTCCGCAAATTTTATAGAAAATCCAACAGAGTACCGGCTAAAAATGGAGAAAACAGTTCTTCGGAACCTGAGAAAAACACTTCCAAAATTCTCAATCAATCCCAAACTCCATTTCATCATCAAAATCTCAATATTTTCTAACAACATTTGCATTTCTCAATCATTCATTTCTTATGATATTCATATACATGTCATACATAAATATTCAATTTTTTTCATTCATAAACACAATTCTCACTATTTACATTAATACCAAAATACATTACATGAGTTTCAATTGCACATGAGAAAGTAAAAGTTAATTAAAAAATATCAAAATAAAACCTAGTGTCCTACCAATGCACTGATGACGATGAGGTGACACAGACACTATGCAGAGCTGCAGGAGGTCTCACCCAGTCTGTGGTCTACTGGGCTCTCGGTCGATCTCTCCAGAACTTACGCGTGGCAAAAAGCAATGCGCTAAGCAATAATGCTTAGTGGTGCCAATAAAAAAATGAAAAGAAATAATAGAAAATAAATATGCAGTGCATCTTTTGATGTCTTATGCAGACAATTTTTCTATCATTATTGGTAATCTTAATTATTTTGTATTTTTTATATTCATAATTTCATTAAATTTATCCACTTTCATTTCTGGTTGCCTAAGTAACCTATACTGGATGACTGGACTGGATAAACGGGTAAACTGGCACTGGGTATCAAGTACCTCGGGCCATCACACTATCGGTCACACATGTATCTCCCGGTGTGCAACAGAACAGCTAATAAGCTATAATAACATTAGGCACAAGGCCAAGTATCAACATAATGACAGAATGGCTAAAAGCCATGAAATCACATAATGGCATAATGCCATGTACAGTACTGCTAACTGAACCCTATTGGCATACCAACCTATCCAAACTAATCTTGCTAGGTGTACTAGGGTATGTTACACTTTTAAAATTTTTAATTCTTGAAATTTAAGTTTAGGTATTACTATTCATTTCATTAGTCAACTAAAATATTGACTTTTGCATAGACAATAGGTACATTGGTTCTAATACTCCCAACATACCACATTTTGCATTCTAAAATTATTAGTATTCGTTGCTAATACCATTTCTAAGCTTAGTGTTAGTTATTCAAAATTTTCAGATTTCAAGCCTCATATTTACTGTTCTATTGGTCATTTGTACAGTAGGAATTTGGAAAAATTGTCTTCATGAAAGTTGTTCCTTGTTTTGTCTAGTTACATTTCCTTTTTTGAATCACTCAATTTGGAGTTTTGTAGCTCAAGTTATGGCCTAAAAACCATAACTAGCCGAATTGGATAGAATCCAAAATTCTGGGCAAAACTGGTTCTGCCAGATTTGGTAACCTAAGTTTGGTTGGCAATTTCACTAGGTTATGGTTATAATTTGGATTTATGTTCTGCATGAAAGTTGTAGGTCTATGTCTCAGATTTCTTCTGGTAAACTTTCAGGTCAATTGGACCTTTCTACACTGAGTTATGACCAAATGAATAAGCACTATTTATTTGGTCATTTTGCCCAGGTAGAATGCAAGTCACCCGAATTAGGGCAATTTTTAGATCAACTTGGTTTGGTTTTCTGGGCAAGGTTTCTTCACCAAAATTGTGCCATTATGTGTCTAGTTCCATGTCCAATTGGCCTTGCACCAATTGAAACTCTACAACTCTAGTTATTGCTGCCCAAACTTGCTGGACTCATACTCAATCCTGCAGGTCAGCCAAGGCAGCTCACCTAAACTCAAATCCAACATCCTTACTAACTTCAATTCCTTCTCACACACATTCAAATGGTCACTAATTAAATATTACAAGGTTAATAAACCATTAAATGAGCAAAGCCTAGCTAACCCTAGCTGCCAAAATTTTTAGAGTGCACACACACACATTTTTATCTTGTTTTCTTACATTTCCTACTTACTTCATGCCATTAAACATGAATTTAATCAAAATAGCAAAAGTTTGGACACTAACCTCGATTTAGCTAATTCCCAAAGCTTGAGAACTCCTCTTTTTCTCTTTCTTTTTGCTACCCAAGACTTGCTCTAGGTGTAAGGGTAAATATTTGTGAAGGGAAGCTAGGGTTTTGGGGTGATTTGGGTGGTGAACTCAAGCTTGGTGAAGCTTTAATGGAGTTTTCCTTCCTCTCTCTCTCTCTCTCTACGTTTTTGGCTGCCCCAAAGGTTGAAGATAGCTGTTTAGTTCTTTAATTTTTATCTTCTTTTATTCATTTTTAGGTAGTTTATAATGATTTGTTAAAATTTGGTTGGGTGGGAGGATGTTTAATGACATCATAATGATGTCATAATTCAAAATTCTTTCATTTACTTTCCTTTTATTGTCTACTTAATTTCAATTTAATTTTTAACAATATTTATTCACATTTTGTGTCATAATAATTATTTACTTAACTGGACAAGTCAGCCAAAAATCACCTCTGAAGGCGAAATGACCAAAATGCCCTCCGTTTGGCTTAACAGACTAAAATTGTCTGTACCAATTGAAAATTTTTTTTAAGCATTTTCTTGGCATTCTAATGCTATAGGAACCTCAATGACCCTTCTTTAGAGTCCTAAAAATTATTTTATGAATTTTTCCTTGGGTCTAGGGCTCCTAGTTGTGAGAACCGCAACTTCCCACTAGGTTACCCATCGCTAGGGCACCGGCTCATTTAACTTAGTTGTATTTTATTTCTAAATTTTTTCCTAAATTTTTTCTTATTAATATTTGAGTTAATTATGGTTCCTCACTTTAGTTTAAATATTTTTTCGGACGTTCTAGCTATCCGGACCCACGCTGGTCGCCAAAACAGTAGAATGAACGGAGTTGCTATGGTGAGGGTGTTACAACTCTTTCCCTCTAATTTAAATTTCGTCCTCGAAATTTACCTGATGCAAACAGTTGAGGGAACTGTTGCCTCATTGTCTCTTCACTTTCCCAAGTTGCCTCCTCGGTGTTGTGGTGCCTCTAAAGCACTTTCACCAGTGGAATCTGCTTACTCCTCAACTCTTTCACTTCCCGAGCCAGGATCAGTATGGGTTCTTCTTCATATGTCAAATCCGGTTGTACTTCAATTTCTTCCACGGAGATAACATGTGGAGGATCTGAGCGGTATCTTCTAAGCATAGATACATGGAACACATTGTGGATCTTGTCCAGCTCTGGTGGTAAAGCTAGCCTGTAGGCCACTGGACCCACACGTTCAATGACTTCATATGGGCCAATGAACCTAGGGCTTAACTTACCTTTTCTTCCAAACCTCAGTACCTTCTTTCATGTGACACCTTGAGGAACACTTTGTCACTAACTGTGTATTCTATTTCTTTTCTCTTCAGGTCGGCATAGGATTTTTGTCTGTCTGAGATAACCTTCAGATTGGCTTTGATTAGCTTTACCTTCTCCTCAGTCTGTTTCACCAGGTCTGGGCCTACCAGTTTGTCTTCGCCCAATTCAATTTAGCATACTGGAGTTCTACATTTTTCTCCCATACAGTGCTTCATACGGGGCCATTTGGATGCTAGCTTGGTAGCTATTATTATATACAAATTCTGTCAATGGGAGGTATCTATCCCAACTTCCCTCAAATTCAATGACACAACTCCTCAGCATATCCTCAAGGACCTGACATTTATTTCATGTTATTATTATCGTTTCAGTTCAATATTTGTAATAGTTCAATTGGTTTCAATTGTTTACCTGGATTACTCTTTCTGATTGTCCATCCATCTGAGGATGGAAAGCTGTGCTGAAGTGGAGTTTTGTACCCAAGGATTCATGCAACTTCTTCCAGAATCTCGATATAAACCTTGGGTCTCGATCAGATATGATGGAAAGTGGAATTCCATGCAGTCTAACTATCTCACTGATATACAATTCTGCTAACTTCTCCAATGAGTAGTCAGGCCTTACTGGCAGAAAGTGTGTTGACTTTGTCAATCTATCTACTATCACCCATACTGCATCATGCTTCTTCTGGGTGAGAGGTAGACCACTTACAAAATCCATGGTGACCCGATCCCATTTCCATTCAGGTATGCGTATAGGCTGTAGCAAACCCGATGGAACTTGATATTTTGCCTTGACTTGCAGACATGTCAAGCATTTAGTCACATAGTCAGCTATGTCCTTCTTCATACCAGGCCACCAATAATGAAGCTTCAGATCATGATATATTTTTGTACTTCCTGGGTGTATAGCATAAACACTGGTGTGTACCTCTTTCAGAATATTGGCTTTCAATTCCCCGTTATCTGGTACACATACTCTTTGTAACACCCTTGAGTTCGGTAGTGCGTTCTACTGTTCCGGTGACCAGTGTTGTCCGGACAGCTAGGATGCCTAGAACTACACTTCGATATGAGTGAGGAGACATTAAATAATGAAATACAAGAAAAGAAAATACAAGAAAAACAAAGAAAAAATAATAGCAAAGAAATGTAACCAAGTTAAGCGAGCCGAAAACCCTAGCGATGGTGATCAGATCGGAAGTCACGGCGTGGACCGTTGACTAACCTCGATCATGAACCCTAGAAAATATTTTTAGGACTCCAATAAATATTTATTGAAGTATAAATATCATTAGAAATATCAAAGAAAAATTAAATAATTAGTACAAAGAAAAGTGAGAAATCGAAAAACGGACAAAACCCAGTGTTACCGAAAAATAGGGAATGCAACCCGAACAGGGGCATTGTGGTCATTTGACACCCCGAATTGTCTTTTGACCTAAATGTCCATTAAAAATAAATAATATTACACTTAGAAAATAAAATGAAAAATTAATTTGGTGGTACCTAATGTAAATAGCCAAAAGTAGAGTGAAAGTATGTAATTAACACATTTAACATATTATATGATTTAAATCTGGTGAGTGGACCACTAGGGATTTAATTAAGGACTAAAGGGGCAGGTGTACACCCATTATACAATCTGCCATTTCATCTTCAAGCTTGGGAATTTACCATGGCCGAATGAATTTCTCCAAAAACCTCCATGGCCGCAAATTGAAAAAGCTCCATTAACCTCCTTCATTTTACTTCCAATCAGCTAGATTTCTTCATTAGAGATTGTCTACACATCACAAGGAAGAGTTTGATACCAAAATCAAGAAGTTTAATAAAGGTTTAGCAAGTTCCAACCATAGGTAAGTTTACATTTTTTGAATATTGTTTTGTTATACTTTGAGTACATGTTATGGGTGTTGGATTTGTGAAGAAAATGTTCAAGTTTGAGAAGTTATTGATATGTTCATTTTGGACAGCCATGGAGTTATGTATTTAAGGAAATATTTATACATATATTTGATGAGAAATGATGTTGATTAGGGTGATTTAATATCCTAGTAAATTGTTCCATATGTATATGGTGATTTTGCACTTGGAATGGAAATTGATGAATTGTAGGACACTTTGGTATTGAGGAACATTTTCGGCAGCCTTGGGACTCTTGGATAAATGTATGTGTTCATGAAGGTATTGACAGAATATTGACATTAAGGATTGATGGATATATATATAGATTGATTGTGTAAAGTGTATGTAAGAATGAGTAATGTTTAGGTGTATATGTGATTGTACTTAGACTTTGTAAATTTGAGTTTTAATTGGTGTATTAAGGATAATTGTAATCTGCCCAATGTGATATTAAAGTGAAGTGGAATATGGTTTTGGTAATGTACCAAAACAGAAATGGTAAGGGAAGTGAACATATAGTAAGGTAAGGGTATAATTGATGTATGTTTAAGCAATGTGATTAAGGCAGTATGCATTTTAGCCTATAACTTTAAATGTGTAACCTCAATTGGTATGAGACCAATTGGAGGTGAAACTAGGCACAAAATGTGCCAACTTTCATTGAGAAAGCATACCAAAATTCTGCTTGCAAGGTGGCATGAAAAATGACCAATTCGGATTAAGTGCAATTGAAACCTAAAAACTGACCAATTGGGCAGCAGTTAGTGTTTAGGCCATAACTCACTCAAAACAGGTCCAATTGACCTGAAATTTTAACCATGAATAGTTAAGATCCATACCTACAAGTCTTATGAAGACACCAAAGCCCAGAAATGACCATACATTATTGGCAATGAATATTTTAGCAACGAAATTTGATGAGTATTCAGGCAACGAAATTTTAACCATGAATAGTTATACAAATGATTCACATTATTGGCAATGAATATTTTGAGTTTTGGAATTTGATGAGTATTCAGATTTCCAAATTATTTACTATAAATTTTGTCAATGTATATTGTACTATGTTTTAAATTATAGTTGTGCACCACTGAGTTCACCATTCAGCGATAGCTTTGTATGTTGTCGCAGGTATGAAGAGCATAGAGCAGTGAGTAAGTTTCTTTGAAGACACTTTCAGATCAGCTCCAGGTATATTATAGGTATACCTATGTACATAGGTCTGATGTATGCATGTAATAATATGTATGTAAATTATTTGAGCAGTTGTAAATTAAAATTATATATTGAAGTGTAAAGTGAATTATGAGTTATTTTGATTTGTAAAATTTGTATTATATTTCTTTTATCTCATTCTTTGAAAATACTGAAAAATTGTTGTGGATTGAGTTGAGAAAAATATTGTGTTGAATTTTGTTGGAGTTGAGATTTGGAAAAATATTGAAGTGCTTTTTACAGGTTTTCTGAAGAACTGTTTTATCCAAAATACAGATGGCACTCTGCCAAAATTTTTTTCAGAAATTCCAAATAATTCAAATGTGTTAGTTCTACCACTTCAGTTCAAAAGGGTTTTTAACATCTGTAAATAGTGCTCACCACTGTAAAAGAAGTAAGAAAAGTTTTTAAAATCCCTTGTAGTATATTTAATGGATTATCGGTAGGAGAAGTACGGTAGTTCATTAGGTATACTACGGGATCATGTTACATCTTACAGGGGAGTAGGGTGTGACATGTTTTAGTGGTATTAGAGCAATGGTTTTAAAGTGAATTTCGATCTATGAATTTGAAATCTTTTTGTCAGAACTACAACTGCTCAAATGTTTGATACATATAGTACATTTATATCATAAATATGAACTAATGGAGAGGAATCTCCTTATGTTGGTTGTACAGGAATAGACAATATTGTGAAAAGATATGGAAGAGAAGAATGAGACAATAGAACAGTCTGTGATGGCAGAAGAAGAAGCTGAGGCTCCAGCTCCACAAAGTGTCGAAGGTCTGACTGTACCAGTTTTACCGGTACAAATTACTGCACAAATGGCCCAGCAAATGGCCACTTTTTTTCAACAAATGGCTGATAATCTGTCAGCCCAAGTATAGACCTAACCCCCACAAGGGCCGTGTGAAATGGAAAAGAGAGAGAAACCTATGGGTCAGAGCTCGAACAGTAAATTGAGAAAGAGAAAAGAATTTGGGAAACCCCGAACTCAGGGATATGATAGAGGTGGATCATTAAGACAGAGACCACCAAGGTCCATTCGTCGAACAACCAGAAGTTCCTACCCTCCCCGCCAATGTGAAACTTGTGGAAGATATCATGGTGGGATATGCTATAAGGCCTCTGGAGCCTGCTACAATTGTGGAAAACTTGGACATTTTGCTAAAGATTGTACTAAACCACCTCGATCTACTCTCCGAAATTCACAGACCATCAGTCAGAGTCAAGATAGAAATAGAGTTGGTACTCCTCACCACTATAACACAGTGAATCAGCCCGAATATAGTAGCGCACGATGCAAATGAGCCCACTATGCGCCAAGGAGAAAGAGCAGAAACTTCAGATGTAGCTGCTGGTAAGTTCTTAATTTTTGAAAGAAACAATTAGTTATTATTTGATCCCAGCACTACTTAGTTATGTGTTAGTGTTAGAACTATATGTTCTGTTGTTATTCTTTTACATGGAAATGAATTTTGATGCGTTAGTGACTAGTCTTTTAGGATCAAAACTACAATAACAAGTATGATTGACATTAATTTTGGAAGAATTATAGCTAAAAGTATTTTCTAACATACCATAAATTATAAAGCTAAATGGCGAGCCTACTTAATGTAAGGCAAGAGGACCTAAAAGTAAGTTACAGTAATAGAATTGCTCTAGATGAGGGCAAAGATGTTACTGTTAGTAATTGTCAAAGGAAATTGTAATCAGAATCGGTTTGGGATATTAGCGGATTCGAGAAAGATAAGATGTTAGAAAACCTAGTCCATGAGGTTATAACGTAGTGACTATATAATGTTCTCAATGTTTGTATTGTAAGCTGCAGATTACAGTACCAACACGGGATTATTGTGTAGAGCTACGTGCTTCCTCATGGTACAATAAGTAAGAATATTTGTAAGTAATCTATAAATTGATACAGTTGCACCCGAATAGGGTACTATTACTGGAAATAAATGTGAAAATTTTAGTCAGAAATTTAAAACTTCAGAACTAGCATGTCGAAAGACTACACTTGTAAGGTAGCTGGACTCAGTAACTCGGTTACAATAATGTGAACTACCTGTACCACAGTAATTGCTATAAGCTTAGAGATATCAGTACAACGTATCATCCTCAGACAGATGGACAATTGAAACAAGTAATTCAGGTAAATTCGGAAACTCATTGAGTTCCTATAAATAATGAAATGAAATGATAAAAATAACCTGTAAAATGTGATAAGCCCTCAAGAATATATCGAGAACTTGTGTCATTGAATCCGAGAGGAGATGGGACAGATACATCCCACTAATAGAATTTGTATACATTAATAAGTGTCAAGCTAGCATACAAGTGGCACCCTATGAAACATTGTAAGGGAACAGATAACTATGGATTTTGTGATGAGATTTCTGAGGACACAGAATAGTCATGATGCAGTATAGGTTATAATTGACAGACTAACCAAGTCTGCTCACTTTTTGCTAGTCCGGATGGACTATAGCCTGGAAAGATTGGCCAGATTATACATATATGAGATTGTAAAATTGCATGGAGTGCCAGTATCAATTGTATCTGACAGGGATCCTAGGTTCGCTTCTAGATTCTGGGGTAGTCTTCAGAGAGCCCTAGGAACTAGATTGAACTTCAAAGACAAGATTCCACCCATGCATGACGGATGGCCACCCGAGAGGGTTATTCAGATATTGGAGGATATGCTACGGGCTTGTGTGATTGAAGGTAGTTGGGATACACACTTGCCTTTGATTGAGTTTGCTTATAACAACAGCTACCAATCAAGCATTGGGATGCCTCCATATGAAGCTTTGTATGGTAGGAAGTGCAGAACTCCCTTATGTTGGGATGAAGTAGGTGAAAGGAAGATGATTGGGCCATAAATTATTCAGCAGACAGAGGAAAAGATCAGATTGATTAGAGATAGACTCAAGGCTGCATCAGACCGTCAGAAGTCCTATGTTGGTTTGAAAAGAAGAGATATTGAGTATGCAGTGGGTGATAAGGTATTCCTCAAAGTTTCTCCTTGGAAGAGAATTATGAGATTTGGCAGAAAGGGGAAACTGAGTCCTCGTTTCATTAGACCATATGAGGTTTTGGAAAGAGTGGGTCCTTTGGCATATCAGTTGGCATTACCTCCAGAGCTAGCAAAGATACACAGTGTCTTCCATGTATCCATGTTAAGGAGGTACAAATCTGACCCATCTCATGTACTATCAGTTGAAGAGATTGAGGTAAATCCAGACCTCTCATATGAGGAAGAACCCATAAAAAATTCTGGCATATGAGGTGAAGTAGCTGAGGAATAAACAGATACACCTGGTTAAAATGCTGTGGAACCATCATTCAGGCCAGGAAGCTACTTGGGAACGTGAAAAGGATATGAGGAGACAGCACCCACAACTGTTCAGAGACTAATGCCAGGTAAAATTTCAAGACGAAATTTATTTAAGGGGGGGAGAATTGTAACACCCCTAAGTTCGGTAGTGCGTTCTACTGTTCCGGTGACCAGTGTTGTTCGGACAGCTAGGATGCCTAGAACTACACTTCGATATGAGTGAGGAGACATTAAATAATGAAATACAAGAAAATAAAATACAAGAAAAACAAAAGAAAAATAATAGCAAAGAAATGTAACCAAGTTAAGCGAGCCGAAAACCCTAGCGATGGGTGACCGCATCGGGAAGTCACGGCGTGGACCGTTGACTAACCCTGGACTACGGGGAACCCTGGAAAATATTTTTAGGACTCCAATAAATATTTATTGAAGTATAAATATCATTAGAAATATCACAAAAAAATTAAATAATTAGTACAAAGAAAAGTGAGAAATCGAAAAACGGACAAAATCCGGTGTTACCGAAAAATTGGGAATGCAACCCGAACAGGGGCATTGTGGTCATTTGACACCCCGAATTGTCTTTTGACCTAAATTTCCATTAAAAATAAATAATATTATACTTAGAAAATAAAATAAAAAATTAATTTGGTGGTACCTAATGTAAATAGCCAAAAGTGGAGTGAAAGTGTGTAATTAACACATTTAACATATTATATGATTTAAATTTGGTGAGTGGACCACTAGGGATTTAATTAAGGACTAAAGGGGCAGGTGTACACCCATTATACAATCTGCCATTTCATCTTCAAGCTTGGGAATTTACCATGGCCGAATGAATTTCTCCAAAAACCTCCATGGCCGCAAATTGAAAAAGCTCCATTAACCTCCTTCATTTTACTTCCAATCACCTAGATTTCTTCATTAGAGATTTTCTACATATCACAAGGAAGAGTTTGATACCAAAATCAAGAAGTTTAATCAAGGTTTAGCAAGTTCCAACCATAGGTAAGTTTACATTTTTTGAATATTGTTTTGTTAAACTTTGTGTACATGTTATGGGTGTTGGATTTGTGAAGAAAATGTTCAAGTTTGAGAAGTTATTGATATGTTCATTTTGGACAGCCATGGAGTTATGTATTTAAGGAAATATTTATACATATATTTGATGAGAAATGATGTTGATTAGGGTGATTTAATATCCTAGTAAATTATTCCATATGTATATGGTGATTTTGCACTTGGAATGGAAATTGATGAATTGTAGGACACTTTGGTATTGAGGAACATTTTCGGCAGCCTTGGGACTCTTGGATAAATGTATGTGTTCATGAAGGTATTGGCAGAATATTGACATTAAGGATTGATGGATATGTATATAGATTGATTGTGTAAAGCGTATGTAAGAATGAGTAATGTTTAGGTGTATATGTGATTGTACTTAGACTTTGTAAATTTGAGTTTTAATTGGTGTATTAAGGATAATTGTAATATGCCCAAAGTGATATTAAAGTGAAGTGGAATATGGTTTTGGTAATGTACCAAAACAGAATTGGTAAGGGAAGTGAACATATAGTAAGGTAAGGGTGTAATTGATGTATGTTTAAGCAATGTGATTAAGGCAGTATGCATTTTAGCCTATAACTTTAAATGTGTAACCTCAATTGGTATGAGACCAATTGGAGGTGAAACTAGGCACAAAATGTGCCAACTTTCATTGAGAAAGCATACCAAAATTCTGCTTGCAAGGTGGCATGAAAAATGACCAATTCGGATTAAGTGCAATTGAAACCTAAAAACTGACCAATTGGGCAATAGTTAGTGTTTAGGCCATAACTCACTCAAAACAGGTCCAATTGACCTGAAATTTTAACCATGAATAGTTAAGACCCATACCTACAAGTCTTATGAAGACACCAAAGCCCAGAAATGACCATAAGTATGTCAAACAGCTTGCACAAATTCGGGTCCAAAAACTGGCCGAACCAAAGTTGACCAAAATTGACCAAAAATGACCAAATTTGATGCCATTTGACCAGCAATAGTAAAATGACCATAACTTGGTCTACATAACTCGGATTGACCTAAAATTTTTCCCCGCGTTCCATAAGACAAAGATCTACAAGTTTGTAGTTTTGACTGAAACCCGAAAACCGAGGGAACTAGGTCGTCCGACTAGGTCAAACTAGTATCCCGGAATCCAGCAAGTTGCATTAAAATGCACTAAACAGGGAAATGAGTTTGGTAAAACGTACCAACCCTAAAACCCTATCGAATGTGACATATTAATGACACTAAAACCTAATTTACCTAAAACGCATCGAGGGTCGGTATATTAGGTGATTGAGCAAATAATAGCCTTCAGTGAATTACTTATCAAACATTATCGTTAGAGACAATTTATTTTAGTACTGAAACACTTCAAATTGTGTTTCTCAGTTAGCAAGGACTCAGGAAAAGGGAAGGAAACACTGAGTCCAGACCAGGGGACAGTTATCAGAGGTTTGTGCACAACTTGTTTTTAACTTATTTTATTTTGAATATTTCATATGATTAAATGACATATTTTTCTTATGTATTATGTTTAACAAGCATTGGATTTAATTCAATGATTATTGAAAATTGTTATAGTATGTACGAATTTAGCTTTGTGAAATAGTATTTCCACAAGTATTAAGCATTGTTATGGATTGAATAAATTATGTTTTGGAAAATTGTGATAGAACATGTTTTGAATTGTGATAGTAATTTCCATGGAAAAATGCAAATTTGTGATTTGAATTGTGATGAGCATAAAAATTATTGGATATTGGAATTGACTTTGAATCGAATTATATTGTGATTTATGCTCACTAAAACGATTGTAATATTGTTTTATATCTCACTATAGATGCTTGACTAGGTTATTACCCGTCTCTCTTATTTGTTGAGAAGACAATGGAGTTAGTTGTGTTTTGATTACCATGGTACATGCACAGGCTTAGATTTTCCTCTGATTTGAGGTTAGATCTAAGTTCATTTTATCGTTATGGCCCTTGCGGAAGATTCATTATTGTGATGGTACTGTGCACAATGATTCGACCTCCCCGACCATAGGGAGTTAGAATCACATCGAAGATGGCCCTATCGGATTAGTCTTGCATAGTTAGTGAGATAAAGAATGGTTTTTAAGATAAAGAATGAGTTTTGAGATACAGTATGATTTTTGAGATACAGTATGATTTTTGAGATACATAATGATTTTTGAGATACAGAATGGCTTTTGAATGGTAAAGAATTGTGATTTCAATTATGACTTATGTATAATTGATTTTGTTGGGATTACCTAAATGGTTAGTTATGATTTGATAAATTGAATTTCATGATCGAAGTCATTTTATACAAATGATTCACATTATTGGCAATGAATATTTTGAGTTTTGGAATTTGATGAGTATTCAGATTTCCAAATTATTTACTATAAATTTTGTCAATGTATATTGTACTATGTTTTAAATTATAGTTGTGCACCACTGAGTTCACCACTCAGCGATAGCTTTGTATGCTGTCGCAGGTAAAAAGAGCATAGAGCAGTGAGTAAGTTTCTTTGAAAACACTTTCATATCAGCTCCAGGTATATTATAGGTATACCTATGTACATAGGTCTGATGTATGCATGTAATAATATGTATGTAAATTATTTGAGCAGTTGTAAATTAAAATTGTACATTTAAGTGTAAAGTGAATTATGAGTTATTTTGATTTGTAAAATTTGTATTATATTTCTTTTATCTCATCCTTTGAAAATACTGAAAAATTGTTGTGGATTGAGTTGAGAAAAATATTGTGTTGAATTTTGTTGGAGTTGAGATTTGGAAAAATATTGAAGTGCTTTTTATAGGTTTTCTGAAGAACTGTTTTATCCAAAATACAGATGGCACTCTGCCAAAATTTTTTTCAGAAATTCCAAATAATTCAAATGTGTTAGTTCTACCACTTCAGTTCAAAAGGGTTTTTAACACCTGTAAATAGTGCTCACCACTGTAAAAGAAGTAAGAAAAGTTTTTAAAATCCCTTGTAGTATATTTAATGGATTATCGGTAGGAGAAGTACTTTAGTTCATTAGGTATACTACGGGATCATGTTACATCTTACAGGGGAGTTGGGTGTGACACTTTTCCTTTGTAGTACAAACACCCATCTACTTTCACCTCATAGTCAGTTACTTTCCCTTCTAAGACTTTACTCACAGTAGTCATTAACTTCTGCCCATCTAAAATCTACTGTAGCAGGTTTGGCCTCACTTGCAACTCAGCCAAAATAGCTGCATCTCGAGCCAAGGATAGACGGGCATTCAATGATCTCAAAGCTATGATGGATTTTCTGCTTAAAGCATCAGCAACTACATTTGCCTTCCCAAGATGGTAGTCAATCACACAATCATAGTCCTTCAGGAACTCAATCCATTGCCTCTATCTGAGGTTGAGTTCCTTCTGGGTTAACAAGTATTTCAAACTCTTGTAGTCTGTGTAAATGTAGTACTTTTCACCATACAAGTAATGCCTCCATATCTTCAGTGTGAAGATAATTGCTGCAAGTTCTAGATCATGGGTAGGGTAATTCTATTCATGTGGCCTTAGCTGCTTAGAAGCATAAGCGACCACCTTCCCCTCTTGCATCAATAAACACCCTAACCCATTATAAGGGGCAGCACTGTAGACCACAAAGTCCTTTCCCGACACTGGCTGTGTTACCACTGGTGCCTCTATCAACATAGCATTTAACTTCTCAAAACTGGCCTGACACTTGTCATTCCAGTCAAATCTGACATTCTTGTGTAACAACTTGGTCATTGGAGCAGTTATTAAAGAAAATCCCTTCACAAATCTTCTGTAACACCCAGCTAGCCCCAAGAAACTTCTGACCTCAGTTGTATTTCTGGGAGGCTTCCATTCCATCACTGCTTCTATTTTCTTGGGATCCACTCTAATCCCATCAGCTGACACTATGTGTCCAAGGAATGCAATCTCATTCAACCAAAAGTCATACTTGGACAACTTAGCATACAGCTTCTTTTCTCTCAGGGTTTGCAGAACAATCCTCAAATGCTCATCATGTTCTTCACTGGTCTTGGAATACACCAAAATATCATCAATAAAGACCACTACGAATCGATCTAGGTATGGATGGAAGATACAGTTCATAAGGTCCATGAATGCTGCTAGTGCATTTGTTAGGCCAAAGGGCATCACTAGAAACTCAAATCCAACATCCTTACTCACTTCATTTCCTTCTCACACACATTCAAATGGTCACTAATTGACCATTACAAGGTTAATAAACCATTACATGAGCAAACCCTAGCTAACCCTAGCTGCCAAAATTTTTAGAGTGCACACACACACACATTTTTATCTTGTTTTCTTACATTTCCTACTTACTTCATGCCATTAAACATGAATTTAATCAAAATAGCAAAAGTTTTGACACTAACCTTGATTTAGCTAATTTCCAAAGCTTGAGAACTCCTCTTTTTCTCTTTCTTTTTGCTGCCTAAGACTTGCTCTAGGTGTAAGGGTAAATATTTGTGAAGGGAAGCTAGGGTTTTGGGGTGATTTGGGTGGTAAACTCAAGCTTGATGAAGCTTTAATGGAGTTTTCCTTCCTCTCTCTCTCTCTCTCTACGTTTTTTGCTGCCCCAAAGGTTGAAGATAGCTATTTAATTCTTTAATTTTTATCTCCTTTTATTCATTTTTAAGTAGTTTATAATGATGTGTCAAAATTTGGTTGGGTGGGAGGATGTTTAATGACATCATAATGATGTCATAATTCAAAATTCTTTCATTTTTTTCCTTTTATTGTCTACTTAATTTCAATTTAATTTTTAGCAATATTTATTCACATTTTGTGTCATAATAATTATTTACTTAACTGGATAAGTTGGCCAAAAATCACCTCTGAAGGCGAAATGACCAAAATGTCCTCCGTTTAGCTTAACAGACTAAAATTGTCTGTACCTATTGAAAATTTTTTCTAAGCATTTTCTTGGCATTCTAATGCCATAGGAACCTCAATGACCCTTCTCTGGAGTCCTAAAAATTATTTTATGAATTTTTCCTTGGCTCTAGGGCTCCTAGTTGCGAGAACTGTAACTTCCTACTAGGTTACCCATTGCTAGGGCACCGGCTCATTTAACTTAGTTGTATTTTATTTCTAAAATTTTTCCTAAATTTTTTTCTTATTAATATTTGAGTTAATTATGGTTCCTCACTTTAGTTTAAATATTTTTCCGGACATTCTAGCTGTCCGAACCCACACTGGTCACTGGAACAGTAGAATGTACGGAGTTGCTATGGTGAGGGTGTTACATATACACCCCAGTGTATCACCATGGGGAGCTCCAGTGCTGTTTGTAAGGAAGAAGGATGGGACTTTAAGGTTATGCATTGATTATCGGCAGTTAAATAAAGTGATTGTGAAAAATAAGTATCCATTGCTTAGAATTGATGATCTGTTTGATCAGTTGAAGGGAGTAGGAGTATTTTCCAAAATTGATCTCAGATCAGGGTATCATCAGCTAAGGGTAAAGGATACAGATGTGCCAAAGACTGCATTCAGAACCCGGCATGGGCATTATGAGTTTCTAGTGATACCCTTTGGCCTAACAAATGCACGAGCAGCATTCATGGATCTTATGAATGTTATCTTCCATCCATATCTAGATCTATTTGTAGTGGTCTTTATTGATGACATTCTTGTGTATTCCAAGACCAGGGCAGAACATGATGAGCGTTTGAGGATTGTTCTGCAAACCCTGAGAGAAAAGAAGCTATATGCTAATCTATCCAAGTGTGACTTCTGGTTGGGTGAAATTGCATTCCTTGGACACATAGTATCAGCTGATAGGATTAGAGTGGATCCCAAGAAGATAGAAGCAGTGATGGAGTGGAAGCCTCCTAGAAATACAACTAAGGTCAGAAGTTTCTTGGAGCTAGCTGGGTATTATAGAAGATTTGTGAAGGGGTTCTCTTTAATAGCTGCTCCAATGATCAAGTTGTTACACAAAAATGTCAGATTTGATTGGAATGACAAATGTTAGGCCAGCTTTGAGAAATTGAAAGCTATGTTGATAGAGACACAAGTGTTAACACAGCTAGTGTCGGGAAAGAACTTAGTGGTCTACAGTGATGCCTCGCATAATGAGTTATGGTGTGTATTGATGTAAGAGGGAAAAGTGGTCGCCTATGCTTCTAGGCAATTATGGCCACATGAACAAAAACTACCCTACCCATGATTTGGAACTTACAGCAATTATCTTAACACTGAAGATATGGAGGCACTACTTGTATGGTGAAAAGTGCTATATATACACAGACCACAAAAGTCTGAAATACATGCCAACCCAGAAGGAGCTCAACCTTAGGCAGAGGCGAAGGATTGAGTTCCTAAAAGACTATGACTGTGTGATTGACTACCATCTTGGGAAGGTAAATGTAGTTGCTGATGCTTTGAGCAGAAAATCCATTGTAGCCTTGAGATCTTTGAATGCACGTCTATCCTTGGCTTGAGATGGAGCTATTTTGGCTGAGTTGCAAGTGAAGCCAAACCTGCTACAGTAGATTCTAGATGGGCAGAAAGTAGATGAGAAGCTAATGGCTATTATGGGCAAAATCCCAGAAGGGAAGGAAACTGACTATGTGATAAAAGCAGATGAGTGCCTATACTACAAAGGAAGAGTAAGTGTACCAGATGATGGGGAATTGAAAGCCAGTATTCTGAAAGAGACACACACTAACGTTTATGCTATGCACCCAGGAAGGAAAAAAATGTATCATGACTTGAAGCTTCATTATTAGTGGCCTAGTATGAAGAAGGACATAGCTGATTATGTGACTAAATGCCTGACATGTCAGCAAGATAAGGCAGAACATCAAGTTCCATCAGGTTTGCTACAGCCTATAAGCATACCTGGATGGAAATGAGACTGGGTCACTATGAATTTTGTAAGTAGTCTACCTCTCACCCAGAAGAAGCATGATGCAGTATGGGTGATAGTGGATAGATTAATGAAGTCAACACACTTTCTGCTACTTAGGACTGACTACTCATTGGAGAAGCTAACAGAATTATACATCAGTGAGATAGTTAGACTGCATGAAATTCCACTTTCCATCATATCTGATCAAGACCCAAAATTTACATCCAGATTTTGGAAAAAGTTACAAGAATCCTTGGGCATACAGCTCCACTTTTGTATAGCTTTCCATCCTTAGACAATTGGGCAATCAGAAAGAGTAATCCAGGTAAACATTGAAACTTATTGAATTAGAACAAATATGAAACTGAAATGATAATAATAACATGAAACATATGATAGGTCTTTGAGGATATGCTAGGGAGTTGTGTCATTGAGTTTGAGGGAAGTTGGGATAGATACCTCCCACTGGCAGAATTTGCATACAATAATAGCTATTAAGCTAGCATCCAAATGGCCCCGTATAAAGCACTGTATGAAAGGAAATGTAGAACCCTAGTGTGTTGGACTGAATTGGGCGAAGCTAACTTGGTAGGGCCAGACCTGGTGAAACAAACTAAGGAGAAAGTAAAGTTAATCAAAGCCAATCTGAAGGTTACCTCAGACAGAAAAAAATCCTATGTCAACCTGAAGAGAAAACAGATAGAATATGCAGTTGGCGACAAAGTATTCCTCAAGGTGTCACCGTGGAAGAAGTTACTGAGGTTTGGTAGAAAGGGTAAGTTGAGCCCTAGGTTCATTGGCCCATATAAAGTCACTGAGCGTGTGGGTCCAGTGGCCTACAGGCTAGCTTTACCACCAGAGCTGGACAAGATACACAATGTGTTTCATGCATCTATGCTGAGAAGATATTGCTCAGACCTTTCACATGTCATCTCCATCGAAGAGATTGAAACTCAACTGGACTTGACATATGAAGAAGAACCCATACAGATCCTGGCTCGGGAAGTGAAGGAATTAACGAACAAACAAATTCCATTGGTGAAAGTGCTTTGGAGGCACCACAACACCGAGGAGGCAACCTGGGAAAGTGAGGAGACGATGAGGCAACAGTTCCCTTAACTGTTTGCATCAGGTAATTTTTTAGGATGAAATTTAAATTAGAGGGGAAGAGTTGTAACACCCTCACCGTAGCAATTCCGTACATTCTACTATTCCGGTGACCAGTGTCGATCCGAACAGTTAGAACGTCTGAAAAAATATTTAGACTAGAGTGAGGAGTCATAAATAACTCAAATAATGGTAAGAAAAATTTAGGAAAAATTTTAAAAATAAAATACAACTAAGTTAAATAAGTTAGTGCCCTAGCGATAGGTAACCCAGTGGGAAGTTGCGGTCCTTGCAGCTAGAAGCCCTAAACCCGGGAGAAAATTCATGAAATAATTTTTGAGACTCCAGAGAAGAGTCATTGAGGTTTCGATGGCATTAGAATGCCAAGAAAATGCTTATAAAAGTTTTTAGATCAGTATAGACAATTTTGGCTCAACAAGCCAAACAGAGGGCATTTTGGTCATTTCGTCTTCAGAGATAATTTTTGACCAACTTGTCTAGTTAAATAAATAATTATTATGAAATAAAATATGAATAAATATTGCTAAAAATTAAATTGAAAATGAGTAGAAAAGAAAAAAAATAGAAAATGAGTTAAATTTGGAATTATGACCTCATGCTTATGTCATTACAATGCCTCCACCCAATCACCACTTGACAAATATATTGAAGGGATAAAAATGACATAAAAATGGGACAAAAATAAAACAAATTCTAGCAGCTTTCTTTCTCATTTCAGCCAAACCTCATCTCTCTCTACCACCTCCATTTTTGTTCTTCCTTCTCTCTAAATTTTCCTTGCTAACACACCATAAAATTACTTGTTGGCTTCTAAAAAATTGGT
Source organism: Hevea brasiliensis (assembly GCF_030052815.1). Lineage (NCBI taxonomy): Eukaryota > Viridiplantae > Streptophyta > Magnoliopsida > Malpighiales > Euphorbiaceae > Hevea > Hevea brasiliensis. The sequence continues at coordinate 20,864,670 of NC_079499.1, read as the reverse complement.
CATCACCACTAGAGCAAGACTTGGGTAGCAAAAAGAAGTGAAAATAAAGGAGTTTGTCAAGCTTAGGTTGGCACACAATAAGGTTAGTGTCAATTAATCCTTTATCTTTGTGTATGCATCATTGGAAGTATGAATTGATCCTTTGATTATATATGTTTGAAGAATTGAAATGGTTGGAGTTAGAGTTTGGGGCACAAATTTGAGATTTGCTCATGTATTGGAGAAATGGTTGAACTGTTTTCTACATTTTTAGCTAGCACTCTGCCAGATTTTCTATAAAATTTTCAGAATCTTAAATTAATTCAAAATATCTATAAATAAATTAAATGACATAAATTTACTTTTGATAAATAAATAAATAAACGAGTAAATTGTAATAAAATAAGATATAGTGCTCCGGCACACTGTGTGGCATATCTTACTCGAATATACTATAGATGGATAAAGAGTGTCATAAGGCATGTTCGGCTACGTGGTGGCCGAAGTCTTGAACTGTCGCATTTGATCATTAGCCATGCATTGTTGATGTCACTATTCATTTGAATTAGCTGTTGAACTTTTGGCCGCTAAACTTAAGTTTACTCAGAATTCCTCCACAACACTAAAATTAGGGTTCAACCTTCAAATCCCAACAACATATATATATATATATATATATATATTTTTTTTTTTTCACGAATAAATTTAAATTATATAATATAAATCAACTTCCTAGATTTTTACGGGCAAAAACAAGTGAAAGTATTCTGACAATAACACAATTTAATAACATAATTAAATTCTATAACTACAAAAAAATATTTATATAAAAACTCATCAGTAATCACTAAAATAATTAATTTTTAACCAATAAATTTTAGTTTAATTTTCTTTAGAACCCTGAGATTTGAAGAATTTTAGTCGAAATTAATTATATAAAAAAAAACGATAATTAACTTTTAAATGATAGGAATATGAATGATGCCCAAACTTTTTTTTTTAAATTAAAATATTTTTATTCCATATTTTTATTCCATATTTTTATTGGGATAAACTCTGGCACACGAAAACATATCTTTAGCGACGAATTCATGAATTTGTAGTCAACTTCATCTTAATAATATTGATTTGAGAATCCATCTCTAAAAGTCATAATTTAGTGATATCAAAGAAAAATAATAAAAATGAAAGAAGCTTTTATAGTCTTCTAAATAAAAACACCATTGTTGAACCATGCTAAGTTATCATGTTTTGTGTGTGATTCTTTTAAATTTCATGAATTATAAATTTAAGATGTTTAATGAATGTGTAATTTTACTTTAAAAAAAATTAAAAATTACCATTATAATTTCTAAAATTATATTTTTTTTATTTCAATTGTCATTTTTTTTTACTTTCAACTGTTAATTAATTAATTATAAATCATTATTTGCCTAGCCGAATTTAGTATAGTAATTAAAAATATATCATTTACTTGGCAAATGACAGATTTGAGTATACACTCCTTCAATTCCCTTAAAAAAATTATAAACCATTATTTTACTTTGTTAATTAATTTAATTTTAATTAAAAATTAAATTTAAAATATTATTATAAAAATATTTTTTATGTAAATAACTGGAACGCAAATTCAAGATTTCAACATGAAACTAAAATGTTTGATATTGATCTCTCAAATTAATTTATTCATTTTATGATTGGGTGTAACACATCATATATAGACTATAATTTATTAATTAATCGTAAATCAATACTTGATTCCAAATGAGCCTTACCTTAATTAATTATATATCAATGACAAAGGAAGGGAGTGGTACTGTGGTCAACATATGCATCCTATAGCCATTTCAATGAAGATAAGAGATAAGTCTTAAAATTGGCTGAATAGTGATGATTTGAACTTATTATTGTGCACAGAGTTTGATTGGTATTGTAACGTGTGATTTTCAATTAATAATAAAAAAGAAAGAAGATGGGAGAAGCTTTCTAGAGAGATAATTCCAATCTCAACTAATATATTTATAAATAAAATTATTAAGATAGAGGAATGATAATTTTGGAAATGGAAATTTTGATTTAAAAAATCATTTTAAAAGAAATTAAAATTATGATAAAAATAATTTGATTACGTGAGAATTAAATTTTTTTTTAAATGACTTTTTCCAATTACTTCAAATTGATTGCAACAACTAAAAAAAATAATTATTAAATAAAAATGATATCAAATTTAAATATACAATATTTTATAATTTAAAATCAACGCACATGTAAATAAAGCCTATAGATTTTAAGTTAAAGTATCCATAATAGCAAAATTAAATCTTATAAATAAAAATATACAAAACTCATTAACCATTAAGATAATTAAAGTGTATATTTTTTTCTTTTTTAAATAAAAATATTGATAGTGTGAGAATTCGAACTTAAATCTATTGAGTTACATATCTTTAACTATTTTTTCTTTTTCTTTATTTTTTTATTATTATTTTTCTAATAATCTCTTAGATTTGTATGCGTTTAGAACGTTTAGAACATATTTTAGTTTCTTTTCTCAGATTTATATCTTTTAGAAATAGATTTGATGTTCTTTTCCCAATATTAGGGTTTGTTTCTCTTCATCATTAGGGTTTTGTTTTTCTCTCCTTAGTAGCATTTTGTTTATTTATTTTTAATATTTGAATAGACTATTTGGCAATTCAGAATACAGTGTAAATCATTGATTTTTTTTTTTTTTTTTTTAGTTAGAGACTTAGGTATAGGCAATGCTCCTCTATCAATGGAGTCTGATAGTGCGGCCTGTTCCTCCATTGACGTTTGATGGTTTAATATCTTTTGTAGGGTAGTGCTTGGATTGGCATGTTGATAACGAACCCTCCATTTCTTGTTTCTTATTTTTGGAAAGCAAACTAATGATTTTATAAAGTTTCAAGATTTTGTAATTGGATACATACAATCACATGTTTGGATTACTTGAGCTTATATTTTGAACACAGATCTTTTGATTCATTTGTCTTTTATTCTGCTTTTTCTTTTTAGAATTTTGCTTGTGTTAAAGAAAAAGGGATTTACTTAGTATCTGAAGCTAGAAGGAAAGCCTCACCATGATGGATTCATGATTGGCTTAATTGTACCAACCGTATGATTGGCTTAATTGTACCAACCGTCCCTGAACTTTGGAAGTACTTTCAATTCCATCCTTGAACTTCAATTTGTTAAAATAAATTCATTCAACTTAATTTTAATTGCAATGGTAGTCATCCATCCCAAAATCTGGTCTGAGCTTTGATGACTTGCTTATATGTCAGTCCAAGGTGTCATTTTAATATCAAAACAAAGCCATGTTATACAAGTATTCTCTCTCATCTTCCACTCTTGCATTACCTTCTCAAAGAGATTACAGTCAATCAATGACCTTATGAATTTGCCTCTCTCTCTAAAACTTTCTCTTCGTCTCCTTCCTTTCTCTTAAATATCTGTCTTAGCAGTCTCTCATATTACTGCACAATTACCATGCTACTTTATATCTATTATTAGTCAACATTCGCCACTCATCATGGAAGGTTCTTCCTAAGCTTCTTACTCTTGACTCAGCTCATTTAATCCATTGTTCTTCCCTTATCATGGGGTTTAGAAGGGCTATAAGGCCTAGGTGTAACATCCACCAAGTTTTTGATGTCTGAATTCCTATTGCATTTGGGAATTCTAGTTCAAATTAGGGTTTTAAAGATGAGTTAGTATAGTGGTAGGAATCCTAATAATGTTTTGAGTTAAGTGATAGAGGGTTTAGAATTTTGGCTTAGAGGTTTTAAAGTTAAAAGAGCATAAGGGTACAGTAGCTATTTCGACTGTCGAAAACCCTTCTTTTGGCTACTGAAGTCTATTTTTATTGAAGGTATAAAAGGGTGCTAGGAAGGATGAATATGAAAGAAAATACATTTGTTTCTCTACTTTGGTAAGTATGAGACCCAAAATTCTTATTTCCCTTCTTCTTTTACCTATAGAGTGAATTTGTGATCAATTGATTTTACTTTACTCTTCCATACAAGGAGTTCAAGATGGGGGGAGAAAAAAGGTGTTAAGTTAAAGAGTAGATAAAGAAATTTTTTTTGCATGCAATCCTAGTGTTTAGGGAGTTTAGGTTCAAGGTAAGACTTTCTTGTGTTATGATAGCTAATTCTTCCTTTCTTATCTATGGATTTTATATTTTGACGTTGCATGCAAGAGAGATCTTATTCTCCCTTTAATCTGAGGTGTTTGTAAGATATGCTCTAAGTTGAAATAAAGATGAGAGATTTTTAAGTTACATAATGGGTTGAGAATGAGAATTTGTGTGATAATGTTTCTTTTTAAGTATTGAGACTTTTGGAATGTTCTTCTTTTACTTTGGGTTTGGTTGGATTTGAAATTCCTTGCAGATTTAAAAGAATTATGAATGCATGTGGTTTTTTAGTTAGTTGGATAGTCTATGGCATGTAAATTTTTTTTTTTTTAAATCATGGTGGAGTTTTAGAGCTTGGAATATAGAACGGTCATGTTTGGCCATGGGTAGAGCTATAGAATTTCATGTTTTGAAACTTGGAATTTCCTTGGTTTGGGAGTTGAAAGATCCCCTTTGGGCTTTCAAAGTTGCTATTGCCTTCTAAAGGTAGTTCATGTAATAGACTTCAATAGTCGAAGTCGCTTCTACCTGCCCTTTTTCTCTTTTCATTCCATGGATTTAAATCCCAAAAATAACCTAGAATTGATGCTATGATGTGTTTATAGAGTATTAGAAATTTGGATAACTCATTAGGGTCCATCTTTTATAGAATCTAATGAGAGAACCTAGAAAGTTACAATTAAGGAATAGCTATAGTTCTTGTTTTGATGTTAATAGTTTACAAGAGATGAGTAACACTAATTTTAAAAAAGATAATCAATTTATTTAATTGCAATTGGACTCATAACCATTCACTTGCATCATTTTATGATATTATTAGGTTGTATGTATTTAAAACACAAACATGCTGCATTACTGCATAATTAATTGTTGATGCTCGATAGGTGTTAGACGACCTACTAATTTCCCCTATGATATGGATACGATATGGATATGATATTATCATGCATGATATGATGTGGTAAGATCATATGAGGCCTAATAAGCCCCTGACTCACTATTTATGATAGAGGAAGTCTCCAGGAGCTTTTTTTTATGAGCTAGGCATATTGGTTATGCTATGTAATAAGAGGAAGTCTTAAGAATCATTTTTATGAGTGGGAAAATTGATTTTGAGGAATCACTAGTGATAAGTCTATCTTATGTAAATTATTTGTCTTATGTAAAATCATGTGCCTGATGCATTGCATATGTATGATTTGAACAAAATGAAATATGACAAAATGTTAGTTTATTCACTAAGATTTCCAAAGCTAACCCCCTTCCCTTAACCCCAAGTGAAGAATGGTAGGAATAGAAGTGTTAACAGAAAGGATAGCTCGTGTAAGGTTTTAATAGCTGATTTATGTATGTTGCAAAGACTGTATGACTAGACATGTGAGTTAACAGTTTAGTACTGTGCATTGGTCGCAGCATGTTATAAGTTATGTAATGCAAAAAAACTATATGAACTTTAAGTTCTGTAACTCTAAGCACTCTTTTATGATTTATGCATGACTAAAGGGACCATACTTTAGCTTTCTTAAATGACTATGGAAAGCCTCTGAATTTAGACCTATCTTTAAATGAAATAATAAACGTTAATGTATCAAAAAGCTAAAGCATAGTTATTGGAGTTACTATGAGTTATTATTTAAATGGAATAAAGTAATGTTTTAACATGTTTAGGCTTACTATGGGTTCCAGCAATCTTAAGTTGACCTATTCCCTAGCATTAGTAATGGCCCCTAGCTAGGTCATTACAAAGTTGGTATCAGAGCTCTAGGTTAGATGAGTGTACCTGGTTACTAAGAAAGATTAGACTAATGAATGAAAGAAAGTATCTCAGCCAACACAGTTAGGAAAGTACATGTCCATTAGGGTTTTTTCCATGTATGTATATGATATGTTTTATGTTCATGTGATTTCACTTGAACTTTATATATGCTAAACACTTATTGTTTGCTTTTAAAAGATGTAAGGTTTAAAACAGTCTGCAAGATTAATTGGTGCACCACCCAAAAATTAGGGTATTGGAGTATTAACCATTATTCATGCTACTAGGGGGAGAGCAAGCAAAAGTGGCAAAAGAGAGTCCTTAAGAGGCATTAGAATGCCTTTTGAGGTTAGTAAAGACATGTCTAGTGCATCCAGAATGTCTGTGGATGCAAAATAGGTCTTTATGGGCCTCAACAGTAGTTTAAGGACTCTAGTCTTTTTGGCATGGGTGTAGGAGGAGAAGATAGAAATAAAGAGGAGGGGGATGAATCAAAGTTTGTGTCTGCATCTCCCTAAGGTCAAGAGTATGGGTTTGGGTATAACTATCCTTAACAGGGAAACAATGGGTTTAACGATTAGCCTTAATACCATGCTTTACCCACCTTTCTTTCTACAATTTATCCCATACCCTATGTATCCTCCCTAACAGTACCCCTAGAACCCTCTAACTACCATGGGAACTCAGAATCCCATGGAGGGAGTTACAAAAGGGCAAGTAATTGGTATTCGAGCCACTATATTTGCCATTAGAATTGATTATAGGACTTAATTGTGTGATTGGATGAGGTTTGGGTTGATTTGAATGAGATTCGGATTGAAAACTAAGAAAACCTTATTGCCACAAGAAACACGGCCTGGGCGTGTCCTAGGCCACAGGCCGTGTTTCTGGCTTTGTAGCACATAGCTCGGTTTGTGCGCCCAGGGGCTTGTCATGTGACACGGCCCATGTAATTCAGCGCCTCAGGCCGTGTAATTGGTTACACGAGCCGTGTTATTACACATGGGGCTTGTTTTATGTGTAGGAGCATGTTTTTGGCTATTTTTGGTATTTTTATGCAATTGTTGTATAATTGGTGACCCAAAATCAAGCCTAGACCTAATTAAATGGTTTAATTAGGATTTCCAATCATACAAATAAATTTTGAAAATTGTTTTCATGAAAATTAAATTTGGGAAAAGTTCCTAAATTTAAAATTAATTTGAATGAGATTCAAATCGAGTTATAAATGAAGGAACGAAAGTGTGAAAAACACAAGTTTATACCATTGAATTAAAAAATTTTCACCTAGGGTCACATGCATCATGCAAGATTTATTTTTAACTATTTGATTTCAATGATAAACAACATATTAAAACTCTTTTAATATGTTTTTGGATATGTATTTGCCATTTAAGATTTTAAAATTAATCAGATTAATTTTAGAACCCTAGATTAAATCAAGAACGATTACACTAACCTCTTGGTGCACTGCAACGTATTTATGCCTTTGATATTCGTCTTCAAGACACCAAATGTTGTCCCTCTAGCTTGTCCACACCAAGAACACCTATGGTAGCTCTTGAACAGCTTCTAAAGCTTTTTCTATTAATTAGAAAATCAAGTTCTACCTTTTAAGAGATTAAAGATGTAAACAGGACACTAGAAACAATTTCTAGTGTTCTTAATTCAAGAGATTGATGGCTAATCTCTTTGAATTGATGAGAGATGAAGAAGAATAGATGGAGAGGCTCAAAATGGCGTGACAAAGGAGTGTGGCTGATGGTTGTCATATTTTTAATTCATAACAACACTTATATAGCTAGGTTAACACATTAAACCCTTGCCACATGTCACCCTTTGATTGGTTCTAGGTTTAAGTGACTCAATCACATTGTGCCAAGTGTCAAACCTATATTTAATCTTAATTTTAATCATCTTACATGATTAAAAGACATTTAGCAAGCTTATGTGTAGTGCCATGTGCCACCATCTCATGGTGCCACGTGTCACACTGTGAAATGACCAAAATGCCCCTGTGTCTTAATTTTGAGTTCTTAACCCAAAATAATTATTTCTCTTCTTCTAATTAATTTATATCAAATATAAATTAATTAATTAATCTCTATTAATTAATTTTTCATTAATTAAATTCATATTTAAATGCTTTAAATATAAATTTAACTTATACTATACATCCAATAATCTAGATTTGGTTTCAAGCCATGCTAGGGACTTTGCAATCTAATTACAAACCAAACCTATTTAATTAATCAATTAAACTCTTTAATAAATTAATTAAATCATATTTAATTAGGTGATAACTTGTGTATGTGTGTGACTTACTAGGCTCATCACTAATTCGCAATGAGATATGATATCAACTCTTAATATCATCAGAACTCTTTCTTACCATAAATGATTTCTCTAAATCATTTTATGCACCTCATAGACTATGTTTAACACCTAGCATAGCATGCCATGGCCACCCAATTAGTAATAATTTTACCTTAAATAAACCTATAATCATATGTTACCATGCACTAGAATCTCTCTGTTACAAAATCCCAACTCAAGCTGGAGTCATGGTTTATGTCAAACTCCATTTGCCATGAATATTATGTTCTCTTTTAATTCCAGTTCTTGATTAAAAAGATTTTCTCATCAAAACTCTTTTCTGATTAAATCTATCTATCCTGGCCAGGAACTTGAAACATCAAGAACAATTAAATGAACATAGGATTTTATCTCTATTTACTTAGAGGAACAGATTCCATCTTGATAAACACCTACCTCCATATATAACTTGTAGGAGCCAACACATGCCCATATACCCATACACAGTACAAGTATGAAAGCAGTATCAAACTCAAACTACCTATATACAAGATAACTGTGCTATCTCAGGTCTAAATATTATATGCACTGATATGATTTATGACAAAACATTGACAAGAGTAAACTCCATGTGCTTGTCATAAGTGTCACTGGTTCGGCCTACTTATTGTTTATAAGTTTCTATCATGTTTGTCATATGGCATGAGACTCACCATTCTATCTTATTTATATCTCATATAAATAACTTGGGAAACAAACATGAATACAATCTTTCTGGATAAGCCATGTCCTTATTATGAAGTATCCTCGATTGTGAACCTATTTATGATACTTTGTGCTAGAAATAATGTCACTCATATTCTTAACAACTTAAGAATAATATTTCTAATAAAATATCAATGGACCTTTTCTATTACACAAAAATATATTATGTAAATGGAAAAGTGGAAAAGCTTTTTATTAATAAAAATATGTACAAGATACATACTAAATGATATGCTCTAGGGCATACTACTAACAATCTCCCACTAGCACTAGAGCCATTCATTACAATATCTTAGACCTATCTTCTCAAGATGTCGGTCTAGCTGAGTCTGTGACATAGGCTTAGTGAATGGATAAGCTGGATTTTCAGCTGATGCTATTTTCTGCATGGCTATATCGCCTCGCCCAACTATTTCTCTGATAATGTGGTAGCGCCTTTCTATGTGTTTGGATTTTTGGTGAGACCTTAGTTCCTTAGCCTGTATGACTGCTCCATTATTGTCACAGTGTAGTGGAACTGCTGACTCAATGGAAGGAACTACTGCAAGTTCTGTCATGAACTTCTTTATCCAAAGCGACTTCCTTTGCGACATCGATGCGAGAATATACTTAGCCTCTTTAGTGGAATCTGCAGTAATGCTCTGTTTGGAACTCTTCCAACTGACCGCACCTCCATTACAAATGAACACATATCCAGATGTAGACTTTCTATCATCGATATCTGATTGGAACTCAGAATCAGTATAACCATCCAATTGCAAGTCTCCACCTCCATAGATCAAGAATAAATCCTTAGTTCTTCTCAAGTACTTAAGGATATTCTTGACAGCTATCCAGTGTTCTAAACCTGGATTGGATTGATACTTGCTAGTCAAATTAACAGCATATGCTATATCTAGCCTAGTACACAACATTGCATACATTAAACTTCCAATAGCTGAAGCATATGGAATCCTGACTATTTTATCTCTTTCTTCATGTGTCTTTGGAAACATCTCTTTAGAAAGATGGATACCATGTCTCATTGGTAATAATCCTCTCTTGGAATCAATCATGTTAAACCTCTTTAATACCTTTTCCAAGTATAGACTTTGGGATAAATCAATTATTCTTTTCGCTCTATCTCTATAGATGTAAATCCCAAGAATATAGGTTGCCTCCCCTAAGTCTTTCATGGAGAATGTATTTGACAACCATATCTTTACAGTTGTCAACATACCTGTGTCATTACCCATCAACAGTATGTCATCCACATATAAGACAAGGAAAGTGATAGCATTGTCACTAACCTTCTTATATACACATGGCTCATCCTCATTTTTGATAAAACCAAAGGATTTAATGGCTTTATCAAAATGGATGTTCCAACTCCTCGAAGCTTGCTTCAACCCATAAATGGATCGCTTTAGCTTGCATACCTTGGAACCATCTTGGGATTCAAAACCCCTAGGTTGTTCCATAAAAATGTTTTCTTCAATGTATCCATTGAGAAAAGCTGTTTTGACATCCATCTGCGAAATCTCATAATCATAGTATGCAGCTATTGTTAATAGAATCCTAATTGATTTAAGCATGGCAACAGGCGAGAAAGTCTCCTCATAGTCGATTCCTTGCCTTTGGCGAAACCCTTTCGCTACTAGCCTTGCCTTATAGGTCTCTACCTTTCCATCAGAACCAATTTTCTTCTTCAAAACCCATTTGTTCCCTATAGGTACAATACCTTCAGGTGGGTCAACAAGATCCCAAACTTGATTCTTATACATGGAATCAATTTCAGATTTCATAGCATCAATCCATTTTGAAGAATCTTTATCTGATATAGCTTCTTCATAGGTAAGTGGATCATCTCCATGATCTATTTCTTCATAAGTAGACAACTCTTGTTCTTCTTTATGAAGGAAACCATATCTCACTGGTGGGTGAGATACCTTGGTTGTTCTACAAGGAACAGCTGTAGATGTTTCATCAACAGGTATAGGTTGACTAGATGGATATATATCCATCTGATCTGTTAATTAGTCAGAATTCTCCAATTCCAACTCTATTTGCCTTCCTTTGCCTCCTTCTTGGACAAACTATTGTGGCATCTCTACTTATCACAACCTTTTGTAAAGTAGGCAAATAAAAATAATATCCAAAACTATCTTTTGGATATCCAACAAATCGATCTTTTTCTGATCTGGTTTCCAATTTATCAGTGTTTAGCTTTTTGATATAAGCTGGACAATCCCAAATCTTAACATGCTTAAGACTTGGTTTTCTTCCATGCCATATCTCATAAGGTGTGGAAGAAACTAATTTTGATGGAATCCTATTCAGAATATACAAAGCTGATTTTAATGCAAATCCCCAAAAGGAGATTGGCATATCAGTATAGCTCATCATACTACGTACCATATCCAATACGATTTCTCCTTTCAGATATACCATTCAGCTGTGGTGTTCCTGGAGGAGTCAGCTGGGAAACAATGCCGTGCTCTCTCAAGTATTCATCAAATTCAGTACTCAAATATTCACCTCCACGATCTGATCGAAGAGCTTTAATACTCTTTCCTGTTTGATTTTCTACTTCAGATTTAAATTCTTTGAACTTTTCAAAGGATTCATGTTTGTATTTCATCAAATACAAATACCCAAACCTTGATTTATCATCAGTAAAGGTAATAAAATAATGAAAATCACCTCTAGCCATTTCCTTGAATGGACCACATACATCACTATGTATTAGCTCCAAAATATTTTCAGCTCTTAGCCCTTGTCCAACAAAGGGTGATTTAGTCATTTTGCCCTGAAGGCAAGATTCACAAGTAGGAGTAGGTTCGGAGCCCAATGAAGATAAAATCCCCATTTTTTCCAATTTTGCAATCCTATCTTCTGCAATATGACCTAATCTTAAGTGCCAAATATATTTTGAATTTTGAGTTGATTTTCATCATGGCATTGCATTCTTTTAGATTGCTATACTCTGGACAGTGGAAACACTTTCCTGCTGGCAGTGGAAATACTTTCCTTTACCTTTGTCAACTTTGATCTTTGTTTTTCTATTTGGCTATCTTCTTGGAAGGACCAGGAATCTGACGTTTCTTTTTCTTATTGCCCTTCTTCTTGTTAGACTTTCCAGTAGAAGAAGATGCAATCAAAGCTACCTTTTTTCCTTTATTGCCCGACATATTCTTTTGGGCAATAACCAGCATGTTGAGAAAACCAGCTAAGGTGCATTCCTGTTTAGTCATATGGAAATTTGTCACAAAATTCCTAAAAGACTCAGGAAGGGACTGAAGAATCAAATCCATCTATAGTTGGAAATCCATGTTGAAGTCAAGATGTTCCAACTGCTCAATCAGCCGAATCATCTTGTGGACATGATTCCCAACATTCTGTCCCTCAGACATCCTCATATGGAATAGCTGTCTAGATATCTCATACCTAGCATTCCTGATGTGCTCACCATACAACTCTTGTAGGTGAAGGAGCATCTCACTCACACTTTGCATGTTCTCATGTTGCTTCTGTAACTCATTACTCATGGAAGCAAGCATGTAACACTTAGCTCTCATATCATGCTCCTTCTACTTGTCCAAAGTTTCATGTTCCTCTTGTGTGGCCTCTGGAGGTAAGGGACCAGGAACATTTGAGTCTAGAACATATCTTATATGTTCAAGGTTTAGGACAAGTTTCATATTTCTTAGCCAATCAGACAGATTAGGTCCTATCAACCTATTGCGATCAAGTATGCTTGCAAGGATATTGGATGGTGGTGGTTGTTCTGTGCTCATTATTATCAAAAAATTAATTGTAGAAAATAACCAGATTAATTAGTAAATGTATCAAGTAATTAACCAAAATGATTATGGTCTTTTAATTAAATTGGTCCTCCCACTAACTTAGCGAATCCTACACTTTCAAAGTAGAAAACGAAAATCCTAGTTGGATGGATTTCTAGTGGGTGATTGAATTCTTATAATTCTATTGATCATCCTGAAGTACATCTGTTATTGGAATTACAATAAACTATAAGTGAGCAACTCCTTGCCCAGCACATCTCATGTGAGGTTCAATCCTTTACCTAGCCCCTAATGCTCAAAATCTCAGGTACATCCATTATTAACTTATCTTGCATTAGTTAAGTTGATCCCATTGAGCCAGTAATTATACAAATAATTTTTATGTCCTCAGGTACATCCAATATTGGCCACCAAATCATTTACATATTTACAACATCTCATGCTTGACAATTATTCTTAAGAAAATCTCTTAAATTAATTGCATCTTATGCAACTATTTAAAATTTCTTAAAATAATTGTCCCAATAGAGGGCCTATGTTATAATTACTTTAATTATAGCATTTCCAACTTAATCATTTGTTTGGAAGATTTTATGGTCATCCTAATTACTATTTAGGTCTCACTTTGCACATTATCCATTTAGCATGCATATATCATATAATTGCATACATTCCCATACATCTCATGCATTCATGAATAAGCAGTAAATATGGTATGATCATGGACTTTCTAAGGGATTCAATTCTGAGCCACCAAGAATTGAATCAGGGCATTCCTAGGTGCATTTCATTCATTCATTTTACAAGAGTTGCTGAAGGAGTACATAATCAACACTTGATCTTGAATTCCTCCCACTGGTCCCACCAATGCTCCTGACCTCCTTGAACTTCTTGCAATCCATTATTACATAGTAATCCTTGGTATACCAAGGCGAATTTACAAGAACTTAAATATATTAAATTACAACCTAAAAAATTATTACAAACTTAATAATACATGCCCAAAATAAATTAAAATAAATTAATTAATTTATAATCCCAAGGAAACATAAAAGAAATAAATCCAATCACATTGGTCTTTTATAGTCTATGATCATCCATCATGCATATCATTATTTAACAATTAAATATAACATATATACTTAAATGAAATTGAATATCTCATATTCAACTTAAAAATCCAGATTTGAATATGATTCAAATAAATTTAAAAATTCAGATTTGAATCTCATTCAAACAAATTTAAAAATTCAGATTTGAATCACATTCAAACAACCTTAAAAATTCAGATTTGAATCACATTCAAATATTTTTTAAAAAATCAGATTTGAATCACACTTAAACATTTTTTAAAAAATCAGATCTGAATATTATTCAATTAACTTTAAAAAATCAGATTTAAATATGATTCAAACAACTTTAAAAATTCATATTTGAATCACATTCAAACAACTTTTAAAATTCAGATTTGAATCACATTCAAACAATTTTTAAAATTCTGATTTGAATCATAATTTAATTGTGTGATTAAAACTACTAATTAAACACTTTAATTAGTCAAACAATAGGTCTTAGATCATACAACAATTGTAGAATTAAAAGCCAAATCTTGAACCACCCATGGAAGCCAAACCATGCGCACCATTGATGGTGTTTTTCAAGCATGCCGCCAAACCTCCATTGATACCAGCAATGGATAAATCATCTTATGATCATAACACACAATTAAATCATATAATCAACAATCTAAATGGCAAATGTAGTGGCTCTGATACCAATTGTGGCTCTGATACCAATTGAAGGAATGGAAGCGTGAAAAACACAAGTTTATACCATTGAATTCAAAAATTTTCATCTAGGGTCACATGCATCATGCAAGATTTATTTTTAACTATTTGATTTCAATGATAAACAACATATTAAAACTCTTTTAATATGTTTTTGATCTGTATTTTCCATTTAAGATCTTAAAATTAATCAGATTAATTTTAGAACCCTAGATTAAATCAAGAACGATTACACTAACCTCTTGATGCACTGCAGCGTATTTGCGCCTTTGAGATTTGTCTTCAGAACACCAAATGTTGTCCCTCTAGCTTGTCCACACCAAGAACACCTATGGCAGCCCTTGAACAGCTTCTAAAACTTTTTCTATTAATTTGAAAATCAAGTTCTGCCTTTTAAGATATTAAAGATGTAAACAGGACACTAAAAACAATTTTTAGTGTTCTTAATTCAAGATATTGATGGCTAATCTCTTTGAATTGATGAGAGATGAAGAAGAATAGATGGAGAGCCTCAAAATGGCATGACAAAGGAGTGTGGCTGCTGGTTGTCATATTTTTAATTCATAACAACACTTATATAGCTAGGTTAACACATTAAACCCTTGCCACATGTCACCCTTTGATTGGTTCTAAGTTTAAGTGACTCAATCACATTGTGCCAACTGTCAAACCTATATTTAATCTTAATTTTAATCATCTTACATGATTAAAAGACATTTAGCAAGCTTATGTGTAATGCCATGTGTCACCATCTCATGTTACCACGTGTCACACTGTGAAATGACCAAAATGCCCCTGTGTCTTAATTTTGAGTTCTTAACCCAAAATAATTATTTCTCTTCTTCTAATTAATTTATATCAAATATAAATTAATTAATTAATCTCTATTAATTAATTTCTCATTAATTAAATTCATATTTAAACACTTTAAATATAAATTTAACTTATACTGTACATCCAATAATCTAGATTTGGTTTCAAGCCATGCTAGGGACTTTGCAATCTAATTGCAAATCAAACCTATTTAATTAATCAATTAAACTCTTTAATTAATCCATTAAATCATATTTAATTAGGTGATAACTTGTGTATATGTGTGACTTGCTAGGCTCATCACTAATTAGCAATGAGATATGATATCAACTCTTAATATCATCAGAACTCTTTCTTACCGTAAATGATTTCTCTAAATCATTTTATGCACCTCATAAGCCATGTTTAACACCTAGCATAGCATGCCATGGCCACCCAATTAGTAATAAGGTTTATCTTAAATGAACCTATAATCATATGTTACCATGCACTAGAATCTCTCTGTTACAAAATCCCAACTCAAGCTGGAGTCATTGTTTATGTCAAACTCCATTTGCTATGAATATTATATTCTTTTTTAATTCCAGTTCTTGATTAAAAAGATTTTCTCATTAGAAACTCTTTTCTGATTAAATCTATCTGTCCTGGCCAGGAACTTGAAACATCAAGAATAATTAAATGAACATAGGATTTTATCTCTATTTACTTAGAGGAACAGATTCTATCTTGATCAACACCTACCTCCATATATAACAAGTAGGAGCCAACACATGCCCATACACCCATACACAGTACAAGTATGAAAGCAGTATCAAACTCAAACTACCTATATACAAGATAACTGTGCTATCTCAGGTCTAAAGATTATATGCACTGATATGATTTATGACAAAACATTGACAAGAGTAAACTCCATGTGCTTGTCATAAGTGTCACTGGTTTGGCCTACTTATCATTTATAAGTTCCTATCATGTTTGTCATATGGCATGAGACTCACCATTCCATCTTATTTATATCTCATATAAATAACTTGGGAAACAAACATGAATACAATCTTTCTGGATAAGTCATGTCCTTATTATGAAGTATCCTCGATTGTGAACCTATTTATGATACTTTGTGCTAGAAATAATGTCACTCATATTCTTAACAACTTAAGAATAATATTTCTAACAAAATATCAATAGACCTTTTTTATTACACGTAAATATATTACGTAAACAGAAAAGTGGAAAAGCCTTTTGTGACACCCCTTACCCGTCTACAGTATATCCGAGTAAGTTATGTCACACGGTGTACCGGAACACTCTATTTTTTTTCTTAATTTTTTTTATCATAGTTTTGAATATAACTTGCGAAATATAATTCCTTTAAGTCATTTATTGACATTATAATTTATTTGAGGTTCCGAAAATTTTATAGAAAATCCGGCAGAGTACCAGCTAAAAATGGAGAAAACAGTTCTTCGGAACCTGTGAAAAACACTTCCAAAATCATTTCCAAACAATCCCAACTCCATTTTATCAACAAAGTCTTAATATGATTTTCAACAACCTTTCCATAGCTCAAACATTCATTTCTCATGATACTCATATACAAACAATAAATAAACACTCAAATTTTACATTCATAACCACAATTTTCATTATTTACATGGACATCAAAATACATTACATAAGTTCAATTACATATGATAAAATAAAAATTAGTTACAAAATACCAAAATGAAACCTAGTGTCTTACCAATGCACTGAAGATGGTGAGGTGACACGGACACTATGCAGAGCTGCAGGATGGTCTCACCCAGTCTGCGGTTTACTGGGCTCTCGATCAGTATCTCCAGAACCTACGCATGGAAAAAGCAACGTGCTAAGCAATAATGCTTAGTGGTGCCACTAATAAAATAAAAAGACATAACAGAAATAAATATGCATTGAATGTATCGATGTTTTACTTGTTTTGTACTCGTTATAATCATTTATTTCGTTAATTTTATCCACTTTCATTCTTTTGGTTGCCCAAGTAACCTATACTGAATGACTGGACTGGATAAACGGGTAAACTGGCACTGGGTATCAAGTACCTTGGGCCGTCACACCATCGGTCACATATGTATCTCCCGGTGTGCAACAGAACAGCTAACAAACTGTAAAAAATATGAGGCACGAGGCCAAATCTCAACACAATGTCAAAATGGCTAAAAGCCATAAAATCATAGAATAGCATAATGCCATGTGCAGTACTGCTAACTAAACCCTATTGGCATGCCAAACTATCCAAACCAATCCTGTTAGGTATACTAGGGCATTTGATACTTTAGAATTCTTCAATTTTTGAATTTCAAGTTTTGATGTTACTATTCACTTCATTAGTCAACAAAAATGTTGACTTTTGCATAGAAAATAGGTACATTGGTTTTGACACTCCCAACATACCACATTTTGCATTCAAAACTTGTTGGCATTAATCACCAATACCATTTCTAAGCTTAAACGAAGGGAGCAGAATTTTTCAGTTTTCATACCTAAATTTTACTGTTCCATTAGTTGCTGTTGCAGTGAGAATTTGAGAAAATGATAAACATGAAAGTTGTTCCTTATTTTGTCTAGTTGAATTTCTTTTTTTGAATCACTCCATTTGGAGTTTTGTAGCTCTAGTTATGGTCCAAAAACCACAGCTGGCCGGATTGAAAAATTACAGAACTGACAATATCTACAGTGCAGTGAACAGTGACTGCAACTGCCTTGTTGGATAGGTTCTGGTCATAATTTGGGGTAGGTTTCTTCATGAAAGTTGTTTGTCTATATCTTAACTTGTTGCTGTAAAAAGTTCAGGTCAATTGGGCCATTCTACAATGAGTTATGGCCAAATGAACAATTACTATTCATTTGGTCATTCTGTAGAATCTGGTTGCAGGACATCCGGATTGGGGCCAGTTTTTGGTCCACTTGCTTTGGTCTTTTGGGCATGGTTTCTTCACCAAAATTGTGCCATTATGTGTCTAGTTTCATGTCCAATTGGCCAAACACCAATTGAACCTACACAGCCAGAGTTATGGCAGTCCAAACAGGCTGGACTCACAGCCTCACCTGCTGCCCTCACTAGGCAGCATACCAATTTATTTTGTAATACCTTAATTCACTTCAAATTATGGTCAACTTACCTCAAATGGTCACTAATTGACCATTAGAATGTTCACTCACCATTTCATGAGCAAAGTCCAAGTTTCACCCCCAAAACCCTAATTCCCATTATGAATTTACACAAGATACCTTAATTACCTCACTAATTCATTATGCACATATATATATTCTTTAATCATGATCTCTAGTCCACTCTAAGTCCATCAAAAACAATCAATCTTATCCCTTCCTTAGGGCTGCCGAAATTCATGGTGTACATACACCTAAATTTTATTCATTTAATTCACAAATCCTTACTCATTTTAAGTCTCTAACATGGAATAAGAGAGATTTATGTATAAATAGGCACTAACCTCTTGTAGGGAAGAATTTTCTTAAGCTTAAACTTCAATTTCTTTCCTTTTCTAGGCTGCCAAACACTTCCCCAAGAGGTATAGATAAGTTTTAATGAAAGATGTCTAGGGTTTTGTAGTGAAAATTCATGGGAAAATGGAAGTGATGAAAGAAATTTTAATGGAGGGAGATGGAAGAGAGGGTCACGGCTTGAAGAGGAAAAAGAAACCAGAAATTGGTTTCTTAATTTGTCATTTTTCCCTTTTTAAAGAATTTTTGTTGTGTTGTTGAATGTTGATTAGTGGAGGGCATTTAAATGACATCATAGTGATGTCATAATTAAGGATTTAAGTAATTTTCTTTTTCTTTCTTTTCTATTCATTTTTAATTTAATTTTTAGCAATATTTATTCATATTTTAGATCATAATAATTATTTACTTAACTAGACAAGTCGGCCAAAAATCGTCTCTGAAGGCGAAATGACCAAAATACCCTCCGTTTGGCTTAACGGGTCAAAATTGTCTGTACCAATTGAAAAATTTTTCTAAATATTTTCTTGGCATTGTAATGCCATAGGAACCTCAATGACCCTTTTCTGGAGTTCCAAAAATTATTTTATGAATTTTTCCCCGAGTCTAGGGCTCCTAGTTGCGAGAACCGCAACTTCCCTCTAGGTTACCCATTGCTTGGGCACCGGCTCATTTGACTTAGTTGTATTTTATTTCTAAAATTTTTACTAAATTTTTCTTATTAATATTTGAGTTAATTATGGTCCCTCACTTTAGTTTAAATATTTTTCCGATCGTTCTAGCTGTCCGGACCAACACTGGTCACCGGAACAGTAGAATGTACGGAATTGCTACAGGGAGGGTGTTACACCTTTTATTAATAAAAATATGTACAAGATACATACTAAATGATATGCTCTAGAGCATACTACTAACAATAAATTGGGTATATGATATTCAATTTGATTATGCATGTATATTCATGTTTAATTGTTAAATGTTAATATGCATGATGGATGATCATGGAAAATAAAATACTAATGTGATTGGATTTAATTCTTTTATTTTCTTTAGGATGTAATAATTAATTTTATTCATAGTGGCATGTAATATAATTATTGTATTACATAGGATGTAATTTCATTTATTTAAGAACTCTAAAGTCCAAATTCTTGTAAATTCACCTTGGTATGCCAAGGGCTTCTTTGTAATTGGATTGCAAGAAGGACGAGGAGATCAAGAGCATTGGTGGGACCAGTGGGAGGATATCAAGATCAAGGATTGATTAATGTACTCCTTCAGCATCTCTTGCAATAGAATAGATGAAATACACTTGGGAAATGCCTTGATTCAATTTTTGGTGGCTCAGAATTGAATCCCTTAGAAAGTTCATGATCATGTCATTTTATTTAGTTATCCATATATGCATGAGATGTGTATGAATGGATGCTTGTATGTGATATATGCATGCCAAATGGATAATGTGCAAAGTGAGACCTTAATAGTAATTAAGCCGACCACAAAAATCTTCCAGTCAAATTATTAAGTTGGTAATAGTATAATTATTGTAATTATATCATGGCTCTCCACTAGGGCAATTAAATTTCAAAATTTTAGACACTTAAACTGTCGACTATGGTTACATAAGGATGGTTTTTGTGGTCTAAGAGATTTTCTAAATTTAATTGTTAAATCATATGATGTTGTGAGTATGTGGGTACTTTGGTGATCAAGAATGGATGTACCTGAGGTCATCAAGGTTCAAACTTTCATACTCACTGGCCTAGTAGGCTTAACTTAACTAATTTAAGATAAGCCAAGAATGGATGTACCTGAGTCTTTAAGCATTAGGTGCCAAATCTATTGATTGAGTTTCACATGAGATGTGTTGAACAAATGTTGTTCTCCTATATATTATTAAAAGTATCCAAGGAAATGTGATTTGAGGATATTTAACAATATATAAGAATTCAATCACCCACTAAAAATCCATCCAACTAGGATTTTCATTTCCTACTATGGAAGTGTAGGATTCGCCAAGTTAGTGGGAGGACCAATTTAATTAAAAGACCATAATCATATTGGTGGTTAATTTACTTGATACAATATAGCTAATTTGAATCTTGTTTTTTCTGCAGTAATAGAATTTGATAATCATGGCACAAAAGTCTAACCCATTATCTCACATATTAGATGAGAATAGGCTCACCGGACCTAACTTCTCTGATTGGCTAAGGAATTTGAGAATTGTTCTCAATCTTGAGCGTATATGATACATTCTTGATTTTAAGATTCCTGGTCCACTACCACCTGAGGCCACAGAATAAGATCATGAAACTTTGAGAAAGTGGCATGAAGATGACATGCAAGCCAAGTGCTATATGCTTGCTTCAATGACTGATCAGTTACAGAAGCAGCATAAGAAAATGCAAACTTTTTCTAAAATATTGAGCCACTTTCAAGAGTTGTTTGGAGAAAATAGTAGGTTGGCTAGATATGAGATATCTAAACAACTGTTCATAATGAAGATGCATGAAGGCCAGGATGTGAGAGAACATGTCCATACTATGATACTGCTTATAGAGCAGTTGGGGGCATTGGATTTTTCCATGGACTTTTCTCTCCAGACAGATTTGATCCTATAATCATTGCCTGAGTCTTTTGGAAGCTTTATCACAAACTTTCATATAACTAAATAACAGTGCACTTTGGCTGGTCTTCTGAACATTCTTGTGATTGCTCAAGGCAATATGCCTGGCAGGAAGGGAAAGGAAGTGGCACTTATTGCTTCTTCTTCTTCTGGTAAGACTAAGAAGAAAAAGAAAAGCAATAAGAAGAAGCCATCTTTTGCCCCTGGTGCTTCTGGTAGAGTGGGCAAAAAGAGCCAAATAGTGAAGAAGAAGGCAAAAGCAGCTCCTGCTGACAAGGAAACGTATTTCCACTATCAAAAGGATGAGCATTGGAAGAGAAATTGCCCAGAATACCTAGAGTTGGTAAAGAACAAGAAGGCAAGACCTTCTAAAGGTGTAGATATTTTTTGTTTCTCAGATTCTGGTATTGTTTGTCATACTAATTATGCTTGGGTCATTGATACTGGTTCTAATTCACATATAATTTCTGATGTGTACGAACTAGTAAGTCCTAGGAGCTTGGATCATGGAGAAGTGAGGCTGAAGATCGGTGATGGATCAAGTGTTAATGCCAAAGCCATCAGATCTACTTCTCTTATTGTACATAGTCATTTTGATGATAATGTTTTGTATTTAAAGGATGTTTTTCATGTACCCAACATGTATAAAAACATCATTTTTGTATCTAGTTTGACTAGAGACGGTTATGAATTTAGATTCATAAATGAGTCATGTACAGTTTATTATGGTAATATAAAATTTTTTATTTGGGTTACTTGCAAAATGGTCTTTATTATGTTGATAATGAATACAAAACAGCTCCAAGCACCGAATATGAAATTAATGCAACAAAAAATGTCAACCTTAATCTAAAACAACTTTGGCACTTGAGATTGGGTCATGTAGCAGAGGATAGGATCACTAAGTTGGAAAAGATGGGGATTTCATCCACTTTGGGAAATGAATCATCACCAACTTGTGAATCCTGCCCTTAGGACAAAATGACCAGATCTCCCTTTGTGAGACAAGGGCAAAGAGTTAAAGATATTTTAGAGCTATACATAGTAATGTATGTGGGCCATTTAAAGAAATGGCTAGTGGTGGATATTACTACTCCAGTGCCTTCACTAATGATAAATCTCGGTTTGGGTATTTGTATTTAATGAAATACAAATCTGAATCCTTTAAAAGGTTCAAAGAGTTTAAGGCTGAAGTAGAAAATCAAATAGGAAAGAGTATTAAAACCCTTTGATCTGATCGAGGTGGTGAGTACTCAAGTACTGAGTTTGATGAATTCCTTCAGGAACAGGGCATTATTTCTCAGTTAACCCCTCCTGGTACACCACAATTGAATGGTGTGTCGGAAAGAATAAACCGTACTTTATTGAATATGGTACATAGCGTGATGAGCTTCACTGATTTGCCTATTTCCTTTTAGGGAAACACATTAGAAACTACACTGTACATTCTTAATAGAGTTCCAACTAAATCGGTTTCTTCCATCCCATATGAGATATGGCATGGAAGACAACCATCCCTTAAACATGTTAAGGTATGGGGTTGTCCAGATTTTATCAAAAAGCTGAAAATTGATAAATTGGAGACAAGATCCAAAAAAGGTAGGTTTGTTGGCTATCCAATAGATAGTGTTAAATATTATTTCTAACTTCCATGATCACAAAGAGTTGTGATTAGTAGGGATGCAATTTTCTTGGAGAAAGAGTTTCTTCAAGAAAGTGGCAAAGGAAGGAAGATAGAAATGGAATTAGAGAATTCTGCAGATGACCAACAACTTGCACCCATGGATATTGATCTAGTGGGAGAGCCTATGCCTATAAATAATGCATCCACAACACCAGTTCTTCGTAAATCTAGTAAAATATCTCATCCACCAAAGAGATATGGATTTCTTCATGAGAATGAACAAGAGTTGTTTATACATGAAGGAGTTGATCATGAAGATGATCCTACTAGTTATGAAGAAGCTATATCAAATATAGATTCTTTAAAATGGCTAGAAGCCATGAAATCTGAAATGAATTCCATGCATAAGAACCAAGTCTGGGATGTTATAGGCCCACCTGAGGGTATTGTACCCATAGGATGTAAATGGATTTTCTAGAGAAAAATTGGTCCTGATGGGAAGATAGAGACCTTCAAAGCTAGGTTTGTAGCAAAAGAGTTTCACCAAAGGGAAGGAATTGATTATGAAGAAACATTCTGTCCCGTGGCCATGCTTAAATCCATAAGGATTCTTCTAGCTGTTGCAGCACACTATGACTATGAGGTTTGCCAAATGTATGTTAAAATCACTTTTCTCAGTGGTGTTATTGAGGAAAACATATACATGGAACAACCCAAGGGTTTTGAATCCAAAAAAGCTTCCAAGGTGTGTAAGCTTAAGAGATCCATTTATGGTCTTAAGCAAGCTTTTAGAATCTAGAATAAACGTTTTGATGAAGCCGTTAAATCTTTCGGTTTTATTCAAAACATTGATGAGCTGTGTGTGCATAAGAAGACTAGTGAAAGTATGGCTACCTTTCTAGTATTATATGTGGATGATATATTATTAATAGACAATAACATTGGTATGCTGACATCTGTAAAAACTTAGTTATCAAGTACTTTCTCTATGAAAGATCTTAGGAAAGCTACCTATATTCTGGGAATTTGGATCTATAGAGATAGACCAAAAAGAATAACAGGTTTATCCTAAAGGCTTTGCTTAGAAAAGGTGTTAAAGAGGTTCAACATGCTTGATTCCAAGAGGGGATTGTTACTAGTTAGGCATGGAATTCACCTTTCTAAGGAACAGTCTCCCAAGCCTCCTGAAGAAACGAAAAAGATGACCAAGGTTCCTTATGCTTCAGCTATAGGAAGCCTAATGTATGCCATGTTGTGTACTAGGCCTGATATTACCTATGCTATTAGTGTGACTATCAGGTTTCAATCCAATTTAGGTTTGGAACAATGGATAGCTGTCAAGAATATCCTTAAGTACTTGAGAAAGACTAAGGATTTATTCTTGATATATGAAGGAGGTGAACTTCAACTAAAAGGATTTACAGACTTTGATTTTTAATCAGACATTGATGATAGAAAGTCTATCCCAGGGTTTGTATTTTCGTGTATTGGAGGAGTTGTCTCTTGGAAGAGTTCCAAACAGACAACTACGGCAGACTCAACCACTGAAGCTGAGTATGTTACTGCATGCGATGCTGCAAAAAAGGCTATTTGGATCAAGAAGTTCATTTCAAAACTAGAAGTGGTTCCTTCCATTGAGTCAACAGTTCCTCTCTACTATGAAAACAATGGAGCCATTGCACAGGTAAAGGAACCAAGGTCTCACCAGCAATCCAAACACATAGAGCGGCGATTTCATATTATCAGAGAGATAGTTGGAAGAGGCGATATCGCCATGCAGAAAGTAGCTTCAGCTGACAACCCAACTTGTCACACCCTACTCCTCGAAAGATGTAACATGCTCCCGTAGTACACCTAATGAATTGCCGTACTTCGTCTACCGGTAACCCATTAAATATACTACAAGAGATTTTAAAATAATTTTCGTTCATTTTTAAATTGGTGGGTAAATTTTTTTTTTTTTCAGATATTAAAAACCTTTATTTAAAGTCTAAACATAAATCAAATTTTTAGATATTTAAAATCTCTGTAATTTTTACAAAAATTTCGGCAGAGTGCCGTCTGTATTTTGAGAAAACAGTTCTTCAAAACATGAAAATAAAGATACTCCCAATATTTCTCTCAATCACAACTTCATTATTCAATCTCATTTTACAAATCAACACAAGCAACTCAATACATAGTTTAAATTAAATCAAGCATTGAAACCTCTCATTAAGGTAACAAAATTAATATTTACATTCATGGGATCATAAAAAAATTTAGTGGTGCAAAACTTTATAAATTCATAAAATCTCAAGATAACCTTATAATAATTTGTATTTCATTACAATCCAAAAATATATTACAAAAAAGTTGGTACAACTGCTCAAAGTAAATTTCATACATACAATTACAGAATTACATCAAAATCTAAAGTACAAGGGTATACCTATGATGTACCCGAAGATAGTCTCACTATGCCTTTTAGTAATCTTGCTCAACTGCTTTATATTTTCTTTCACCTGCGATAGCATACAAAGCTATCGCTGAGTAGTGAACTCAGTGGTGTACAAACTAATAATTTAAAAATTAATACAAGTTATGCTTGACAATTCATAGCAAATAAAAATTTAAAATTTCTAAAGTCTTCAAAATTCATAACATTCAAAAATCAATATTTTCATTCATGCAAATTATTCATTTGAATAACATTTTGATCAAATAGTAACTATTTATCTACATTTCTTTTAAATCCCAAAACAATACAAAAATATTTTGAATCACTGACAAATTATTTATTTCAACCACAATTTATCAAACTATGCACAATTTAAAGGGCGTTGCCAACAATTCACACAGTTGAACCCATAACCCAAAATTCAAATAGATGTCGTGTTGTACACCATGACATTTCACACTCTCCCAGTAACCGATGCTAAAAGGGAGGAACAAAGACTAACTAATATATATGAGTACTCATTCAAACTCTCCCCCAACTGACAAGCCAGAGAGGAAGGAACTCGCCCCATCTAGTGGAGGAGATATCTCACTAGACAAGCTAATGAGAATTCAAAACATATTTTACCATGTCAACTGTGGTTTCAAATCATATTCAAAACAATTTCTATTTACAAATTGTTTACAAATCATCAACATATTTAATCATCATAAATTCATGCTCAAGGTTGGTAACACATCAAACTTAAAATTTACAATCCTCAAAACCATGCAATAAATCCTTAAATGCATAAGAAAATTTACATTTAATTTATACAATTTCATTCAACAAATTAAAATCCTCAACATAACAAAATTATAAATCATAAAATAAACTTGTTCAAATCAATTTAGAAGTGAAAAGTAACAAAATAGTTAGTTGTGCACAAACCTTATACGAGTCGCCTTTTGGCCTTAACTTGATGTCTCGGGTTCTTTCCTAGTATTCTTTTCTACTGAAACACATAGTTTCACAGTGTTTCAGTATCACCATTTATCATAACTCTAAAAATAAATTCAAATCTATTTATACCTAGCTTTAATATGCTAAACTTGACATTCTTTAAAATTTGTATTTCAGGGTTACTATTCATGACACTATTTAAGTCAATTTGTTGACTTTCTAATTCTTAATAGGTATGGGAATTCTAATTTCACTCACATACTACATTTTGGTTACTTAATTTATTAGTTTTGGTTGTTTACTCAAAATCTAAGTCTTTTAAGCAAATTTGCAAATTTTCAGTTTTTGTGTCTTATGTTGCACTATTCCATTGGTCATTTTTCTGTTAGAATTTGACAAAATTTCTTCATAGAAAATGTTCCCTATTGTCTTAACTTTATTCTCCTTTTTGAATCACTCCAATTGGAGTTTCTTAGCTCAAGTTATAGCCATTTGAATCATGGCTGCCGGATTGGACTTACCCCAGATTTCTGGGCACCAAACTGGTTCTGGCAGTTTTAAGTCACCAATTTTGGGTGGCCAAATGACTTGGTTAAGGGCATAATTTGGGTTTGTGTTCTTCATGAAAGTTTTAGGTCTATATCTCACCTGTCCACTGGTAAAATTTCAGGTCATTTAGACCTACCTAGCCCAAGTGATGGCTAAATAAACAAACACTGTTCATTTGGTCATTTTTGTACAGGTCAGACTGCATAAATTCGGATTTGGTCAATTTGTTCACTAGGTTTTGGTCACTTTTTGGGCATGATTCCTGAATGAAAAATGTTCCATTTTGTGTCTATTTTCATTCCCAATTGGCCTTATACCAATTAGACTTGTAAATTTTCAGTTTTGGTCTCTGAAATGGACCTTGGTCCTGCTGCCTGCAGCATGACCATTTTCAATCCGAATTTAAACTCACTTCTAACACTTCCAACCCATCTCAATTGGTCACAAATGACCATTTTTCATCTCAAACAAGGTCAAACACACCATTTGACCATTTCTCACATTTTTGCCTTCCAAAACCCTAGGTCCAAAGCCCAATTCACCAATTTGTTACATTTATAAAATTCTAAATGCATATTTAGTATTTATACATTCAATCACACTTAACTACTTCATAATTTGCATCAAAATCACTCATTTCAACCTAGATTTACTGCTGGCCGAATTCACATATGGTCCCTCAACAATAATTTTCTTTTCATTTTAAATTAAAATTCTAAGCTAAAGTAACTCAAATCATATAAATTCAAACATTAAATTTCATTCTAATGCTTACCTCAACTTGGAGTTTCCTCTTCCTCAATTCCTTCCTTTTCCTCTTTTCTTTCCTTACTCAAACTTCTTTTCAAGTTGCCTAAACAAGCTTTAACTATGGTGGCTTACTTTTCTATGGTGAAATCTTGTAATATACAAGCTAAAAAATGAGCTTTAATGGAGTTTGTGGAGAGGGAGAGTTGAGAGACGGAGGACGACACTTGGGTTGAAGATAACTCTTTTTGTTTTTTTTTTCTTTTATGTTTTTAGTCTTGTGGAAGACCATAAAATTTAAATTAATTAAATTTATTAATTATATATTTATTACATCATGCGTGATGTCATGCATGATGTCATCACTTTTCACTTTTCCTTTTTCTTTTTTTTTTTCTATTTATTTTTCCATTAGTTCTTTAATTTAATTTCCGATTCTAAAATTTTCTTTTCTCCGATTTTATTTGACAGTTAGGTCAGGAGTCAGCTCTCGGGGTCAATTGACCAAATTGCCCCTCACCGGTTCAACCCGGTTTACAAATAATTTAATATTTCTTCCGGCTCCCTGACCTAATTATTTGACTGGCTTAACAATTCTTTTTCATGATTTTCTCTTTTCCACTGTGTTTGCAATAGTCCTATGGACTGTAGCGTCATATTTTATGGTTCAAAATTTGAGTTTAAATCAACTTCGCAATCCTTCCCGAGAAGGTCACCCATCGCTGTGACTCTCAGCTCATTTAACTTCTTATGTTCTATTTTTCTTATTTATACTTAACTAATTCACAATTACTAATTATTTTTGTTCAGGGCTTAATTAGGTGTCGTAGGCATGGTTCTAATTCTCTTAATTATCCGGACTGACACCAGTCACCGAAACAGTAACATATACTAGGCTATGCAAATAGGGGTGTTACACAACTAATCCACTTACCAAGGCCATGACATAGCAATAGTTAGACAGGCATCTTAAGAAGATGGGTTTTAGATACTGTAGTGAATGGCTCTAGGCCAAGTGGGAGATTGTTAGTTGTGTGTGCCCTAGAGCATGCACCAATCTTATAACTTATAAATAACATTGTAAATATTTTAATGACAATAAATGTTTCACTTCAATGTTGTATATGTATAATATCATATTTATTTGAAATTTTCCAATAGCAATATGTTATATATTCTATTCTTATGAGATAAGAATATGACTGACAGAATATATGGGACATTTGCTATAAATCAGAGTTCACAGCTCAAGGATATTTTGGTGGGCACATTATATCCAAAGAGTTGTCACCTCTTTTTATCTTCAATCTTCAATATGAGATACTGATGTATATGGAATGGTGAGTCTCATGCCATCTGATATGAGATATCGGGATAAATACAGTGGACACTTATGAGATGAGTAGGTTGAACTTGTGACATATAGATAACATGAACATGGCATTTACTCGAGTCAATAAAATGTTTTCTGTGTCATACTAGTGCATATAATCCTCAAACCTGAGATGACACGGTTGTCTCTTATATGGGTGGTTTGAGTTTGATGCCACTTACATATTTGTACCATGTATGGATATTTCAGTGTGTGTTAGCTCAGATTACTCATATGTTGGGATAGGTGTTTAGTCAAGAGGGCATCTGTAGCCTTAAGTAAACAGGGATAAAAGTCCTATGCAGATTTTAGTTGTTCTTAACAAGATTAAGTTCCTAGCCAAGATAGATGACTTTATCAGGAAAGGTGTTTCCTAATGGTAAGGTCTTGTATGTCAAGAATTAGATTTCAAATGAGTGCATAAGATTCCATGACAAGGGGTTTGACTCTTCCATGACCCTTAATGGTATGGGGACATAATACGGAAGGATTTTAGTGCATGATGACGTATGATTAAGGGTTCATATTTAAGGTATTCCTTATTGCTAATTGGGTGGCCATGGCATACTATGCTAGGTGTCAACCATGGTCTATGAGATGCCTAAAATGATTTAGAGAAATCATTTAAGGTGAGAAAGAGTTCTAATGATATTAAGAGTTAATATCATTTCTCATTGCCAATTGGTAATGAGCCTATTAATCACACACCTACACAAGTTAACCACCAAGTTAATTACGATTTAATTGATTAATTAAAGAGTTTAATTGATTAATTAAATAGATTTGGTTTGCAATAAGATCATAAAGTCCCTAGCATGACTTGAAATCAAATCTTGGATATTGGATGTATGATATAAATTGGATTTATACGTAAAGAGTTTACATATAAATTTAATTATGAAGTTAATTAATGGAGGTTAATTAATTAATTAATTTATATGCGATATAAATTAATTTGAGGGAGAAATTACAATTTTGAGTTGAGAACTAAAAAATGCACATAAGGGCAAAATGGTAATTTTACATGGTGACACGTGGCACCATGAGATTGTGACATGTGGTGTAACATCCTCATTTTAACTAGTCCGTACAGTCTACTGTTCTGGTGACCAGTGTCAGTCCGGACAGCTAGAACGTTCGGAAAAAATATTTAAACTAAAGTGAGGAACCAAAAATTTACTCAAATATTAATAAGAAAAAAAAAAATTAGGAAAAATTATAAAATAATTTTTGGGACTCCAATGAGGTTCTTATGGCATTAGAATGCCAAAAAAACACTTAGAAAATTTTTTCAATTGGTACAGATAATTTTGGCCCGTTAAGCCAAATGGAGGGCATTTTGGTCATTTCGTCTTCAGAGATGATTTTTGGGCCAACTTGTCCAGTTAAATAAATAATTTATATGACATAAAATATGAATAAATATTATTAAAACTTCAATTTAAATTAAGTAAACAAGAAAAGAAGAAAATGGGATTTATTACCTCATGCTTAAGTAAGCATGAGGTAATTAAAAAGGGATGGCCAATTAAATTAAAGGAAGACATTTATAATACATAAATGGGCAGAAAAAAAAGACAATTCAAGAGAATTTTCTGCAGCCACTCTTCTTCCCCAAGAAGACGTTTCATGCTCCTCTTTTCCCTTCTCCATTTTCATGCTTACAAAGCTTGAATCCACACCCTTTCTCACCATAAAAACCCTAGTTGTCTTCACAAAAAATTCACCCCACACCTTGAGGAAGCTTTGGGCAACAAATTTTTGAAGAAAAATTGAAGTTTTGCAAGACCCAAACTTAGTTCCATTAGAGGTTAGTGACCAATCCTTGCTTTCTTTTTGAAATTCATGTTTAGGGACAAAAATTGAGCTAGAAAATGAGAGAAACTTAAATGAAATTGATGATTATGTAAAACCCCCATTTTCAGTAGCTATGTGAAGGGTAGGGTTTTGATTGTTTTCTTTGAATAAATTTGGTATTGTGGCTGCCCATAACACTAACCTATTTTTAGAATGGTGAAAGGTAAGTGAATGCATGTATTGAGATGGAATGGGTTAGGGTTTGGGTATAAAATGGAGACTTTGATCATGTAATGGTTAAAGTGAGTTTTAATGGTCAATTAGTGACCATTTGGATATGGGTAAACAAGAAATGAAGTGGTTTGTGTAGTGGGAATTTAGATTAGTATGGCTGCCCTAGGTGACCTACAGAATTGGACATGAGTCCAGCAGGTTTGGGCAGCCATAACTTAAATTGTAGAGGTTTAATTGGTGCAAGGCCAATTGAAAATGAAACTAGACACATAATGGCACAACTTTGATGAAGAAACCATGCCCATAAAACTAAACCAAGTGGACCAAAAGCTTGCCTTAATCTAGGTGACCTGCAGTCTGATTCTGCAGAATGACCAAATGAACAGTGATTATTCATTTGGCCATAACTCAATGTAGAAAGGTCCAATTGACCTGAAATTTTACCAAAAATAAGCTAAGATATAGACCAACAACTTTCATGAAGAAACCTACCCCAAATTATGACGAGAACCTATCCAACAATGGAGTTGCAATCACTGTTCACTGCACTGTAGATATAGTCAGTCCATAAAAATTCCAATCCGGCCAGTTGTGGTTTTTGAACCATAACTTGAGTTACAAAACTCCAAATGGAGTAATTCAAAAAAGGAATTCAACTAGACAAAATAAGGAATAACTTACATGTTGATCATTTTGCCAAATTCCCACTGCAAAAATGACCAATGGAACAGTAAAAATAAGGTATGAAAACTGAAAATTCTGCTCAATTAACTTTAAGCTTAGAAATGGTATTGGCAATCAATACCAACAAATTTTGAATGCAAAATGTGGTATGTTGGGAGTATAAAAACCAATATACCTATTGCCTATGCAAAAGTCAACATTTTGGTTAACTAATGAAGTGAATAGTAACATCAAAACTTGAAATTCAAAATTTGTAAAACTCAAAAGTGTAAAATGCCCTAGTATACCTAACAAGATTGGTTTGGATAGCTTGGCATGCCAATAGGGTTCTGTTAGCAGTACTGCATATGGCTTCATGCCATTCTGTGTTTTATGGCTTTCCATGCCATTCTGTAAAATAATAGCCTTTGGCTATGTTATTGGAGTTGATATGCTTGGGTTTTGACCCTGATAATTATTACAGCTTGTTAGTTGTTCTATTGCACACCGGGAGACACAATGTGACCGATGGTGTGATGGTCCGAGGTACTTAGTACCCAGTGTCAGTTTACCCATTTATCCAGTCCAATCAATTAGTATGGGTTACTCGGGCAATGTTAATGAACCTTACCAAAATTTTAAATCATATAATAATGCAATAATACAAGAAATTAAGTCTACCCAAAAAAAAAATGAAATCATACATTCTGCATAATTATTTTATTCTATTTTATTTTATTTTATATTGTAACCACTAAGCAGAATTGCTTAGCGCATCGCTTTTGCCATGCGCAGGTACTGGAGACCTAGCTGGGCAGCCCAGCAGACACTAGACAGTGTGAGCCTATAGAGCTGCATCAGGAGTTCAGAGTCACCTCACATCTGCACTGCATATGGTAGGACATTAGGACTATAGGTGGCTCTTTTGTATTTTGCATTTTGTATTAGTTTGGATTGTAACTATAAACTCCTGTAATTATGTATTAATGTAAATATATAAAATTTCATATTATTGAGATTTTCTGCATTATGTATGTTGATAAATGAAATTTTGAGAATTATTTGTGAATATGCTTCAGGTGATGAAGTGAACAGAAAAGTTTTGAAAATAATATCGTGATTGAGATTGAGATTTTGTGATTGACTTGAATATATATAATGGAGTTTGGAATTGGAAATTATTTTGAAAGTGTTTTTAAATAGGTTTAAAAGAATTGTTTTTCCAATTTACAACCGGCACTCTGCCGGATTTTCTATAAAATTTGCGGATAAATTCAGATTTATCAAAATTGAAAATAAATGAATTATAAAGGGATAAATTGTAATAGAAACATAAATTGGTACTCCGGCAAACTGAGTGGCATAACTTGCTCGGCTACACTGTAGACGGGTGAGGGGTGTCACATGTGGCACTCATCTTTGTGTGCCATTTGTCTTCCATGTGATGGGAGATGACTTTTAATCAATTAATCATGGATTGACACTTGCCTTAATGAGATTAAGACAACTTAAAAGCAAGATTGAATAGGATAATGACATGTGGCATACTATAAATGATTTTTGTCTCTTGTATATAAATTCAAGATAAGAAAAAAATCAACTAATCTCTATCTTCTTCTTCTTGGACGGTAAAGAGGACTCTCCCTCTCTTCTTCATCTTTTTCCATTGATTCTTGAGTTTAAGCTCAATTTCTCTTGAATCAAAAGTACTAGAAATTGTTTCTAGTCACCTACATCCATTAGAACATCACCTAAAGACACATACCCTAATTATTAGTGGTTGGCAAGCATCAAAGAGAGGATTTGGGGCTGCCTAAGGTGATCTTGGTGGAGCTTGTAGTGGACAAGCAAGAGGAGCCTTAATTGAAGCTCTTGGAGACTACTAAAGGGAATAGGAATTGTGATTCTACGCCTTTGATGTTAGTTTTCTTCAATCCCTCTTTAAGTTAGGGTTTGGTAGGTTTAAATGTTAAACCTTAATCCTTGATGGCAAATGAATCCCAAATGCATGTTAGAAAAGTGTTTTGACATGCTTTAGGACATTAGAGATGTCACACCCTACCCCTCCATAAGGCATAACATGATCCAGTAGTATACCTAAAGAAATTACTAAACTTCGTCTACTGATAACCCATTAAATACACTACAAGGGATTTTAAACCTTTTCTTATTTCTTTTTACAGTGGTGAGCACTTTTGACAGATGTTAAAATTTTTTTAACTGAAGTGAAACCAAATAACAAATCTAAGTATAAATAATATCTGTAAAAATTTTGGCAGAGTGTCATTTGTATTTTGAGTAAAACAGTTTTTCACAAACCTGTAAAAAGCACTTCAATATATTTCTTCAATCCCAACTCCTATGTTCAACACAATAAATTTCTCAACATTTGTCAACTCAATTCAACATCAATTTTCCAGCATTTCCAAAAGCTGAGATAAGATAAATATGTCACAATATTTTTACAGGCCAAAATAATTTATAATTTTAGTTTACAACTGCTCAAGACCAGTACAATATATATATATATATATATATATATATATATATATATATATATATATATATATATATATATATATATATATATACAGAGTACATACATTACAACAAAAACTACAAAAATATGGTATTCTCAATATACTCTGCGAAATCTCAAAATGTAGCACAAGCAGTCTACTCTGCTGCTTTGTCCATCTGTATACCTACGACAGCAATGAAAAAGCTATCACTGAGCCAATGTCTCAGTGGTGCACAACATTAAGAAAATACAATTTAAAACCATAAACCATAAATCATATGAACTGTGGATACTTAAAATCATAGTTGAATTCAAAAGACGGTGAATGTCATAAAGAATTAAACTCCATTTTGTAATATCACAATAAATATCAATAAATCACACACAGCTTAATCATGTTTCCAAAGTCCAATTTGTCCCAAAATCCGATGGCTAGTGAGGAATAGCATAGTTAGCTAGCAATTATATGAGTATTCATCCTATTCGTCCTCAACTGGCACACACCTCAACACTTCAGCCAGAGAGGGAATTCAAAGCCAATTCATCCCACTAGACAAGCTAGTGAGGAATTCAATCAAATATATATGATAGATGTGGTTTCAAACCATTTGCAATATTTTTCAAGCAATAAGTATCCATCAAATTTCCATTCAAATAATTTTCCACAATTTAAACAATAACATACAAATTGTCAAAATTTATTTCAATTGAAAATTCAAAAGAAATAATTGTTATGCACAAACCTCTGAAAAGTAACCTCTTGGCCTTGACTCAGTGTTTCCTTCCTCTTCCTTGAGTCTTTGATATCTGAAACACATAATTTAAAGTGTTTCAGTACTCATTTAAACTGTCTCTAACAATAAGGTTCAATAATTAATTTATTTAATACTATTGCTTTTCTTAGTTAACCTATAATGTTGACCCTTAATGCATTCTAGGGGAATAAATTTTAATATTACCAATATATCATATTTTATAGTCTTTTAGTGTTAATACATGTTACCAAATTCATATTCAAGTGTGCTGCATTTTATTGCAATTTATCGAATTTTGGTATGCTGTTTTGACCAAGCCGGATGACCTAGTTTCCTCAGTTTTCGGGTTCTAGTCTGAATTACAAACTTGTAGGTCCATGTCTTAGTGAACTTTTACCACCAATTTTATGTCATTTGGAGTTTACTAGTCCAAGTTATGGCCATTTTACTATTACTGGACAGATTGCACTAAAATGGCAAACTTAGGTCATTTTTAGGTCATTTTCGATTCTAGCAGTTTTTATACCCGACTTTGTACAAGCATTTTGACTTGCTTATGTTCATTTCTAGGTTTTGGTGTCTTCATAAGAGTTGTAGCTCTCTGTCTAAGCTATACATGGTATAAATTTTAGGCCATTTGGACTTGTTTTGTGTGAGTTATGGCCAAAACACTGACTATTGTCCAAATGGTCAATTTTCAGGTTTGCAAAGTCACTAATCTGGATTTGGTCAATTCTCATGTCACTTTTTGGACAGAATTTAGGTAGGCTTTCTTCATGAAAGTTGGCACATTTTGTGCCTAGTTTCACGTCCAATTGTCCTCATACCAATTGGAGTCACACAATTCCATTTCTAGCCTAAAACATATACTGCCCTTAACACATTTTTTAGGCACCAAACCAAATGCACATTCAACTTACCAAATTTAAACCTTTCATACCAATTCTGATTTGGTATGGTACCAAATCTATTCCTCATTTCACATTATAATTAATTTGGGCAGTAATAAACCAATTATCAATACACCACTTACAATTCCAATTCATTCGATCCAATTCTAACAATATATACACATAATCACTCCTAATCATAATATATAATTTCACTAATAAATTACATACATACTTAGCAAATTTAAAATCACATTTCATCAAATAATCTTTATGAATTCAAGCATTTCTCATGACCTTCTCAAGGCTGCCGAAATGCTCCAATTTACCAAAGTTTCCCATACTTTCTTCAACTTCAAGATCAATTGCTCAATCACCACATACACTTAATACACATTGGCTATAACATCTTATAACATTAATCAATATACTTTCCCATCATTTACATGTAAAAATAAGCTAAACATTTTAACTTTCATGGCTGCCGAAATGGTACATCACCAATAATTTATCAAACCTCAAAACTTCTTCCATAAATCAACTCACCACAACATCAACTCAAAGTTTAACAAAGAAAGGATGAAGAAATGGCCACTTACCACTTATGGACTTCCTCAAAACTCCACCAAATTCCTTCTTTCTTATACCCTAAGTGCTGCCCAAGGTGTGGTGATCAAGTTTAATGAAGAAAACTTAACCATTGGGACCTTGGATCATGGATGCATGGAGGTTGGAGCTTAAACGGCCATGGGAGAGTTTGGGAGCTTTTTGGTTCGGCTAAGGGAGAGTTTGAGGAAGAAGATGGCTTTGCAAAAGTTAGTGAAAGATGGCAGATTTTTAATTGATTTACAAAGTGCTTAGTGGTCCACTAATGTAGAAATAACATTAGTTTAATTCAACTTTCAATTATTCAAAGTTTTACGCCCTAATTTTCCTTATTTATACTTCTCATTTTCAATTTCATTTCTCATGGGATTTTCACTATTTAATATCACTTTATTTTCATGGACATTTAGGTCAAAAGGCAACTTAGGTTGTCAGTTGACCACAATGCCCCTATTTGGGTTGCATTCCCGATTTTTTGATAACACCGAGTTTTGTCGATTTCTCGATTTCTTATTTTTCTTTGTACTAATTAATTAATTTTTCTTTGATATTTCCTATGTCATTTATACTTCAATAGATATTTATTTAAGTCTTCAAAATATTTTTCAGGGTTTCCTGCAGTCCAGGGCTAGTCAATGGTCTACGCCACAACTTCCCGATGCGGTCACCCATCGCTACAATTTTTGGCTCGTTTAACTTAGTCACATTTCATTGCTATTATTTTTTCTTTATTTTTCTTATATTTTCCTCTATTTTATTTCAATATTTAATATATCCTCACTAATATTTAAGTATAATTTCAGGCATTCTAGCTATTCGGACAGACATTGGTCACCGGAACAGTAGAATGCACTACCGAATATAGGGGTGTTATAATTCTCCCCTCCTTAAAATAAATTTCGTCTCGAAATTTTTACCTAGTTTTAATCTCTAAATAGCTGTGGGTACTGTCTCCTCATATCCTCTTAACATTCTTAAGTAGCTTCCTGGCCTATACGATGGTTCCACAACACTTTTACCAGGGGTATTTGCTTATTCCTCAGTTGTTTCACCTTATGTGCCAGAATCTCTATAGGTTCTTCTTCATATGAAAGGTCTGGATTTATCTCAATCTCTTCAACCGATAAAACATGAGATGGGTCAGATCTGTACCTCCTTAACATGCATGGAAGAAACTGTGTATCCTTTCTAGCTCTAGAGGTAATGCCAACCGATATGCCATAGGACCCACTCTTTCCAGAACCTCATATGGTCTGATAAAACGAGGACTCAATGTCCCCTTTCTGCTAAATCTCATAATCCTCTTTCAAGGAGAAACTTTGAGGAATACCTTATCACCCACTGCATATTCAATATCTCTTCTCTTTAGATTAACATAGGACTTCTGACGGTCTGATGCAGCCTTGAGTCGATCTCTGATCAATCTGATATTTTCCTCTGTCTGCTGAACAATTTCTGGCCCAATCATCTTTCTTTCACCTACTTCATCCCAACATAGGGGAGTTCTACACTTCCTGCCATACAAAGCTTCATATGGAGGCATCCCAATGCTTGATTAGTAGCTGTTGTTATAAGCAAACTCAATCAAAGGCAAGTGTGTATCCCAACTATCTTCAAACTCAATCACACAAGCTTGTAGCATATCCTCCAAGATCTGAATTACCCTCTCAGACTAGCCATCTGTCTGTGGGTGGAATGTCGTGCTGAAGTTCAATTTAGTTCCTAGGGCTCTCTGAAGACTGCCCTAAAATCTAGAAGTGAATCTAGGATCTCTATCAAATACAATCGATACTGGCACTCCATGCAGTTTTACAATCTCATTTATGTACAATCTGGCCAATCTCTCCAAACTATAGTCCATTTGGACTAGTAGAAAGTAAGCAGACTTGGTCAGTCTGTCAACTATAACCCATACTGCATCATGACTATTCTGTGTCCTCGAAAGTCCCATCACAAAATCCATAGTTATGCGTTCCCATTTCCACTTTGGTACTGGCAATGGATGTAACAAACCTGCTGGTACTTAATGTTCT
The DNA here is from genome assembly GCF_030052815.1 of Hevea brasiliensis. Lineage (NCBI taxonomy): Eukaryota > Viridiplantae > Streptophyta > Magnoliopsida > Malpighiales > Euphorbiaceae > Hevea > Hevea brasiliensis. The sequence goes on along the minus strand of NC_079499.1, from coordinate 20,826,001 downwards.
GCCTTCACTTGCTGACAAGTTAGGCATTTAGAGATAAAATCAGCTACATCCCTTTTCATACCCATCCATCAGTAATGCTTTTTTAGCCCTTTGTACATTTTAGTTCCACCAGGATGCATAGCAAAAGGAGACTCATGTGCTTCCTTCATAATGATTTGTCTTAAGTCAACATCATTAGGAACGCACATTCTACCCTGATGTAGCAGTAAACCATCATCTCTCGCAGAAAATTCAGGTTTCTTACCCTGCTAGACTTCTTTCAGTAGCTTCTGATATTTTTCATCATTCTAAGCAGCCATTTTGATCAGATCAATCAACACTAGCTGTACATGCCATGCAACTACTGTCTGTCCCTCATCATCAATTTCCAAACTGGCATGCTGTGCTTTCAACTCATGTACCATGGACAAAGGAGAAACTCTGAGACTTGCTATAGTCTTGCGACTTAAGGAGTCAGCCACCACATTTGCTTTCCCTGGCTGACAGTCAATTAAGCAATCATAGTCTTTAATCAGTTCTAACCATCTCCTCTGACTCAAATTCAATAACTTCTGGGTGCCCAGGTACTTCAAGCTCTTGTGATTTGTGTAAATGTAGCATTTCTCCCTATACAAGTAGTGTCTCTAGATCTTTAGAGCAAAAACAATAGCTGCAAGCTCCAAGTCATGTGTTGGGTAGTTCCTCTCGCGTGGTTTTAGCTGGCGTCATGCATAAGCAATGACATTCCGATCTTGTATCAATATACAGCCTAACCCATTGTGAGAAGCATTACTATAAACTGTGTATTCTTTACCCGGTGTAGGTAAAGTAAGGACTGGATCTTCAGTCAAACACCTCTTCAACTCATCAAAACTCTGCTGACATTTATCTGTCCACTGAAATTTTACATCTTTTCGAAGCAGCTTGGTCAGTGGAGAAGCTAACATAGAAAACCCTTTCACAAATCGACACCAGCTAAACCCAGAAAACTGCGAATTTTTGTGATATTCCTGGGTGTTTTCCAATTAAGGATAGCTTCAACCTTGCTGGAATCTACCTTGATCCCTTCAGCTGACACAACATGTCCCAAGAAAGAGATTTCTTTCAGCCAAAATTCACATTTCGATAATTTGGCGTATAGCTGTTTCTCCCTCAAAGTCTGCAGTACAATCCGTAGATGTCTGTCATGCTCCTCTGCATTCCTTGAATATATCAAAATATCATCAATAAACACCGCCACAAATTGTTCGAGGTATGGTCTGAAGATAGTGTTCATCAGATCCATAAAAGCAGCTGGAGCATTAGTTAACCCGAATGGCATTACCAGAAACTCATAGTGGCCATATCGAGTTCTGGTCCGAATTACAAACTTGTAGGTCTATGTCTTAGTGAACTTTTGCCACAAATTTTAGGTCATTTGGAGTTTACTAGACCAAGTTATGGTCATTTTACTATTGCTAGACAGATTGCACTAAAATGACAAACTTAGGTCATTTCTGATCCTAGCAGTTTTTATACTTGAACTTGTGTAAGCATTTTGACTTGCTTATGGTCATTTCTCAGTTTCAGTGTCTTCATAAGAGTTGTAGCTTTATGTCTAAGCTATCCATGGTATAAATTTCAGGTCATTTGGACCTGTTTTGAGTGAGTTATGACCAAATGGTCAATTTTCAGGTTTGTAAAGTCAGTAATCCGGATTTGGTCAATTCTCATGTCACTTTTTGGACAGAATTTAGGTAGGCTTTCTTCATGAAAGTTGGTACATTTTGTGCCTACTTTTACCTCCAATTGGCCTCATACCAATTGGGTCACACAATTCAATTTATAGCCTAAAACATATACTGCCCTTAACACATTTTTAAGGCACCAAACCAAATGCACATTCAACTTACCAAATTTAAACCTTTAATACCAATTCTGATTTGGTATGGTACCAAATCCATTCCTTATTTCACATTATAATTAATTTGGGCAGTAATAAACCAGTTGTTAATACACCAATTACAATTCCAATTCACCCGATCCAATTCTAACAATATATACACATAATCACTCCTAACCATAACATATAATTTCACTAATAAATTACATACATACTTAGCAACTTTAAAATCACATTTCATCAAATAATCTTTATGAATTCAAGCATTCCTCATGACCTTCTCAAGGCTGCCAAAATGCTCCAATTTACCAAAGTTTCCCATATTTTCTTCAACTTCAAGATCAATTGCTCAATCACCACATACTCTTAATACACATTGGCTACAACATCTTATAACATTAATCAACATACTTTCCCATCATTTACATGTAAAAAACAAGCTAAACATTTTAACTTTCATGGCTGTCAAAATGGTACATCACCAATAATTCATCAAACCTCAAAACTTCTTCCATAAATCAACTTACCACAACATCAACTCAAAGTTTAACAAAGAAAGGATGAAGAAATGGCCACTTACCTATTATGGACTTCCTCAAAACTCTACTAAATTCCTTCTTTCTTGTTCCCTAAGTGCTGCCCAAGGTGTGGTGGTCAAGTTTATTGAAGAAACCTTAACCATTGGGAGCTTGGATCATGGATGCATGGAGGTTGGAGCTTGGATCATGGATGCATGGAGGTAAGAGCTTGGACGGCCATGGGAGAGTTTGGGAGCTTTTTGGTTTGGCCAAGGGAGAGTTTGGGGAAGAAGATGGCTTTGCAGAAGTTAGTGGAAGATGACAGATTTTTAATTGATTTACAAAGGGCTTAGTGGTCCACTAATGTAGAAATAACATTAGTTTAATTCAACTTTCAATTATTCAAAGTTTTACCCCCTAATTTTCCTTATTTATACTTCTCATTTTCAATTTCATTTTTCATGAGGTTTTCACTATTTAATATCACTTTATTTTCATGGACATTTAGGTCAAAAGGCAACTTGGGGTGTCAATTGACCACAATGCCCCTATTCGGGTTGCATTCCCAATTTTTCGGTAACATCGAGTTTTGTTGGTTTCTCGATTTCTCGTTTTTCTTTGTACTAATTAATTAATTTTTTTTTAACATTTCCTATGTCATTTATACTTTAATAGATGTTTATTTAAGTCTTAAAAATATTTTCCAGGGTTCCCCGCAGTCCAGGGCTAGTCAACGGTCCACGCCACAACTTCCCGGTGCGGTCACTCATCGCTACGATTTTTGGCTCGTTTAACTTAGTCACATTTCATTACTATTATTTTTCCTTTGTTTTTCTTGTATTTTCCTCTATTGTTTTTCAATATTTTATATCTCCTCACTAATATTTAAGTATAATTCTAGGCATTCTAGCTATCCGAACAAACACTGGTCACCGAAACAGTAGAACGCACTACCGAACATAGGGGTGTTACAAGAGATTGGCTAGGATCATAATACACTTGTATGTATGCATGAAAACCTAGAGAAAATTTTTGAAATCCATCATCTAAGACCCTAAACATGCTTCCCAATGCAACACAAGTACCACCACCTGCAGCTCTAATAGTTTAAACTCAAGGGAATGGTTAAGGTAACAGATGCAAGGCCAAGATGATAGATTACCTGAAGTTGGACACACCCAACTACAAGGAAGGGTATGATACTCTTAAGTATGTTAAGGAAATTAACACCATTGTAGATGAATTGAAGGCTAGTAACTGTAGGGCCATTCAAATAGTTGGGTTAATACTAAAGTGTAAGAAGCCCAAAGAAAGAAATAAGACCTATACTGCTAGTAGGGTAAACAGTATAACCTGGTAGTAGTTTGTTATAGAGTTTACCAATTAGGCTTTTTAAAAAAGCTCTAAAGAATTCAAAGTGGTAGAGTTTGAGCAACTAAGATAGATAACCAATATGAGTGTGGATGAATACGCAGACAAGTTTGTAGATCTTCTATAGTATGTAGGGTAAAAGTATGACACTGACAAGATTAAAGCTAAACAGTATACTCGAAGGTTGCACTCTCACTACTCTTCATTCATTTTGTTTGTAGAAACCCATAGCTTCCACTGCATAATAAATGCTGCAAGGAATATGGAGGTTAAAGCGATCATTGAAGGGATTGTGGATATGAAAGGTTCTAAGGTTGAGCAGTCTTCTATCCCTAAAGCCACATATGCAGGAAGGTTCAATCACCTAACTAAAACCACATCTTCATCCGTAACTAAGAAAGATAAAGAGGGAAAATTTGCTAGAAAATAGAAAAAGAATAAGTTCTGGAGCTAGATCAAATCTGGTCTTAGAATGGGGAGTGGATCTAGTTCGAGTTTAGATACGTCGAGGTGCATGAGATGTGGAAAACCTCATAAGGATCTTATAGGTTTGGGACATTTAAATGCTATAGGTGTGGTCAAGAAGTACATATGGCAAAGGAGTGTCCCAAAATGGAAAGGGTTGCCTCTTAGCAATAGGCATTGTCAAACAGTGTGGCTTAACCATCTACAAGATAAACTTCCATGGTTTCCTCTTAAGGCAAAGAACAAGGAAGAGAAAAAGGGGTGCCATCCTCTACAGTAGATTCTTAAGGAAAGGGTTTTGCTATATCAGCTTAAATATTCACCATGACATAGCAAGAAGCAAGCACCTCTAACATAGTGGTACTAGGTAAGATTAAAATAGGAAGCTTTAATGTCCATGCTTTGGTTGATCAGGTTGCTTCACATTCTTTTGTTACCCCTAATACAATTCAAAGGTTAGGATTGATGGTTTCAAAGCTAAAGTGTCCTTTTATTGGTCAGTGGACCTAAGCGTGAACCCTTGATGACAAAGATTATTTGTTACTCTTATCTAGTCATGGTTGAGGATAAATGCCTTCTAGATGACCTAATTGTTCTAGAGTTTATAGATTTTGATATCATTTATGGATGGATTAGCTCCTAGCTAATTATGCTACCTTAGAGTGTAAGAACAAGGTAATGAAGTCAGGGGTTAGGATAGGTCAAAAGTAGTTTTTCAAGGATATGAGGTATCTATTTTAATGAGAGTGGTTTTTGCTATGCAAGCCAGAAAGATGCTTAGAAAAGGATATAAAGAATTTTTAGCTCATGTCAAGGAAGTTAATGAGAAAAGAGATGAACTAGGGTTAATTCTAATGGTAAGGGAGTTCTTAGATGTTTTCGATAGGAACTAACTTAGTTACCGCTTAAAAGGGAGATAGATTTTGAGATTGATCTAATACCTAATACTAGGTCTATTTATATTCCTTCTTACATAATGGTTCGTATAGAATTGATTGAGTTAAGGGAGTAGTTGCAAGATCTAGTGGACAAAGGGTTTATCAGGCCGAGTACCTCTCCTTGTCGGTGTTCTAGTGTTGTTTATAAAGAAAAAGGATGGTTCTTTGAGGTTGTACATAGATTATAGATAGTTGAACAAAGTAAACACAGAGAATAAGTACCCTTTACTTCGTATAGATGATTTATTAGATTAGCTAGCAGGAGGTAGTTATTTCTCTAAGGTAGACTAAGGTCCAAATATGATTATAGAAGTCTTTAATACATCTTTAATTAGAAGGAGTTGAATTTGAGACGAGAAGGTGGGTGGAACTGCTTAGTGATTATGATTATACTATATAGCATCATCCATGCAAGGGAATATAGTTGTCGATTCCTTTAGCCGAAAATCATTTGGCAGTTTAGCTTACATTGCAGTGACAAGATGACTTATCCTAAAAGAGTTTAACCAATTGTTGGGTGAAGGACTATAGTTAGAGTTATCAGCTAGAGGCACACGGATTGCACAATTGAAAATGATAATAGTGTATTTGAGACAAGGGGCAGAGAAATAACATGAAGACCCATAATTCGTGAAGCTAGCAGAAGCAATTTAGAAAGGTAGGAACAATGAATTCAAGTTTGATGGAAAAGGGGTTCTACAGCATATCAGCAAGTTTTTTGAGCTTAATGTTATTGGTCTCAAAGGAGACATTATAATAGAAGCTCATAATACTATGTATAGTATACATCCCGGGACCATCAAAACGTATCAAGATTTAAAGAGAGTGTATTGGTAACCTTCCCTAAAAATGGAGATATCTCAGTTTATGTTTACATGTGAAGTGTGTCAGAGGCTGAAGTTGGAGCATTGGAAACTGGTAGGGATGCTTAGCCCCTACCTATTCTAAAATGGAAATGGGAGAACATGGCAATGGATTTTATTATGGGGTTGTCAGTGGCCTTCGACAGGCATGACTTTATATGGGCAATAGTACACAAATTGACCAAAACTACCTATTTCATCCCTATAAGGGCTAACTATTCTATAGATAAGTTAGCTTAAGTGTATGTTGAAGAGATAGTAAGGTTGCATATAGCTCTAGTGACAATAATATTAGACAGGGGGACCATAGTTCACCTCTAGGTTTTAACATTGTCTTCAGAATGAGATGGGCACTAAGCTAGTTTTCATCACAGTTTTCATCCACAGATGAATAGACAGTTTGAAAGAACCATACAAACTCTAGAGCATATGCTAAGGATGCATGTACTCAACTTTAAAGGATCATGGAAAAAGTATCTTCCTCTAGTTGAGTTTGTGTACAACAATAGCTATCACTCTAGCATTGGAATAACACCATATAAAGCTCTGTGTGAAAGGAAGTGTAAGTCTCCAGTGTTTTAAAAAAAAGTCAATGAGTGATCTTTAGCATGTACTAAATTGGTGGAAATCACCAATTAGGTGATGCCTTTGATCAAGGCAAGGTTAAAGGTAGCAGCAAGTAGACAAAAGAGTTATACAGATCTTCATAGAAAGGAAGTGGTATTCTAAGAACTTGACACGGTACTCTTAAAGATAACTCCTATGAAAGGTGTGATTCGATTTAGAATGAAGTGTAAGCTAGCTTTAAGGTACATAGGCCCATATGTAAGGCTACAAAAATTTGAAAATGGATCTTATAGGCTAGCTTTACCACCATGGATGGAGAGGATTCATCCTATTTTCCATATTTCTATGTTATAGAAGTTTATGTCAGATTCGAACATGGTCATAAGTGAGCCAAAAATATAGATTTTAGAAGATCTTTTTTATATTGAACAACATGTTTGGATTGTGGATACATAAATCAAAAGGTTAAGGAACAAGGAGATACTAATGGTCAAACTCATTTAGAGCCACCATAACCTGAAAGAAAGCATGTGGAAGACACATGATTCCATGTTACAATAATATCCCACCTGTTTTAGGTATGTTCTTGAATTGTTTAAACATTCGAGGATGAATGTTCGTAAAAGAGGGTGGGGGTTGGAGAGGTGGGGAGGGCAATGTAACATCCACCAACTTTCTAATGTCTAAATTCCTGCTATATTTGGGAATTTCGGTTAAAACTAGGGTTCCAAGGATCAGTTAGTATGGTGGTAGGAACCCTAATAGTGTTTTGAGTTAAGTGATAGAGGGTTTAGACTTTTAGGTTAGAGGTTTTTAGGTTAAAAGAGAATAAAGGTATAGCAACTACTTTGGCTGCCAAAAGCCCTTCTTTTAGCTGTCGAAGTCCTTTTTTACCAAAGGTATAAAAGGGTGCTAGGATGGATGAATGTGGAAGCAAATACATTTTCTTTCTTTGTTTTGTTAAGTATGAGACCCAAAACTCTTGTTTCCCATCTTCTTTTACCTTTAGAGTGAATTTGTGATCAATTGATTTTTCATTGCTCTTCCATACAAGGAGTTCGAGATGGGGGGAAAATTTGTTAAGTTAAAGAACAGATAAAGAAATTTTCTCTGCACTCAATCCTAATGTTTAAAGGAAATTTTCACTAAAGTTGGAACAATTCACTAATGGGTGCAAGGTTAGCAATTTTAAAAAAAATTTTAACTCTAAGTTTCATGCAATATATAAACCATTTATACTATTACAAAACACTTAATTTAGGTCCAAATCAATTGCTAAATGCCTAATTAGCCATTAGGAAACAAAATTCCCAAACTTCACAAAGTTAGGGTTTTAGAGAAAAACTCACCCTTAAGGTGCAGAATCAAATTCTAATCCCCTAATCTGGGTAGTGAAGCCACCAAGTGTTGGCGCTCTAGCTTATCCACATAAGCACCATGATCAAAACTCCTTGTCGAAGCAAAAATTTCTCCTTTGAATCTCCCTTTGGTTCAACCAACTTAAAAAGGAGATAAGAGTTGGTTTTTCTTGGTCTTGAGTATGTCGAAGTAGTGAGAAATAATTTTTCAAAACTTAATTCAAGATCAACAACACTTATATCTCTTTGATTTCAAGCAAGGAAGAAGAAAAATTCTATGAATATGGAAGAAGAATGGAATGGCTAAGAATGGGAAAGGAAGAAGATGATATGTTTTGTCTTCTTTCTTTCCTTTTATATTTAATTTCATTTTATTAAAATCAACTTAACATTTGTCCATCTCTCATTCAACCGTTGAATGAGCTTTCAACTTCTGATTGGTCCACATGTCACACCTTAATCTTAATTAAGAAAATTAAACTTAATTAATTAGTATTCTTAATGCCAATTAACTAACCATAAGCCTCCATTTTTTACTAAGTCAAAATGGTTAAATTATTAAAATTTGACAAGTTAAACTTGTTCAAAAATTTTGACCAAGTCCATAATCTTTTCTTCCTTTAAGCTTAATCCCTTCAAGTTTATATTTAATACTTTAAATATTAACTTGATCACTTCCATAGGTAAATTTAGTTTCAAGTCATTCTAGAGACTTTGCAATCTAATTACAAACTAAATTTATTAATTTAATTAATTAATTAAACCATTTAATTAATTAATCAAATTAATCTTGCTTTGATCAAGTTGCTCTTATGTGTGTGACTTTCTAGGTTCATTACTAATTGGCAATAAGAATAATATTAACTCCTTAATATTATTGGAACCATTCCAAACTCAAATGAAATTCCCTTCTCATTTAAGTTCTCATAATTCATAGTTGACATCTAGCATAATGTGTTATGACTATCCAATTAGTTCTGAATTAATTCCTCAATTCATGAACTTTGATAATACGTACCATGCATTAAAATCTCTTCGTTACAAAATCCCAATTCCAGCTAGAGTCATGGTTTCATGCAAACTCTTACGCTTAGAATCATATGTCCTTCTTTTAATTCTAATTCTTGATTAATAAGACTTTCCTATCAGAAACTCTTTTCTGACTAAGTCTATCTGTCCTAGCCAGGAACTTGAATTCATCAAGAATAATTACTGCCCTAGCCAAGAACTTGAATTCTTCAAGAACAATTAAATGAACATAGGATTTTAGCCCTATTTACTTAGGGTAATGGATCCCATTTTGACAAACACCTATCTCCATATATAACTAGTTGAAGCCAACACATGCACATATAACCATACATAGTACAAGTATGAAAGCAGTATCAAACTCAAACCACCTATATATAAGATAACTGTGTTATCTAAGGTTAAGGGATTATATGCACTATTATGATCTAGATGACTTTGTATTAACAAGAGTAAACTCCATGTATAAGTCATCTTGCGTCACTGGTTCGACTTACTTATTTTATAAGTACCCACTATATTTGTAATATGGCATGAGACTCACCATTTCATCTCATTAGTATTTTATACTAATCATGGAAATAAACATAAATGACATTCCATCCTGATAAGTCATGCCCAATGAAGTATCCTAGATTGTGAACCAAGTTTATAATGCTTGTACTAGAATATTTTATCACTCATATTCTTAACAACTTAAGAATAGAACATCTAACAAATCATTAAAGGAAATTTCTCTATAATATTTAAACTATTCAAACATAAGAGAAATTAATAATTGCCATAAAATGGGAATAAATATTTATAATACACAACATAAAAGCAGGGCTCTAAGGCATACCACTAATAGTGTTTAGGGAGTTTGGCTTCAAAGGTAAGTCTTTCTTATGTTGTGATAGCTAATTCTTCCTTTCTTATCCATGGATTTTGTTATTTGATGTTTCATGCAAGAGAGATCTTGTTCTCTCTTTAATTTGAGGTGTTTATGTGATATGCTTTAAGTTGAAGTAAAGAGGAGAGATTTTTAAGTTACAAAATGGGTTGAGAATGAGAATTTGTGTGATAATGTTTCTTTTAGAGTGTTGGGAATTTTGGAATGTTCTTCTTTTACTTTTGGTTTGGTTGGATTTGAAATTCCTTGTGAATTTAAAAGAATTGCAAATGCATATGGTTTTTTTTTTTAAGGTTATTAGGGTTAATTGGATAGTTTATGGCAAGTATTTTTTATTAGAGTGGAGTCTTAGAGGTTGGAATATAGAATGGTCAGGTTTGGGCATGGGCAGCGGTGCAAAATTTCCTATTTTAAAACCTGGAAATTCCCAAGTTTGGCAGTCAAAAGACTCCTTTCGGCTTTCAAAGTTGCTACTGTCTCTCAAAGGCAATTCATGTAATGGACTTCGGTAGTCTAAGTTGCTTCTGCCTGCCCATTTTCTCCTTTCATTTCAAGGCTCCAAAACCCAATTTTATGTATATAAATGACCTAGATTTGATGATATGATGTGTCTATAGAGTATTAGAAGTCCGAATAACTCATTATTTTATAGGATCGGATGGGAGGAATCCCAAAAGTTACATTTAAGGAATAGTTATAGTTCATGTTTTGGTGTTGATAGGCTACAAGAGGTGAGTAACACTAACTTTAAAGAATGATAATTAATTTATTTAATTGAAATTGGACCCATGACCATTCATATATATCATTTTGTGATATTATTAGGTTTGTTAGTAGTATGCCCTAGAGCATATCATTTAGTATGTATCTTGTACATATTTTAATAATAAAAGGCATTTCCACTTTTCCGTTTACATAATATATTTATGTGTAATAGAAAAGGTCCATTGATATTTTGTTAGAAATATTATTCTTAAGTTGTTAAGAATATGAGTGACAATATTTCTAGCACAAAGTATCATAAATAGGTTCACAATCGAGGATACTTCATAATAAGGACATGACTTATCCAGAAAGATTGTATTCATGTTTGTTCCCAAGTTATTTATATGAGATATAAATAAGATGGAATGGTGAGTCTCATGCCATATAACAAACATGATAGGCACTTATAAATGATAAGTAGGCCGAACCAGTGACACTTATGACAAGCACATGGAGTTTACTCTTGTCAATGTTTTGTCATAAATCATATCAGTGCATATAATCTTTAGACCTGAGATAGCACAGTTATCTTGTATATAGGTAGTTTGAGTTTGATCCTGCTTTCATACTTGTACTATGTATGGGTATATGGGCATGTGTTGGCTCCTGCTAGTTATATATGGAGGTAGGTGTTGATCAAGATGGAATCTGTTCCTCTAAGTAAATAGAGATAAAATCCTATGTTCATTTAATTGTTCTTGATGTTTCAAGTTCCTGGCCAGACAGATAGATTTATTAAAGAGTTTACGATGAGAAAAATCTTTTAATCAAGAACTGGAATTAAAAGAGAACATAATATTCATAGCAAATGGAGTTTGACATAAACCATGACTCCGGCTTGAGTTGGGATTTTGTAAGAGAGATTCTAGTGCATGGTAACATATGATTATAGGTTCATTTAAGGTAAATCTTATTACTAATTGGGTGGCCATGGCATGCTATGCTAGGTGTTAACCATGGTCTATGAGGTTCATAAAATGATTTAGAGAAATCATTTATGGTAAGAAAGAGTTCGATGATATTAAGAGTAGATATAATGTCTCATTGCCAATTAGTGATGAGCCTAGTAAGTCACACACATACACAAGTTATCACCTATTTAAATATGATTTAATTAATTAATTAAAGAGTTTAATTGATTAATTAAATAGATTTGGTTTGCAATAAAATTGCAAAGTCCCTAGCATGACTTGAAACCAAATCTAGATTATTGGATGTGTAGTATAAATTAAATTTGTATTTAAAGTGTTTAAATATGAATTTAATTGATGAGAAATTAATTAATAGAGATTAATTAATTAATTTATATTTGATATAAATTAATTAGAAGAAGAAAATAATTATTTTGGGTTAAGAACTCAAAATTAAGACAAAGGGGCATTTTGGTCATTTTGCAGTGTGACACGTGGCACAATGAGATGGTGACACATGGCATAACACATAAGCTTGCCAAATATTTTTAATCATGTAAGATGATTAAAATCAAGATTAAATATAGGTTTGACACTTGGCACAATGTGATTGGGTCACTTAAACCTAGAGCTAATCAAAAGGTGACATGTGGCTAGGGTTTAATGTGTTAACCTAGCTATTTAAGTGGGGTTATGAAAAGAAAACACAACCAGCAGCCTCTCCTCTCATATGTCACGCCACTTTGAGCCTCTCCAGCTATTTCTCTTCATCTCTCATCAATTCAAAGAGATTAGCCATCAATCTCTTGAATTAAGAACACTAGAAATTGTTTCTAGTGTCCTGTTTGCATCTCTTATCTCTTAAAAGGCAGAACTTGAATTTCTAATTAATAGAAAAGGCTTTAGAAGCTGTTCAAGGGCTGCCATAGGTGTTCTTGGTGTGGACAAGCTAGAGGGACAACATCGTGTCCTCAAGACGAATCTCAAAGCGCACATCAAGAGTTTAGTGTAATCGTTCTTGATTTAATCTAGGGTTCTAAAATTAATCTGATTAATTTTAAAATCTTAAATGGCAAATACAGATCCAAAAACATATTAAAAGAGTTTTAATATGTTGTTTATCATTGAAATTAAATAGATAAAAATAAATCTTGCATGGTGCATGTGACCCTAGGTGAAAATTTTTGAATTCAATGGTATAATCTTGTGTTTTTCACGCTTCCGTTCCTACAATTGGTATCAGAGCCACTATATTTGCCATTTAGATTGTTGATTATATAATTTAATTGTGTGTTTGATCATGAGATCAAGAGATTCATTGCTGGTTGGATCATGAGATGTGGCGTCACACATGGAGAAGCCACCATTGGTGGCGGCAACAATGGTTCCATGGGTGATTCAAGGTTTGGCTTTTAATTCTGCAATTGTTGTATGATCTAAGACCTATTCTTTGACTAATTAAAGTGTTTAATTAGTTGTTTTAATCACACAATTAAATTATGATTCAAATCAGAATTTTAAAAAATGTTTGAATGTGATTCAAATCTGAATTTTAAAAATTGTTTGAATGAGATTCAAATCTGAATTTTTAAAGTTGTTTGAATCATATTTAAATCTGATTTTTTAAAATTGATTCAATAAAATTCAGATCTGATTTTTTAAAAAATGTTTGAATGTGATTCAAATCTGAATTTTTGAAGTTGTTTGAATGTGATTCAAATCTGAATTTTTAAATTTGTTTGAATGAGATTCAAATCTGAATTTTTAAATTTATTTGAATCATATTCAAATCTGGAATTTTAAATTGAATATGAGATATTCAATTTAATTTAAAGTATGTATGTTTTATTTAATTGTTAAATAGTGATATGCATGATGGATGATCATGGACTATAAAAGACCAATGTGATTGGATTTATTTCTTTTATGTTTCTTTGGGATTGTAAATTAATTAATTTATTTTAATTTATTTTGGGCATGTATTATTAAGTTTGTAATATTTTTGGGTTGTAATTTCATTTATTTAAGTTCTTGTAAATTCGCCTTGGTATGCCAAGGATTACTATGTAATATTGGATTGCAAGAAGTTCAAGGAGGTCAAGAGCATTGGTGGGACCAGTGGGAGGAATTCAATATCAAGTGTTGATTATGTACTCCTTCAGCAACTCTTGTAAAATGAATGAATGAAATGCACCTAGGAATGCCCAGATTCAAATCTTGGTGGCTCAGAATTGAATCCCTTAGAAATTAAAAGATAATACCATATTTACTTCTTATACATGAATGCTTGAGATGTATGGGAATGTATGCAATTATATGATATATGTATGCTAAATGGATAATGTGCAAAGTGAGACCTTAATAGTAATTAGGATGGCTATAAAATCTTCCAAACAAATGATTAAGTTGGAAATGCTATAATTAAAGTAATTATAATATAAGCCCTCCATTGGGGCAATTATTTTAAGAAATTTTAAATAGTTGCATGAGATGCAATTAATTTAAGAGATTTTCTTAAGAATAATTGTTAAGCATGAGATGTTGTAAATATGTAAATGGTTTGGTGGCTAATATTGGATGTACTGAGGACATTAAAATTATTTGCATAATTCTGGCTCAATGGGATCAACTTAACTAATGCAAGATAAGTCAATAATGGATGTACCTGAGATTTTGAGCATTAGGGGCTAGGTAAAGGATTGAACCTCACATGAGATGTGATGGGCAAGGAGTTGCTCACTTATAGTTTATTGTAATTCCAATAATAGATGTACGAGGATGATCAATAGAATTATAAGAATTCAATCACCCACTAGAAATCCATCCAACTAGGATTTCGTTTTCTACTTTGGAAGTGTAGGATTCGCTAAGTTAGTGGGAGGACCAATTTGATTAAAAGACCATAATCATTTTGGTTAATTACATGATACATTTACTAATTAATCGGTTATTTTCTGCAATTAATTTTGATAATAATGAGCACAAAACAACCACCACCATCCAATATCCTTGCAAGCATACTTGATCACGTTGACAGGACCTAATCATGCGATTGGCTAAGAAATTTGTAACTTGTCTGAACCTTGAACATATAGGATATGTTATAGATTCAAATGTTCTGGTCCCTTACCTCCAGAGGCCACACAAGAGGAACATGATACTTTGGACAAGTGGAAGGAGCATGATATGAGAGCTAAGTGTTACATGCTTGCTTCCATGAGTAATGAGTTCTGAAGCAACATGAGAACATGCAGTGCTAGTGAGATCCTCCTTCACCTACAAGAGTTGTATGGTGAGCACGGTAGAATGCTAGGTATGAGATATCTAAACAGTTATTCCGTATGAGGATGTCCGAGGGCAGAATGTTGGGAATCATGTCCACAAGATGATTCGGTGATTGAGCAGTTGGAACATCTTAACTTCAACATGGATTTCCAACTACAAGCGGATTTGATCCTTGATCCCTTCCTGAGTCTTTTGGGAATTTTGTGACAAATTTCCATATGACTAAACAGAATGCACCTTAGCTGAATTACTCAACATCTTTGGTTATTGCCCAAAAGAATATGCCAGCAATAAAGGAAAAGAGGTAGCTTTGGTTACATCTTCTTATTGGAAAGTCCAACAAGAAGAAGGACAATAAGAAAAAGAAACTTGATTCTGGTCCTTCCAAGAAAATAGCTAAGCAGAAAGGGAAGACCAAAGTGACAAAGGCAAAGGAAAGTGTTTCCACTTGCCAATAGGAAAGTGTTTCCATTGCCGATGAAAGTGTTTCCACGCCAACAGAAAGTGTTTCCATTGCCGAAGAAAGTGTTTTTCTTGCCCGGTATAGCAATCTAAAAGAATGCAATGACATGGTGAAAACCAACTCAAGTTTAAAATATATTTGGCACTTAAGGTTATGTCATATTGCGGAAGATAGGATTGCAAAACTGGAGAAAATGGGGATTCTATCCTCATTGAGCTCTGAGCCTACTCCAACTTGTGAATCTTGCCTTCAGGGCAAAATGACTAGATCACCCTTTGTTGGATAAGGGCTAAGAGTGAAAATATTTTGGAGCTAATACATAGTGATGTATGTGGTCCATTTAAAGAAATGGCTAGAGGGCTTTCATTATTTTATTACCTTTCTTGATGATAAATCAAGGTTTGGGTATTTGTATTTGATGAAATACAAACATGAATCCTTTGAAAAGTTCAAAGAATTTAAATCAAGTAGAAAATCAAAGCAGAAAAAATATTAAAGCTCTTGATCGGATCGTGGAGGTGAATATTTGAAATCTTGAATTTGATGAATACTTGAGAGAGCATGGCATTGTTTCTCGGATGACTCCTCCAGAACGCATACGGTGAATGGTGTATCTGAAAGGAGAAATCGGACCTTATTGGATATGGTACGTAGTATGATGAGCTATACTGATATGCCAATCTCCTTTTGGGGATTTGCATTAGAATTAGCTTTATATATTCGAATAGGATTCCATCAAAATCGGTTTCTTCCACACCTTATGAGATATGGCATGGAAGAAAACCAAGTCTTAAGCATGTTAAGATTTGGGGTTGTCGACTTATATCAAAAAGTGAACAACGATAAATTGGAGACCGGATCGTAAAAGGTCGATTTGTTGGATATCCAAAAGATAGTTTTGGATATTATTTTTATTTGCCTACTTCACAAAGGTTGTGATAAGTAGAGATGCCACATTTCTTGAACAACGTTTGTTCAAAAGGAGGCAAAGGAAGGCAAATAGAGTTAGAATTGGAGAATTCGACCAACCAATGATCGATGGATATAGATCCATCTAGTCAACCTATACCCATTGATGAAACATCTACAAATGTTCCTCGTAGAACAACGTATCTCACCCACCGGTGAGATATGGTTTTCTTCATGAAGAAGAACAAGAGTTGTCTACTCATGAAGAAGTAGATCATGGAGATGATCCACTTACCTATGAAGAAGCTATATCGGATATAGACTCTTCAAAATGGATTGATGCTATGAAATCAGATTGATTCCATGTATAAGAATCAAGTTTGGGATCTTGTTGACCCACCTAAAGGTATTGTACCTATAGGGAACAAATGGGTTTTCAAGAAGAAAATTGGTTACGATGGAAAGGTAGAGACCTATAAGGCAAGGCTAGTAGCGAAGGGTTTCGCCAAAGGCAAGGAATAGACTATGAGGAGATTTTCTGCTTTGTTGCCATGCTTAAATCAATTAGGATTTTATTAGCAATAGTGCATACTATGATTATGAGATTTGGCGGATGGATGTCAAAGCGACTTTTCTCAATGGATACATTGAAGAAAACATTTTCATGGAACAACCTAAGGGATTTGAATCCCAAGATGGTTCCAAGGTATGCAAGCTAAAGCGATCCATTTATGGGTTGAAACAAGCTTCGAGGAGTTGGAACATCCGTTTTGATGAAGCCATTAAATCTTTTGGTTTTATCAAAAATGAGGATGAGCCATGTGTATATAAGAAGGTTAGTGACAGTGCTATCACTTTCCTTGTCTTATATGTGGATGACATCATTGATGGGTAATGATACGGTATGTTGACTATAAAGGTATGGTTGTCAAATACATTCTCCATGAAAGACTTAGGGGAGGCAACCTATATTCTTGGGATTCGCATCTATAGAGATAGAGCGAAAAGAATAATTGGTTTATCCCAAAGTCTATACTTGGAAAAGGTGTTAAAGAGGTTTAACATGCTTGATTCCAAGAGAGGATTGTTACCAGTGAGACATGGTATCCACCTTTCTAAAGAGATGTCTCCAAAGACACCTGAAGAAAGAGATAAGATGGCCAGGATTCCATATGCTTCGGCTATTGGAAGTTTAATGTATGCAATGTTGTGTACTAGGCCGGATATCGCATATGCTGTTAGTTTGACTAGCAGGTATCAATCCAATCCAGGTTTGGAACACTAGAAAGCTGTCAAGAATATCCTTAAGTACTTGAGAAGAACAAAAGATTTATTCTTGATTTATGGAGGTGGAAGACTTGCAATTGGATGGTTATCGATTACGATTTCCAATCGGATATCGATGATAGAAAGTCTACCTGGATATGTGTTCATTTGTAATGGAGGTGCGATCGGTTGGAAGAGTTCCAAAGCGAGCAGATTCCACTCATCGAGGTGAGTATATTCTTTGCATCGAATCTTTGCAAAAGAATTTGGATGAAGAAGTTCGTGTGAGAACTTACGATAGTTCCTTCCATTGAGTCGCGGTTTCATTACTGTGACAACAATGGAGTAGTCATCTGAGCTAAGGAACTAAGGTCTCACCCAAAATCCAAACACATAGAAAGGCACTACCACATTATCAGAGATATAGTTGGGCAAGGCGATATAGCCATGCAGAAAAATAACATCAGCTAAAAATTCAGCTGATCCATTCACTAAGCTTTTGTCACAAGTTCAGTTAGACCGACATCTTGAGAAGATAGGTCTAAGGTATTGTAATGAATGGCTCTAGTGCTAGTGGGAGATTGTTAGTAGTATGCCCTAGAGCATATCATTTAGTATGTATCTTGTACATATTTTAATAATAAAAGGCATTTCCACTTTTCCGTTTACATAATATATTTATGTGTAATAGAAAAGGTCCATTGATATTTTGTTAGAAATATTATTCTTAAGTTGTTAAGAATATGAGTGACAATATTTCTAGCACAAAGTATCATAAATAGGTTCACAATCGAGGATACTTCATAATAAGGACATGACTTATCCAGAAAGATTGTATTCATGTTTGTTCCCAAGTTATTTATATGAGATATAAATAAGATGGAATGGTGAGTCTCATGCCATATAACAAACATGATAGGCACTTATAAATGATAAGTAGGCCGAACCGGTGACACTTATGACAAGCACATGGAGTTTACTCTTGTCAATGTTTTGTCATAAATCATATCGATGCATATAATCTTTAGACACGAGATAGCACAGTTATCTTGTATATAGGTAGTTTGAGTTTGATCTGCTTTCATACTTGTACTATGTATGGGTATATGGGCATGTGTTGGCTCCTGCTAGTTATATATGGAGGTAGGTGTTGATCAAGATGGAATCTGTTCCTCTAAGTAAATAGAGATAAAATCCTATGTTCATTTAATTGTTCTTGATGTTTCAAGTTCTGGCCAGACAGATAGATTTATTCAAAGAGTTTCGATGAGAAAAATCTTTTAATCAAGAACTGGAATTAAAAGAGAACATAATATTCATAGCAAATGGAGTTTGACATAAACCATGACTCCAGCTTGAGTTGGGATTTTGTAACAGAGAGATTCTAGTGCATGGTAACATATGATTATAGGTTCATTTAAGGTAAATCTTATTACTAATTGGGTGGCCATGGCATGCTATGCTAGGTGTTAACCATGGTCTATGAGGTTCATAAAATGATTTAGAGAAATCATTTATGGTAAGAAAGAGTTCGATGTTATTAAGAGTTGATATCATGTCTCATTGCCAATTAGTGATGAGCCTAGTAAGTCACACACATACACAAGTTATCACCTATTTAAATATGATTTAATTAATTAATTAAAGAGTTTAATTGATTAATTAAATAGATTTGGTTTGCAATAAAATTGCAAAGTCCCTAGCATGACTTGAAACCAAATCTAGATTATTGGATGTGTAGTATAAATTAAATTTGTATTTAAAGTGTTTAAATATGAATTTAATTGATGAGAAATTAATTAATAGAGATTAATTAATTAATTTATATTTGATATAAATTAATTAGAAGAAGAAAATAATTATTTTGGGTTAAGAACTCAAAATTAAGACACCGGGGCATTTTGGTCATTTTGCAGTGTGACACGTGGCACAATGAGATGGTGACACATGGCATAACACATAAGCTTGCCAAATATTTTTAATCATGTAAGATGATTAAAATCAAGATTAAATATAGGTTTGATACTTGGCACAATGTGATTGGGTCACTTAAACCTAGAGCTAATCAAAAGGTGACATGTGGCTAGGGTTTAATGTGTTAACCTAGCTATTTAAGTGGGGTTATGAAAAGAAAACACAACCAGCAGCCTCTCCTCTCATATGTCACGCCACTTTGAGCCTCTCCAGCTATTTCTCTTCATCTCTCATCAATTCAAAGAGATTAGCCATCAATCTCTTGAATTAAGAACACTAGAAATTGTTTCTCGTGTCCGGGTTGCATCTCTAATCTCTTAAAAGGCGAACTTGAATTTCTAATTAATAGAAAAGGCTTTAGAAGCTGTTCAAGGGCTGCCATAGGTGTTCTTGGTGTGGACAAGCTAGAGGACAACATCTGGTGTCAGACGAATCTCAAAGCGCGACATCAAGAGGTTAGTGTAATCGTTCTTGATTTAATCTAGGGTTCTAAAATTAATCTGATTAATTTTAAAATCTTAAATGGCAAATACAGATCCAAAAACATATTAAAAGAGTTTTAATATGTTGTTTATCATTGAAATTAAATAGATAAAAATAAATCTTGCATGGTGCATGTGACCCTAGGTGAAAATTTTTGAATTCAATGGTATAATCTTGTGTTTTTCACGCTTCCGTTCCTTCAAGGTTGTATGTATCTATAGCACAAATATGTTGCATTACTATGTAATTACTTGTTGATGCTCGATAGGTGTTGGATGGCCCACTAATTTCTCTTGTGATATGGATATGATATGGATAAGATATGGTCAGCATGATATGATATAACACCCCTCACCCGTCTTCAGTGTAGTCGAGCAAGGAGTGCTAAATTTGGTGCCGGAGCACCCTGTCCTATCTTGTCGTGTACAATATTAATTTAATATCTATTTAATTATATTATCTTACGTATAGAAATTTTTTTTTATATCCCATTTCATTTTTATGGAGACCCAGATAGAGTCTTCTCTGTTTTATTAGTGCATGGTGGGTTTTCTTATTTATCTGTAAAAAACAATTTCATATCATTTTCATATTTTTATACATCATCTCGTTGCTCATATCAATTTTTCCAGGCATTATTTTATATCATAGCTCATATAAAATTTCAAGAAAATAAATTTCATTTCATTCATATAAACTTTATACATTCATTTCATTCATATAAACTTCATACATTCATATAAAATTTGTATACAATAATTTACAATTTTTTTACATTCAAAAAATGATGTACATAGTTTACTTACATACAATAACCAAAATGCAAAAACCTAAATACACATGAGCCTACCAAAATGACTGATGAGGTGATTAAAACTCTAGCAGATCTGATCAACTCTCTATTCGCGCTCTACTGCTACTGCTGCTGCTGGTGGTGGTCTCCTGCACCTATGCGAGGAAACAATACATCGCGCTAAGCATTTCTGCTTAGTGGTGCAATATTTTGAAATAACAATGACTAAATAATTGAAATATTTATTCCACGTATAACTTTATAAAGAAATATAGATTTAATGATTTTATAGTCTTTTACATGTTTATAGAACTTTGGAAGCAAATTAAGTTAATTAGGATCTTTTCTGTTCATAGATTCCCTGTTCAGTCTTTTTACTCATATCTGTGATCTCTTCATGTAATTATTTAAATTTAAAGTGTATTACTGATATATGTACCCAAGTAACCTATAACAAACTATAAAGACTAGGTACACGAGAGTATACTAGTTAAACATCCGTATGTCTAACATGTATACATTTGTCATGTCAGGCACAAGGCTAGCGGGCAGGCATAAAGTTAGAAATAAAATCAGGCACAATAGCCAATGGGCAGGTATAAAGCCAGTAGAACAACCATCTTAAACATATATTGTCTATCAATGATTATTCCTGTGGGCATTACTATAATCTGTAGTCCCTAATTGGTATACCAATTGATCCATGCTATATAAATAAGTCTAGGTATACAAATTAATGTTATTAAGTATTTATAGTTTCATATTATGTGTTAGTT
Source organism: Hevea brasiliensis (assembly GCF_030052815.1). NCBI lineage: Eukaryota > Viridiplantae > Streptophyta > Magnoliopsida > Malpighiales > Euphorbiaceae > Hevea > Hevea brasiliensis. The sequence goes on along the minus strand of NC_079499.1, from coordinate 20,804,514 downwards.
GTATTTAATAACATTTTTATGTTACTTATAATGGGAACAGAAGTCCCACATGCATATTCATGTCATTTTTATGTTTAACAATTCATTTTGATTCACTTCATATCATATAACAAGTCATTTTATGAACCTTTCTCAAGGTCCAGATTTGATGTCTTAAGTTCACCTAACAAATTGGTTAAGGTGTGGCCATTGTTTGGCCACACTTCCTTCACGGAAATTGTTCCTCTATGTCTTGTCTTTGTTTTACATTTTGATCCATGTCATTTGAAGTTTTAGAACTCAAGTTATGGTCAAATAACCACAACTAGTTCATAGTATCTTTCTAGGTCCAGATTCAGGCAGATTCTGAAGTCTATCTTTGTCTAATTAATTGGACATGTTACAGCCACTTGTAGGCCTGTTGTTCTTCATAAGAGTTGTTACCCTATATCTTATGATCAGTCAAAATTTTGAATCACAATTTTTCAAGTTTTGTAGAATTATTTATAGCTAATTAACTGGCCTAGACTTAGGTACACTGTGTTTACAAGATTCCAAGTTCAGGTCAGTGGTTTGACTCCCATTTTAGGGTTCTTACACTCTAAATTTGAGGCACGTTTCTAAATAAAAGATGGAGCCCTGTATCTTAGGTTTCTAGAACAGTTTGGCTCATCCCATTTGAAGTTTTCTACTCAAAGTTATGGTATAAAAACTGTTCTGGGGTCAGGTGGTTGAGGCAAATTCTAGGATTTAGTATACTAAGTTGTTCTAACAATTTGACTTAGTTTCCTTGGGTTCTGGGTTCTGGTCAAAACACCAATATTGCAGACCTGTGTCTTGGCACTGATTTCATTGCATTTAAAATTTTGTGGACCAAGTTATGGCATTTTTACCAAAACTGATCTGGTAGGCCTATGTCCAGTAATTTCTAGACAACATGGTTCTTGACAGTTTTTGTGTCCCAAATTGGGCCAGCAATTTGGTTTGGTTAGAGGCATTTCTGGGCTCTATGTTATTCATGAAAGTTGTAGTTCTATGTCTAAGCTTTCCAATGGTATAAACTTCAGGTCATTTGGACCTGTTTAGAGGGAGTTATGGCCAAATGAATGTGTACTGTTCATTTGGTCATTTTTCTGGGTTCAATGTATGGTCAGCTAGATTGGAATAGTAATTTGATAAAGTTTTGGACAGAATTTAGGCATGGTTTCTCCATGAAAAATGGAGTGTTTTGGGTTTAGTTTCACCTCCAATTGGCCTCATACCAATTAGAGCCACACAATTTCAGTTATAAGTCAAAAACCAAACTAGACTCATTGAGTCCCACAACCTTCACTAGAGAGCACTCCCAAATTTTCAATTTCCTCCATCTCCCTTACTTCAATTGGCATACATAGTACTTCTAAATATCATCAATCAATCTCAATTTTTCAATTTCAAACAATTTCACAAAAATCATAATTTATGATCAAATCCTAATTTCAAGATTCAAATCTCAATCAATTCAATCCCTATTACTTCCAATACATATACTCATACCAAACATCATCTTTAAACTCATTTACATAATTTAAAAACATCAAAGTCCAATAAATTTCTTGACTGCTGAATTTTTAATGACCCCATATGTTCATGAATTCCTTTTATTTTCTTACAATTTCTACTTATTTCAACTCCAATTCAATGATTAAAAGAAGAAGAAAAGGGAGAGAAGGCACTAACCTGTTGTAGCTTAATTTCAAGCCAACAAAACTTCAATCCTTTCTCTTCTTTTTGCTACAATTAGCTTCTCCAAGATGTGGGGATAAGTTTTAGTGAAGATAAGTTAGGGTTTTATGGTAGAAAACTTAGGGAAATCAAGTTAGAAAATGAAAAAATGAAGAGAGCATGGGGAAGAGGTAGGTTGGCCATGAATGACAAGAGGAAGAAGAAGATAACTTTAAGTTAATTTTTTGTCTTCTTTTAACTCTTCTTATCCCTTAATAAAATTTGTTAATTTCCCATTAGCCTTCACTTTTAATGATGTCATCATGACATCATGCTTACTTCATAATTGAAATTAAATTTTCTTTTCTTTCTTTTTCTTTTCTTATTTTTCCATTACATAATTCATGATTTAATTGATTTTGTGTGTTTTAATCTCTCTCATTTTAATTAACATTTAGGTCAAAATCCAATTCTGAGGTTGAAATGACCAAAATGCCCTTCGTTGTGCTTATCGAGTTATAACTGTCTGTACCAATTAACTAATTTTTTTGAATTTTCTTTGATAATTTTAATGTCATTTAATCATCATAAATCCTCTAATTTAATCCTAAAAATTATTTTCTAGGGTTCTTCGGAGGTCTGGGGTCAGCAACTGTCTTCACAGTCGCTTCCCAGCATGGTCATCCATCGCCGTAACCCCAGCTCGTTCAACCGAGTTGTATTTCACTTCTTTTACTTTTCTTTAATTTGACTTAGTCTTTATTCGGTCAATTTATGTTTCCTTACTCTAGCTTAAGTGTAGTTTCAGACATCCTGGCTGTCCGAATAAATATTATTCATCGAAATAGTAGAATGCATAGACTATCTAAAGTGAGAGCGTTACATATAATGTGGTAAAACTACGTGAGGCCTAATATGTGACACCCCTCACCCGTTTATAGTGTAGCTGAGTAAGGCATGTCACACTCGGTGCCGAAGCACCCTATCTTATCTAACTTTATTCCTTTAATAGTTTGTTCTCGTTATATTTTAAAAATAAATTATATTTCTAAAGGAGAAACTAACGGAGTTTTCCCTATTTTATTATCAGTTGGCGTGTTTCACTGTTTACTTGTTTAAAAATTTCAACAATAATTTTCAGTAATTCTCTCATTTATACACATCATAATAATCTCATCATTTCGAATATCATCTATATATTTCTATTTCATATTCATTTCCATATATTTCCATTCATGCTCAATTCATATATCAAAATTCTCAAATTTCCATTAATTACATAATTTACAAACTAATTACATAAATTCACAATTTACATAATATACAAATTAATTACAATTCCATAATTTACATTTTAATACATTAACTAATTATAATGCACAAAATACATAATATGACTTTTGTGAGCCCTATCTACATGCATTGCTAAGGAAGTGACAACTTTGAATACTTCTGACACTTCTGCAGATCTGGACTCTAAAATCCTAGTCTAATGTCTACTGGGTTTTATCTCCAGTACCTGCGCGAAGGAAAGAATCCATCACGCTAAGCATTGCTGCTTAGTGGTGCGATAATATAGCAAGAAAATAATATATACAAATAAAGAAAGTAATGAAGTATCATTTAGATACTCAAGAATTTAATTTAATTTAATATGATATTTTTAGTATTAACTATCTTTTGTTCTAATTTGTTCCTCTTTGGAAGCGCTTAGTTCCTAAATTCACAGTAATAATATATAATATACAAAATTAATAAAAATACTAAGTTTATATTCATATGGTTATAGAAGGTACATTTGTAATATTTATTTAAATTATACCTAATTTTGCTAATCTTTCATCACTTTACTTAACAATTTTTATGTGGTTTGGATCATTTCATAATAGCAAATATTCTTAATTCTAACTAATTCTTTTCAAGTCTTTCTAACTCATTTTATTTAATTTCTAATATTCTTAATTTATTTCACTGCCCAAGTAACCTATAACAGGCTAACTAAACTGGATAAGCGGGTCACTAAGCACTGGACACCGTGGTGTCACAGGCCGTCATACCATGGGACATGAAATACAGAACGTCAACGTATGCAATCAATATTGCTAAAAAGCCATGGTAACAAATAATTGGGCATACAAGCCATGAATGCAAGCATAAAGCCATAAATATAGACATAAAGCCTTACGCAGTACTACTCAAACAATACCCTATTGGCATGCCAATCTATCCAATCTGACACATGTGTCTAGATAATACATGAGCACATTAGTACCATTAAATGTTCATAAGTATTATTATTTTATTATATGTTCCAATTATAGTTCATAGTATTTTAATTTTATTTATAGTAGAAGCATAAATCTCCAAATCTCATTTTTATATAATTTATGCATACATCATACCATTCATGTTAATTGCAATTTACATCAATCAATTTTCATGTACCATTTGTACATAGAAATATTTTCTTTTCTCTCATGATGAGAGCAATTAAACCATTCACACATCCATGTGATTCATCTAATCATTAAAATATTTATATGAATTAGTATTCACATTATTACCTCTCATGTGCCAATTTTTATACAAGGTGTTATTATCCTATTTGAAATAAAGACATAAATCCTAATGATAACTTTATCTCATTTATACTCTAAACAATCCATTTATGTTAATTATATTTCATATTTCAAGTTGTATTATTTATGTATTGTGTCATTGTGTTTACTATTCACCTTACTAGTCATGCAAAATATTGACTTTTTCATAATTAATAGGAATAAAAATTCTAAATGTGTGTTAGTACCACATTTTGGGTTATAAACTTAATGGCATTAGTTGCCAATTGCAATTTAAGTCTTTCTAGATGTATTCCCAAAATTTCAGTTTTGTCACCTAAGTTTACTATTCTATTGGACCTATCTATAGTTGGATTTTGTCTAACTTTTCTTCATCAAAGTTGTTTCTTAATGTCTCTACTTTAATTCCCTTTTTGAATCACTCCATTTGGAGTTTTAAAGCTCAAGTTATGATCAAATTACCATAATTGGTTCATTGACCTTTTCTGCATCTAGAACCAGGCAGATTCTGGAGTCCAATTTAGTCTAATTATTTGGGTATGCTATAGTCATTTTTAGATCTAATATCCTTTATATGAGTTGTTACCTTATGTCTTAGGATCACTCAAGTTCAAGAATCATAATTTTTCTAGTTATGTTGAGTGAATTATTTCCAAATAACTGACCTGGACACATGAACCCTATGCCTTCAGGATTTAAGGTTTAGGTCAGCATATTTTATTCCCATTTTAGGGTACTTGCACTCAAAATTTGAGGAAGTTTCCTAAATTAAAGTTGGAGTCCTATTTCTTAGGTTTCCACAGCAATTTGGCTCATCTCAATTGGAGTTTCCTAGTGGGAGATATGATCTAAATACTATTCTGGGGTCAAGTGTCTATTTGGTTCAATTTCAGGATTTGGAATACTAACTTGTCCTAGCAATCTCTTCAAGTTCCATCAGGTTCTAGGTTTTGGTCAAAACACCAAATTTGTAGTTCTAGGTCTTATAGAAAATTTGACTTTGGTTTCACTTCATTTTCAGTATTGTAGACCAAGTTATGACATTTTTACCAAAACTGGTCAGGCTGGTCATTGTCCAGAATTTTCTAGTCAATTTGGTTCTGGTAGTTTTGTTAGACTAAATTTGGTTAACAATTTGATTAAGCTAGGGTCAGAATTGGGCTCTAAGTTCCTCATAGGAAATTTTCTCCTGTGTCTAAGCTTTCCAATGGTTTAAAAATTAGGTCATTCTGACCTTCCTAGAGTGAGTTATAGTCATTTGAATATTTACTATTCATATGATCATTTTTTTAGGTCCAGCATATGGTTACCCGGATTCAAGCCAATTTATGGTCATTTTGGGTTTGGTTTCTAGACATGGTTTCTTCATGAAAAATATGACAAATTGTCCTAGGTTTTATCGCCAATTGGCCTCACACCAATTGGAGCAACCTAACTCTACTTATGGCTGTCTAACTTTGTTGGACTCATAAGTCAAGAAATCCTACAGTGAAGCAATACTCCCAAATTTTCAATTCCATCCAACTTCCAAACTTCAATTCACATTCATAGCACTTCTAATAGTCATTCATCAACCTCAACAACATCAAATAGACATCAATTCAAAAAACCCTAATTTTTGGGTCAAAACCCTAACTTCAAATTCCTAGTTCATGCATAATGCCATGCAATTCAACTTCTACCACATTCAAACTCATCAATAACACCACAAATCAAATTAATTCCATCAAAAACATAAATTTCTCACATGTTCTCATAGCTGTCGAAATTCTAGTCTTTTAATTCCTCATCATATTCTTTCAATTCCATGTGATTTCAACTTAGTTTAGCATGCTTATAACACTTAGAAAAGAAAGAGAACTTGTGTAACACCCCTCACCCGACTACAGTGTAGCCGAGCAAAGTGTGCTACATTCGGTGCCGGAGCACCCTATCTTATCTTACTTTATTCCTTTCATAATTTGATCTCATTATATTTTAATATTAATTATTTTTCGTCGGAGAAACCAGCGGAGTTTCCCCTATTTTATTACCAGTTGACGTATTTTACTATTTACCTGTTTGAAAATTTCAATAATATTTCCAAAATAAAATCTTATCCATGCTAATCATAATTATCTCATCAATCATTCTCATAATTTTCTCATATTTCAAATCTCATCCATACATTTCAATTTCATAATCATTTCCATACATTTCCATTCATACTCAATTCATATGTAAACATTCTCAAATTCAATGAGCAAAATTTTCAAATTTCCTTAATTTACATAATTTATAAAATAATTACAAAATTTCATAATTTACATGATGTATAAACTAATTACATATGAAAGAGCTAATTTATTAATTTACATCACATTTATATTAATTACCTATTCCTAATCTACATTATAATGTAATATCTAGCATTTTATACAAAATACAAAATATGATCTATATGGGCCCTATCTACATGCATTGCTGAGGAGGTGACAACCTTGAATACTCCAGCCACTTCTGCAGATCTGGACTCCAAAAATCTTAGTCAAAGTACCTGCGCGAGGGAACAAATCCATCGCGCTAAGCATTGCTGCTTAGTGGTGCAATAATATAACAAGAAAATAAAATATACAAATAAAGAAAGAAAGAAGCATAATTTGAATATTTAAGAATCAATTTAATTTAATACAATGTGTCTAATATTAATTATCTTTTGTTCTCATTTGTTTCGCTTTGGAAGCGTTTAATTCCAAAATTCACAGTGATAATGTACAACATACAGAATTAATAAAAATACTCAGATTATATTTATATGGCAATAAAAGGTACATTTAAAATATTTAGTTAAGTTATACCTATTTTTGCAACTCTTTTGTCATTTTACTTAACAATTTTTATGTGGCCTGGATCATTTCATAATTCTAACTAATTCTTTGAAGTCTTATTAACTCATTTATTTGATTTCTAATATTTTTAATTACTAATAGTCTTAATTTATTTCAATAAATTACACTGCCCAAATAACCTACGACAGGCTGACTAAACTGGATAACGGGTCGTTGGCACTAGACATCGCGGTGCCTCGGGCCGTCATACCATGGGACGCAGAACGTCAACCACGTATGCAGTCAGTATGGCTAAAAATCCATGATATCACATAATCGGACATAAAAGCCATGAATACGGGCATAAAAGCCATGAATACAGGCATAAAGCCTTTCGCAGTACTGCTAAACAATACCCTATTGGCATGCCAAACTATCCAATCTGACACACATGTCTAGGCAATACAAGGACACATAATATCATTAAATATTAATATATTGTGTTTTGTGAGTTTATTATTTCATGATAAATTTCAATTATAATTCATACATTCATTTGATCATTTATATGATCACAATTCACATCAATTATCCTTTTATATCATTGTGCTCAAAATACTTCTCCTCTCTACAATAATGAGAACTAATGTCTCATTCATACATTAATATGGTTCATTTATTCATTCATTATGTTATTCATATTGATCACAATTCTAAACAATGGTTCACATGTTTCATTGTATTCAAAACATTTTTCCTTTCTCATTTATACATTCAAGAATCTACTTATGTAATTACAAATTTTATATTTCAAGTTGAGTTACTAATATTTTATGAATTCCATTTGTGATGGGCATATAAGCCCTAACTATCTATTCACATCAATTAGGTGACTTATTTTTCATGTTTCAAGTAATCCATAAACATTTCATGGATTTCAAATTTATGGCCTTAATTCCTTTTTAACAATTTTGACTAGGATGCATAGTATACATTTGTCATACAATTCTAAGCATTTAAGCTTAGAATTGGTTCTAGGTTTTCATCTTAATTTACTAATCATTTTGATTACTATTCACCTTACTAGTCAACCAAAATGTTGAATTTTTCATACTTAGTGGATATATTAATTCTAATTACACCAAGATCCCACATTTTGAGGTTTACATTTGCTAGTATTAATTGCCAATTGCAACTTAAAGTCCCCTAGATGCATTTCTAATTTCAAATTTTGAATTTCAAGTTTTGGTGTCACTATTCACCTCATTGGTCAACAAAAATGTTGACTTTTGGATAGAAAATAGGTACATTGGTTTTAGCACCCCTAATGTACCACATTTTACATTTAAGACTTGTTGGAATTAACCACCAAATCCATTTCCAAACCTAAAACCAAGAGAGCAGAATTTTCATTTTTTGTGACCCAAATTTACTGTTCCATTGGGTCCTGTTGCAGTGGGAATTTGAAGAAATGGTAAACATGAAAGTTGTTCCTTATTTTGTCTAGTTGAATTTCTTTTTTTGAATCACTCCATTTGGAGTTTTGTAGCTCCAGATATGGTCCAAAAACCACAGCTGGCCGGATTTCAATTCTGCAGAATTTACCAAATCTACAGTACCATGAACAGTGACTGCCACTGCCTTGTTGGATGGGTTTTGGCTATAATTTGGGGTAGGTTTCTTCATGAAAGTTGTTTTTCTATGTCTTATCTTGTTGCTGTAAAAATTTCAGGTCATTTGACCATATCTACAGTGAGTTATGGCCAAATGAACAGTTACTGCAGAACCTATTTGCAGGGTATCCGGATTGGGGCCAACTTTTGGTCCTCTTGCTTTGGTCTTTTGGGCATGGTTTCTTCAGCAACAATGTGCCATTATAAGTCTAGTTTCATGTCCAATTGGCCAAACACCAATTGAACCAACACAGCCAAAGATATGGCAGTCCAAACAGGCTGGACTCACAGCCTCATTTCTGCTGTCTTTAAGCAGCCTTCCCATTTCAGTTTGCCATGCATTAACTCACTTCAAATTATGATTAACTTGCCTCAAATGGTCACTAATTGACCATTAGAATGTCCATTAATCAATTCATAAGCCAAGTCCAATTTTTCACTCCCAAAACCCTAATTTTCCCTTTTCAATTTACCCATACACCTAGTTAAGCACTTTCATTCATTATATATGTGTATATACACCTTAAACATAATCTCTAATTCATTCTAAGTCCATTAAAACCATCAAAAACACTCCATCATTGTTCCTTCCTTAGGGCTGCCGAAATTCATGTACACACACACATGAGTTTTTGTCCATTTAAATTACAATTTCTTACTAAATTCAAGTCCCTAATCATGAAATTAAAGAGTTTTAGGTATATAGATGCACTAACCTTTAAGTGGCACTTCTTGGACTTGTATTTTCCTTAGAATTTCTACTTCTTATGGCTGCCTAGAGTTGCCTTGTGATGTGGGGATGAATTTTTGTGAAGGTGACTTAGGGTTTTGGGGTGAGGAAAGCATGGAAATTGAAGCTTTAGAAAGTTTGTTAATGGAGGAGTGAGGGAGGAGGTGTAAAACGTTTTGGAGAAGAAGGAAAAAGGGCTGCTGTTTTTTTTTTCTAGAATCTGCCTCCTTTTCTTTAGTTTAATGTATTTTAATTGTCTTGCTTTAATTTGATTGGTCATAGCATTTTTAATTACCTAAGCATGACATCATAATTCCCAATTTAGCTCCTTTTTCTTTCTTTTCTTTTCTATCAAATTTCAATTTAATTTTTAGCAATATTTATTCATATTTTAGATCATAATAATTATTTACTCAACTGGACAAGTCGGCCAAAAATCGTCTCTGAAGGCGAAATGACCAAAATGCCCTCCGTTTGGCTTAACGGGTCAAAATTGTCTGTACCGATTGGAAAATTTTTCTAGGTATTTTCTTGGCATTCTAATGCCATAGGAACCTCAATGACCCTTCTCTGGAGTCCCAAAAATTATTTTATGAATTTTCTCTCGGGTCTAGGGCTCCTAGTTGCGAGAACTGCAACTTCCCTCTGGTTACCCATCGCTAGGGCACCGGCTCATTTAACTTGGTTGTATTTTATTTCTAAAATTTTTCCTACATTTTTCTTATTAATATTTGAGTTAATTATGGTTCCTGACTTTAGTTTAAATATTTTTCCGGACGTTCTAGCTGTCCGGACCGATACCGGTTATCGGAACAGTAGAATGTATAGGGTTGCTACCGGGAGGGTGTTACAACTTGGATAGTGCACTAACCTTGTGAGCAGAATTCTCCCTTAGCCAACTTCAATTTTTTTCTTCACTTTCTTAGAAGCCAATCACCTTAGCAAGGTTCTAGGAAAATCTTTAGTGTTGGGACTTAGGGGTAATATTGTGGGAATTAAAGAAAATTAAGCTTGAAATGAAGTGAAATGGAGGAAGAGGGAATTCCATAGGGTTCAGCCAACCTAACGTAAAAGGAAGAATATGACGTTTTTTTCCAATTTTTTAACTCATTTATCTCTTATTTGGTCCCTTGTTTAGATGTTGTCCAATTATAATTGGTTGAAAGTTTTAATTGCATCACTCATATGTCATAATTAGGGTTTTAATTTTTATTTGATTTTTCTTTTCTTTTCTTTTTCTTTTACTTATTTTTAATTAAATTTTTAGCAATATTTGTTCATATTTTAGGACATAAACCTCACTCACTTAAATGGACAAATTGGTCAAAAATAATCTCTGGAGGTGAAATGACTAAAATGCCCTTCGTTTTGATTACTGAGTTAAAATTATCTGTATCGATTGATTTAATTTTTTTTGTGTTTTCTTAACAATCTATTGTCAATGAAACCTCAATAATCCTTCCATGGAGTCCCAAAAATTATTTCACAGGGTTTTCCCACGGGTCTAGGGTTCCTGACTATCTTCACAATTGCTTTCCGTTAAGGTTACCCTTCGCCGTAACTTCGGCTCATTTAATCTCATTACATTTTCATTTCTTAAATTTTTTCTTAATTTTTCTTATCATTATTTAGGTTATTTATGACTCTTCACTCTAGTTTAAATATAGTTCCAGACATTCTAGCTGTCCGGACAAACATTGGTCATCGGAACAGTAGAACGTACGGGCTATCTAAAGTGAGGATGTCACATAATAATCCCCTAGCTCACTATTTATGATATAGGAAGTCCCGAGGAGCTTCTTTATGAGCCGAGCATATTAATTATGTTATGTTATAAGAGGAAGTCCTAAGGAGCATTTTTTAAGCCAGGCAAATTAGTTTAGGGAAATCACTAATAGCAAGTCTATCTTATTTGTTATGTATAATCAAGTTCCTAATGCATTGCATATGTATGATTTAAACAGAATGTAATATAAAAAAATGTTAGTTCATTGACTAAGCTTTCCAAAGCTTAACCCCTTCCCTTAACCCCAGGTGAAAAACATCAGGAATAGAAGTATGAAAAGAAAGGATAGCTAGTGTAGCGTTTTAACAGCTAATTTATACATGTTGTAAAAACTGTATTACTAGAGATGTAATTTAATAGTTTAGTACTAGGCATTAGCTATAGTATGTTGCAAGTTATGTAATGTAAAATAACTATATGAACTTTATGTTCTCTAATTCTAAGCACTCTTTTATGATTTATGCATGACTAAAGGTACTAGACTTTAGCTTTGCTAAATGATTATGAAAAGGCTCCAAATTTAGAGTTATCTTTAAATGAAATGATAAATGTTTATGCATGGGAAAGTTAAAGCATGGTTGTTTAAGTTGTTATGAGTTATTATTTTAAATGGAATAATGTTTTAATAGGTTTAGGCTTACTACGGGCTTTAGCAACCTTAAGCTGACCTGTTCCCTTACTGGATTGTTACATGGGTGCTTGTTTTGAGTTTATTTGTGGTACATCCTTAATCATCTCCTTTGATTTCTTTGTTTTCTTTGTTTTCTTCTTCAAATCTTATTTGTTCATTTCCATTGATCTTTATCACCTCCTCCTTTAATAAGAGCTCTATTTCGATAAAAAGAAAAGTTGGTAAAAATGTGATTTGGTCATCATTGAATCTATAAAGCTAATAGATAGCCGTCTTACTTTTAGTAAAATGTCTTCATTGGCACCACATTCATTGTTTATTTTACCTGATGGAAATCCTAAAGTAGATTGGTGTTTAATAGAGGACTTGATTAAACTGTGACTCATTACAGCTGGCACACCTAGCATGAATTCCAACATCACATTATTGTCGTGGCTTTCCTTTCTTTTAAATGGTTATTTCATTAGCCTTCTCATCTGGTTTGCTACCTTGGGTCTCCTGTACTCAGCTTTTACCAACTTTTCTTCCTATAACAAGATTCCTTGTAACAAGTTGATGTAGGTAAGGCATTCATTTTCTCTCTTCTATGCATCTATCTTTTAACTATTTCATTTTGTTGTTGTCCATTGAGATGCTATCTTGAGACGTTCAAATCAAACCACCTTGCCATCAGAAGGGTTGCTATCTTCCTTTTCCTTTCTTGTCACTATGAGTTATTTAAATTGGTTTACCCTTTTTGGTTAGTTTAGCATTGTATTCCCATATAACATTACCATGTTGATTGGATATTTACAACAAAAAAAGCAGAGCAAAGGAGTCGCCACTCGAGTGATAACTGGGACAAATTCATAAGAAGGAATGTTGGTGGCAATTTACCCTTTGCAGAGGTCCACTACCATTCTTTTATCATGAGCCCAAAGGCTTAGGTTTAGGGTAGTGGGTATGAGGGAGGGAAGGTGTTAGGCACCATCTCTGCTTATACTTACTTTAAAACAAGAGCCAACCTTTACTAATGATTCCTAAAGTCTGTCATATTATATTTCCTTAGCATACCTTTATGCAAGCTAAATTATTACACTCATCTTGTTCATACAAGCAAGTAGAATCTCACACACATGATTCCTAATCATGTCAAGTTGCTAAATTTAGTGATGTTACGCTTTTCACCACCTTTCCGTACATGCATATTTAACTAAGTTAATTATGTACAAATTTATTTTCACATATATTATAAGTAAAAAGAAATAAATAACCTCAGTCTAACATGCATTTTATATTTTATTAAGTCAAGTTAACCTTTATGCATCTTTACTATGTCCAATAAAATCTATTTCAACATGATTAAAATAATTCAAATTTCAAAGTAAAAAAATAATAATAATCAAACCTATAACTAAACAAAGGGGAGGGGAAAAGAAAATTAAAGTTAAAATGACTTTTACAAACTCATTACCAAAAATCCAACAACTATTACTACAAGGCCTTAGGGTTTATTAACCTCATACAAGAGGCCTTAGAGTTTCATCTTGGGCTTTGAATTGCATTAAATCCCCTAAAAGGTCCATCTTACTTCTTTATGTGCTTCAGAAAACTTTTTTAGACTTTACTTGCTTTAGTTTTCATTTAATTATTGAAAATAATAAAAATAATAAATAAAAGTCCTAATAACTAAGAATTACAACAAATAAATAAGTAAGATAAAACAAAATGAATAGATATAAATAAAAAAATAAAAATGAAATAAAACTCTTTATCCTACTTGAATTTTCTCTCTTCCACAATTCAATTTCAGTTAAGAGTGAAATCTTTAGACAAACTCTAGATTTTTGCCTTATCCCAAGTCCATTGAAGTCTCCCGATTCACATAAAATACATATAAATAAGTTAGAATGGTATTAGGAAATAAAAGAAATTAAATCACACTGGAATCTTAACTATGATGAAAATGATAAATTTGGACACCAAATAAATAAAAATTAATTCATATGGAAAAGTAACTTTAAAATTTGTGCAAAATTTTTTAGAGACTCCTAAGCCATAAACTAAAACAAAACAATAATAAACCACAAAATAGTGCATCACAAAATTAATTAAAAATCATCAACTATGACTTTAATGCAAAAAACCTCATTTTGGAAGCAAATCATAAAATTTATAAAAAAAAATATATATATTAAACTAGGCTAGAAAACTCTAAATCTTTACCACATGATAGCAAATACATCAAATTAAAATATAGTAAAAGGAAATACTTATTCATGCAAGATTTAATTCAGAAAAATAAAACAAATGGCTACTATTGAAAACTAAACATATATGAGCAATAATTTTATAAAATTTATTCTTATTAATCTATAAAATAGTATAACAAATATAAAACACAGGCCTAATTTAGACATCATAAAGGCATACTAGAAAAAATGATAACTCAAACAAGCAATTTAAGACATGAAAATAAATTTTGCAAAATCAGGTTACATAAATAATCAATCAGACATAGCTAAAATTCTAAAAATTCATGGAAAATTAAAGAAAAAAAAGCTTTTATGGTGATTCAAAAGGCTATTTTATATATTAGCAGCCAAATGAATCTATAGAAAAATTAAATTATGTAAATAATGTCATTTACAAGTCAAAAACCATAAAAAAATAGAAACATTGGACAATACATTCTTTAGAACTAAATGTGCCCAATCAGAATTACAACTCTATGCAATTGTTTTCCTTGGATTTACAATAACTCCTTGGCACTGTGGATGACATAGAATGACATGAACATAAGAAAAAAATATATCTTTTGTGATTATTAAATTAATTAACATAAAACTAGGTGAAACTATTGTAATTAGTTTGTAATTGCAAGGAGATTAAGCAAATTTATTTGGAATAAAGAAAAAACCGATATGAAAATGCTTTTCTCACACCAAAATATAGAAGAAAAAAAAATCATATATTTTTTTCAGCCACTTTAATTTCTCCCTAAATGTCACACCTTACCCCTCCGTAAGGCATAATATGATCCCGTAGTATACCTAATGAATTGCCGTACTTCGCCTATCGATAACTCAATAAATATGCTACAAGGGATTTTAAAATATTTCGTTCATTTTGAAAGTGGCGGGTAAATTTTTCACAAATATTAAAAACATTTATTTGACACTAAGTCATAAATCAAATTTTTGGATATTTAAAATCTCCGTAATTTTTACAAAAATTCCGGCAGAGTGCCAACTGTATTTTGAGAAAACAAATCTTCAAAACCGGTAAAGAAAAACACTCCCAATGTTTTTACTCAACCACCACTCTAATACAAATCATTTTCATATCCTCATTCAACACAATTAACTCAATCCAATTTTTCAAGCCGTACTTAGCATAAAGAAAAACATACATGGAATTCAAAACTCAGGAAGAAATTTGGATATTACATTCATTACAAAACTCAGAAATAAATTTGAATATTACAATAATTTACATTTTAATTACATACCCAAAATAATATTACAAAAGTTCTTGTACAACTGCTCAAATAAATTACATACATATAATTACATCCATACATCAAAAATTATGTACAAGGGTATACCTATGATATACCCAGAGCTAATCTTAATGTTTCTTCAAGGCGCAGCTACAAGAAATCTCACTCAGTTGCTCTATCTTTACTTTCACCTATGATAGCATACAAAGCTATCACTGAGTGGTGAACTCAGTGGTGCACAACTATAATTTAAAACATAGTACAAAATATTTTAGCAAAATTACAGCAAAGAATTTGGAAATCAGGATATCCATCAAATTCTAAAAATCAAAATATTCATTGCCAATAATATAAATCATTTGTTAAAATGACTTTGATTAAGAAATTCAATTTATCAAATCACAACTGGACATTTAAAGCAATTCTCGCAATTATGGAAATAAATATTAATTTCAATAAAATCAATTATGCATAAATTCCATTTGAAATTGAAATTCTTTACTATTCAAAAACCATTCTTTATCTCACTAACTATGCAAGACTAATCCATAAGGGCCATTTTTAGGGTGATACTAACTCCCTATGGTCGGGGAGATCAAATCATCGTACACATTACACACCACAATAATGCAACTTTGGAAAGGGCCAATGAAAAACTTAGATCTAACCTCTAATAAGAGCAGAATCTAAGCATGTGCACGTACCATGGTAATCAAAACAAAACAAAGCTAACTCCAGTGTCTCCTCAACAAATGAGAGAGACGGGTAATAACCTAGTCAGGCATCTATAGTGAGATATAAAATAATATCATGAATCTCTTTGTCCTTTTTGTGAGCATAAATCACAACACAATTCAATTCAATGTCAATTCCAATATCCAATAATTTTTATGCTCATCACTATTCAAAATAAATTTTATCACAATTTTTTTTTAGAACTAATTTATTCAATCCACAATAATGCTCAATAATTGTTGAAATACCATTTCACAAAGCTAAATTCATACATACTATAACAATTTCAATAATCATTGAATTAAATCCAATACTTGATAAACATAATACATAAGGAAAATAACATCATTTAATCATATGAAATATTCAGAAAAAATCAATTAAAAACTGGTTGTGCACAAACCTTTTATGAGTCACCTCTTGGCGTTGACTCAGAGTTTCTTTCTCCTTTCCAGTGTCTTTTCTAACTGAAACACACAATTTAAAGTGTTTAAGTTACTTGTTTAAATTATTTCAAATAAGAAATTCAAACAATTAAATTTTTTATTGGTTACTATTTATTTCACTAGTTAACCTACAATGTCGACTTTTCATACACACTAGGTGGCTTGGTTTTAATGTTATCAATATGTCACATTTTACATTCCTCAAATGTTGGTATATATTGTCAATTTCATTTCAAAGCTTATTGCATTTTATTGCAATTTTTCATATTTTCATATGCTGCCTTGACCTAGCTAATTGACCTATTTTCCTTTATTTCTGGGTCCTGGTCAAAAGAGCAATATTGTAGGTTTATGTCTTATTGAAATTTTTGGCACGGATTTCATGTCATTTGGGGTTTTCTGGACTAAGTTATGGTCATTTTACTAATGCTGGACAGATTACTTTCACATTGCAAGTTTTAGGTCATTTTTAGGTCAATTCAATTCTAGTAGATTTTGTAACCCAAATTGGGCAATCAAATTGATTTGCTTAATGACATTTATGGGCTTTGTGGTCTCTACCAAAGTTATAGCCCTATGTCTTAGCTTTTCGACGGTATAAATTTCAGGTCATTTGAACCTGTCTACAGGGAGTCATGGTCAATTATGTGATTACTGTTCATATGGTCAGATTTTAGGTTTGCAAGGTTGCAATTCCGGATTAGGTCAATTTTAATGTTACTTTTCAGACAGAATTTTAGTAAGTTTTCAACATGAAAGTTGGCACATTTTATGCCTAATTTCACCTCCAATTGGCCTCATACCAATTGGGGTTATACTTTTAGGATTTATAGGCTCAATTGCATACTGCCCTTTTACACTTCCCTCAAACACAAATCAAATATACATCCAACTTGTTCTACTTAAACTTCCCACACCTAATTCTTAATTTGTACCATACCATTTTCATTCATCACATCACATTATGATCAATATGGGCAGAATACACAATTCCTCAATACACCAAATACGACTCTAAATCACAAAGTCAACATTGATAAAATTTTAACATGATATCAAATGGGCTAATTAGTGTCCTCATGAGCTTTATATAGTGCCACCTAACCCCACTAAATATAATCAAATCATTATAATAATCAAAGATTAGAAATTCTAATTATATCTCCCATACTTCCTCTAAATTACATTACATATTTAATTTCTTATTTCCATAAAATTTCAATATTTACTACTCATTTTTAATGGACATTTAGGTCAAAAGTCAACTCTAGGTGTCAAATGACTAAAATGCCGCTCTTCAGGTTGCATTTCGAATTTTTTAGTTACACCGATTTAGTCCTTTTCGCGCCGATTTCTTAAATTTTTGTTTTCATTTATACTGACTTACTAATTTTTCTTTGACATTTTCAAAGTCAATTATACCTCAATAGATCTTTAATTAGGTCCCAAACATATTTCCCAGGGTTTCCCGTGGTCCAGGACTAGTCAACAGTTATCGCCGTAACTTCCCGGTGCGGTCACCTATCACTATGGTTTCTGGCTCATTTAACCTAATTGCACTTCATCTCTTTTATTTTATCTTAATTTTTCTTGCATTTTCTTACCTTATATTTCATCATTTTATGTCTTCTCAATATCATTTAAGTGTAGTTCCAGACATCCCAGCTGTCCGGACAGACACCGGTCACCAAAACAGTGATTTACACAGGACTATGCATACAGGGGTATTACAATTCTCCTCCTCTTAAAAGAAATTTCGACCTCAAAATTTTGCCCACTATCAGTCCTTAATCCTCCGTATGTGTTGTTTTCTTATGTCTCTCTCACATTTCCATGTAGCCTAATAATCTGAATGATGGTTCGTAGCACTTTAGCCAATAATATTACAGATCGATTGCTCACCTTGTGTGTCCAGTTGCTTATGAGCTTCTGTCATAAGTTAAATTTGAATTCCTTTCAATTCTAGAGGTAAGCAATTCTGTGTACTGACGGATCCGCTCTTTCTCAAACCTCATATAATCCTATAAAGTGAGAGCTTAGTCTCTCTTACAATCTTCTTATCTTTGAGTTCATGTAAGACTTCTAACAATCTAATACAACGTTTAATTTGTATGTATAACACTAATATTCTCTTACTATTGTTATATTTAATATTTCGATTCATGTTTCCTTATTGAATGACCATTGTGGTCGTATTAGAATTACTTATCTATCATTTGCCATAGATTCATAACTATTATCTTATCTTGCCACTTATTTTGAATCTAGGCCTATGTGCCATTTTACACCATCTTGTTTGCTTTTGTTTAACGTATTTCGTTATTTGCACTTCTATACCATAAATATTTTTCCTGATGTCATTCCTTTTTACCATCTTCATCCTTCCTTGACTCGACTGTCGAGTCAAAGTTTAGCACCTCTTATTATCCCTAATAAATCTGCTATACTTCAATATTACTTTGATTTGGTCCTCTGACCATTCTAATCCGTACGCTCACTGATATTCATAACATTTCTTTGTTACATTTGAACCAACTATCCAATTTTTCACTTTCACAACTCTTTTATCTATCAATTTTCTATAGCTTATTTTTCACTGATTTGCAATCATTACTTCCTCTTGTACTGGACTATAATGTATTCTTTAATACCTTAAGAAGGGAGTCTATAGAACTGTCCTTTTTCTCTTGTCGAACTGTCCTTTTTCTCTTTTCATGTACCAATCATAATCTAGTCATTATGGTTCGCATAATAGAATTGTGCTCTTTCTAAGAAATACCTGGCCAATTATTCTTATCTTATCCTTGTCATAATTAGAACATCATTTTGAAATAATTTTGTAAATTATAATTATCATCCTATCTCATTCAGGGGAACAAAATTTTTCTTTGTGCCCAGCTGTTACACTAATATAATACTGTTTTTCGCTAGACTTTAGGCTAAAAATCCATGACAATATCAAATAATTATAACCCTATATCCGAGACCAGATGACCTTACCCTATCAATATTATCTTTAATTTATGACTATACCAAAATCTTTAGTATTATAGCAATTCTTGACGTATCATAGTTTAGGTTAGACAGCTGAGTCAATGACTCTAGCTATCTTATAACTATAACCTTTCGATATTCTAACTTTAGAGTTTTAAACCCCTAAGTAGGATTTCCAAACTCATTTCCAACAATAAAATTCTGTCTTGGCATAACTATACCAAAACAGATGCCGTTGGAAACTATTCTCATTTTGGTGTACTATCGAGTAGTACGTAGCTATACACAATAATCTCAAGTCAGTACTGTAATCTGGAGCTTACAGTACAAACATTAAGAATATTGCATAGTTACTATGATACATTCCAATATATCAAACTTTCCTATATTTTATCCTTTTCGAATTTACCAATATTCGAAACTTATTCTGATTTCAATATCCACTAACAATTACTAACAGTAACATCTTTGCCCTCATCTAGAGCAATTCTATTACTGTAACTTACTTTTAGGTCCTCTTGCCTTTCATTAAGTAGGCTTGCCAATTAGCTTTATAATTTACGGTGTATTAGAAAATACTTTTAGCTAATAATTCTTCCAAAATTAATGTCAATCGTACTTGTTATCATAGTTTTTATCCTAAAGGACTAGTCACTAATACATCAAAATTTATTCCCATGCAAAGGAATAGCAACAAAACATATAATTTTAACACTAACATACAAATAAGTAGTATTGGGATAAAATAAAAACTAATTGCTTCTTCCAAAATTAAAAACTTACCAGCACCTACATCCAAAGTTTCTGCTCTTTCTCCTTGGCGCATAGTGAACGCTCTAACTGATGCGCTACTATGTTCGGGTTGATTTGCTGTGCTAGGGTTACTAGGAATATTGATTCTGTTTCTATCTCGGCCCTAACCAATTGTCTATGAATTTCGGAGAGCAGAGCGATGTGCTCTAGTACAATCTCTAGCGAAGTGTTCACATTCACCACAATTGTAGCAGGCTCCAGTGGCTTTACTACAAATGCCCCCATGTAACTTGCTACATATCTCACAAACACGTATAGGGTAGGAACTTCTGATTCTTTGCCGACTAATTCTCGATTGCTTCTGCCCTGAAGATCTGCCTCTATCATATCCATGATTTCAGGGTTCCTCAAATCCTTTTCTCTTCCTTAAACCACTACTCGAACTTTGACCCATAGGTCTCTCACTCTTCTTTATTTCACACTGCCCTTGTGGGGGTTGGGTTTGTTCTTGAGCTTGAGCTGACAAAGTATCAGCCATTTATTGAAAGAAAGTGGCCATTTGCTTGGCCATTTGTGTGGTAATTTGTACCTATGAAACTGGTACAGTCGGGCCTTCAACACTCTGAGGAGCTAGGGCCTCCCCTTGTGCCTCAACTGTAACTGGTTGTTCTACTAGTTTATCTCCCTCTTACATTTATATTCATAAAATCTTCTTTTCCCAGGACAACCTACACAAGGAGATTTCTCTCCATTAGTTTATATTTATAATATAAATGTACTTTATGTATCAAACATTTGAGCAGTTGTATTTACCGAAAAATATTTCAAATTCACAATTCAAAATTTTCATTAAAACCATTGCTCTAATACCACTAAACATGTCACACCCTACCCCTCCATAAGGCATAACATGATCCCGTAGTACACCTAATGAATTACCGTACTTCGCCTACCGATAACTCATTAAATATACTACAAGGGATTTTAAAATAATTTTCGTTCATTTTGAAAGTGGTGGGTAAATTTTTCACTCATAAATCAAATTTTTAGATATTTAAAATCTCCGTAATTTTTACAAAAATTTCGGCAGAGTACCGACTGTATTTTGAGAAAACAAATCTTCAAAACCTGTAAAGAAAAACACTTCCAATGTTTTTACTCAACCACCACTCCAATACAAATCATTTTCATATCCCCATTCAACACAATTAACTCAATCAAACTTTTCAAGCCGTAGTTAGCATAAAGAAAACCATACATGGATTTCAAAACTCAAAAATAAATTTGAATATTATAATAATTTGCATTTTAATTACATACCCAAAATAATATTACAAAAGTTCTTGTACAACTGCTCAAATAAATTACATACATATAATTATATGCATACATCAAAACCTATGTTCAAGGGTATACCTATGATATACCCAGAGCTAATCTGAATGTGTCTTCAAGGCAAAGCTATAGGAAATCTCACTCAGTTACTCTATCTTTACTTTCACCTGCGATAGCATACAAAGCTATCGCTGAGTGGTGAACTTAGTGGTGCACAACTATAATTTAAAGCATAATACAATTTACCTTAGCAAAATTACAGCAAAGAATTTGGAAATCTGGATATTCATCAAATTCCAAAAATCAAAATATTTGTTGCCAATAATATAAATCTTTTGTTAAAATGACTTTGATCAGGAAATTCAATTTATTAAATCACAACTGGACATTTAAAGTAATTTCCGCAATTATGGAAATAAAGATTAATTTTAATAAAATCAATTATGCATAAATTTCATTTGAAATCGAAATTCTTTACTATTAAAAAACCATTCTTTATCTCACTAACTATGCAAGACTAATCCATAAGGGCCATCTTCAGGGTGATTCTAACTCCCTATGGTCGGGGAGATTGAATCATCATGCACATTACACACCATAATAATGCAACTTTCGAAAGGGCTAATGAAAAACTTAGATCTAACCTCTAATAAGAGGAGAATCAAAGCATGTGCACATACCATGGTAATCAAAACAAAACAAAGCTAACTCCATTGTCTCCTCAACAATTGAGAGAGACGGGTAATAACCTAGTCAAGCATCTATAGTGAGATATAAAACAATATCATTAATCTCTTTGTCCTTTTTGTGAGCATAAATTACAACACAATTCAATTCAATGTCAATTCCAATATCCAATTATTTTTATGCTCATCACAATTCAAAACATATTTTATCATTTAAAACTAATTTATTTAATCCATAACAATGCTCAATAATTGTTGAAATACCATTTCACAAAGCTAAATTCATATATACTATAACAATTTCAATAATTATTGAATTAAATCTAATACTTGATAAACATAATACATAAGAAAAATAATGTCATTTAATCATATGAAATTTTTAGAACAAAATCAATTAAAAACTATTTGTGCACAAACCTTTTATGAGTCACCTTTTGGCCTTGACTCGGTGTTTCTTTCTCTTTTTCAGTGTCTTTTCTAACTGAAACACACAATTTAAAGTGTTTCAATAATTGTTTAAATTATTTCAAATAAGAAATTCTAACAATTAAATTTTTTATTGGTTACTGTTTATTTCACTAGTCAACCTACAATGTTAACTTTTTATACACACTAGGTGGCTTGGTTTTAATGTTATCAATATGTCATATTTTACATTCCTCATATGTTGGTATATGTTGTCAATTTCTTTTCAAAGCTTATTGCATTTTATTGCAATTTTTCAGATTTGGTATGCTGCCTTGACCTAGCTAATTGACCTATTTTTCTTTATTTTTGGGTCATGGTCAAAAGAGCAATATTGTAGGTTTATGTCTTATTGAAATTTTGGCACTAGTTTCATGTCATTTGGGGTTTTATGGACCAAGTTATCATCATTTTACTAGTGCTGGACAGATTGCTTTCACATCAAGTTTTAGGTCATTTTTAGGTGAATTCAATTCTGGCAAATTTTGTAACCCAAATTGGGCAATCAAATTGATTTGCTTAATGGCATTTCTAGGCTTTGTGGTCTCTACCAAAGTTATATCCCTATGTCTTAGCTTTCCAACGGTATAAATTTCAGGTCATTTGGACCTGTCTACAGGGAGTTATGGTCAATTACGTGATTACTATTCATATAGTCAGATTTTAGGTTTGCAAGGTTGCAATTCCAGATTAGGTCAATTTTAATGTCACTTTTCGGACAGAATTTTGGTAAGTTTCTAATGTGAAAGTTGGCACATTTTATGCCTAGTTTCACCTCTAATTGGCCTCATATTAATTGGGGTCATACATTTAGGATTATTGGCTCAATTGCATACTGCCCTTTACACTTCCCTCAAACATAAATCAAATACACATCCAACTTCTTCTACTTAAACTTCCCATACCTAATTCTGAATTTGTACCATACCATTTTCATTCATCACATCACATTATGATCAATATGGGCAGAATACACAATTCCTCAATACACCAAATACAACTCTAAATCACAAAGTCAACATTGATAAAATTTTTGCATGATATCACCTAACTAGTACATGGAATTCTATCAATAATTTATATATACTTCTATCAATCTTTAGTACCATAATTCATCAAATAATTCTATGAAATTAAACACTCTTCATTGCACCATAAGGCTACCAAAAATCACCTTTGGCCAAAGTCTTCAATACCTCTTATAAAATCCCAAATCAATCGTACCAATTTCACATGTACACATAAAATAACTTGACTACTCATATAGTACTTAAATTAGCACCATAATTCACTTCTTTCACATATGAACTAATACATTCTCATGGAGTCAAGGCTGCCCACTTTAAGCAATTACACAGAAAATTTCCAATTCAAAATCCAATTCTAATTCAATTACTCAATCTCAACATACACATAAAATTAACTTGCTAGAACTTTTAATTACTTTAATCAATATCAATTCCCATCAAATTCTTGTGAAAACAAACCAAACCCCTTTAATCACCATGGCTACCGAATTCATGCTCCATCAAATACTAATCTTTTTCTTCAAATTTCTCAGCAATTACACTCATCACAACCTTAAATCAAAAATTAATTACGGAAGGAAGGGAAATTAGCATTAACCTTTATTTGGAGCTTGCTAAATCTTCACCAAAACTCTTCTTACTTACTCCCTATCTCTTTCCCATGTTGTGTAGACAAACTTTAGTGAAGGAAGATTGAAAAATGGAGGCTTAAATCATGGAGAGATAAAGCTCAAAGGTGGACATCCATGGAGGTTTTTGGGGAAGATTCGATTCGGCCAAAATGGAGTTATGTGGAAGAAGATGGTGAAATGGGCTGATTAGTGTCCTCATGAGCTTTATATAGTGCCACCTAACCCCACTAAATATAATCAAATCATTATAATAATCAAAGATTAGAAATTCTAATTATATCTCCCTTACTTCCTCTAAATTACATTACATATTTAATTTCTTATTTTCATAGAATTTTAATATTTAATACTACTCATTTTTAATGGACATTTAGGTCAAAAGTCAACTCTAGGTGTCAAATGACCAAAATGCTCCTCTTCGGGTTGCATTTCGAATTTTTCAGTTACACCGATTTAGTCCTTGTGCTGCCGATTTCTTAAATTTTCGTTTTCATTTATACCGACTTACTAATTTTCTTTGATATTTTCAAAGTCAATTATACCTCAATAGATCTTTAATTAGTTCCCAAACATATTTCTCAGGGTTCTCCACAGTCCAGGGCTAGTCAACGTTCCTCGCCGTAACTTTCCGATGCGGTCAGCCATCACTACGGTTTCTGGCTCGTTTAACCTAATTGCACTTCATCTCTTTTATTTTCTCTTAATTTTTCTTGTATTTTCTTGCCTTATATTTCATCATTTTATGTCTTCTTAATATCATTTAAGTGTAGTTCCAGACATCCGAGCTGTCAGGACAGACACCGGTTACCGAAACAGTGATTTGCATAGGACTATGCATATAGGGGAGTTACACTAAACCCTAAAACTTAAAGAAGTATTTATGAGAGAAAATTAAGATAACCTAAACCTAATCTTATTTAACAAAAATCCTAATTTAAAAATTAATTGAAAAATGGGGTTTATCCCTTGGTGGACATGTACCAAGGGATAACTATCCTTTTATTTATTTATTTTTTCTCTTTTTAATTAAAAAGATTAACATTTTTTTTATTAATAAGCCCAAATTACCTCTAACGCCCACATTTATATTTAAAATCAAAATAATAAATTTAATGGGCTAACTATTTAAGTTAACTAATTTAATTATAATCTAGACCTATTTAAGACCTTAGACAAAATTAAATTAAGGTTAAACAAATAAAATAGGCTTTTGGGTCCCTTTTCATAAAAAAAAAAAAAAAAAAAACTTTTAATTTCCAAAAATGAAATTAACTTCCTAAAACGTCTTTCCTAAAAAGAAAATTCTTACAATAAAATTAGTTAAAATGAATGAATTTTGTTAACTAAAATTATTTTAGCAATTTCCTTAAATTAGTTAACTAAATTAACTTAGTTAACTAAACTGCACGTATTATTTCCTAAAATGAGAAATTATTTTATTTTAATAATATTCTTGTCATTCCATAACCTCATTTATATTTCAAGATTCTTCACGATCTAGTGGTATTTTCATCATATGGCTCCTCACTGCCTTTAGAAAGTATACATTATAGGGGTTAAAAAAGTAAGTGTCTATAGTTTGCCACCACACTTTCACGAATTTTAGAAATAGTGCTAAAGATGCTGCCAAAGTCTGCCAAAGTAAATTGACTCATATGAGGTAAAAAAGTGAGGTTTGAGTACACCATTGTCACATCCTACCCCTCCGTAAGGCATAACATGATCTCGTAGTATACCTAATGAATTACCAACTTCGTCTACTGATAACCCATTAAATATAGTACAAGGGATTTTGAAACTTTTCTTACTTCTTTTTACAATGGTGAGCACTTTTGACAGGTGTTAAAAAAAAAATTTTGTACTGAAGTGAAACCAAATAACAAATTTGAATATCAATAATTTCTGTAAAAATTTTGGCAAAATGCCATCTGTATTTTGAAATAAACAATTCTTCAAAAACCTGTAAAAAGTACTTCAAATATATAATTCCTCAATCCCAAACTCCAATAATTTGTTCAACACAATAAATTTCTCAATATTATCAACTCAGTTCAACAATCAATTTTCCAGTGTTTCCAAAAAAACTGAGATAAGATAAATTTATCACAATACTTTTACAGGCCAAAATAATTTACAATTTTAGTTTACAACTGCTCAAGACCAAGTACTATATATACATATAGTGCACATACATTACAACAAAAACTACACAATATGGTATACTCGATATACCCGGCGAAATCTCAAAATGTGGTACAAGCAGCCTACTCTGCTGCTCTGTCCGTCTGTCTACCTGCGACAGCAATGAAAAAGCTATCGCTGAGTAAAATTTAGTCAGTGGTGCACAATAACAATTTAAAATGCGGTATGTAAAACTTTTATGGATAGTTTACAATCCAAACAATTCACAATTTTTCAAGCTTATATAACACAAATTTAATCAAATAATTGAATAACACAGTGTTGCCAATCGATAACATAATTTAGGTCATGACATAAACTTTTCCGAACATGCCGTGTGTACATCAAGACAAGGCACACTCACCCTACTAATCGAAATCAATGAGGGAGGAAGCTAGCTAGATAATTAGTACTCATCCACACTCACCTCAGACTGGCAAGTCAAAGAGGGAGGAATATAATCACACTCACCCCATAACTGGAGGAGGAACATAGTAATATTATCATGCCAAGTGTGAATCAAAACAATTTCAAATCACCATATTTAAATATTTCATGCCAACCACAAATCATATTTTATCTCAAAATTTCCATTTACAAAGTAGGCAACACAATAACTCCCAAATAAAATTCCCAAAGTCAAAACAATAAAAAATTATTCATAACTCAATTTTCCAAATAAATTTTCTAGTAAAAGCAGTGAATATAAAAAGTATTTTGCACAAACCTTTGATATATGCCTCTTGGCCCTGATTCAATGTTCCTTATGCTTCTCAATATCCTTTTCAACTGAAACACACAATTTAAAGTGTTTCAATATTCAATGAATTTGTTTCTAACAATAAAATCCAATATTTAAATTTTCTTGGTACTATTCCCTTCAATTCATTTCATTAGTCAACCTATAATGTTGACCCTTGATGTACTCTAAGTGAGTCAATTCTAATGTTACCAATATGTCACATTTTATAGCCTTTTAGTGTTAGTACATGTTACCAAATTCATTTTCAAGTATATTGCATTTTATTGCAATTTGCCGAATTTCGATATACTAATTTGACCTAGCCGAATGACCTAATTCCCTCAGTTTTCGGGTTTCGGTCTAAACTACAAACTTGTAGGTCTATGTCTTATTGCACGCAGGGAAAAATTTCAGGTCATTCTGAGTTGTATAGACCAAGATATGGTCAATTTACCAATGCTAGACAGAATGCACTAAAATGGTAGGCTTAGTTCATTTTTAGGTCACTTTTGGTTTGGCCAGTTTTGATACCTGAATTTGTACAAGCTATTTGGCTTGGTTCTGGCCATTTTTGAGCTTTGGTATCCTTGTAAGAATTGTAGATCTATGTCTAAACTATTGATGGTAAAAATTTCAGGTCATTTGGACCTGTTTTGAGTAAGTTATGGTAAAACACTAACTGCTGCCCAAATGGTCAATTTTCAGGCTTTCAAGTCACTAATCCGGATTTGGTTATTTTTAAGATCAGTTTCTAGGCTGAATTTTGGTAACATTTCTACATGAAAGTTAGCCTATTTGGTGTCTAGTTTCACCCCCCATTGGCCTCATACCAATTGGGTTCACATTTTTGCACTTATGACCTAATTTTGGTGCTGCCAACATACACAACCTGCACAAGACAATTACACTTCCAATTTGACATTCCTCTTCCTCCTCATGACTTCATTATTTATTCATAGCACTTCTACAAATATTAAACACAATTCTAGCAAGCATATTGGGCAGAACACTCAAGTGCTCAATGCACACAATTCACCATTAAAGTCCAACATTCACATCCACCCAAATTCAATGTACATCAACACTTATTTTACACATACACTTCCATGGCAATTATACAAACTGCGCACAATTCAACACCATCATATTTCATTAATAAACTTCATATTCACACACACAAATTCATGATTTTATAAGCTGCCAAACATGGCAGTTTACCAAAGCATCAAGGTCCCATTTCAAACCCTTAATTCAAGCGCTAACATGCACATACTTGGACATTAACCTACTACCACTTCTATTTGAGTTAATCAACCTTAATTCTCATCAAATACATATAAGAATAAGTCACTAACCATGCATTTTCATGGCTGCCAAAACTATGGTTCACCAATACTCATCATTTCCTCAATTTTTCCTAGCAATTCAACTTACCCAATGCTCAACACAAGGATTAGTGAAGGTAAATGGAAAGATTAAGCACTAAGCTCAACTTGAGCTTCACAAATCCATGGAATTTCCTCTCTTTTTTGCTTCTCACATACTTCCCATGGTGTGAAGACCACTTTTAATGAAGGGAGTTTGAAGAAATATGGCTTGAATCATGGTAGATTTGAGCTTATGCATGAATGGCCATGGAGGAAGCTTGGAAGAACTTGAGAAAGCAATTTGGCAAAGTGAAAAAAATGAGGAAGAAAGTGAATTTGCATGCTATCCACTTGGTTTTATATGTCCACTAATCCCACTTAGTGGAGCACTAGCCATAAATTAATGATTTAATTAGTTAAAGTTTCATAATTTGCACATTTGCCTCATTTCTTTCACTACTTAAATAATGTACCACATTTTTATTTTTTATGACATTTTCAAAGTGTAATACCACTTATTTTTAATGGACATTGAGGTCAAAAGTCAACTCTAGGTGTCAAATGACTACAATGCCCCTATTCGGGTTGTATTTCCAATTTTTCGGTAACTTCGAGTTTTGTCGTTTTTTCGATTTCTCGTTTTTCTTTGTACTAATTAATTAATTTTTTTTTATATTTCTAATGATATTTATACTTCAATAAGTCTTTAATTATGTCTCGAAACTAAATTTTAAGGGTTCTCAGCAGTCCTGGGGTCGGCTATTGCCTGCGCTGTAACTTCCCATGCGGTCACCCATCGCTGCAGTGCTGGCTCGTTTAACTTGGTTACATTTCATTGTTATTATTTTTCCTTTATTTTTCTTATATTTTCCTCTATTGCATTTCACTACCTTATATCTCCACACTAATATTTAAATATAATTCCAAGCATCCTAGCTGTCCGGACAGACACTGTCACCGAAACAGTAGAATGCACTACCGAACATAGGGGTGTTACAATTCTCCCCCCTTTAAAATAAATTTCGTCCGTGAAATTTTACCCAATAGCCGTCTTACAATATTCACACATTTATTTTCTCCTTTCTATATGATCGTATAATCTTCTTTCCTCTGAATTTGTGTAAAACTTTTAACAATCTAATATAACACTTTATTTATACGGCACTAATCTTTTCTTACTATCGTTCTGTCTAATATTTCGATTCATGTTCCCTTTTTGAAAGACCATTGAGGTCATGTTAAAATTATTTATCTAATCATGGGTCCTTTGACCATTCTAGTCAACAATCTTACTCACATTCGTAACATTTCTTTGTTATATTTGAATCAACTGTTCAAATTTTTACTTCCATAACTCTTTTTATCTATTAATATTCTATAACGTACTTCCTTTTGTACTAAACTATAACCTTTCGATATTCTAACTTTTGAGTTATAAATTCCTAAGTAGGATTTCCAAACTCATTTCCAACAATAAAATTTGTCCTGGCATAACTATTCCAAAACAGATGCCGTTAGCAACTATTCTCATCTTAGTGCACTATCGGGTAGTACGTAGTTCTACACAATAATCTCAAGTCAGTACTGTAATCTGCAGCTTATAGTATAAACATCAAGAATATTGCATAGTTACTACGATACATTCCAATATATCAAATTTTCCTATATTTTATCCTTTTCAAATTTACTGATATTCTAATTACAATATCCATTAACAATTACTAACAGTAACATCTCTGCCCTCATCTAGAGCAATTCTATTACCGCAACTTACTTTTACGTCCTCTTGTCTTCTATTAAGTAGGCTCACTAATTAGCTTTATAATTTATGGTGTGTTAGAAAATACTTTTCACCGATAAACTCTTCCAAAACTAATTTCATTTATTATCACAATCCTTATCTTAAAGGACTAATCACTAATGCATCAAAATTTATTCCCCTGTAAAGGAATAACAATAGAACATATAGTTCTAACACTAGCATGCAACTAAGTTGTGCTGGGATCAAATAATAAATATATATTTTTTTTTATTATTAAGAACTTACCAGCAGCTACATTCGAAGTTTCTGTTCTTTCTCCTTGGTGTATAGTGGACGCTCTAACTAATGAGCTACTATGTTTGGGTTGATTCACTATGTTATGGTTGTGAGGAGTACTAACTCTATTTCTATCTCGACCTCTACTGACTGTCTGTGAACTTTGGAGAGTAGATCGAGGTGCTCTAGTACAATCTCTAACAAAGTGTCCAAGCTTTCCACAATTGTAGCAGGCTCTAGAGGCCTTACGACAAATACCTCCATGTAACTTACCACAAACATGGAAGAAATGGGCAGAATAGGAACTTCTGGTTATTCGACGGCTAGATCTTGGTGTTCTCTGCCCTGATGATCCACCTCTGTTATATCCCTGAGCTCGAGGCTCCTCAAATTCTTTTCTCTTCTCTAAATTACTGCTCGAGCTCTAACCCATAGGTTTCTCCCTTTTCTCTATTTCACAGTGCCCTTGTGGGGGTTGGGTCTGTACTTAGGCTTGGGCTGACAGATTATCAGCCATTTATTGACAGAAAGTGGCCATTCGTTGGGCCATTTGTACAGTAATTTATACAGGTAAAACTAGTACAGTCGGGCCGTCGATACTTTGTGGAGCTGGGGCCTCAACTTGTACTTCTGCTATCACAAACTGTTCTATTGTTTCATTTTTCTCTTCCATATCTTTTCATAGGATTTTCTATTTCCTATACAACCAACACAAGGAGATTTCCTCTTGTTAGTGCATATTTATAATGTAATATATTGTATGTATCAAACAATGACATTGAGCAGTTATACTATGAAGAAAGAATATTCAAATTATAGGTCAAAATAGAATTTAAAAACTAGCTCTGATACCACTAAAACATGTCACACCCTACCCCTCCGTAAGGCATAACATAATCCCGTAGTATACCTAATGAATTACCAACTTCGTCTACTGATAACCCATTAAATACACTACAAGGGATTTTGAAACTTTTCTTACTTCTTTTTACAGTGGTGAGCACTTTTGACAGGTGTTAAAATTTTTTCTGTACTGAAGTGAAACCAAATAACAAATTTGAATATCAATATTTTCTGTAAAAATTTTGGCAGAGTGCCATCTGTATTTTGAAATAAACGGTTCTTCAAAAACCTGTAAAAGGCACTTCAAATATATAATTCCTCAATCCCAAACTCCAATAATTTGTTCAACACAATAAATTTCTCAACATTATTAACTCAGTTCAACAATCAATTTTCCAGTGTTTCCAAAAAAACTGAGATAAGAAAAATTTATCACAATACTTTTATAGGCCAAAATAGTTTACAATTTTAGTTTACAACTGCTCAAGACCAAGTACGATATATACATACATTACAACAAAAACTACACAATATGGTATACTCAATATACCCGGCAAAATCTCAAAATGTGGTACAAGCAGCCTACTCTGCTGCTCTGTCCGTCTGTCTACTTGCGACAGCAATGAAAAAGCTATCGCTGAGTAAAATTTACTCAGTGGTGCACAATAATAATTTAAAATACGGTATGTAAAACTTTTATTGACAATTTACAATCTAAACAATTCACAATTTTTCAAGCTCATATAACACAAATTTGATCAAACAATTGAATAGCACAGTGTTGCCAATCGATAACACAATTTAGGTCATGACACAAACTTTTCCGAACATGTCGTGTGTACATCACGACAAGGCACACTCACCCCACTAATCGAAATCAATGAGGGAGGAAGCTAGCTAGATAATGAGTACTCATCCACACTCACCTCAGACTGGCAAGTCAAAGAGGGAGGAATATAATCACACTCACCCCATAACTGGAGGAGGAACATAGTAATATTGTCATGCCAGGTGTGAATCAAAACAATTCCAAATCACCATATTTAAACATTTCATGCCAACCACAAATCATATTTTATCTCAAAATTTCCATTTACAAGTAGGCAACACAATAACTCCCAAATAAAATTCCCAAAGTCAAAACAATAAAAAATTATTCATAACTCAATTTTCCAAATAAATTTTCTAGTAAAAGCAATGAATATAAAAAGTATTGTGCATAAACCTCTGATATATGCCTCTTGGCCCTGACTCAGTGTTCCTTATGCTTCTCAATATCCTTTTCAACTGAAACACACAATTTAAAGTGTTTCAGTACTCAATGAATTTGTTTCTAATAATAAAATTCAATATTTAAATTTTCTTGGTACTATTCTCTTCAATTCATTTCATTAGTCAACCTATAATGTTGACCCTTGATGCACTCTAAGTGAGTCAATTCTAGTGTTACCAATATGTTATATTTTATAGCCTTTTAGTTTTGGTACATGTTACCAAATTCATTTTCAAGTATATTGCATTTTATTGCAATTTACCGGATTTCGATATACTAATTTAACCTAGCCGGATGACCTAGTTCCCTCGGTTTCCGAGTTTTGGTCCAACTACAAACTTGTAGGTCTATGTCTTATTGCACACGGGGAAAAATTTTAGTTCATTCTGAGTTGTATAGACCAAGATATGGTCAATTTACCAATGCTGGACAGAATGCACTAAAATGGTTGGCTTAGGTCATTTTTAGATCTCTTTTGGTTCAGCCAGTTTTGGTACCTGAACTTGTGCAAGCTATTTGGCTTGGTTTTGGACATTTTCTGCTATTTGGTGTCTTCATAAGAATTATAGATCTGTGTCTAAACTATTCATGGTAAACATTTTAGGTCGTTTGGACCTGTTTTGAGTAAGTTATGGTCAAAACACTAACTGCTGCCCAAATGGTCAATTTTCAAGCTTTCAAGTCACTAATCCGGATTTGGTCATTTTTAAGGTCAGTTTCTAGGTAGAATTTTGGCAATATTTCTACATGAAAGTTGGCCTATTTGGTGTCTAGTTTCACCCCCCATTGGCCTCATACCAATTGGGTTCACAGTTTTGCCCTTATGACCTAATTTAGGTGCTGCCAACATAAACAACCTGCACAAGACAACTACACTTCCAATTTGACATTCCTCTTCCTCCTCATGACTTCATTATTTATTCATAGCACTTCTACAAATACTAAACACAATTCCACCAAGCATATTCGGCAGAACACTCAAGCACTAATGCACACAATTCACCATTAAAGTCCAACATTCACATCCACCCAAATTCAATGTACATCAACACTTATTTTACACATACACTTCATTGGCAATTATACAAACTGCCCACAAATGGAAAGATTAAGCACTAAGCTCAACTTGAGCTTCACAAATCCATGGAATTTCCTCTCTTTTTTGCTGCCCACATACTGTCCATGGTGTGAAGACCACTTTTAATGAAGAGAGTTTGAAGAAATATGGCTTGAATCATGGTAGATTTGAGCTTATGCATGAATGGTCATGGAGGAAGCTTGGAAGAACATTTGGCCATGGAAGAACTTGAGAAAGCAATTCGGCAAAGTGAAAAAAATGAGGAAGAAAGTGAATTTTCATGCTGTCCACTTGGTTTTATATGTCCACTAATCCCATTTAGTGGAGCACTAACCATAAATTAATGATTTAATTAGTTAAAGTTCCATAATTTGCACATTTGCCTCATTTCTTTCACTATTTAAATAATGTACCATAGTTTTATTTTTCATGACATTTTCAAAGTGTAATACCACTTATTTTTAATGGACATTGAGGTCAAAAGTCAACTCTAGGTGTCAAATGACCACAATGCCCTATTCGGGTTGTATTCCCGATTTTTCGGTAACACAGAGTTTTGTCATTTTCTCTATTTCTCGTTTTTCTTTGTACTAATTAATTAATTTTTCTTTGATATTTCTAATGATATTTATACTTCAATAAGTCTTTAATTACATCTCGAAACTAAATTTTGAGGGTTTCCTACAGTCCTGGGGTCGGCTATTGCCTGCGCCTTAACTTCCCCGTGCTGTCACCCATCGCTGCGGTGCTGGCTCGTTTAACTTGATTACATTTTATTGTTATTATTTTTCATTTATTTTTCTTGTATTTTCCTCTATTGTATTTCACTACCTTATATCTCCACACTAATATTTAAATATAATTCCAAGAATCCTAGCTGTCCGGACAGACACTGTCACCAGAACAGTAGAATGCACTATCGAACATAGGGGTGTTACAGTCATCTTTAATGATACACTCATTGCCTAAGTTAGGTCAAGATTTTAACTATACTTCCAGCTCCTTTTGAGATTGACAATTACATATGCTATAGCAAAAATGTTTGATTTTGAAAATTTTAGGGCATTTTTTTCTTTTTTTAATACATGCTTAGGTAGTTTGCTCACTTTGAATAGCTTTTATCAATTTACCATATTTGCTTGGGCTAGTTGCTCACTCAAGTGATTCCAATTTACATGCTTGCTTAAGCATTTTCTTCTTTTACTACCAATTTAAGTAGTACTCTTTCTCTCTAGTATTTTTCTTTTCTTTATTTTCATTTCTTCCTATGCAATTCTACATGATTCCTAAATTGATCTTTGCATGCAATGCAAGCTTGAAGATACTCACTTGTCCTTATATATGGAACAAATGCATCTATCTATGCATGGTATGACAATGCTTAATGATGTGTATATTTCAAATTCTTATGCTAATGTTTTCTTGTGCTCATGTGATGGAAAGTCTCCACTGGGAGATGTTGCTATTGCCAAAATTTGACTTAGAATTTTGGACTTCCTTGAAAATTTTGGCTCTTTTTAAGGGCCATTTTGTAGAAAAAAAAACTCCACAATGGTTGAAAATTGTAATTTACATCTTTTGAAAAAAAAAATCCTCATTTTCTATAGGAAGAATGCAAATGATGAACTCTTGGACCTTAATGAAAATTAATTTTGTTTAAGGATCATTTTGTAATTTGATTCCCGTAAGGATGAAAATGAAATATTATTCCTAATGTGATGTATGATGTGTTATGACTTTTCTAATTTATGTACACTATACCTTTACCCTTATTACTTTAAATATTTCATATCCTCATTTGGCAATTCGAATTCTCCTTCTTAAGTGTTGGTACACCGTCCACTATACATGCCCCCCAGCTTAATGATACTCAATTCCATTGCCTCTATGTCTAAATATGCTAGTTGTCATTGTCTTATAGCCAAATATTCTGATCCAACACTTTATTTTTCATTGACATTCTTTTTTTATGGCTCTCACTTTTGCCTAAACACGATTTTGAATTTTTGACTTAGCGAGCTGCTCTAACTTTTGTCTAAATTTCCCTTTTTGGTTTTTAACTTAACGTGCTTCTTTCTTTCTTTTTTTTTTTTTTTTTGCCTTTTTTTCCCAATATCCATTTTGGCTTATTCACTTTCATTTTTCCTTTCTAGCCATATGCAAAGCATCTAATAATTTCATCTCATACTAATATGCCTTCGTCTATTCATGATTAATTTGGGCATAACTCTTACTCTTTATCATTGGACCATTAATGTAATTGTTGAAGGAACAGAAGCGTGAAAAACACAAGTTTATACCATTGAATTCAAAAATTTTCACCTAGGGTCACATGCATCATGCAAGATTTATTTTTATCTATTTGATTTCAATGATAAACAACATATTAAAACTCTTTTAATATGTTTTTGGATCTGTATTTGCCATTTAAGATTTTAAAATTAATCAGATTAATTTTAGAACCCTAGATTAAATCAAGAACGATTACACTAACCTCTTGATGCACTGCAGCGTGTCTGCGCCTTTGAGATTCGTCTTCAGGAAACCAGATGTTGTCCCTCCAGCTTGTCCACACCAAGAACACCTATGGCAGCCCTTGAATAGCTTCTAAAGATTTTTCTATTAATTAGAAAATCAAGTTCTGCCTTTTAAGAGATTAAAGATGTAAACAGGACACTAGAAACAATTTCTAGTGTTCTTAATTCAAGAGATTGATGGCTAATCTCTTTGAATTGATAAGAGATGAAGAAGAAGAGATGAAAACCCTCAAAGTGGCGTGACAAAGGAGTGTGGCTGCTGGTTGTATTTTATTTTCTCATAACAACACTTAAATAGCTAGGTTAACACATTAAACCCTTGCCACATGTCACCCTTTGATTAGCTCTAGGTTTAAGTGACCCAATCTGAGAAAAGCTGTTTTGACATCCATCTGCCAAATCTCATAATCATAGTATGCAGCTATTGCTAATAAAATCCTAATTGATTTAAGCATGGCAACAGGCGAGAAAGTCTCCTCATAGTCGATTCCTTGCCTTTGGCGAAACCCTTTCGCTACTAGCCTTGCCTTATAGGTCTCTACCTTTCCATCAGAACCAATTTTCTTCTTGAAAACCCATTTGTTCCCTATAGGTACAATACCTTCAGGGAGGTTAACAAGATCCCAAACTTGATTCTTATACATGGAATCAATCTCGGATTTCATAGCATCAATCCATTTTGAAGAGTCTATATCTGATATAGCTTCTTCATAGGTAAGTGGATCATCTCCATGATCTACTTCTTCATGTGTAGACAACTCTTGTTCTTTTTCATGAAGAAAACCATATCTCACTGGTGGGTGAGATACCCTGGTTGTTCTACGAGGAACAGCTGTAGATGTTTCATCAACGGGTATTGGTTGACTAGATGGATCTATATCCATCTGATCTGTTGGTTGGTCAGAATTCTCCAATTCTAACTCTATTTGCCTTCGTTTGCCTCCTTCTTGAACTAACTGTTGCTCAAGAAATGTGGCATCTCTACTTATCACAGCCTTTTGTGAAGTAGGAAAATAAAAATAATATCCAAAACTATCTTTTGGATATCCAACAAATCGACCTTTTTCTGATCTGGTCTCCAATTTATCAGTGTTCAGCTTTTTGATATAAGCTGGACAACCCCAAATCTTAACATGCTTAAGACTTGGTTTTCTTCCATGCCATATCTCATAAGGTGTGGAAGAAACTGATTCTGATGGAATCCTATTCAGAATATACAAAACTGATTCTAATGCAAATCCCCAAAAGAAGATTGGCATATCAGTATAGCTCATTATACTACGTACCATATCCAATAGGGTACGATTTCTCCTTTCAGATACACCATTCAGCTGTGGCGTTCCTGGAGGAGTCAGTTGAGAAACAATGCCATGCTCTCTCAAGTATTCATCAAATTTAGTACTCAAATATTCACCTCCACGATCTGATCGAAGAGCTTTAATACTCTTTCCTGTTTGATTTTCTACTTCAGATTTAAATTCTTTGAACTTTTCAAAAGATTCATGTTTGTATTTCATCAAATACAAATACCCAAACCTTGATTTATCATCAGTAAAGGTAATAAAATAATGAAAGCCCCCTCTAGCCATTTCTTTAAATGGACCACATACATCACTATGTATTAGCTCCAAAATATTTTCAGCTCTTAGCCCCTGTCCAACAAAGGGTGATCTAGTCATTTTGCCCTGAAGGCAAGATTCACAAGTTGGAGTAGGCTCAGAGTCCAATAAGGATAGAATCCCCATTTTCTCCAATTTTGTAATCCTATCTTCTGCAACATGACATAACCTTAAGTGCCAAATATATTTTGAACTTGAGTTGGTTTTCATCACGGCATTGCATTCATTTAGATTGCTATACTCTGGCCAGTGGAAACACTTTCTTACTGGCAATGGAAACACTTTCCTATTAGCAATGGAAACACTTTCCTGTTGGCAGTGGAAACACTTTCCTTTGCCTTCATCAGCTTTAGTCTTCCTTTTCTGTTTAGCTATTTTCTTAGAAGGACCAGGAATCTGAGGTTTCTTTTTCTTATTGCCCTTCTTCTTGTTAGACTTTCCAGCAGAAGAAGATGCAACCAAAGCTACCTCTTTTCCTTTATTGCCTGGCATATTCTTTTGGGCAATAACCAGCATGTTGAGTAAACCAGCTAAGGTGCATTCCTGTTTAGTCATATGGAAATTTGTCACAAAATTCCCAAAAGACTCAAGAAGGGACTGAAGGATTAAATCCGTCTGTAGTTGGAAATCCATGTTGAAGTCAAGATGTTCCAACTGCTCAATTAGCCGAATCATCTTGTGGACATGATCCCCAACATTCTGTCCCTCAGACATCCTCATACGGAATAGCTGTCTAGATATCTCATACCTAGCATTCCTGCTGTGCTCACCATACAACTCTTGTAGGTGAAGGAGGATCTCACTCGCACTGCATGTTCTCATGTTGCTTCAGAACTCATTACTCATGGTAGCAAGCATGTAACACTTAGCTCTCATATCATGCTCCTTCCACTTGTCCAAAGTTTCATGTTCCTCTTGTGTGGCCTCTGGAGGTAAGGGACTAGGAACATTTGAATCTAGAACATATCCTATATGTTCAAGGTTCAGACAAGTTTCAAATTTCTTAGCCAATCAGCAGATTAGGTCTGTCAACCTATTGTGATCAAGTATGCTTGCAAGGATATTGGATGGTGGTGGTTGTTTTGTGCTCATTTTTATCGAAAATTAACGCAAAAATAACCAGATTAATTAGTAAATGTATCATGTAATTAACCAAAATGATTATGGTCTTTTAATCAAATTGGTCCTCCCACTAACTTAGCGAATCCTACACTTCCAAAGTAGAAAACGGAAATCCTAGTTGGATGGATTTCTAGTGGGTGATTGAATTCTTATAATTCTATTGATCATCCTCAGGTACATCCATTATTGGAATTACAATAAACTATAAGTGAGCAACTCCTTGCCCATCACATCTCATGTGAGGTTCAATCCTTTACCTGGCCTCTAATGCTCAAAATCTCAGGTACATCCATTATTGACTTATCTTGCATTAGTTAAGTTGATCCCATTGAGCCAGTAATTATGCAAATAATTTTAATGTCCTCAGGTACATCCAATATTGGCCACTAAACCATTTACATATTTACAACATCTCATGCTTAACAATTATTATTAAGAAAATCTCTTAAATTAATTGCATCTCATGCAACTATTTAAAATTTCTTAAAATAATTGCCCCAATGGAGGGCCTATGTTATAATTAC
This sequence comes from Hevea brasiliensis, assembly GCF_030052815.1. Lineage (NCBI taxonomy): Eukaryota > Viridiplantae > Streptophyta > Magnoliopsida > Malpighiales > Euphorbiaceae > Hevea > Hevea brasiliensis. The sequence goes on along the minus strand of NC_079499.1, from coordinate 20,764,743 downwards.
TTTAATTATAGCATTTCCAACTTAATCATTTGTTTGGAAGATTTTATGGTCATTCTAATTACTATTAAGGTCTCACTTTGCACATTATCCATTTAGCATGCATATATCATATAATTGCATACATTCCCATACATCTCATGCATTCATGGATAAGCAGTAAATATGGTATGATCATGGACTTTCTAAGGGATTCAATTCTAAGCCACCAAGAATTGAATCAGGGCATTCCTAGGTGCATTTCATTCATTCATTTTACAAGAGTTGCTGAAGGAGTACATAATCAACACTTGATCTTGAATTCCTCCTTTGGTCCCACCAATGCTCTTGACCTCCTTGAACTTCTTGCAATCCAATATTACATAGTAATCCTTGGCATACCAAGGCGAATTTACAAGAACTTAAATAAATGAAATTACAATCCAAAAATTATTACAAACTTAATAATACATACCCAAAATAAATTAAAATAAATTAATTAATTTACAATCCCAAAGAAACATAAAAGAAATAAATCCAATCACATTGGTCTTTTATAGTCCATGATCATCCATCATGCATATCACTATTTAACAATTAAATAAAACATACATACTTAAATTAAATTGAATATCTCATATTCAACTTAAAAATTCAGATTTGAATATGATTCAAATAAATTTAAAAATTCAGATTTGAATCTCATTCAAACAAATTTAAAAATTCAGATTTGAATCACATTCAAACAACTTTAAAAATTCAGATTTGAATCACATTCAAACATTTTTTAAAAAATCAGATTTGAATCGCATTCAAATATTTTTTAAAAAAACAGATCTGAATTTTATTCAATCAATTTTAAAAAATCAGATTTAAATATGATTCAAACAACTTTAAAAATTCATATTTGAATCACATTCAAACAACTTTTAAAATTCAGATTTGAATCACATTCAAACAATTTTTAAAATTCTGATTTGAATCATAATTTAATTGTGTGATAAAAATTCTAATTAAACAATTTAATTAGACATAAAATGGATCTTAAATCATACATTGCACATTCACCATCCATTTACCTTTGCACACCATTGTGATGCATCAACCATGCGCACCATGGTGTTCATCATTTGTGCCGCCACTTTGACTTTGCAACCAGCAATAAACTCTTGATCTCATGATCAAACACACAATTAAATCATACAAACATCAATCTAAATGGCAAATATAGTGGCTCTGATACCAATTGAAGGAACGAAAGCGTGAAAAACACAAGTTTATACCATTGAATTCAAAAATTTTCACCTAGGGTCACATGCATCATGCAAGATTTATTTTTATCTATTTGATTTCAATGATAAACAACATATTAAAACTCTTTTAATATGTTTTTGGATCTGTATTTGCCATTTAAGATTTTAAAATTAATCAGATTAATTTTAGAACCCTAGATTAAATCAAGAACGATTACACTAACCTCTTGATGCACTGCAGCGTGTCTGCGCCTTTTAGATTCGTCTTCAGGAAACCAGATGTTGTCCCTCTAGCTTGTCCACACCAAGAACACCTATGGCAGCCCTTGAATAGCTTCTAAAGATTTTTCTATTAATTAGAAAATCAAGTTCTGCCTTTTAAGAGATTAAAGATGTAAACAGGACACTAGAAACAATTTCTAGTGTTCTTAATTCAAGAGATTGATGGCTAATCTCTTTGAATTGATAAGAGATGAAGAAGAAGAGATGAAAACCCTCAAAGTGGCGTGACAAAGGAGTGTGGCTGCTGGTTGTATTTTATTTTCTCATAACAACACTTAAATAGCTAGGTTAACACATTAAACCCTTGCCACATGTCACCCTTTGATTAGCTCTAGGTTTAAGTGACCCAATCACATTGTGCCAAGTGTCAAACCTATATTTAATCTTGATTTTAATCATCTTACATGATTAAAAAAACATTTGGCAAGCTTATGTGTAATCCCATGTGTCACCATCTCATGGTGCCACGTGTCACACTGCAAAATGACCAAAATGCCCCTGTGTCTTAATTTTGAGTTCTCAACCCAAAATAAATATTTTTCTTCTTCTAATTAATTTATATCAAATATAAATTAATTAATTAATCTCTATTAATTAATTTCTCATTAATTAAATTCATATTTAAACACTTTAAATATAAATTTAATTTATACTACACATCCAATAATCTAGATTTGGTTTCAAGTCATGCTAGGGACTTTGCAATTTAATTGCAAACCAAACCTATTTAATTAATCAATTAAACTCTTTAATTAATTAATTAAATCATATTTAAATAGGTGATAACTTGTGTATGTGTGTGACTTACTAGGCTAATCACTAATTGGCAATGAGACATGATATCAACTCTTAATATCATCAGAACTCTTTCTTACCATAAATGATTTCTCTAAATCATTTTATGAACCTCATAGACCATGGTTAACACCTAGCATAGCATGCCATGGCCACCCAATTAGTAATAAGGTTTACCTTAAATGAACCTATAATCATATGTTACCATGCACTAGAATCTCTCTGTTACAAAATCCCAACTCAAGCTGGAGTCATGGTTTATGTCAAACTCCATTTGCTATGAATATTATGTTCTCTTTTAATTCCAGTTCTTGATTAAAAAGATTTTCTTATCAGAAACTCTTTTCTGAATAAATCTATCTGTCCTGGCCAAAAACTTGAAACATCAAGAACAATTAAATGAACATAGGATTTTATCTCTATTTACTTAGAGGAACAGATTCCATCTTGATCAACACCTACCTCCATATAAAACTAGTAGGAGCCAACAGATGCCCATATACCCATACGCAGTACAAGTATGAAAGCAGTATCAAACTCAAACTACCTATATACAAGATAACTTTGCTATCTCAGGTCTAAAGATTATATGCACTGATATGATTTATGACAAAACATTGACAAGAGTAAACTCCATGTGCTTGTCATAAGTGTCACTGGTTCGGCCTACTTATCATTTATAAGTGCCTATCATGTTTGTTATATGGCATGAGACTCACCATTCCATCTTATTTATATCTCATATAAATAACTTGGGAACAAACATGAATACAATCTTTCTAGATAAGTCATGTCCTTATTATGAAGTATCCTTGATTGTGAACCTATTTATGATACTTTGTGCTAGAAATATTGTCACTCATATTCTTAACAACTTAAGAATAACATTTCTAACAAAATATCAATGGACCTTTTCTATTACACATAAATATATTATATAAATAGAAAAGTGGAAATGCCTTTTATTAATAAAAATATGTATAAGATACATACTAAATGATATGCTCTAGGGCATACTACTAACAATTGTAATGACTTAAACTAGGGGTCATTGTTGACACTAGGGATTAGGTCATCTTAAGGCTGCCAGGACTCGTAGCAAGCCTGAAACTTGTGAAACTTACATACATTCCTACATTTTACCATTTAAACATACATCAAACCATTACACCTTAGTCTTTTCATCCATACATAAACATAATAATGGTTTATAATTTGAACCTTAGCATACAAAAGATCCAAGTGTAATGGCTCCACATACATACCCTCAAAAGGGTTTACATAACATATACATCATTATACTTAAACAACTATTACATTTTTCCAATTTCCTTTAATTACTAGGACAATACCATCCATTCATAAATTACATGTCTATCTACCCATACATCATACATAAAGAAAGGGCTAAACTACCCCGAATGTTTTTTCTTCAAGAACTCTTCTAATGTAATAACTCTGCATATGGGGGTTAGGGGAATTGGATAAGCTTACACAAGCTTAGTGAGTAAACTAACCATCACTAACTTTATTATTCATTCATAAATGTGCAATGCATCATTCACATGGATTTTCAAATCATAAACATTTCATGTAAGATGGACATTATCACTAATAACTCCCCAAACTTTTCTTTTAAATAAGACCTGTGTCATGTACCCAGGGTAATTATCAAATCTCGCTTGAAGGGCAATGTCAAGATCTCCCCTTAGGATTTACTTATGGATCCATAATATACGTAACATTACATAAACATAACATGGGGGGAGTAATGGGTCATCCAATATCCATCAATACACCAATAGCAATTTATACAATTATGCAACATTTTCATGTTCTAGATAAACACATCCTAAATAAATATGACATAATGCATGAGGATGTTCATTAATTACATGTAAATAGTTTTCATTTTATTAAGGTTGGAGTTACTCACCTCTTATAGCCTATCAACCTCCTTACTCGAACAGGAGCTATCCTTAGATCCTTACCCTTCCGAGTCTCTCAAGCTCGATCCTATAAAATCAAACCTTAGAGTGTTATATAAGGCTATAAAACCCTATACATAACATAAACATCCTATTCTAGGCTCTTAAGAACCATTAAATTAGGTTTTGAAACCTTGGATTCAAAGGAGAAACAAAGTGGGCAAAACTAAGTTTGGCTGCCAAAGTCTTGGGTTTCGACTGCCAAACCTTCGAATGTTAGGTGCCCATTTTGGATAGTAGCCACTACGGTTGCCAAAGTCTGGGACTTTGGCTACTGAACCTAGAAAATTTTAAGATTTTCTGAGAAAATGGAAGCTTCGGCTACCAAACGTCTGGCTTTTGGTAGCCAAACCTGGCATTCATAATCCATTGACTAGCTCTTGTATGTTTTCTAACCAACTCACTCCTTTCTTTTTTCATTTTCTACTTTCTTTATTTCCATCTTTTTCTTTCACTTTTTTCTTTTCCTTTTTTCCCTATATTTTTTTTCTTGCTCTAACTTTTTGCTAGGCCGCCCTTTACGAGTTTTCAACCTAACAAACATCTCTTAAGCAAAATACTCCATTCATGTTGATGGGATTCTTAGATTTGTTGTCCCCTTTATGCAAAATTTTGAATGCCTCCCTTCTCTCTTAAGCCCTTAGTGTCTCTCTATTTGATAGTTTGAACTTAAATTCCTATTTTCCATGTTAAAGTACTTTGCTATAACAAATTATGATTGCTCTATTTTCTTTTAGAGTTAGACAAACACCTATCTAATTTGTTTTTCATGATTTTTTAGAATACATCAATTAATTATTCTAGACTCATTCACATTAATGTTTATGAAATCTTAATTGCTAAACATATTACATTGAAATTGAAAAACCTCATGAATAAATCAAAATGGTGTTATTCAAATATGAGAATTTTATTCCAATAATAAAAGAAATGGCATAACCCTTTAGAACATTCTATTTTCTGGGTCAGGTATTTTCTTATCATCGATCAGTTTTTGAATCTTATGGCAGAAACATTGATATTTATTTGTACCATGACTAGGAATTTGATGGAAGTCACAATATAGATCCATCTTGAAATTCTTAGGCAAAAGATTTGACATTGGAGTATCAACAAGAAGTTAGAGCAACCTTTTATCCTTTAATTTTGTGAAAGTTGAACTTGCCTGATCTTTTGCATGGGCTTGATTTTGTGAGTGTAGTCTGTCTAGCTCAATGAAAACTCCTTTGTCAATGAGATATTAAATCTCATGTTGAAGGTGCTTACATATTTCCATTATATACCTTATTATTTGGTGGAATAAGGAGTACTCATTAGCTTTGAAATACTTGGATAATGTCTTAGGCATTGGCCTTGGACTTATCGATTAGAGCAATCTCTACTCCTTTAGTTATGTTGCAAGAACACCTCATCCATGGGATTGGGTAATTTGCTAAACATCCTCTTCTTCGTGGTACTATGTGCATGTGGTGCCTTTTGGCTTGAATGAGGAGGGCAGCATGTCATCTCTTCTATCATCTTTTTAAGAAAGTCAAATTGTGCATCTAGCTCTACCTCCTCTATTAGGATTACATTCTCATGATCCTTTATCCTCATTCTTCTTGCATCTAACTTTTGTAGATATTTCATTAGCTCTTAAATTTCTGGGTTATATCCCATTTTTGACATGATTCCTTAACCTTTGTGCAACCAAGTGAATAACTATTAATGTAATGTGAATATATGATGCATGAGTATGCACATGCATTATATTTATGTTTTTGTGATTTCAGAGCATGGACTTTGAATCTTGAGAATTGCATGTAAAAACTTTAGAAAGAAAAAAGAATAACTAGACTTTAAACATGAACAAATTTTGGACCATGAATTTGGGACTATAACAAAAATCAAAAAAAAGATTTTGAAAAAAATGAAAAAAAAAACAAATGCTTAAGTAGCTTAGCCTCTTTATAACTCCACAACCCTAACGTTATGGTTAAGTCAAGATTTTCTATCCCTAATTATACCAATAAGGACTAGTCTAAGATAAAACCTTCTCTAACAAACAAAAAGTCTATGAACCAGAAAGTCCAACATGTAAGTGGGCTTTCATGTGCCCAAAAGAGATAAAATAAATTTTGGCTTTAATTTTTTGAAAGGCAATAAAGGGACTCAAGTTTTAACCCAAATTAATCCTATCTTCCTTTAAAACTTACATATCTAACAAATAAATTCATAGACCAACACATCACATGCAATAAGGGTCCTAAGGCCACATGCTACTAGGGTTAACATGACTAAATCTATCCTTATATCTTTGTCTTAAGCCAAAAAGGTTCCTTAAAAGCAAGAATTTAATAATTATGTCTCCCATTGACCTTAAGAAACTTAAAGGTGCAAATGACTGGGTTCATGTTCTCCTTTTATACCCTAAGGTATGTGCCATGGGTTGTAAAGGTAAGTTAACATGCCACAAGTTCAAATGAAACAAAGGCCTCCTCAATCTTATTCCCACATACATTATGATTGATTATACTTTTGTTATTTGTGCAAGTGGCATACAATGTAAAGGAACTTAATAAAAGAAATAAATAGACTAAAGGAACCAATTTGGAGTAACTATTCTCAATCACTACTAGAGTCACCAAGAAATTATGATTTGCCTCTATTGGCATATCACTTTTAGCTATTTTAGCATCATCTACCTATAATACTATCATGATGCTTAGATATTTATGCCACAAAGGCGGAAGAAAGGAGTCAACACTTAGGTAATAACCGGGACAAATTTATAAGAAAGGATATGGGTGGTAACTTACCCTTTGCAGAGGTATACTACCCTTCTTTTACTATGAGCCCAATGGCCTAGGTTCGGGATAGTGGGTATGAGCGAGGGAAAGTGTTAGGCACCCTCTCTGCCTAGACTTACCTTAGAATAAGGGACAACCTTTGCTAATGATTCGTAAAGTTTATCTTATTATTTTTTTATTAAATTCCTTAACATACATTTATGCAAGCTAAATTATTACACGCACTTCTTATTCATACAAGCAAGTAGAATCACACACGCACATAATTCCTAATCTTGTCAAGTTACTAAATTTAGTAATGTTACCTTTTTTACCACCTTTCCTTACATGTATATTTAACTAAGTTAATTATGTACAAATATATTTTTCCATATATTACAAGTAAAAAGAATTAAATAACCTAAGTCTAACATGCATTTTATCTTTTATTAAGTCAAGTTACCCTATATGCATATTTAGTATGTCCAATTAAATCCATTTCAACATGATTCAACTAATTAATGGTTTAAAGTAAAATAAACAAAATCTACAACCAAAGAAAGGGAAAGACAAAAGAGAATTAAAGTTAAAAAGGCCTTTACAAACCTAATAAAAAAAAAATCCTACAACTATTACAAGGCCTTAGTGTGGGAGATGAGGTTCTCTTTGAACTTGTTTAGCTCCATCTTCTCATAACACTACCATGAAGCTTAAATATAAATGCCTTGATAGGTGGAGGATTGAATAGACTCACCACCCAGATGATAAGTGGGACAAATACTTTAGAAGGGATGTGGATGTAAACTCTACCTCTTATAAAGGTCTACTACCCTTCTCTTACTGTGACCCCAATGTTCTAGGTTCAGGATAGTGGGTGTGAAAGAGGAAAGGTGTTAAGCACTCTTTTTGACTGGGCTTATCTTAGAACAAGGTTCAGCCCCATACTTGTGTTTCTTATAGCCTATCTTATTATTTCTTTATTAAAGTTCTTGATTAGATAATGCAAGTCTAGATTAAAAATGCGCATATTGTTCATTGAAACATTCAACCACCACTACATGCACATGTAATTAGCCCTATATCATACCTTGTTTCTGTATTAGAAATTATTGCCTTGCTTACCATGTTGCCCTATTAACATATTTCTATGTTCTTTTCATTCTTTAAGTTGATTTACACATATTGAAGACAAGTAAGAACATAAAACAACCTCTGAGCATACATCCCATGACTCTATCATGCATAGCTTCTTTTATTTTACCATTGTCACACCCTACTCCTCGTAAGATGTAACATGCTCCCGTAGTACACTTAGTGAATTACCGTACTTCGCCTATCGGTAACCCATTAAATATACTACAAGAGATTTTAAAATAATTTTCGTTCATTTTTAAATTAGCGGGTAAAATTTTTTTTAGATATTAAAAACCTTTATTTAAAGTCCAAACATAAATCAAATTTTTAGATATTTAAAATCACCGTAATTTTTACAAAAATATTGACAGAGTGCCGTCTGTATTTTGAGAAAATAATTTTTCAAAACCTGAAAACAAGGGCACTCCCAATATATTTCTCAATCCCAACTCCATTATTCAATCTCATTTCACAAACCAGCACAAGCAACTCAGTACACCGTTTAAATTAAATCAAATATTGAAACAGCTCATTATGGTGACAAAATTAATTTTTACATTCATGGGAGTATTAAAAATTTAGTAGTGCAAAACTTTTTAAATACATAAAATCTCAAGATAACCTTACAATAATTTGTATTTGATTACAATCCAAAAATATATTACAAAAGAGTTGGTACAACTGCTCAAAGGAAATTTCATACATATAATTATAGAATTACATCAAAATCTAAAGTACGAGGGTATATCTATGATATACCCGAAGATAGTCTTACTATGTCTTTCAGTAAACTTGCTCAGCTGCTTTATATTTTCTTTCACCTGCGACAGCATACAAAGCTATCGCTGAGTGGTGAACTCAGTAGTGCACAAATTAATAATTTAAAACTTAATACAAGTTATGCTTGACAATTCATAACAAATAAAATTTAAAATTTTTAAATTCTTCAAAATTCATAATATTCAGAAATCAATATTTTCATTTATGCAAATTATTCATTTGAATAACATTTTGATCAAATAGTAATTATTTATCTACATTTCTTTTAAATCTCGAAACAATACCAAAATATTTTGAATCGCTGATAAATTATTTATTTCAACCACAATTTATCAAACTATGCATAATTTAAAGAGCGTTGCCAAGAATTCACACAGTTGGACCCATGACCCAAAATTCAAATAGATGTCGTGTTGTACACTATGACATTTCAAACTCTCCTAATAACTGAGGCTAAAAGGGAGGAACAAAGACTAGCTAGTATATATGAGTACTCATTCAAACTCTTCCCCAACTGGCAAGCCGGAGAGGAAGAAACTCAACCCATCTAGTGGAGGAGATATCTTACTAGACAAGATAATGAGAATTCACAACATATATTGTCATATCAACTGTGGTTTCAAATCAAATTCAAAACAATTTCTATTTACCAAGTGTTTACAAACCATTAACATATTGAATCATTATAAATTCATGCTCAAGGTTGGCAACACATCAAACTTAAAATTTACAATCCTCAAAACCATGCAATAAATCCTTAAATGCATAAGAAAATTTATATTTAAATTATACAATTTTATTCAATAAGTTAAAATTCTTAACACAACAAAATCATAAGTCATAAAATAAACTTGTTCAAATCAATTTAGAAGTGAAAAAGTAACAAAATAGTTAGTTGTGCACAAACCTTATACGAGTCGCCTCTTGGCCTTGACTCGATGTTTTGGGTTCTTTTCTGGTATTCTTTTCCACTGAAACACACAGTTTCAAAGTGTTTCAGTATTACAATTTATCATAACTCCACAAATAAACTCAACTCTACTTATACCTAGCTTTAATATGCTAAACTTGACGTTTTTTAAAATTTGTATTTCTGGGTTACTATTCATGACACTATTCAAGTCAATTTGTTGACTTTCTAAGGCTTAATAGGTATGGGAATTCTATTTCTAATCACATACCACATTTTGGTTACCTAATTTGTTAGTTTTGGTTCTTTTCTCAAATTTTAAGTCTTTTAGGCAAAATTGCAAATTTTCAGTTTTTGTGTCATGTTTTGCACTATTCCATTGGTCATTTTGCTGTTAGAATTTGGCTAAATTTTCTTCATAGAAGTTATTCCTTATTTTCTTAAATTTATTTTCTTTTTTGAATCACTCTATTTGGAGTTTTTTAGCTCAAGTTATAGCCATTTGAATATGGCTGGTCGGATTGGTCTAACCCAGATTTTCTAGGCACCAACTTGGTTCTGGTAGTTTTAGGTCACTAATTTTGGGTGGCTAAATGACTTAGTTAAGGGCATAATTTGGACTTGTATTCTTCATGAAAGTTGTAGGGCTATATCTCAGCTTTCTACTGGTAAAATTTCAGGTCATTTGGATCTGTCCAGCCCAAGTTATGGCCAAATGAACAAACACTATTTATTTGGTCATTTTTGTACAAGTCAGAACACCCAATTTCGGATTTGGTCAATTTATTTACTAGGTTTTGGTCACTTTCTGGGCATAATTCCTGAATAAAAAATGTGTCATTTTGTGTTTAGTTTCATTTTCAATTGGCGTCACACTAATTGGGTTGGTAAATTATCAGTTTTGGTCCCTGAAAGGAACCTTAGTCATGCTGCCTGCAGAATGACCATAAGCAATCCGAATTTAAACCTAATTCTAACACTTCCTACACATCATAATTGGTCATACATGACCATTTTTCAGCTCAAACAAGGTCAAATACACCATTTGACCAATTCTCATATTTTTCCTCCCAAAACCCTAATTTTCATGCTTAGCTCAATTCATGCAATTTAAACATACAAATCACCTATGCAACATTAATTCACCAAGATTTCATGTTTAACCTAACTAAACACCATCAAACTCTAGGGTACCATGGCTGCTGAAATTTCACAATTAATCATCTATATTTGATTTGTTTTATTTCTTTCATCAATTCTAAGTGTATTTCACATACATAAGCATAATTTAACTACAAATTATAAGTTCAAATTGCTAACCTCTCTTTAAAGCTCAAATCCTTCAATTGGTCAACTTTTTCCTTCCCTTTCTTCTTCAATCTACTTTTTAAGTTGCCAAAGTAGGGTTTATCAAGAATTTTTTGGGGATTTAATGGAGAATTTTAGGGTTTGTGAAGCTTTTAATTAAGCTTCAATGGAGGAAACAAGAAAGAGATGAGAGAGAAGAGAAGTGGACGGCACTTGATGGAGGAAGAAGACCCATTTTTTTCTTTTAATTTTTAGTATTTATCTTGCTTTTGACTTAGTCAAATTTTGGTTAATTAAAAATTATTTTTATTGCATCATGCATGAGGTAAGATGATGATGTAATAATCCACTTTTTCTTTTCTTTTCTATTCTTCTTTAATTTTTTCATAGTTTTTTAATTTAATTTGCTATTCCAAAATTTTCATTTCTCCAATTTTATTGAACAGTTAGGTCAGGAATCACCTCTAGGGTTGAATTGACCAAATTGCTCCTCGCCGGTTCGACCCGGTTTGTAAATAATTCAATATTTCTTCCGGATCCCTTACCTAATTATTTGACCTACTTAACCATTCTTTTTTGTGATTTTCTCTTTTCCACTGTGTTCACAATAGTCCTAAGGACCGCAGTGTCATATTTTATGGTTCAAAATTCAAGTTTAAATCGACCTTGTAGTCCTTCCCGAGAAGGTCACCCATCGATGTGACTCCCTGCTCATTTAACTTTTTATGTTCTGTTTTTCTTATTTATACTTAACTAATTGACAATTACTAATTATTTGTTTTCAGAGCCTATCTAGTTGTCTTAGATGTAGTTCTAATCCCCTTAATTATCTGGACCAACCCCTATCACCAGAATAGTGAAATATACCAGGCTATGCAAATAGGGGTGTTACAACCATATTTCCCTAAGTTATCTTACTAAATTATTTACATGCAATTTGATTATTAAAAGCAAGTAAATAAAACATGCAAAGAAAGGGGAGGAGGGAAGGAGAAAAGATTACAAGCCTTTAATATAAATCTATAAATAAAGGAAGGAGGAAGGAGAAAAGAATTAAAAGCCTAAATAAAACTTTTGACAAAATGCCTAAATTTATTACAATGCCCATTGGCTCATTTCACTATGAAAGGGTCTTGAAGTCCCATTTAGGCTTTGATCAACCTTTTAGTGGTTTTTAGAGTTTTCCTATCGATTTAGGTCAACTTGCCTTATTTGAGGAGATTCCTTTCTTGTTTGAGGTACTTGCCTTTTTAGGCCACTTGCCATATTTACCAAACTTATCATTTTTACATACTTACCATATCTTTACTTATTTCCATATTTAAAAAGAAAGTAATTAAAGAAAGAAACTCAATTAAGGTAATTACAAAAGAAATGAAAAGAAAATCTCCTAAGTCCAACCTTGCAATTCGGCTAGGGTTGTGATGCAACCCTAGCCGCCACTTCTTTTGGTCTACTCCATGGTTTTTAGGTCTCAAGAACACCTTAAAAACAACAAAACTATTACTTTTGGATCAAACAATAAGAAAAATAAAATTCACAAAATTAGATTATTAGATTTTATTTTTTCTGTTTCAAAGGCAATAATAATGAAAAATACATAAAATAAAAATAGAAAACATGCATAGAAATAGATGAAATTTTATGGTAATGATCCTAACACATCAATGAAGAGCGTAGAAAAAAGAAACCACAAAAAGGAATAACCAAAAAAAAAATAAATAAGAATTTCAAAGAGATGTTATTTACATGTACCCAGATTTTGTCATGACACTTAAAAGCAAGTTTGCATATAAATCTATGCAGAATTAAAAGAAACTTAAAGCATGAAAGTTTTAAAGTTCTGAACTCCAATTTATGCTCTAGAATTACAAAAAGAGGTCAAATAATTGCTGAGTTATGCCCTCTTAAATTTCAAGGTCGTGCAAAATTACACAGAATCAAATACCAAACTTTAAAAAAAATCATATCTTAAAATTATAAATCTGATCAAGATAAGTTATATATGAAAGTTGCACAATTTTTCATGAAGAACTGGGAAAAATGTTTTTAGGACTAGAAAACTTGCCTAGCCATAACTTACAAACAATGCAATAGCAATTTATCCTAAATAACTTAAACAAAGTTTGTTGCTTGCCCTCAAAATAATTTAATGATTAACATGGAGAAAAAAATCATGAACACATATGCATGTGTGAAAACATATGTTAATATTGATGTTTTACATGATCAAATTACATTTTACATAATGTCTTACCTTTGAAAATTATTAAAACCTAAAGAAAAGTAGCAGAAGAAGAAGAGGAATAGAGTTGGCGTGTGGAATAGAGGTTACAGGAGAGAATGGCATGTATGGTGGCTGTTAGGGTTATCTCTAGTGGTTAGTAGGTGTTGTATGCATGCTTCTTTAAGATAATAAGAGTTATATTTATTGGCATATCACTATATACAAAGATTTGACCTAGGTTTATTTAGGAAAATATTTCATTTTGCTATAAATTTCTTCTTATTTTGTTCAAGAGGGTTGATTTCTTCCTATTTTGTTCAAGAGAGCACATCACCTCCTATTTTCACTACGATATTTGATAAACAGAGTACTAGTTGCCTTTATTGTATTTTTATTTTATTTTTTAGAATATTCTCCCTTATTTTTTTTCCTTTTTTGGTTTGATTTTCCCTTAAGTAAAAAAGGAAGACCAAATTCATAATTTTTCTCTCTTTTTAGGATGCTAATGGGCTTGAGCAAGGTCTTGATGGGGCTTGCTCAAGTTGGCACTCCTGGGGCTTGCTTTAGTTTAGTGTAGCACTAGATTGGGTCTAATTAAAGCACAGGAGATCGAAGTCCTACAGCACTCTCTAACTTATTTCATTATTTTTAATTTTTTTTTATCTCTCTTTAGTGAACCTATTTAATTTTATATTTTTTTATTTTAATCATGTAGAGCATCATATATCATTTCTTCATGCATTATTAGCATCCCTGAGTCCTTTGAAGCTTTCATCATTATGCTCCTTATTGCCTCAAATTTATATGTTCATCAGGGAATAAAAATTAAAGGTTTATAGTTTACCCACCATTTTGACAGGATTTGGAATCAGTGCCAAAGGCCGTCAAAGTGAAAATTAGGCATTCGAAGTGAGGTTTCAGCATGTTAATCTTTGAGACACACTCAGTGCCTAAGTTAGGTCAAGACTTTATATCATGTACCTTGCTTATTGTGAAGCTTATGATTCCATGACTGTAGAAAAAAAGTGTTATTTGTGTTTTGAGGATTTGCATTTAGAACCTCCAGGATTCTTATGTATCTCCTTTTGAGGGAGAATCAAACCCTCTTTTAGTTCAAGAAAACATGCAATTTGAGAAAACTTGATTTCAAAGGACTTTTCCAGCTTTGCGTCTAAGGAATACTTAGACTGCTTATGTATCTCCTTTTGAGGGATAATTAAACCCCACGTAGTTTGAAAAATGCAAATTGATTTGAGGTAAGCATAATTAAACTTCCTACATATCTCCTTTTGAGGAAGATTTACACCTGACATAGTTCGAGAAATACAATGTTATGTAATGATATGTACTCACTTGAGTGATCCTATCTCTCATGTCTGCTCAGACATGTTGCTCGCTCGAGCGATCTTATCTCTCATTTCTACTTAGACATGTTGCTTGCATAAGCAATTCCAATTTTTATACCTGCTTAGGCATTCTTATCACACTACCTCCTTAAGTAGTTTCCTCATTCCCTCATTGCTCTTCATTTTTTCTAACTTTTCTTTCTTTTTCCTCTTTTTCTTTTAGTTCTTCATTGGGGAATTTTTCTTTTCTTTTATTATTTTTCTCTTTCTTTCTTATTCCACACATTATTTTTTTCTTAAACATCCTTCATTTCTGTGCCTGCTTAGGCTTTTTTTTTCTTTCGCTACCTGCTTAGGTAGTTTGCTCGCTTCAGCAACTTAGTCTCCCATGCCTACTTAGGCATTTTGCCTGCTTGAGCAGTTCCATCTCATATGCTTGCTTAAGCACTTTATCATCTTACTACCTACTTAGGTAGTTTATTCATTCTCTCATTTTTCTTCATATTCTCACTAATATGCAATTCTAGATGCTTCCATGTAATTATAATGCATATGATGCTATGTAATGCAAATGTGATGTATGTGCTTGCTCATGCTTTCAGAAAGTCTCCACTGGGGAAAGGATGCTTATGCTAAAATGCATTAGGATTTTTTTTTTTGGGAAAAAAAAAACTTTAAGGATTTTTTGTTTGAAATTTTTTCTTTTCAAGGACCATTTTGTAAAAAGGACTCCTATAAGGATGTGAATTTTGATTTAGTTTTGGAATCATTTTGTTAAAAGTGATTACCTAGGGATGAAAATGGAACAAAATTTTATATTTCTAATTTGGTCCAAGGAATATTTTGTAATTTCACTCCACTTAAAGATGAAAATGTAATTTTATTCCTAATATGATACATGGTGTGTTATGATTGCTTTAATACACATATTCTATTCCTTCCATATCCTCATTTAGCAACTCAACTTCTTTTTTTAGATATTAGTACATAGTCCATTTTTAGACACTCCACATGGCTCTCATTTTCTTGTTATCATCTTTACTTTCTCAATTACTATCTTACCCCCAGCCTAAAGGGACTCAATTCCATTGCCCCCCACAACTCAAATCCACGCAATGTGCTTGACATCATTACCCCTCATGACTCAACTCCATACATTGTGATCAATATTATTGCCCTTCATGACTTAATTTCATGCATTATGACTTGTATCATTGCCTCTCCTTCAAATATCTTGTCTTGAAATTCCCTTTTACCTAAGCTGCCCTTTTTTTTTTCTTTTTTTTTTCAACATCCATTTTGGCTTTTTCACTTTCATTTTTTTTTTCTAGTCACATGCATTCAATATGTCTTCCACTAATATGACTTTGTCTATTCAACCAAGCATTCATAACCCATTGGCTAACCCTTGCCAGTTTTTGTACCAAATCTCTAATTTTTTCTTTTTTTTTTCTTTTTTTTTTCCTTTTCTTTTTTTTTTTTCCTTTCTTTCTTTTCTTTCCTTCCTTTTTCTCTCTAACTTTTACCTAGGCTGCCCTTTATGGGTTTTTAACCTAGCGAACTTTTTTTCTTTTTAAATCAAGGTATTATTCTATGTCCATTTTATGGTCTATAGAATAATCTTTTTCTTTCTTCTCGTAGGACTTCTTTGAGCTGACAAGAACCTTTTTACATGAATGTTAACATTGGTAATGAAGACACCAAGGTACTTAGTGGGCCAAAAGCTCAAAATGCTTTGCATACTCTTATCTCAACCACCGTTTTTTATGTAAGAGTTAACGTGGGGTGCATGAATACCCTTTGCTACTTTGTAACTCAAAACATTGTAGCAGATTCTTACTTTTATTTTTTAAATACTTTGCTATGAATACTCAATTTTCTTTTAAAATTATATCAATAGAAAACTTTGTTTCTGTAGGATTTTCAAGAATGCCCTAATTAATTATTATAAACTCATTCATGTTAATGTTCAACCAAAAAAAATTAACTACAAAACACATTACATCAAAATTTAAAAACTTAGTAAATATGCCAAAATGGTTTTATTCATCTATAAATGGTTTTATTCTAAAGATAAATAGAAATAACATGGCATTTAGAATATTTCAAATTCTGAATAAGGTATTTTCTTCATTGTTGTGCAAAATCCCGCAAGTGTATGAATCATAATAAGTAATAAAATGATAAGTATAGTTCCCACAAAGACATTATTGAGTACCAAACTGCATAATGATTATAATTATCTAGACTATTGAATTCGAGAGGGATGATTAAACTAAAACTAATTATCACTAAAAGGGTAATATAACCTAATTAAGTAAACTCAAATACCTATGAATTAAACATTCTAGAGTTAGGGTTCACTTGTTAATCAATTATAGACTCAATATGATTTATTTAATAAATAGGAATCCTATATTATCTCAAGTCTTCTCTTAAGGAACTCAAGTTATATCATAATCAATTTAAACCTTACTTTCGTGATGATTAAATTAATTAAAACCCATTAAGTTCTTTGACTAATATTTAGCTCCACATGAAATTCTAGCATATCTCTAGATTAAGGACTCTAAGTTCAAAATCGTATTTTAACCATTATTAATTTTCACCTCCTTCAATTAATATCTAAAAATCAATAGTAAGTGGGTACCAATACCTAACATGCATTAAGATCACAAGAATTTGAATCAATGAATGAAATCCCATACCTCCCTAACTATAGAATAAAATAAACTACTCACTCATGGTGAGTTTTACAATCAAGTTTATAAAACAATAAAGAAAAGACGTGAGAACAAATTGAGTGAAAGAATGCAGATGAAGGATCGTAGCCTTGAACTTTTGGAACTTCGGCCGAAACTTCCCTTGAAAATGTTCTAGATTTTGTTAGTAGTATGCCCTAGAGCATATCATTTTGTATGTATCTTGTACATATTTTTATAAATAAAAGGCAATTTCACTTTTCTGTTTACATAATCCATTTATGTGTAATTGAAAAGTTCCATTGATATTTTATTAAAAATTCTATTCTTAAGTTGTTAAGAATATTAGTGACAGTATTTCTAGTACAAAGTATCATTAATTGGTTTACAATCGAGGATACTTCACAAAGGACATGACTTATTCATGTCGCAAGGTGTTTTGCGATCGCCTAGATGAACACTCACCGAAGTGGGAAAGAGTAAGGAGTCGCCACTTTAATTTTGAGGGAAATTAAAGAAAACCATTTGTGAAAATAAATTAAAATGAAACCACTTCAAAAACAGAGATTCTAGGTCCGGGGTCCGTAAACGGGTGGGGAAGGTGTTAGGCACCCCACCTCATCCCTCAATAAGGGTAAGCAGATTTAACTTTAAGCTCTTTATGAATTAAAATCAGTAGTTAGGGGGTTAGAATGGAGATGTTAATCCTTTTGATAAAAGGGAATATTTGATTTTTCACTAATTTGGGTTACCCAGATACATAAATAAATGAGACGACCCTTAGTGAGTTGCTGTTGCGTATCAGTTTTGTTTAGAGGGTTATTTTGCATATTTGTTAAAATTCGATTTGAGAATCGGATAAGAACTCTCCTCCGATCTCTTTTTAGATTAAAATTTCGATTGGAGATCGGATAAGAACTCTCCTCGAATCTCTTTTAGATATTTATTAGAATTTTGATTGAGAATCGGATAAGAACTCTCCTCCGATCTCTTTTAGATATTTATTAGAATTTTTGATTGAGAATCGGATAAGAACTCTCCTCCGATCTCTTTTAGATACTTATTAGAGTTTTTGATTGAGAATCGGATAAGAACTCTCTTCCGATCTCTTTTAAATATTAAAGTTTTTGATTGAGAATCGGATAAGAACTCTCCTCCGATCTGTTTTAGATATTAAAATTTTGGCTGAGAATCGGATAAGAACTCTCCTCCGATCTCTTTTACTTGAATGGGAGTCGGATAAGGACTTTTCCGACCTCTTGAAATCTGATTACATCTACACATCATAAGAGCCTAAGACTAAGAGTTCTAGCATTCGAAGATGCCGGGGACCCGAATAAGGTTTCTTTTAACTCATTGGTACCTCGTGACTAGATAGGGGATACTAGACTGAATTTTAACGACCTCCTATGTGATCGCCTTACCAATACCTTTCGGCAGGCAACATTTGCTCTATTTCATTTACTAGTCTGAAATTCAATTTCAATCCGACCTCCCCCACCTTTACCCAGTCATCTTCTCGAGCTAGTCTAGTGGTTCGACTTCATAACTCTCTGATTTATTATCTGAACATTTATTTTAAAAAAAAAACTCTTATGTTAGGACACTGCTACCAATATTTTATCAAACTACCTATACGTTACCCGTAAACAGAGCACCTACATTAGGAGATAATAAAAGACCAAGAACAAATAAATAACATGAACCGATATCAAAGATAAACTCGAGAATAACCACCCACGTGGGACCTTCTAACATAAAACAAACTTTAACGAAAATTACGAGCGTAAAAAGAAAATAAAGACGAACACTGGATAAGGCAACAGTTCAGACACTCACCTGCAGGAAGTTAAACCTATTGAGCTAACTATGGAGTCACGAATGTTGCAGAGTTTCGGGCTAATAGTCTGGGGACTAATGCTTGCCTTGAAATAATGAATGCCCAATTAGCATATAATCAAACCGGAATGATAATGAATGAGATTGAGCTCAGAAAATAAAAGTGGATATAAAGGTGGTGAAAACAGAACTGAAACTTAAGAAAGGGTGGCACAGAGCAATGAAAAAACTGAAAATCAAGAGTTCCAGTGTTCAACACTTCTTCAAAGAAAATACTTTAGAAAACTGATTTCTAAAGTCTTTCTAGCTTGAAGGAGATGGACGGTTTGGATCTTAAAGGACATTATCTGATGTTTGAGAATCAAAGGGAATCAAAATGAACGGCTGAGATCCTTTTCAGAATAATTGTCCTTTCTCTCTTCTAATCTGACAGCCCAAAATTTTCTTATCAAGGGCGATCCGAGGGCTGGGAATAAAAGGCGCCGATCTTGTCGTCTTCTTCTTTGATCCAAGGGCTCCGGACTTGTCCTTACAAGTAAGATCAATGGTAGAGATTGAGATGTACAGGACTGTCATGACATACTCTGGCACCTGTTAGCAATGTGGGCGATTCTGCAAATGACGCGTGCGGAGGAGATTTGATCTCGTCTGCAACGCTTTAACTACCTCGGCTCTCATTATGATGACAGTCATGGGAAGTTGTCTTATTCTTTTTGCATTCCGATCTCCTCTCCCTTCCGATCTTTTCAATATGCTCTTTTTCCGAACTCTCATGCCGGGCCGCTCTCCCGATCTCTCTCATTCCATAGTCTTCTCCTTTGTCCGGGTCGATTTAGTCAAGGCATTTATTCTTTCAATTTCCGAGCCGTCTGCTTCGTTTTCTGCTAGCCATAAATGCTCAGGCCTTCTCTATATATATACCCTTGTCAGAAAATCCTCCCGCATTTCATTTTCTCCTCTTTCTCACTTTTCCTATTCTAACTACTCCGGTAACAATCCCGGCCATGATAGCTGCTTTTGATCTTTTCCCGGCTGTTCACCTTGTTCACCGATTGACAATTTTTGACCCCAGTGATCAGAAAATCATTATGGCCATATTAAATGACAGTGACAAAACCGGACTAATTTACCGACCCAGATCAAGAATATCGATTGTGTTGACCTCGAATAGGTCGACCAATGTAATCGGTGAACCGATTTCGAGCGAGAAGACTGCTAATTTCCCTCCGATCTTTGGTGACTGCCCTTCGAAGTTCATTTGGCTTCTCACCACATTGGGTGTCCCGATAGCGGCTCAGTTCCGAGCAATAACATTGACGATGACCTCTCTCATCCTTATGAGAGTCATAGTCACCCCATCTGAGCTGTACATCTATCCGATGTCGATGGCTGGTCTCCTGATCAGACCTATCTTTTGATTCAGCCACGAGACTAGGCTTTGACATAGGCCTTCACTAGATAGGGTGTACTACCGATCTCTAGAGATCACCCAAATGATGTAATCTCTCCTTTAATGTAACCCGATCCCTAGAGATTGCCCCAATGATGTAATCTGCCCTTTTAATGTAATCCGATCTCTAGAGATCTCCCAAATGATGTAATCTGCCCTTTTGGAAATGAAATTTTATTTTAACAATTATTATTTTGTTATTATTGCATTGATTATTTTTCGATCTCTGATGTGTTCATCCGATCCGATTCCTAACTGAACAGCCCTTAACCGATCCGCAATTCCAAACATCTGCCTTAATTCACTGATCTTTAACTAGCCGATCTCCCCTTATTTAATTGTGGAGATTCTGGAACATTCGTGAGACGTGTCAAAAAAAGCTGGCGAATCCCGCTAACCGATGCGCCGCTTGGGACATCGTGAGTATTAAATGCTCAGACGTGTATAAATAGGGGATGGGTCCGCCAGTTGCTCCCTTATGTCATTTTCAGCCTCTCGCGAGCGATTCTCGCGAGCGATTCCAAAATCCTCTTATTTTTTCAAGTTCTTCCGACACCGATCACTCTCCGGTAAGGGTTTTGATCTTTCTTTCAGTTTAAATTTTCTCTTTTCTTTGGAAATGAGCAGCGCTGAGGGTCAGAGAGCGGCAAGCCCCCCTTCCGTCCTTGTCTCGTGGTCGTCAGATGAAGTTGAGGTGGTCAAACCGAGCGGGCGATCTGAACCTCCTAGGAACTCCGTTCTAGCCCGTGGTCAAGCAGCACCCTCGAGCCAAACACATTCTTCAGGGAGAGAAAACCTCCCCATGGACGAGCTGCCATCAATCCTTCAAGAAACCGACCTGCAGTCGTTCAACCAAGAGTATAACATTCAGTCCAATTCATACGAACTTATTAAGTGTCACGGCGATCTTCGAGTCGATCACTTCTTCGAAGAGAATGATATGATCATGGTATAAGAAGAGCAATTAAAAGCCGGGCTGCGGTTCCCTCTCGACGACTTCTTCAAGGAAGTTCTAAAATTTCACCAAGTGTGCATAACCCAAGTTCACCCGAACTCATGGAGGATCCTAGTAGCCTTCAGAGGCCTTTGCCAAGCCAAAGGACTCAGTCCTATAGCTAAGGTGTTCGCCAAACTACATAGGCTAACTCGTCGAAAGGACGATGAGTATTGGTTCTTCTAGGCAAAGCCACATTGTGGGCTTTTTACCGATCTGCCCTCCTCCCTGAAGAATTGGAAGAATCGCTTCTTTATTCTGAGGAGTAAAATTCCGAACGGCTTTGAGGGTTTCCCACGCAGCTGGCTGCATCAAGGTCCATTAATTCCGAAGTGCATCATCCTGAATAGGGAAGAAGGTCTAATGGTGATGGAATTGAAAGATCAGGTAGCTCGACCGAAGCTCTCTTGTTTATATGCAATGACAGCCGAACTGTATTATTGGACAATGGAGTTGATTACTAGCGAAGAACGCGGGCTTCAGCTCTCTGACCTCAGCCTCGATACTTTCTATATCTCTGATCTTTGGGCCTTAGCGATCTCACTGACCTTTTCTTTATGCAGGTATGGTGAGCGGTGAGGCTTCCAAGGAGAGCTGGAAGCGGAAAAGAGAGGTCTCCTAGAAAGTGCGGGAGATGAAGCGGGCTGAGGCCCTATAGATGCCCAGGCATGATCCCGGGGAAATGCAAGGAGGCTCGTCTCAACCCTCGGGACCGCCGATCCCTGACATAGAAGTGGTCAGGTCCCCTCCTCGTCAAGAAGAGCTACCACCACCTCCTCCGGTTGCTTCAAGCGCGGAAGGGGGTCCTTCCCAACCACCTGTGAGGACCCTTTCCCGTGGTGATCAAATCCAGATCCACTCGCTGGAGAAAAATCACATGGTTCGTAAGAATCCGGGCTTTGCTAAGGTCTTGGGGCCCTCCATCTGCCTTCGGGAGGATCGGGATAGGCTAACCCCGAACAACCTCAATGATATCCTGACCCAAACTATGAGCCTGAGCGTGGAGAGTTTGGTGAACCAACACATTGTCCAGGAGAAGGCTCACCGCTTGAGGCAGGAGGTCGAGAAGGTGGGTCAGGAAGCTGCTTCCCTCCGATCTCAACTTTCGTCCACTCAAAACTACATATCTGAAATTGAGGGGCGTATGAAATTCTACGAGGATAAGCTGGCCGAGCAAGCTTATGTTCTTGAAGAGGTTCGGGCGCTCCGAGCTGCTGAAGTCGCTCGCCTCACTAAGGAGCTCAAAGCAAAAGAAGAAGAGGCAGTGACAAGGGAGGCCGGTGCTTATGTGAACGCTTATGGGGATCTCTTGGCCGAGCTTAGGAAGCGTTATCCCGAGGAGGACTTCTCCTGGATGGTGGACCTGGCTCCCCAGGATGAAGAGGATAGCGAGGAGGAGGCCGAAGGTGATAAAGGGGGTGAACAAAATGTAGAACAGGCTGGAGGTGATCCTCCAGTCGAATAACTTGTATATATTTGAAATGAAATGAAATTCCTTTTTTTTTGTTCAATGCTTGGATGAGATCGGAAAGTATCTAAGTTGCATAAGCACTTGATTGTCTGAACATATTAGAACAATAGCTAAAGTTGATTATTAATCTAAGTGTAAGAGGTCGGAAAACATTGTAAGCAAGAGATCGGCAAATGCCAAATGGGACTTGATTAAAATTGGAAACTTGATTTGAACACTTAAGATCGGAATCATCCTTAAACCGGATTGGAACCTTAACTTTATCATACAATTATCCCCAAACTTTTAAAAGGGAGATCGGCAATAAGACTGGAGGCATGAAGACCTGACGTTGGTTTGGTTTCGCTAGACAAGAGATCGAAAATGTGATTGACTGGCCAGGAGATTTGAAAATTGGTTTGAGAGATCGGTGAGGCTTTGAGTGATATGGAGACTTGGCGTTGGTTTGATCTCTATGAAGAGAGATCGGAAATGGATTACTTGGCATTGGAGATCGATTTCGAAGTCTATTGATTTCAGGGATCGACCAAAATATGGTGTCGACAGCTGCCCCTCTTTACATAATTTCTATTAAAGGGAAAAATTTTCCCATGTAGGAATTATGTAAAGATTCAGACCCATATTTTGGGCGATTGGGTATTGAAATGTTGAGACTCAAAATCAAGGTTAGGAAACTAAAGCCCACTTAGGTTAGTGACCTAGAGATTGGTAACAGGAATTTAAAATGCTAAAAAATTAAAATCAACTTGGATCAAGGAACCAGAGGTTGATAAACGGGGAATTTAATGCTGGAAAATTAATGTCAACTTAGATCAAGTAACCAGAGGTTGATAAATAGGGAATTTAATGCTGGAAAATTAAAATCAACTTAGATCAAGGAACCAGAGGTTGATTAACAGGAAATTTAAAATGCTTGAAAATTAAAATCAACTTAAATCAAGGAACCAGAGGTTGATTAACAGGAAATTTAAATGCTTGAAAATTAAAATCAACTTAGATCGAGGAACCAGAGGTTGATTAACAGGAAATTTAAAATGCTTGAAAAATTAAAATCAACTTAGATCAAGGAACCAGAGGTTGATTAACAGGAAATTTAAAATGCTTGAAAATTAAAATCAACTTAGATCAAGGAACCAGAGGTTGATTAACAGGAAATTTAAAATGCTTGAAAATTAAAATCAACTTAGATCAAGGAACCAGAGGTTGATTAACAGGAAATTTAAAATGCTGAAAATTAAAATCAACTTACAAAGCAAGTCTAACTCGACATGAGAAGTTCCTCCGTGACGAAGTGTACTTAATAGGATTGCGAAGATAGACGATTAATGGAGGACGAGTTGCAAGACTTAACCCATCATCCTTGGTTACTTATTTACTTCCCACAGTTCCCCTTCTGCCCTTGACTTCCTTATTTTGCGAAAAGTGCCCTTGCGGGTTTTCACTTTCCCTTTTGCCCATCTGACTAGAAGCGCCCTTCCAGGTTTTCACTTCTAGTTTTTTTTTTTTTTTGTGACCATTCCCTGCAAATCTCATAGCAAAGTATATGAGGTTATCAACATTCAAATCCTAATCTTATGACAAAACTTTAATAGATTAATAGCGCAGAGAAAACAACATTAGAGTGTGAGTATATGAGAAAGATAAAGCAAAAAGACAAATTCAAATGTGAAGAAGATAGATTGGAGTGAAAGGATGACTTTATTAAGGCTTTAAGAAATAAAGGTACAGTTTCAAAGAAAAAGGGTACAAGGATAAATCTCACATATTCCTTGTAGTTAGCTTTGAAGTCTCTTTAACTGCCATTATTTCAAGTACTCTGTTAACGAAGATTCATGCCGTGACGGTTTATTTCCATCCTTGGTTCCATGCCCCCTTCCTTATTTCTCATTTTTCTGGTTCTTAGGATGCCCTTTCGGGTTTTCACCCCTAGATTTTATTTTTTTTTTTTAGGCTCGCTTTTTCAGGACGCCCTTTCAGGTTTTCATCCCTCACTCATTTTACAGAAAGCGCCCTTCCGGGGTTTTCACCTTCTTTCGCATATTTTGCTAGGAGCGCCCTTTCGGGTTTTCACCCCTACTCTCCCTTTTTTTTTTTTTTAGGCATAGTATCTTTTGACTGTGTCGGCATTCACAGGTCTTGGAAATTCTTCACCGTCCATGTGGGTCAAGATCAAGGCCCCACCAGAAAATGCTTTTTTAATCACATAGGGTCCCTCATAGGTTGGTGACCATTTACCCCGGGGATCGTTTTGATTCGGAAGCACCTTCTTTAGGACTAGGTCCCCTGGTTGAAATTCACGTGAGCGAACACCTTTGTTAAATGCCCTGGCCATTCTTTTTTGGTATAACTGCCCATGACATGCCGCCACTAGCCTTTTCTCATCTAGCAAATTTAATTGGTCCAACCTTGACTGGATCCATTCTGACTCATCAATCCCTGATTCTTTCAGAATTCTTAGAGAAGGAATTTATACCTCAATAGGTAGTATAGCTTCCATCCCGTAAACCAGTGAGTATGGGGTTGCCCCAGTTGATGTCCTTACAGAAGTCTGGTATGCGTGAAGAGCGTAGGTAAGCATATCATGCCAATCCTTATAAGTGACTGTCATTTTCCGGATTATTCACTTGAGATTTTTGTTTGCAGCTTCCACTGCTCCATTCATCTGGGGACGATACGGTGAGGAATTGAGATGTCGGATCCTGTATTGCTCACATAATCTTTGGATCTTCGGACCATTCAAATTCTTGGCGTTGTCAGTGACGATCTCACTGGGGAGGCCGTGTCGGCAGATAATATTATTTCAGAGGAACTTGAGAAATGTGTTCTGTGTAATGTGAGCATATGATGTCACTTTGACCCATTTAGAAAAATAATTGATAGCCACCAGGATAAATCTATGCCCATTGGATGCCTTAGGGTTGATGGGACCAATCACATCGATGCCCCACATTGGAAAAGGCCATGGTGAGACGAGATTGAATAATTGGTGAGGCGGAACATTTATCGGATCCGCATAGATTTAACACTTATGGCACTTTCGAAAGTACTCGACGTAATCCTTTTCCATAGTAGTTCAAAAATACCCCCGTCTCATGATTTGCTTAGCCATCATATGCCCATTGGCATGGGTTGCACAATTTCCCTCATGAGTCTCGAAAAGGATTCTCTTCGCTTCTTTTGCATCCACACATCTCAACAATTTGCCGTTGGACCTCCTTTTGTATAGAATTTCTCCACTGGGGAAGTATCCCAATGCTAATCTCCGAATCATCCTCTTTTTGTTTTTTCTCGCCCCTGAGGGGAATTCTCTAGTTCTGATGTAAAGCAAGATGTCATGATACTAAGGTTTACCATCAGGTTCTTCCTCGATCATGAAGCAGTATGTCGGCTCACTCCTTGCTTTAATCTTTAATACCTGAGTCATCTGCCCTTCTTCCATTTGAGCCATAACAGCCAGGGTGGCTAAGTCATCTGCGAATTGATTCTTATCTCGACTAAAGTGAGTGAAAGAGATTTTTTCAAACTTCTTAATCAGCTCCAGTAAGTACTTCTGATATGGGATTAGCTTCGGATCCTTAGTTTGCCATTCTCCCTTGACTTGATAAATGATCAGGGCTGAGTCTCCATATACCTCCAACTTCCTGACTTTCATTTCGATGGCAGCCTGTAGACCCATCACACAAGCTTCGTATTCTGCGACGTTGTTGGTGCAGTCAAATCTCAACTTGATAGCTATCGGGAAGTGTTTTCCATCCGGGGATACCAATACAGCTCCGATTCCACTACCGGACAAATTGACAGCTCCGTCGAAATACATTTCCCATACATCAGCTGGCTCTTTTTCTCCGCCGTCTACTTCGTTAATATGCTCATCAGGGAACTCAAAATCTAGAGCTTCATAATTCTGGATAGGGTTTTCTGCTAGGAGATCAGCAATCACGCTACCTTTCACTGCTTTCCGGGTCATATAGACAATGTCATATTGGGAGAGTATGACCTGCCATTTGGCTATCCTCCCTGGCACGAATGGGCTTTCGAATACATACTTAATAGGATCCATCCTGGAGATGAGCCATGTCTTATGATTCAACATGTAGTGTTTGAGGCGATTTGTCAGTCTGTGCTAACGCTACAAGAAGTTTTCTCTAGGAAAGAGTACCTCGACTCACAATCATTGAATTTTTTGCTCAGGTAATAATTAGCCCTCTCCTTTCGACCGGTATCATCATGTTGCTCCAAAACACATCCCATTGAGCTTTGTTGGACTACCATATACAGAATCAGCGGCCTTCCTGCCACCGGCGGAACCAGTAGTGGTGGGTTTGATAAGTACCGCTTGATTTTCTCAAAAGCCTCTTGACAGACTGAATCCCATTGAGTGGTGTTGTTTTTTTGGAGTAGTCTAAAAATAGGCTCAGCTTTAGAGGTGAGATTGGAAATAAATCTCGATATGTAGTTCAACTTCCCAGGAAACTGCGCACCTCCCTTTCTATTTATGGGGATGGCATCTCTTGAATAGCTCGGAGTTTGTCTGGATCAACTTTTATTCCCTTCTCACTCACTATGAATCCCAACAATTTCTTAGACCTAGCTCCGAATATGCATTTGGCAGGGTTCAGTTTCAACTGATATTTCCTAAATCTCTTGAATACTTTCCTTATCACCTGCACATGGCTTTCTCCTCCCCTGGACATGATGATCATATCATCCACGTATACCTCCACTTCTTTATGCATCATATCGTGGAATAATGTGACCATAGCACGCTGGTAGGTGGCGCCAGCACTCTTTAGCCCAAAAGGCATGACCCAGTAATAAAATACCCCCCTATTGAGTGATAAAAGCAGTTTTTTCCTTGTCTTCCTCATCCATTGGCATTTGGTTGTACCCAGATGCCCCATCGATACACGAACATCCGCCCAATCCCGCATCATTGTCTACTAACACATCTATGTGTGGAAAAGGGAAATCATCTTTCAAGCTTGCTTTATTAAGATCCCTGTAATCAACGCACACCTTAACTCTTCCGTCATTCTTCATTACCGGGACAACGTTAGCTATCCATTGGGGATATTTGACCACTTCTAGAAACCCAGCATCATATTGCTTTTTGACTTCATCCCTAACTTTGAGCAGCGTGTCAGGGTTCATTCTTCTTAGTTTCTGCTTTACCGGGATTGTCCCCGGAACTAGGGGAATTTTGTGCGTCACTATCTAGGGGTCTAAGCCAGTCATATCGTCATAGCTCCATGAAAATACGTCCAGGAATTCTTTGAGCAAACTGACCATATCTTCTAATTCTTGACTCTCCACAACCTTAAGTTCCCTTTTTACTTCTTCCGTGCCTAAGTTTACGGTGTGCATTTCGTCCCCACAAGGCACTAGGGAAGGTTCATCTCTTTCATCCCTTTCTTCTGTGAGTTCCACCTCAGAATCACTTGAAGTAATGGCAGTTATGGGGATTTCAAAATTAACCAGAGGAATTTCTAAGTCTATTGAATTATTAGGTGTTAGTTGATGAATGGTCCTGAAGAAACGAAAATGGAATATATTATAAGAATGGATTTCAAAAAGGAAAGAAAAAGAGAATTGGATATAAAATGCGCTATTAATTCATTAATATTTATATCATAAGAAAAGGGTCCATTTACAGTATTACACTTGTCACCATGGACAAAATGATCAAGTGTTGATAACCAAAAGTACTTTACTCGAAATTGAGTATAGGGATGTCCTCTGCCGTCCAGTTGTCTAGTTCTTGCCCTTCAGCCATTGGCGAGACTAGAGCTTCATACAAGGAATCGAGATGGATGACATCAATGGATGGTTCATCGGGTGATTCTTTGATTTTCGCTGGGTTTTCAATAACCGGCTTGGTGAAGAACTCTGTGATTTTCGGGACTACTTTCATTTTCCCGATTTTCTGATCAAACCTTTGATCCCGAAGCATACTCTTCATCCAGAATCGTCCATCCATGAGGGCGTCTTCCTCATAACCCAAGCCGCAATGACCAATCTTTTTGATAGCCGGTATAGGCTCGACAATTCCCTGCAATGTGGCACCTAACCCCTTGCCTTTTCATAACCTCTCTTGAGCATCACCTTGGCGACCATAGCCATAGCCCCTTCATTTCTCGAGATGGTTTCTTATAATTCAAGAGCCTGGAAAGAGCTTTCCAACAACTCCTCAACTACCTCTACATAAGGAAGTGATTGCGGCTTGGTGACCAATATGGCTTCCTCCCCTCTCACAGTGATGATTTTGCTGTCCATAATGTATTTAATCTTCTGGTGCAAAGTTGAAGGAACGGCATTTGCCGAGTGGATCCAAGGCCTCCCCAGCAACATAGTGTATGCGGGCTCAATGTTCATCATTTGGAACGTGACGTTGAAAGTGCATGCGCCGATTTGGAGTGGCAAATCTATATCTCCCAGCACCTCCCTCCTTGTACCATCAAAAGCTCTTACCACCATAGCACTTTGGCGTATGTTTAACCGGTCAATCGATAGCCTAGCCAAGGTGGCATTAGGTAGTACGTTGAGTGCGGATCCATTATCAATAAGGACCTTGGCCACTATGCAACCTTTACATTTCACCGTCACATGCAGAGCCTTAGTGTGCGTTAAGCCTGCAGGGTCTATCTCTTCTTCTGAGAAAGTGACAAAACTAGATGCCTGAATTTGTCCTACTATCTTCTCGAACTGCCCCGGTGTGATGTCAGGGTTCACAAAGGCCTGATCCAGAATTTTCTGCAAGGCTTGACGGTGCACCTCTAAGCTCAGAATCAGCGACAATAGTGAAATTCGAGCAGGTGTCTTTCTTAATTGTTCTACAATGTCGTACTCACTTTGCTTCATTATTTGAAGCAACAACTCCTCCTATTCGTTTGATCCGGCAAGCTCTCTTCTCTCCACTTCCTCAAACTCCTCTTCTGTATTTTCTCGTGGCTCTACCATTTTTACTTTCCCTCTCTTCTTTTCTTTTTCCTCATTCCCGTAACACCTCCCACTTCAGGTTATATACTCAACTTCTTGCTCATGTGGGGAGAACTTTGTAGTAGTGACAGGCTGAGGGTTAGATTGGGGAGTAGCACCACTAGAAGGTCTAGCGTAAATCATCTTGAAGTGTTCATGAGAAGCGAAGCACGGTTTAGGGGGTACTGAAGGTGAGGCAAGGCTAGGAGCTGGTGTACTGCTTGATGCTCCTTGGGTAAAGACTTGGAAATTATAGTTCCAAGGTATGGCATGGATGTTTGTGACAGGGAGCTGAGGCAGAGTTCGGATAATTGTTACTGGTGGTGACGATGCTGGGGCTGAGAAGGTGATTCTGTGTTTAGAGGTGGAGGCATTTTGGCCGAATCGGGCTGTGTTTACTCCCTCCTCCATCTTCGACCTCGTTTGACATCTCAAGACTTTGAGGGACAGTAAGTTCTGAATCTCTTGCTTAAACTGTTCACAATTCTTCAATTCGTGGTTAGCTGCCCTCCCATGATAGGGGCATCCCGCCTTATCTTTAGTTTCTAGTGCTTGAAGATAGAGGTAACCTTCCTTCACTGCCATTCTAAAAATTTCCTCAAAGTGAGGAATTAGTTCATCTACCTCTGGTGTCGACCCTTCTCCTTCTGACTCTATCATGTTCACGCCATTGCCCGTATTATGATTGGGCAATGGGTTTGAGGTAACATTGGGGAGGGAACCATTTCCTTCAATCTTCAACCACCCATTCCTGATTAGGGTGTGTACTCTTCCTTTGAGTGCCCCGCAATTGTCGGTCGAGTGCCCCTGTGCCCTCCATGATACTCACACCGTGCACTGGCATCATACCACTTGGGGTATGGCGGCTGAATTGGGTCAAGGGGAATCGGCACTATTTGGTTTATACCGACAAGGTATCGGTATATTTCGCTAAGTGGCAGGGGAAGAGGTGGATCAGGATTTCTTGGTGGTCTCAGATTATTTTGAGGTGGTTTGGGTTGAGTAGGTGGAGGAGGTGGTCTGGGCTGGTAGTTTGTCAGTGGTGGATACTGTGGGCGTGGGTGAAGATAATTTGGGAAAGGGGGTGAAATGTTTGCAATGGTTTAGCCATGAGGGGGAGAATATGGCCGATAGTTATTCTGGGGTAATGAAGATTGGGTGTTCTGACGGATGATGGAATGCACATCACCCTCTTTCTTCTTGCCAAAACTGGCAGTCTTCTTTGCAGGATTCTCAGTCAACTCCTGCAGTCGTCCCATCCTTAAATTAGCTTCTATCCTCTCACCAGCTTGGATGATGTCTGAGAAGCTGTTGGAGGTATTTCCGATCATCAGATTGAAGTAAGGAGCCTTCAATGTCTCAATGAACAAGGAGCATAGTTCATTGTCAGTTACTGGAGGATACACTTCTGCGGCCTTCTCTCTCCATCTCTGGGCATATTCTTTAAAACATTCCCTATCTCTCTGCACTAAGTTTTGGAGGTCTCTCCTTGTGGGGGCCACATCGCAGTTGAACTTGTATTATTTTAGGAAAGCGTCAGCCAAATCTTTCCAGGAGCGCAATTTGCTTCTGTCCAATTGAATGCACCACCTCAGGGCTGCCCCGGAGAGACTCTTATGGAAGAAGTGGACTAGAAGTCTATCGTCTTTCGTCAGGGCTGACATTTTGGCAATATAAGTGGCCAAGTGAATGCGGGGATCTGAGTTCCCAGTGTACTTGTCGAAGTCCGAGACCTTAAACTTAGGCGGCACTACCACATCAGGCACCAATCTCAGTGACGCCACATCAACTGAACCATACATGTTCAGTCCCTCTATCGCTCTTAATCTCTCTTCTAGAGCAGATAGTTTCTCATTTTCTCTCGTCTTATCTCCCCTCCCTACTGCATGAAATACTCCCCCAGCTGGTAAATGAGGGGCGGAATGAACTGGAGGGATCAGGATTGAAGGGTACGGCTCTGCATTTGGGACAGTCGGGTAATGGGAGAAAGTTGGATCATTATTCAGGGGAGCCGGATCGACGGTGATTGTCGGATCTGGAATAGGTGGCTGAAAGGTGAAAGAGGTTAAAGCATGGTGAGAATCAATCATTGTAGGAGGTGGGGGAGGTAGTGGTAAGTTAGGCTCTGAAGCAGGCTTATTATAGGACATCTCCCTCATTAGTCTCATGAGCTCTGAGACCTGGTCTTTCAATTCAGACACTTGTCCTTGTAGGTTTTGGACTTGTTCCTGGTCTTCCATTATCTTCTTTGTTCGTGATCGTGTTAAGTACACTCGTCTTGGATGAATCGCTCGTTTGGTCAGACTGGCTTTGCTTGAAGCAATGTTGATTTTCTGCAGGAAGTAAAAAAAGGAAATTTTTCAGTGAATTTTTCGTTTGGACTTTCCATATCTTTTAAGTGTAAGAAAGTCAATATTTTGACTTGAATAGTACCATGAATAGTAACCTCAACATAAAAAATTGCAAGAATGTAAGTTTAAACATATTGGAATTAGTTATTGGAATTATTATGAAGTAAAGATACTGAGACACTATAAATTTTGTGTTTCAGCTAAAAAAGACTTGGAAGGTCTGAGAGACTGAGTCAAGGCCTAAAGGCGACTCACGTCAGGTCTGTGCACAATAATTCTTGTTTAAATATTTTATTCTTGAAAATTTGACTTCTGTGTTAATTATGAATTGTGTTGCCATTTTATGATCGCAAATATGACTTTGGGAATTGATCAGATTTCTCACAAATAATTTGATTAAATTATTTTGAATTGATTTTGTGTTCACACTTAGCATGACAGTACCACATTATTCCTCTTCCATTATGGGGTTAAGATTGATTATTTTCCTCCCTCTCTGGTTTACCAATTGAGATTGTAGATCAGATGAGTACTTATTAGCTAGTTAGCCACCTTCCTCATTGATTTCGATTACTGGGGTTGTAGATTGCTTTGTCGTGGTGTACAACACGGCATTGATCGGAAATTTTGTGTCATGGCTTAAGCTGTGTATGAATTGGCAACACTGTGTTTATTAAATTATTTGATTAAAATTGTGCTATAATGAGTTTTGATAAATTGAGAAATGTGATTATGAAATATTTAAATTGTGAATTTGTCAAGGAATATTTTATGTACTGCATTTCAATTTTTATTGTGCACCATTGAGTATTTTTATATTCAGTGATAGCTTATTTTAGTGTCGCAGATAAGGCCAAGGAAAAAGCAGCAGAGTGAGCTACTGGACTGGCAAAAACTTCTTTGATCACTTTTGTACTGGTATTTATTTATACCCTTGTAGTTAATTGATGTAAATATTGTAATATTTTATGTATCAATGTAAAGTTGAGCAGTTGTATAATAAATTGTAATAATATTATTTTTGTATTTTATATCTGTAAATTAAATTTGTGAATATAAATTAGCTTTATTGAATGCAATGTTGATGGAATTATTTTGAAATAGTTTGATCAGAAGATTTTGAGTTGAATTGAGATTATTTGGAGGTTGGGAGTTGTGAAAAAATTTATTGGAAGTATTTTTTTCAGGTATTTGAAGAACTATTTTCTCAAAATACAGACGGCACTCTGCAGAAATTTTTATAAAATTTGCGAAAAAATAAAATGGGCAAAAGTTTTAACTAGTTTTGAAACTTCAATTAAATGATTTTAATTCCTACCAAAATGCTCATAACTTCCAAAATGTAAGAAAATGGTATTAAAATTCCTTGTAGTGTACTTAATAAATTATCGGTAGGTGAAGTTCGGTAGTTCATTAGGTATTCTGCGGGATCATGTTATGCCTTACAGAGGGGTAAGGTGTGACACCAAGACAGATAGATTTAGTCAGAAAATAGTTTCTAACAAAAAAATCTAATCAATCAAGAATTGGAATTAAAAGAGAACATAATATTCATAGCGAATGGAGTTTGACATTAACAATGACTCTAGCTGGAATTGGAATTTTGTAACGGAGAGATTCTAGTACATGGTAACACATGATTGCAGGTTCATTTAAGATATTCCTTATTACTGATTGGGTAGCCGTAGCATGCTATGCTAGGTATTAATCATGGTCTATGAGATGCCCGAAATGATTTAGAGAAATCATTTACGATAAGAAAGATTTTTAATGATATTAAGAGATAATATCATTTCTCATTGCCAATAAGTAATGAGCCTAGTAAGTCACACATCTACACAAGTAAATCACCACGTAAAAATGTAATTTAATTGATTAATTAAAGAGTTTAATTAATTAATTAAATAGGTTTGACATGAAACTAAATCTAAGTTATTGGATGTATAGCATAAATTAAATTTATACTTAAATTGTTTAAATATGAATTTAATTGTGAGAAATTAATTAATGAATATTAATTAATCAATTAATTTATATTTGATATAAATTAATTTGAAGAAGAGAAATTATAATTTTGGGTTGAGAACTCAAATTAAAAAGGAAGGGTAAATTAGTCTTTTCAAATGGTGACATGTGGCACCATGAAATTGTGACACATGGCACCATACAAGCTTGCCACTTGTCTTTCCATGATGGAAGACCACTTTTTGTAATTTAATTGGAGCTTGATGCTTGGCTTAATGAGATTAAGTCAAACAAAAGTAAGATTTGATCTTGTGGCGACATGTAGCAAGGGAGTAAGTGTTGACTTTTGTATATAAGGGAAAAGGAAGAAAGAGAATTCATTCTTCTTCCTTCTCTCCATTTTGGACGGCAACATTGCTCCCCTCTCCTCTTCATTTTCCTTTTATCAATTCAAAAG
The DNA here is from genome assembly GCF_030052815.1 of Hevea brasiliensis. Lineage (NCBI taxonomy): Eukaryota > Viridiplantae > Streptophyta > Magnoliopsida > Malpighiales > Euphorbiaceae > Hevea > Hevea brasiliensis. The sequence goes on along the minus strand of NC_079499.1, from coordinate 20,729,772 downwards.
GAACTTATTGATTTCCTTTGAATTAAAAGTGTTAGAAATTATTTCTGGCTCACCAAACATCCATTAACCCTCACCAAAGCAAACCCCTCTAATTCCAAGTGGTTGGCAAGAGCTAAAGGGACTTCTAGGGGCTGCCATTGGTACTAGTTGGTGTGCTTGTGATGGACAAGCTAGAGGGACTACAATTGCGGTCCTAAGAGCATCCAAAGGAAGAGGGATTTATTTATTGTGCATCTTAAAGGTTAGTAGTCAAAAGCCCTATTTTAGTTAGGGTTTAATGAATTAAATTCCTAAAGTTAAATTCTTGAGGGCAAATGAATGTTTAATACATGCTAAAATGTGTTTTTGTATGCTTTTGGGCATTGAAAATTGATTAGGCACATAACTTATCAAGTATGATGCATGTAACCTTAGATTAATTTTTGAAATTCAAGGTTCTAATACCCTAAATTCCATGCTTCCATGCCTTCAGATCCCTCTCTCCTTTCCCTTTTCACAAAATTAATTTGCTCTCTTAAAAGTAAAACGGCTGATCCCAATTGAAACCCTAACTTCTTGTATTTATATTTGTTGAATCGTTTTAGAGTCCAAAAGTCTTAGAAAACCTCCAAGAATGGCCTAGAATCATGGGAGGTCAGGTCTTAGTTTCTATTACTGAGAATTACACAGGCCATGTAATTCTTTTAATTTACACAGCCCTGCCTTATGTAAGGCTTTGGAACTTGAATTTCTTAATTTCTTTAGCTCAAAACATTACATGGGCCATGCAGGCCATGTTATTTTATTTCTCCTAGAACACGGGCCATGTAACTTATAACACGGGGCGTGTTATTCCCTGCTGCACTTACATTATGTAACTCGTAATAAGAGCCATGTTATCCTCTGGCAACTTCTACAATACATTTTCGCATTCAATACTTCTCCAATCGCATCCATATCTTCCCAGACTATCGATGCATACCTAATAAAGGCTAAAAACCAAGAAATCATACTGATTTAACATAGAATTTAAAAGAAAACTAAAACACTTAAAAATAGACATGAAAGTAACAACATACTAACAAACTATAATGAGTATGCTTCCTAAATGCCTACATGATTTGACTACATCAAATGCACCCAAACTCGAACCTTTGCTTGTCCTCAAGTAAAACGAAACTAAATGCATATAAGTGGCATTTTCCTTTTTGAATGACAAGAACTAAAATTCTAGACTTTTTAAAGACAACATCAAAAAGATCAACATGTCCACAACTCATCAAAATGTGAAGAACTCAAACATCCATTATATGTACCAACATTCAGCAAAGCGTATATCACCAACCCAAAACATATGTACACATACCAATTACAAGAAATTGTTTTATTTAAATAAGCGCATGTACATTTAGCAATTTTTAATTATTCTATATGAATGTATTGAATTTAATTTGTCAAGTAACATAGGCAGACCTTCTATCCCTATCTCCACTAATGTAGCACACACTTTCAAAAGATCAAAATGTCTTTTCATAAGGTTTTAATAGGGTTAAAGGGCATTAATGCGACCATCAAAGAAAAAGGATAAAAGATAATAAAAGTATGAGAGCATCAATCACATCAAAAGAGCATCCATCAAACCTCTCAAACTCACATCAATCATCCATCAAAACAATTCTCATCACATCAAAAGAGTCAAAAAATGCAAAAACTTTATTGATTTTATTACTACAATGCAAAAATTTAAAAAAAAAAAAAAAAAAAAAAAGAGTAAAGATTTCTAACTAAAATGCAAAACCTAAATTGTAAATTTTATTGTAGCCCCAAACTCAAATTTGAAGTTGTCCTCAATGTCATCAAGATAACATAATTAGGTCAAGAGCAACATTATAAATGCAATTACAAAGGAAAAGCTAATAGATATAAAATGCTCCCTTTTAAAGTGTTCCTTCCTTAGAAGATTTGTCTGTTTTTTCTCCATTGCTCCTTTCAAGTGCTTCTTGAGCCTAAAAAGTAAATAAACATCAAAACAAGTTTGGAAGGGTGATCAAACAAAAGAAATAAACAAATACAAAGATTAAAAGTAAAACTTGGGTTTCCTCCTAAGAAGCTCTAATGTAAGGTCATTTAACTTAACCCCTTTTTCTTATCAAGGTGGCTTGAATATGGAGAAATATACCTTACACTTCATAGGTGTTTCAATGTATTTGTATTTCATCTTCTTTTCATCAACTGTGAAAACAACTTTTATCTTGTCTAGAACTCCAATCACACCTTGAGGAGCAACTTTGGAAGCCTTAGATGAGTTGGACATCTCTAGCTTAGGACAACAGGACTTAAAATTCACCTTAGGAGCTTTACTCATTAGAAGGAGGTCATAAAGCTGAGTTTTACACCAGTTCTTTACCATTTTCTATCACGTATACTCTAAAGCAAGAGTTTACTACAGCTGTTTGATTAAGAGTGTCAAATAAATTAAATTTTATTTCTTCCTCTCCCTCCTTCAAATTTAAACTCCCATTTTTCACATCAATACTAGCTCCAGTAGTAGCTAAGAATGATCTTCTTTGTATGAGTGGGATTCTTACATCTTCCTCCATATTAATTACCACAAAATCGACTAGGATAAAGAACTTACCAATCGTAAGTGGAATAAGTGAAGTAATAAAATGGATGAACTATAATTTAGTCCTTGAAGTTTAATAAAATTTACAATTTAGTCCCTATATTTTTAAAAGCAAGTAATTTAGTCTATTAGATTTGAAAAAACATACAACTTAGTTTTATCATTAGAATTTCAGTTAAATTATCATTAATTTTAGCTAAAATGAACTTTACCCTATTTTCAATTTGAAAACAATTTAGCCTATAAGATTTGGTTATACGTACAAATTAGTCTGTGTAACTTTTAAAATAAGCAACTTAGTCTTTGATATTTTAATAAACTTACAAGTTAATCCTTACTTTTAGAATTATGGTTAATTCCCAATTAAATTTAGTAAAAATGCCAAAATGCTTTCAACTCTTTTTTCAATTTAAAAACAAAAATTTTAATTCTTGAAGGTTTATTTTAATAATAATTTGCGTCCATATTCATTACCTTTTTTCTTTTTTTATATAACAATATAATATATGAAAATATTTATCAAATATATATATATATTGAAGGAATGGAAGCGTGAAAAACACAAGTTTATACCATTGAATTCAAAATTTTTCACCTAGGGTCACATGCACCATGCAAGATTTATTTTTATCTATTTGATTTCAATGATAAACAACATATTAAAACTCTTTTAATATGTTTTTGGATCTGTATTTGCCATTTAAGATTTTAAAATTAATCAGATTAATTTTAGAACCCTAGATTAAATCAAGAACGATTACACTAACCTCTTGATGCAATCGCAGTGTCTGCGCCTTTGAGATTCGTCTTCAGGACACCAGATGTTGTCCCTCTAGCTTGTCCACACCAAGAACACCTATGGCAGCCCTTGAATAGCTTCTAAAGCCTTTTCTATTAATTAGAAATTCAAGTTCTACCTTTTAAGAGATTAGAGATGTAAACAGGACACTAGAAATAATTTCTAGCGTTCTTAATTCAAGAGATTGATGGCTAATCTCTTTGAATTGATGAGAGATGAAGAAGAATAGAGGGAGGGCTGCAAAATTGCGTGACCAAGGAGTGTGGCTGCTGGTTGTATTTTATTTTCTCATAACAACACTTAAATAGCTAGGTTAACACATTAAACCCTTGCCACATGTCACCCTTTGATTAGCTCTAGGTTTAAGTGACCCAATCACATTGTGCCAAGTGTCAAACCTATATTTAATCTTGATTTTAATCATCTTACACGATTAAAAAAAAAAATATTTGGCAAGCTTATGTGTAATCCCATGTGTCACCATCTCATGGTGTCACGTGTCACACTGTGAAATGACCAAAATGCCCCTGTGTCTTAATTTTGAGTTCTTAACCCAAAATAATTATTTTCTTCTTCTAATTAATTTATATCAAATATAAATTAATTAATTAATCTCTATTAATTAATTTCTCATTAATTAAATTCATATTTAAACACTTTAAATATAAATTTAACTTATATTATACATCCAATAATCTAGATTTGGTTTCAAGTCATGCTAGGGACTTTGCAAACTAATTGCAAACCAAACATATTTAATTAATCAATTAAACTCTTTAATAAATTAATTAAATCATATTTAATTAGGTGATAACTTGTGTATGTGTGTGACTTACTAGGCTCATCACTAATTGGCAATGAGACATGATATCAACTCTTAATATCATCAGAACTCTTTCTTACCATAAATGATTTCTCTAAATCATTTTATGAACCTCATAGACCATGGTTAACACCTAGCATAGCATGTTATGGCCACCCAATTAGTAATAAGGTTTACCTTAAATGAACCTATAATCATATGTTACCATGCACTATAATCTCTCTGTTATAAAATCCCAACTCAAGCTGGAGTCATGGTTTATGTCAAACTCCATTTGCTATGAATATTATGTTCTCTTTTAATTCCAGTTCTTGATTAAAAAGATTTTCTCATCAGAAACTCTTTTCTGAATAAATCTATCTGTCCTGGCCAGGAACTTGAAACATCAAGAACAATTAAATGAACATAGGATTTTATCTCTATTTACTTAGAGGAACAGATTCCATCTTGATCAACACCTACCTCCATATATAACTAGTAGGAGCCAACACATACCCATATACCCATACACAGTATAAGTATGAAAGCAGTATCAAACTCAAACTACCTATATACAAGATAACTGTGCTATCTCAGGTCTAAAGATTATATGCACTGATATGATTTATGACAAAACATTGACAAGAGCAAACTCCATGTGCTTGTCATAAGTGTCACTAGTTCGGCCTACTTATCATTTATAAGTGCCTATCATGTTTGTTATATGGCATGAGACTCACCATTCCATCTTATTTATATCTCATATAAATAACTTGGGAACAAACATGAATACAATCTTTCTGGATAAGTCATGTCCTTATTATGAAGTATCCTCGATTGTGAACCTATTTATGATATTTTGTACTAGAAATATTGTCACTCATATTCTTAACAACTTAAGAATAATATTTCTAACAAAATATCAATGGACCTTTTCTATTACACATAAATATCTTATGTAAACGGAAAAGTGGAAATGCCTTTTATTAATAAAATATGTACAAGATACATACTAAATGATATGCTCTAGGGCATACTACTAACAATCTCCCACTAGCACTAGAGACATTCATTACAATTCCTTAGACCGTTCTTCTCATGATGTCTGTGTTTGTGAGCTTGTTACTAAGGCCTAGTGATTGGATCAGCTGGTTTTTACCTAATGTTATTTTTTCTGCATGGCTATATCGCCTTACCCAACTATATCTCCGATAATGTGGTAGTGCCTTTCTATGTGTTTGGATTTACGGTGAGACCTTGGTTCCTTAGCTCAGTATGATCGCTCCATTATTGTCACGATTGTAGTGGAACTGGCGACTCAATGGAAGGAACTCATGTAAGTTACATCACGAACTTCTTTATCCAAACGACTTCCTTTGCGACATCGATGCAGCAATATACTCAGCCTCTGTAGTGGAATCTGCAGTTGTGCTCTGTTTGGAACTCTTCCAACTGACTGCACCTCCATTACAAATGAACACATATCCAGAGGTAGACTTTCTATCATCGATATCTGATTTGAAATCAGAATCAGTATAACCATCCAATTGCAAGTCTCCACCTCCATAAATCAAGAATAAATCCTTAGTAACTCAAGTACTTAAGAATATTCTTGACAGCTATCCAGTGTTCCAAACCTGGATTGGATTGATACCTGCTAGTGAAACTAACAGCATATGCGATATCCGGCCTAGTACACAACATTGCATACATTAAACTTCCAATAGCCGAAGCATATGGAATCCTGGCCATCTTATCTCTTTCTTCAGGTGTCTTTGGAGACATCTCTTTAGAAAGATGGATACCATGTCTCACTGGTAACAATCCTCTCTTGGAATCAAGCATGTTAAACCTCTTTAATACCTTTTCCAAGTATAGACTTTAGGATAAACCAATTATTCTTTTCGCTCTATCTCTATCGATGCGAATCCCAAGAATATAGGTTGCCTCCCCTAAGTCTTTCATGGAGAATGTATTTGACAACCATACATTTATAGTCGTCAACATACCTGTGTCATTACCCATCAATAGTATGTCATCCACATATAAGACAAGGAAAGTGATAGCACTGTCACTAACCTTCTTATATACACATGGCTCATCCTCATTTTTGATAAAACCAAAGGATTTAATGGCTTCATCAAAACGGATGTTCCAACTCCTCGAAGCTTGTTTCAACCCATAAATGGATTGCTTTAGCTTGCATACCATGGAACCATCTTGGGATTCAAATCCCTTAGGTTATTCCATGAAAATGTTTTCTTCAATGTATCCATTGAGAAAAGCTGTTTTGACATAGTATGCAGCTATTGCTAATAAAATCCTAATTGATTTAAGCATGGCAACAGGCGAGAAAGTCTCCTCATAATCGATTCCTTGCCTTTGGCGAAACCCTTTCGCTACTAGCCTTGCCTTATAGGTCTCTACCTTTCCATCAGAACCAATTTTCTTCTTGAAAACCCATTTGTTCCCTATAGGTATAATACCTTCAGGTGGGTCAACAAGATCCCAAACTTGATTCTTATACATGGAATCAATCTTGGATTTCATAGCATCAATCCATTTTGAAGAGTCTATATCTGATATAGCTTCTTCATAGGTAAGTGGATCATCTCCATGATCTACTTCTTCATGAGTAGACAACTCTTGTTCTTCTTCATGAAGAAAACCATATCTCACTGGTGGGTGAGATACCCTGGTTGTTCTACGAGGAACAGCTATAGATGTTTCATCAACGAGTATTGGTTGACTAGATGGATCTATATCCATCTGATCTGTTGGTTGGTCAGAATTCTCCAATTCTAACTCTATTTGTCTTCCTTTGCCTCCTTCTTGAACAAACTGTTGTTCAAGAAATGTAGCATCTCTACTTATCACAACCTTTTGTGAAGTAGGCAAATAAAAATAATATCCAAAACTATATTTTGGATATCCAACAAATCGACCTTTTTCTGATATGGTCTCCAATTTATCAGTGTTCAGCTTTTTGATATAAGCTGGACAACCCCAAATCTTAACATGCTTAAGACTTGGTTTTCTTCCATGCCATATCTCATAAGGTGTGGAAGAAACTGATTTTGATGGAATCCTATTCAGAATATACAAAGCTGATTCTAATGCAAATCCCCAAAAGAAGATTGGCATATCAGTATAGCTCATCATACTACCTACCATATCCAATAGGGTACGATTTCTCCTTTCAGATACACCATTCAGCTGTGGTGTTCCTGGAGGAGTCAGCTGAGAAACAATGGCATGCTCTCTCAAGTATTCATCAAATTCAGTACTCAAATATTCACCTCCATGATCTGATCGAAGAGCTTTAATATTCTTTCCTGTTTGATTTTCTACTTCAAATTTAAATTCTTTGAACTTTTCAAAAGATTCATGTTTGTATTTCATCAAATACAAATACCCAAACCTTGATTTATCATCAGTAAAGGTAATAAAATAATGAAAACCCCCTCTAGCCATTTCCTTAAATGGACCACATACATCACTATGTATTAGCTCCAAAATATTTTTAGCTCTTAGCCCTTGTCCAACAAAGGGTGATCTAGTCATTTTGCCCTGAAGGCAAGATTCACAAGTTGGAGTAGGCTCAGCGCCCAATGAGGATAGAATCCCCATTTTCTCCAGTTTTGCAATCCTATCTTCTGCAACATGAAATAACCTTAAGTGCCAAATATATTTTGAACTTGAGTTGGTTTTCACCGTGGCATTGCATTAATTTAGATTGCTATACTCTGGGTAGTGGAAACACTTTCTTACTGGCAATGGAAACAATTTCCTGTTGGCAATGGAAACACTTTCTTACTGGCAATGGAAACACTTTCCTTTGCCTTTGTCAGCTTTGGTCTTTGTTTTCTGTTTAGCTATTTTCTTAGAAGGACCAGGAATCTGAGATTTCTTTTTCTTATTGACCTTCTTCTTGTTGGACTTTCCAGTAGAAGAAGATGCAATCAAAGCTACCTCTTTTCCTTTATTGCCTGGCATATTCTTTTGAGCAATAACCAGCATGTTGAGTAAAACCAGCTAAGGTGCATTCCTATTTAGTCAAATGGAAATTTGTCACAAAATTCCCAAAAGACTCAGGAAGGGACTGAAGGATCAAATCCGTCTGTAGTTGGAAATCCATGTTGAAGTCAAGATGTTCCAACTGCTCAATCAGCCGAATCATCTTGTGGACATGATCCCCAACATTCTGTCCCTCAGACATCCTCATACGGAATAGCTGTCTAGATATCTCATACCTAGCATTTCTGCTGTGCTCACCATACAACTCTTGTAGGTGAAGGAGGATCTCACTCGCACTCTGCATGTTCTCATGTTGCTTCTGTAACTCATTACTCATGAAAGCAAGCATGTAACACTTAGCTCTCATATCATGCTCCTTCCACTTGTCCAAAGTATCATGTTCCTCTTGTGTGGCCTCTGGAGGTAAGGGACCAGGAACATTTGAATCTAGAACATATCCTATATGTTCAAGGTTCAGGACAAGCTTCAAATTTCTTAGCCAATTAGACAGATTTGGTCCTGTCAACCTATTGTGATCAAGTATGCTTGCAAGGATATTGGATGGTGGTGGTTGTTTTGTGCTCATTTTTATCAGAAAATTAACTGCAGAAAATAACCAGATTAATTAGTAAATGTATCATGTAATTAACCAAAATGATTATGGTCTTTTAATCAAATTGGTCCTCCCACTAACTTAGCGAATCCTACACTTCCAAAGTAGGAAATGGAAATCCTAGTTGGATGGATTTCTAGTGGGTGATTGAATTCTTATAATTCTATTGATCATCCTCAGGTACATCCATTATTGGAATTAAAATAAACTATAAGTGAGCAACTCCTTGCCCATCACATCTCATGTGAAGTTCAATCCTTTACCTAGCCCCTAATGCTCAAAATCTCAGGTACATCCATTATTGACTTATCTTGCATTAGTTAAGTTGATCCCATTGAGCCAGTAATTATGCAAATAATTTTAATGTCCTCAGGTACATCCAATATTGGCCACTAAACCATTTACATATTTATAACATCTCATGCTTAACAATTATTCTTAAGAAAATCTCTTAAATTAATTGCATCTTATGCAACTATTTAAAATTTCTTAAAATAATTGCCCCAATGGAGGGCCTATGTTATAATTACTTTAATTATAGCATTTCCAACTTAATCATTTGTTTGGAAGATTTTTTGGTCATTCTAATTACTATTATGGTCTCACTTTGCACATTATCCATTTAGCATGCATATATCATATAATTGCATACATTCCCATACATCTCATGCATTCATGGATAAGCAGTAAATATGGTATGATCATGGACTTTCTAAGGGATTCAATTCTGAGCCACCAAGAATTGAATAAGAGCATTCCTAGGTGCATTTCATTCATTCATTTTACAAGAGTTATTGAAGGAGTACATAATCAACACTTGATCTTGAATTCCTCCCACTGGTCCCACCAATGCTCTTGACCTCCTTGAACTTCTTGCAATCCAATATTACATAGTAATCATTGGCATACCAAGGCGAATTTACAAGAACTTAAATAAATGAAATTACAACCCAAAAACTATTACAAACTTAATAATGCATGCCCAAAATAAATTAAAATAAATTAATTAATTTACAATCCCAAAGAAACATAAAAGAAATAAATCCAATCACATTGGTCTTTTATAGTTCATGATCATCCATCATGCATATCACTATTTAACAATTAAATAAAATATACATACTTAAATTAAATTGAATATCTCATATTCAGCTTAAAAATCTAGATTTGAATATGATTCAAAAAAATTTAAAAATTCAGATTTGAATCTAATTCAAACAAATTTAAAAATTGATATTTGAATCACATTCAAACAACTTCAAAAATTCAGATTTGAATCACATTCAAACATTTTTTAAAAAATCAGATTTGAATCACATTCAAACATTTTTTTAAAAAATCAGATCTGATTTTATTCAATCAATTTTAAAAAATCAGATTTAAATATGATTCAAACAACTTTAAAAATTCAGATTTGAATCACATTCAAACAACTTTTAAAATTCAGATTTGAATCACATTCAAACAATTTTTAAAATTCTGATTTGAATCATAATTTAATTGTGTGATTAAAAATCCTAATTAAACATTTTAATTAGTCATGTGATGAACCTTTCATCATGCAACAATTGCAGAATTTAATAACAACCATGCGCACCATGATCTTCCAAAACCATGCGCACCATGTTAGAGTTCATCAAGCATGCCGCCACACCTCTTGATCCAACCAGCAATGGATCAATCATCTCATGATCAAATCACACAATTAAATCATATAATCAACAATCTAAATGGCAAATATAGTGGCTCTGATACCAATTGAAGGAACGGAAGTGTGAAAAACACAAGTTTATACCATTTAATTCAAAAATTTTCACCTAGGGTCACATGCACCATGCAAGATTTATTTTTATCTATTTGATTTCAATGATAAACAACATATTAAAACTCTTTTAATATGTTTTTGGATCTGTATTTTCCATTTAAGATTTTAAAATTAATCAGATTAATTTTAGAACCCTAGATTAAATCAAGAACGATTACACTAACCTCTTAATGCACTGCAGCGTGTCTGCGCCTTTGAGATTCGTCTTCAGGACACCAGATGTTGTCCCTCTAGCTTGTCCACACCAAGAACACCTATGGTAGCCATTGAACAGCTTCTAAAGCCTTTTCTATTAATTAGAAATTCAAGTTCTGCCTTTTAAGAGATTAGAGATGTAAACAGGACACTAGAAACAATTTCTAGCGTTCTTAATTCAAGAGATTGATGGCTAATCTCTTTGAATTGATGAGAAATGAAGAAGAATAGAGGGAGGGCTGCAAAATGGTGTGACCAAAGAGTGTGGCTGCTGGTTGTATTTTATTTTCTCATAACAACACTTAAATAGCTAGGTTAACACATTAAACCCTTGCCACATGTCACCCTTTAATTAGCTCTAGGTTTAAGTGACCTAATCACATTGTGCCAAGTGTCAAACCTATATTTAATCTTGATTTTAATCATCTTACATGATTAAAAAAAAAAATTTGGCAAGCTTATGTGTAATCCCATGTGTCACCATCTCATGGTGCCACGTGTCATACTGTTAAATGACCAAAATGCCCCTGTGTCTTAATTTTGAGTTCTTAACCCAAAATAATTATTTTCTTCTTCTAATTAATTTATATCAAATATAAATTAATTAATTAATCTCTATTAATTAATTTCTCATTAATTAAATTCATATTTAAACACTTTAAATATAAATTTAACTTATATTATACATCCAATAATCTAGATTTGGTTTCAAGTCATGCTAGGGACTTTGCAAACTAATTGCAAACCAAACATATTTAATTAATCAATTAAACTCTTTAATTAATTAATTAAATCATATTTAATTAGGTGATAACTTGTGTATGTGTGTGACTTACTAGGCTCATCACTAATTGGCAATGAGACATGATATCAACTCTTAATATCATCAGAACTCTTTCTTACCATAAATGATTTCTCTAAATCATTTTATGAACCTCATAGACCATGGTTAACACCTAGCATAGCATGCTATGGCCACCCAATTAGTAATAAGGTTTACCTTAAATGAACCTATAATCATATGTTACCATGCACTATAATATCTCTGTTACAAAATTCCAACTCAAGCTGGAGTCATGGTTTATGTCAAACTCCATTTGCTATGAATATTATGTTCTCTTTTAATTCCAGTTCTTGATTAAAAAGATTTTCTCATCAGAAACTCTTTTACGAATAAATCTATCTGTCTGGCAGAACTTGAAACATCAAGAACAATTAAATGAACATAGGATTTTATCTCTATTTACTTAGAGAGCAGATTCAATCTTGATCAACACCTACCTCCATATATAACTAGTAGGAGCCAACACATGCCCATATACCCATACACGGTACAAGTATGAAAGCGATATCAAACTCAAACTACCTATATACAAGATAAGCTGTGCTATTTGTGTCTAAAGATTATATGCACTGATATGATTTATGACAAAACATTGACAAGAGTAAACTCCATGTGCTTGTCATAAGTGTCACTGGTTCGGCCTACTTATCATTTATAAGTGCCTATCATGTTTGTTATATGGCATGAGACTCACCATTCCATCTTATTTATATCTCATATAAATAACTTGGGAACAAACATGAATACAATCTTTCTAGATAAGTCATGTCCTTATTATGAAGTATCCTCGATTGTGAACCTATTTATGATATTTTGTACTAGAAATATTGTCACTCATATTCTTAACAACTTAAGAATAATATTTCTAACAAAATATCAATAGACCTTTTCTATTACACATAAATATCTTATGTAAACGGAAAAGTGGAAATGCCTTTTATTAATAAAATATGTACAAGATACATACTAAATGATATGCTCTAGGGTATACTACTACCATATATATATATATATATATATATATATATATATATCTTGTAACATCCCCCAAATTTCTATGTCGAGAATCGACCTGAAATGGATGTTTTGATCAAGTCCGATTTTGTATGAATATTAATTTGTCTTGCAATGTTTTCTTCTTTTTTTTTTTTTGAAATGTAGTGGATAGGTTAAAGTTTGAGTATAAGGTTAAAAGAGGATATGATGTAAATAGGACTTTTGGCAGCTAAAGTTCACTTCAGGCAGCTGAAAGTCCCCTCTTTCATGATAGGTATAAATAGAACCTTCTAGGCCAGAGAAGAAAAAGAAGAAAAAAAAAAGGGCAGGTTCTCTCTTCTCTCTGTTACCTTGTTTTAATTTTTTTGGGTTTTCCTCAAACAATTTTCTTACCCATTTTTGTGATCCATGTTTTGATTTTGTGGATTTGGGTCTTGGAGCTCTAGCTTTCTTTGTGGAAAGGTATGATTTTGGGGTTTGGAAAGGTATTATTTTCAATTTAACTCTTTTCCCAAATTTCATATGGTTTTTGCTATAATCCCAACTTTGGTGTAACACCCCTAATTTTTAAATTTATTATTTTTTTTGTAAATATTGATATTTTATTTTATTTGAATTTTAGGAAATTATTTGAAATTTTTTAAATTTTAGAAATCGGGTTCAATTTTCTGAAAATATAAACTTTGATGATTTTTAAAAATTAATTTAAAAACCACGTGGCAAAACTAAAAATATATTTGGAGTCTACGCATTTTTCTGAGTTTTCTGAAATTTTTTCGAAATTTTTGGACCTCGTTTTCGGTCCCAAGGCAGAGTAAAAAATTTAAAATTTTGTATTCTGAATCGAACCAGCAGAATCGAATCGGACCGGATCGAACCAGTCGAATCGGACCGACTTCTTCCTTTTTCTTCCTCCCCGAGGGCGTCCCGACCCCTCTCTCTTTCTCTCCCGTTTTCTCTCTCCTCCCTCCTCCCCTTGCCGCGTCGCCGCCTCCTCAGCCACCCCAGCCCGCCGGCGTGCCTCCACAGCCACCTCCCCTCGCCAGCCGCCGCCTAGAACGCCTCCACAGCCACCTCCCCCCGCAAGCGCGCCGCTTTATCTTCCCGGTCGATCCGTCCACCAATCGGACTGGGTGTTGTGTCTAAATTCATCTACTCGTCGAGAGCTTTCCATAGACACTAAGAACACCGAAATCCATCGAGCGGTTTGTCCAATTTTTATCCGTGAAGTTTTAGCCTATTTTGACTTTTGAACTAGATTTCTCGCAAACCGTGAACCCCACGAGAAAACCGAGAGTACCAGAGGGCTTCACGGCGATATAAATTTCAAATTTTTCTGACACTGTTTTTCTATGGGTCCCACGAAACTTCGTAGTATTTTTTCGAGCATTAAATGAGCTTAGAAAATTTCGTAAAATTTATGTACTAACCCCCGTGTTGTGGGCTTCGTGTAGGTATCTTCAATTCGCGGAAATTCGACAGTTGTCCGAGTCTGTGAATTTCTGGCCAGATAGAACGATTACCAGAAAAGTCTCCGAATTGGATCGAGGTTTTGGCTACCGCACCATTGTCAGACGTCCCGAGCGCGTCCCCAAAGTCGGAATCGGCATAGGTAAACCCGAACCTTACTTTTTCGTAATTTTCTAGTGCTTAAATGAGATTAAAAATCCGTCAAATATTCGTGGTAGCTCAGAAAATTATGATTCTTTTCGCATTAGCCTAGTAATATTGCTAAGGACCTCGGGGCAAAGTTTTATAATTTTTAGAGTTCATTTGGGTAGTTTTTACAAAAATAGTCAATTATAAGGACTAAATTGAAATTTTACATATTATGATGGATGACTGTTTGGATGGGCCCAGGAGGGGCTGTGTGATGTGATTGAGTTGTGGATATATGGATTGTGAATATAGAAGTGCGTTTTGAGCCCTTTTGCAGGTTGGGTAGGTCCTAGGTATAGGGGAGACTCTGCCGGATTTTCGGCACGACTTAGGACGTATTTGGTCTTTTCTTAAGTTTGTATTGAGTCAAATTTATTAAATGATTGTAATAAAATTGTCAGGTGAGTCGGGACAGCCTTCTTCCTCTGCCCGGCCATACGATGACATTTGTCAAGTCTATGAGTAAAATATTAATTTTAATTGTAATTTCACTATTATTATATGTTCAAGCATGCCCATGCATCACTTATATGTATGTATCTATGTAGTTAAACTCTAGGCACGTTTTATGTTGCATTCATAACTGTTAAAGAGCCATGGATGTTGTTGTGGTAATTTGGAACAGTGTGCGTGCGTTGGAGTGCGTGTGATATGGTGTTGACTATGGATAGGACGGGTAAACACGGCTTGAGATCTTCACTGGGACCCGGTCCTTCGGGGTAGACACGACTTTAGTTCTTCCCTGGGACCCCGATTTGGTTTATTACGTGAAAGTCCGACTTGAGTTCTTCGCTAGCACAGGTTGGATTTAAGAGAGCTGTATAGGGGATCAGCTCCCATATATTATGATTGATATTAATGGGTGTGTGAGTGCTCCAAATTACCTTTTTGATGTGATGTGAAATTATTGCTGATGTTGCATTTCACTCTACAGGGTGCATTAGTTTTAGATAGTTATAGAGATTATGGTTAAAATTGATATTTTACTCTCTGAGTCGAACGCTCACTCCTGTTCAATATTTTTCCAGGCCACAGGAGGATATTTTTGAGGTTAACCTGCTTTGCTCCCTCGCAGGTCATCTATTGATGTTTGTGTAATTCTATAAACTTCTAGAATTTCCGCATGTGTTAGGAGTATTTATTAAATTGAGTCTGTAATATAAATTATTATTTTGGACCTGTAAACTTATTATTTTATGCATGTTGATGGACTGGATGAGGGAGCTGAGCTCCCATTTATTTTTATGTTGTTATGAGTATGTGGAGGGTGAGCTGAGCTCCCCACTTGATATATATTGTGTTTACAGGTCGGGTGAGTCAAAAACTCCCCGTTGAAAGGTCCATTTTATGGCCGGACTCTGTCCGGTTGAATTCTTGAAATTGAGCCCAAATGGGCCTTAGAGTTGGGTTAATGAATAGTTAGGCTTACTACGGGCCTCAGGGGCTTTAGGCTGGCTCAGGTCCTAGTGTCGGTTCGACCCATAGGTTGGGTCGTGACAAATGTGGTATCAGAGCTTAGGCTCCAGATTCTTCGGGATTGTTTTTCTAAAGTGTTGGGAAGAGTCTACTAGGAGTCACATGCGGAAAATAAGGTCCATATTCGTCTTGCATTGTCATCTTTGCTTTTAGTTTCTGCTTCATATAATTATGTATAACTATGAGTCTATAGAACTGTGTAACATGTTGTTTTGAATATTGTGGGCTAATGCTGCTGAATTTTAGGAAAATGCATAAAAGCAGGAGAGCTGCCACTGCACCACAACCAGATGTGCCTAACGAGATGTCAGCACAAGATGAGACGCCTGCCCCGAGAAGGCGGGGTAGGAGGCCAAGAGCTGCTCAGGTAGAAGAGTAGCTGCCACTAGTTCAGGATCAGTCTTTTAAGGCACAGGGTCTCATGGACCCAATGGCAACTACTCTAGCTGGGTTGCAGAGAACCATCGACATAATGGCGCAGTATATGGTCCACCCTCCACAGCAGTAGCAGCAATCCACCGCACCAAGAGGGGAACCTTACAAACAGATAATCAATTTCAAGAAGTTGGTGCCTGATACTTGTGATGTCTCAGATGATGCCTATCGATTTTTGGATTCCTACAGACAGGCAGGAACAGAGTTGCAGTTGACTGATAAAAGACTTATAGAGTGTATGCAGCATGTCATGGGGCCTATGCCAAGACAATGGATGAATGACTACATATTACCTCGAATGGAGGGTTTATCGTGGACTCAGTTTGTGGAACTGTTCATCAACCGGTTTGTACTAGAAAGTTTCAGAGATCAAAAGCAGTGGGCCTTTAGGGCCTTAAGATAGAATGGTAGGTTTGTAGATGAATATGCTACAGAATTTCTGGAATTGAGCAGGTATGCCCCTACAGCAGTAGCTACAGAAACTATGAAGGTAAAGAGATTCCTAAAGGGGCTTGACAGGAGGTATGCAAACCTGGCCATGATGTCGGATCAGCCTTTTGATGTTGTGGTTGATCGAGCCAGACAGATTGAGATTAGCTACGCTGTGGATGACAGCGGAAGAGTAAAGAAAAACAGAACAGAGGGTTCTTCAGGTGTTCCTCATATGGGTGCTCTGGATAGTGGTGGCCAGAGTAGTTACAGAGGAAGAAGTAGGAACAAGAAGAGTGGTTTTAGACACAAATCCCAAGGGTTCGCACCGAGTGCATGATCCAGCGGTGGTCACGGTTCGAGTGCAGCGGTTTTGGAGTGCAGGTCGATCCTCCTTGGCACCTTGTGCATAGTGTGGAAAAGGACATTCAGGACCTTGTATGATGGATTCAGGAGTATGCTTCAGGTGTGGCCAACCAGGTCAGTTTGCTAGAGAATGCCCCATGTTCAGTGAGCCACAGATGGGGTCACAGGGTTCTGTTGCAAATATTCCTCGACAATTGTATCCTGGTGCTTCCAGCATGGCATGCAATAAGTTCAGTAGCCAACAGGGCTGAGGACAAGGGGGACATGGATTTGGAGGCAGATCAGGAGGTAGAAGTCAGTATCAGGGCTCTGCCACTCAGGGTAGGGTGAGCTCGGGTTTTCACCCTGACCCACCAGGATGCTCAGGCTTCCAATGCAGTTATGGCAGGTATTCTTCTAGTCTGTTCCTATGAGGCTCGTGTTTTGATAGATCCGGGTGCTGCGCACTCATTTGTCTCCCCTGTATTTGCCATGAGATTGGGTAGAAACCCTACAACTTTAGAATGTCCTTTGTCTGTAGCTACCCTGCTTAGTGACAACATAGATGTAGATATGGTTTTTCCGGGTAGCCCAGTAGTAGTGGACGAAAAGATCCTCCCAACAGACTTGGTTCCTCTACCAGTAATGGATTTCGATCTAATCTTGGGAATGGATTGGTTGGCAACTCATTATGCCACTTTAGACTGCAGGAACAAAAAGATGTATTTTCACATACCTGGTGAGGAAGAGTTTAGCTTTGATGGTGACAGGAGCGTGGCTCCATATAATTTGGTGTCAGCAATTAGTGTTAGAAAAATGTTGAGGCGTGGATGTCAAGGGTATTTGGCATTTGTAAGAGATACATCTGTAGAATGTGTCAATATGAAAAATGTTCCTGTTGTTAGAGAATTCATGGATGTCTTCCCTGAGGAGCTTCTAGGGTTGCCACCAGGAAGGGAAATAGAGTTTTGCATTGATGTTGTGCCGGGTACAAACCCTATATCAATGCCGCCTTACAGGATGGCACCAGCAGAATTGAAAGAGTTAAAGGAGCAACTACAGGAGCTTCTGGACAAGGGTTTCATACGTCCGAGCACTTCACCTTGGGGTGCTCCTGTTCTATTTGTAAGAAAGAAAGATGGGTCATTGAGGTTGTGTATTGATTATAGACAGCTAAATAAGGTGACTATGAAGAACAAGTATCCACTTCCTCGGATCGATGATCTGTTTGATCAGCTCCAAGGGGCTAGATTCTTTTCCAAGATAGACCTGCGATCAAGCTATCATCAGTTGAGAATCAGGAATGAGGACGTGTCCAAAGCGAAGATTCGTGACAAGATATGGTCATTATGAGTTCTTGGTGATGTCTTTTGGACTCACTAATGCACCAGCAGCCTTCATGGACTTGATGAACCGGGTGTTCAAGCCATTTTTGGACCATTTTGTCATCGTATTCATAGATGACATTTTGGTATACTCTCGGACCGAGGAAAAACACGTGTGGCACTTGAGGATGGTGTTGCAAACTTTGAGGGAGCACCAGCTATATGCCAAATTTTCAAAGTGTGAATTTTGGCTAGAAAGCATCTCATTCTTGGGACACGTGGTTTCTAGTGAAGGTATTCAAGTGGATTCCAAGAAAATTGAAGTATGGCCCGATTGGCTTAGGCCTACAGATCCGAGGTGTGAAGTTTTCTGGGCCTAGCTGGTTACCATAGGCGTTTTGTGCAGGACTTTTCTAGGATAGCAGCTCCCCTAACTAAGTTGACTCGAAAAAATGTTCTATTCATTTGGACAGATGACTGTGAGAAGAGTTTCCAAAAGCTTAAGGAGTGTCTAACCACCGCTTCGGTGTTGACACTACCGATGAGTGGCGAAGGATATACCGTGTACTGTGACACCTCCAGAGTTGGCTTAGGGTGTGTTTTTATGCAGAATAGAAAAGTAGTGGCTTATGCTTCAAGGCAGCTGAAGAGGCATGAGCTGAACTATCCCACCCATGATTTGGAAATGGCGGCTGTAATCTTTGCACTAAAAATCTGGAGACACTACCTGTATAGTGAAGTGTGCGAGATATACACCGACCATAAGAGTTTGAAGTACATCTTCCAACAAAGGGATTTAAACTTGAGACAGACGAGATGGATGGAGCTTCTAAAGGATTATGATTGCACCATCCAGTACCACCCTGGGAAGACCAATGTAGTAGCAGATGCTTTGAGCAGAAAATCATCTGGTAGCTTGGCGCACATTTCAGCAGAGAAGAGACCGTTGATTCGAGAAGTACATGAGTTGATGGATCAAGGTTTAATCCTAGATCTTTCAGATGAAGGGGTATTGTTAGCTCATTTTTCAGTGAGGCCAGACTTGCGAGACAGAGTTAGAGTTTCCCAGCATAGAGACCAACAATTGATGAAGATCATAGAAAGAGTAAAGCAAGGTGAAGGTAGTGAGTTTGGATTTGCCAATGATTATGCCCTTAAGCAAGGTTTTAGAATATGTGTGCCCGATGTAGACAATCTCAGAAATGAAATCATGCAAGAGGCACACTATACACTGTACAATATCCACCCAGGCTCCACCAAGATGTACCATGATGTGAAAGATAGTTATTGGTGGAATGGCATGAAGAGAGACATAGCAGACTTTGTGTCTAAGTGCTTGACTTGTCAGAAGGTGAAGCTTGAACACAAGAGACCGTCAGGGAAGCTGCAAGAGCTCCCTATCCCAGAATGGAAGTGGAAAATGATTACTATAGATTTTGTGACTGGATTGCCTCGTACCACGCGAGGAAATGATTCGATATGGGTAATTATAGATCGCCTGACTAAATCAGCTCACTTCTTGCCTGTGAAGACTACATATTCTGTGGCATAGTATGCCCAGCTTTACATTCGAGAAATAGTCAGATTGTATGGAGTTCCTGCTTCCATAATATCTGACAGAGGGCCCCAGTTCACTTCTCGGTTTTGGAACAAATTGCAGGAGGCACTTGGCACATAGTTGAACTTTAGTACTGCTTTCCACCCTCAGACAAACGGACAGTCCGAAAGGACAATCCAAACACTGGAAGACATGCTTCGCATGAGTGTTTTGGATTTTGGAGGTCAATGGGATGATCAGCTAGCTTTGGTGGAGTTTGCCTACAAGAACAGTTACCATTCCAGCTTAGGGATGGCACCTATGAGGCATTATATGGAAGAAAGTGTAGGTCTCCTCTGTGTTAGACGAAAATGGGAGAAGCGAATGTGCATGATGTAGACCTAGTGCAGTACACTTCAGAGATAGTTCCTTTAATCAGAGAACGATTGAAAACAGCTTTCAGCAGGCAGAAGAGTTATGCAGACCCCAGACAAAGGGATGTGGAGTTTGCAGTAGACGACTACGTATTCCTAAAGGTTTCTCCGATGAAGGGAGTTATGAGATTTGGAAAGAAGGGCAAGTTGACACCTCGGTATATTGGACCTTTTGAGGTTACTAATAGAGTTGGAGCAGTTGCCTACCGGTTGGAGCTACCACCCAACCTTTCTCATGTTCATCCTGTGTTTCACATCTCCATACTCAGGAAATACATTCCTGATCCTTCTCATGTATTACAGCCGGATGTAATAGAGCTAAAAAAAAAAACTTAACGTTTGAGGAGCAACCTGTAGCCATGGTGGACTACCAAGTGAGACAGCTAAGATTAAAACAGATCCCTATGATTAAGGTTTTATGGAGGAGCCAGTCAGTGGAAGAATGCACCTGGGAGTCAGAACGGGACATGCGTAGCAAGTACCCTTATCTGTTCAATGTGTAATCCTGTACTTTATTCTGCCTTGTGTAAAATTCGAGGACGAATTTTTTGTAAGGAGAAAAGAATGTAACACTCCTAATTTTTAAATTTATTATTTTTGGATAAATATTGATATTTTATTTTATTTGAATTTTAGGAAATTTTTTGAAATTTTTCAGATTTTAGAAATCGAGTTCGATTTTCCGAAAATATAAACTTTGATGATTTTTAAAAATTAATTTAAAGACCACGTGGCAAAACTAAAAATATATTTAGAGTCTATGCATTTTTCTGAGTTTTTTGAAATTTTTTCGAAATTTTTGGACCTCGTTTTCGGTCCCAAGGCAGAGTAAAAAATTCAAAATTTTGTATTCTGAATCGAACCAACCGAATCAAACCGGACCGGATCGGACCGGTTGAATCGGACCGGCTTTTTCCTTTTTCTTCCTCCCCATGCGCGTCCCGACCCCTCTCTCTTTCTCTCTCGTTTTCTCTCTCCTCCCTCCTCCCCTTGCCGCGCCGTCGCCTTCCCAGCCACCCCAGCCTGCGGGCGCGCCTCCCCAGCCACCTCCCTTCCTTGGCCGCCGCCTGGAACGCCGGCAAAAGGCGCACGAAGTAATGCGACGAGGCGCGCTTGGTCTTCCCGGCCGAAATCCGATCGATCCGGCCACTAATCGGATCGGGTCTTGTGCCTAAATCCATCTACTCGTCGAGAGCTTTCCATAGACACCAAGAACATCGAAATCCATCGAGCGATTTGTCCAATTTTTGCCCGGAAAGTTTTAACCCATTTTGACTTTTGGACTAGATTTCTCGCAAACCGTGAACCCCACGAGAAAACTGAGAGTACCAGAGCGCTCCACTCGTCGAGAGCTTTGCGGCGATATAAATTTCAAATTTTTCCGACACTTTTTTTGGTGGGTCCCACGGAACTTCGTAGTTTTTTTTTCTAGCATTAAATGAGCTTAGAAAATTTCGTAAAATTTATGTACTAACCCCCGTGTTGTGGGCTTCGTGTAGGTATCTTCAATTCTCAGAAATTCGACAATTGTCCGGGTCTGTGAATTTCCGGCCAGACATACCGATTACCGGAAAAGTCTCCAAATTGAATCGAGATTTTGGCTACCCCACCATTGTCAGACGTCCCGAGCGCGTCCCCGAAGTCAGAATCGGCATAGGTAAACCCGAACCTTACTTTTTCGTAATTTTCTAGTGCTTAAATGAGATTAAAAATCCGTCAAATATTCGTGGTAGCTCAGAAAATTATGATTCTTTTCGCATTAGCCTAGTAATATTGCTAAGAACCGCGGGGCAAAGTTTTAGAATTTTTAGAGTTCATTTGGGTAGTTTTTGCAAAAAGAGTCAATTATAAGGACTAAATTGAAATTTTACATATTGTGATGGATGACTGTTTGGATGGGCCCAGGAGGGGCTGTGTGATGTGATTGAGTTGTGGATATATGGATTGTGAATATAGAAGTGCGTTTTGAGCCTTTTTGCAGGTTGGGTAGGTCTTAGGTATAGAGGAGACTCTGCCGGATTTTCGACATGACTTAGGACGTATTTGGTCTTTTCTTAAGTTTGTATTGAGTCAAATTTATTAAATGATTGTAATAAAATTGTCAGGTAAGCCGGGATAGCCTTCTTCCTCCGCCCAGCCGCCACAGTGACCGCTGTCAAGTCTGTGAGTAAAATATTAATTTGAATTGTAATTTCACTATTATTATATGTTCAAGCATGCCCATGCATCACTTATATGTATGTATCTATGTAGTTAAACTCTAGGCACGTTTTATGTTGCATTCATAATTGTTAAAGTGCCATGGATGGTGTTGTGGTAATTTGGAGCAGTGTGCGTGCGTTGGCGTACGTGTGATATGGTGTTGACCATGGATAGGACGGGTAGATACGGCTTGAGATCTTCGCTGGGACCCCGATTTGGTTTATTAAGCGAAAGTCCGGCTTGAGTTCTTCGCTGGCACAAGTTGGATTTAAGAGAGCTGTATAGGGGATCAGCTCCCATATATTATGATTGATATTAATGGGTGTGTGAGTGCTCCAAATTACCTTTTTGATGTTGTGATGTGAAATTATTGCTCATGTTGCATTTCACTCTACAGGGTGCATTAGTTTTAGATAGTTATAGAGATTATGGTTAAAATTGATATTTTACTCTCTGAGTCGAACGCTCACTCCTGTTTAATATTTTTCCAGGCCACAGGAGGATATTTTTGAGGTTAACCTGCTTTTCTCTCTCGCAGGTCGTCTATTCATGTTTGTGTAATTCTATAAACTTCTAGAATTTCCGCATGTGTTAGAAGTATTTATTGAATTGGGTTTGTAATATAAATTGTTATTTTGGACCTGTAAACTTATTATTTTATGAATGTTGATAGACTGGATGAGGGAGCTGAGCTCCAATTTATTTTAATGTTGTTATGAGTATGTGGAGAGTGAGCTGAGCTCCCCACTTGATATATATTGTGTTTACAGGTCGGGTGAGTCAAAAACTCCCCGTTGAAATGTTCATTTTATGGCCGGACTCTGTCCGGTTGAATTCTTGAAATTGGGCCCAAATGGGCCTTAGAGTTGGGTTAATGAATAGTTAGGCTTACTACAGGCCTCGGTAGCTTTAGGCTGGCCCAAGTCCTAGTGCCGGTACGGCCCATAGGTTGGGTCGTGACATTTGGTATGTACGTTAATGCATGTGGGTTTAAAATCTTGCCTTGGACTTTGTATGTTGTAAACAAACAATTGTGGGTTTTGCATGTACCTTTAAAAGTGTGTTGGGTTCTAGAAAAGTCTTTACATGTACCTAGGAGTGGACTAATTAGTTTTTTGCAAATGTTATGTGAAGAATCGATTAAAAGGGAAAGTCCATTAGGTTTTTATGAAATGGGGATGCATGTTGATATTGTAGGTTTTCTCATGTGTTTTTGAAATTTTTATGCGTATCTATATGTTTGGCAAGTGTTTTGAAGCTATAGAGTTTGTGTTTGGTTGTTTATTTGGTATGTTTTGGCTTGGTTTTCTACAGAACTCGAATTGGGAATTCTAGAAATTCTAAGGTTTGGCTGCCGAAAGCCATTATTTTGGCAGTTGGAGTCAGTTATGTTTCTGAAAAGTTTTTTTGGGATTTTACACTTCAGTAGCCGAAGCAGCTAATATTTTGAAAGGCAAATTTTGGCCATGGACATCGGCTGCCAAAATGTCAGCCAAAGTTCTCTACTTCGGCAGCCAAAGTAGCCGCTGCTTATCAAAGGCATTTAAAGTCAAGACTTCGACAGCTGAAGTTCCTTATTGCGACACCCCAAGTTACTTATGCCAACAAGTTTCTTTAATTGTTTTCAAGGCTCTAGAATGTTGTTTATGTTCTATTTTGACCTATAATTAAAATTTAAAGGTTCTTAGAATGTTTTAGATGGTCCTTCATATAGAATTGATGTGTTGTTGATTCACCACTTGATTAGAGAGTTGGTGATCAATGTCTAAGGGAGTCGGGCATCGAGCCAAGCTGATGTCAGAGTAAGTTGTTTCCTTTAAACTGAAATGGAATAGCATAATGAACTTTGAAAATGTAAGATAAAGTTGAATAAAGAATAAGTTCTCTAAAGATAAATAGATGTAATTAAGGAAATGGAAAAGATAAAAGAGTAAGACCAACTAGTCCAACCTTCTCAACAGTCAATTGAAATAGGATGCATAAATGATGTGATGTTCAAATAGGAAGTGGTGTCCTGCTAATCACACTAAACATGAGATACATGTGATTGAAGTCTACTAAGGTAATCAAAGACCCTCTTTGATATTTTAATACCAAGGGTAGACTTATGATAAAAGAAAAGTAAAGTTGAGTGTGATTAACAAGATACAGTTAAAGTTAAAATGATAAGATCACGTTAAGGAGGTTGTTCAAAGGGAAAATTATCAAAGTTAATGTTTTAGATGTGTTGAACAGTTGTAAAAGAAATAACAAAGATCTATGAGCAGACTCTTCCTAGGGAACAATTCAAAGATATCTTTTGTTTGACAAAAGAAAGTTATTTGACTCATGGCAGTCTTACAAAAGATAT
Source organism: Hevea brasiliensis (assembly GCF_030052815.1). Classification (NCBI taxonomy): domain Eukaryota; kingdom Viridiplantae; phylum Streptophyta; class Magnoliopsida; order Malpighiales; family Euphorbiaceae; genus Hevea; species Hevea brasiliensis. The sequence continues at coordinate 20,704,884 of NC_079499.1, read as the reverse complement.
AGAAAGAATTTAATTTTGTACAAATGAAGCCAAGCACAAAATTAATGGTAAAGAGGAATAGAGACAAAAAAAATATATATATATTAGCATATAACCCCTTGTTTGAATTGAGTGTAACATGGATTTAAATTATTAAAAATGCTTCTTCAAGTCCTTAATATTTTGCCTATCACATAATTTAACTTCTAATATAAGTGGAAAACTTTATTTAAAATTAGTAATATTTAAAATTAGTAATAGAAACAGTAGTATCATTAAAATCAATAATAAAAAAAATTTAAATGAAAATTTCATTTAAAATATATTTTTAATTGATCTAGTAATATTATGAACTACATATCTATTATTAAAAACTTTAATAATATATAAAGTATAAAATTCTTTATATCTATTATTAAAAAATTTAATAATATATAAAGTATAAAATTCTTTATATCTATATATGGCAAGAAATAAAAAGAACTTGTAATGCGAGAGATGATGAATTATTGGCGTATGTAAGAAACTAAAGATTTTTTGTAGAAGGGAGAGACAAAGGATAAGTGATAAGGATTCTAAATAAAAAGAATAGGCTTAATAGGGTATAATTGAAATTTTATAGATCAATTTGTAAAATATATTGAAGATTTTATAATTAACTAAAATTTTTAAGGACCTTTAAGTAATTAATTCATGTTTTAATAATTTAAATTTAAAATTTTTTTAATTTATTGAGACCCACTTTTAAATATACATGGATTAAATTGTAAATAAAATAAAATCTTATGGACTAAATTAATAAGAAAATAAAATTTTAGAAACTAAATTATTTTCAAATTAAAAATAAAAATAAAAGCATTTTGATCATTTTTACTAAAATTAACAGTAACGTAATGAAATTCTTATAGCGAGGACTAAATTATAGATTTTATTAAATTTCATAGACTAAATTGATTAATTTAAAAAATACAGTGACTAAATTATAAGTTTTATCAAATCTTAAGAACTAAATTATAATTTACTCTAATATAATTTTGTCATATGTCATCCATTAAAAAAGAAAAATAAGTCAATAAAATTGTATCATTTAACAGTTTGTAAAAAGCGGTGCCTTTAAGCTTATTTGACACCAATAAGTGAAGCTATGAACTCTCAAGAACTGCCTTCAATCAATGAGACTACCATATTCTCATAACTGTAAGAGTTGCAGATACTTCAACCGTAAAATAATTTCTACTGTGGATGATCTTCGGATGGTAGTCTCGTAATTTTACGCTTACATGAGCATTTGTCCCTGGACCTGTGATGATAATGCCTTCCAGAACATCCTACCTTCTATTATTATTATTTTTTATCTGAACATCAAACCTTTTTTTAATAATAAAGCAGCCAAGCAAATCCTTCAGGCAAAGCTCACATCAGAAGAAACATGAAAAAATTGCTTCAAATCCACTAGGGAAAAAAAAAAAAAAAAAAGGACTAAATTCTTTTTTCATCAATGAGCTCATATAAGAAGGTTACTCAAGGCTACTCAGCAAGTAGAAACAGAGATGGCAGAATTAATGTTTGATTGGAGATTGCAACTTTATCCAAAAAAATTTATTGGGGTCGACTGTACAGATTCTCTTTTTCTCCACTCTAAATGATTTTGGATTAAATCCCTCAGAAATATTTAATACAACTGGAGACTGCAGTTGTATGTTATTTTATTTTATTTTTCTCTAGAGAATTTTTTGGATGATAGTTTCTAACAAAAAGAGTTTAACAGAGTAGGTGATTGATCAAGGGAAAAGTATGTAATTTCAAAGAATTCAATACTAGCCTCAGGTCAAAATTCCATCTGATAAAATTCTGAACTGGAATTATCATTAGCCCTTGCTTTACTAAATCCCTGACATAGAAAACTTCAAAAAAAAAAACAGGGCAAACTCCACTTTGTTTTTTAATTTGAATTGAAAGGTCCTAAACTTATATTTATACATTTAATTGTAAGTTCTTTGAGCTTTATTTCTAGTGGATTAGCATAATTACATTTAGTACGTAGTTTATATGCAATCTAACAGCAAATTATATGTTTGTTTGATTCAAAAGCTGAGCAAATTACCATGGTCTGCAGGGAGGAGATAAACATAGAATGGTACATTCCATAATGAAGATATATCCATCTAGCAAAAATCTTATATAATCCCAAAGCTGCTCACCAAAGTTAAGAACTCAGACACTCGAGGAAACAAAACCAACAAAACATGAATTAATTGCCTTCTAATTTTGCCAAGACTCAGATCAAAATTCTTGAACAAAAATTTTAGATATCTGACTCTTAAATTTAACAAAACCAATCAAACAAGGCTACGTACCAAATCTCAGATAGCTAGGACTCTCCAGACTTGATTGAATCCAGACTCAACTTAACTTGTTCATGAGCCAACTCCATCCTCTGCACAAACAACTCCAATTCAGCTTGTTTCAACCTCTTCCACTTGTCCTCCAACTCCTTCAACTTCCCTTTCTCAATCATCCCCATCTGCTGCCTCAGAATCACCTTCACCCCCTCAGATAAGCAGTCCATCTCTAGCGACTCGCTCAAAAATGGATACATTTCCCACAGTTCCTCCTCCGCATCCTCTCCCTTCTCTTGCATCTTTTCATCACCCTTCACTTGATGATTCTCTTCAATTTTCACTTGCCTGTTCGGAGCCTGCATTTCCTTTCTGGGTCTCAATTGATTCCCCTTCCTTTGATTTGCCAGCGCCAAGGTAACACCACCACCGCCACCGCCACCGCCGTTGCTGCTATTAACCTTGCCACTTCGATTTACAGAATCATTTTTTTCATTACTTTTGCCACCATCCCAGAATTTCTTCGAGAGCTCGAAAGATTTGACATCATGGGGTTTAGAGAAAACAGGGTCTCGGCCATTTTCACCTCTTTCGAGATTGTTTTGGTATTTTTTCTTCAGCCTTCTGATTTTGTCTATGAGTTGATTCTTCGACACATCCACATGTAGAGATTTCTCGATGAATTCATGGAAATCACCCATATCGGCATAAGGATCGGCGCCTTTCTCGGACTTGTACTGACTCAAGCCGTTTAAGATGGCTATCTCATCGTCCTCGCTCCACAGCCGTTGGATCACAGACCCCTTCTTCACCTCCTCCTCATCGCCACCGCCGGTCGCCTTATTTTTCTTACTTGGTCTTTCCCAGGCTATGATGTCGGAGTCCGCGGGTCGCTTTAAAACTGATTTGTTAGGCTTTGAAGTGCGTTTATGGAGCTTGATGGTGAAGGCGGAAGGGGAAAGAGATGGCTGAGTCGACTCGGAGTCTGACTCAGTAGCCGAGCTGGATTTTGGAGGAGTTGCAGGGACAGCGGACTTGTTTAGCACAGGCGACTCCTGTGGCCCCTCATCGTCGTCTTCTTTTACATCAGCGACATCGTTTTGCTCGTACACAACGCTGTCGTTTTCTTCGGTTGAGTCGTCTTCCTCTTCTTCTTCCTCTTCGAAAGAGGCAGGTGGCGGATTTTCAGAGACACGCTTAATAGCCATGGAGGGTTTTCACTCGGTGGCCAGCTGCGAGAGATTATATAGGCAAGGATTTGTAGGGTTTGATTTAGCTTCTATTTCTTAATTCCTACGAATAGGCTTTTGGGGTTAGGAACTAGAACTTCGATAAATAAAATAAAACAAAATAAAATGTAAAAGGCACATGTCTGACAAAATAGGCTTTGTTAATTCTATTTTACATATTGAATAAAGTATTATTTTTAGGTTTTTTTTTTATAAAAAAGAAAAAAATATTCCATTAATTTAAAAGTAAAATATAAATTTAGTTTATTATATTTTTACATAAATTAAATTGTGTATAAGTAAAATCAATCACTTATAAAAAAAAAATAAAAAATTTAAAATATCTGATAATATTAATAAAATATATATTTTTTTAAATAATAAAATATGTTAGTTGATAAATAGCCGAATTGCGTTGTTCACATTGACTGCATAGATTTTTTATGAGATACATAAAATAACTTTAAATAAGAATATATAATTTATGGAGCATTTTTATTAAAAAAATAAAATAAATCATGAATAAACACATATAAAAATTCTCAATGAGACTACTCAATTAGGGAAGAGAAACACAACATAAACATGTAGATGTATTAATAAAGAGGTGTTATTAAAAAGTAATGAGAAAAAAGAGAATTATTTTATTTTATTAATTCTCACATATAATAATTAAATTTTAATTGCAAATGGTTGATTATATAGATTGTCTGATAAAGACTAAATCTTTTATTAGTTCTCACATAATTTAATAAAAAAATAACATACGTTAATAGAAAATTCTACACAAACTCATATAATATATTTTCAATTATATAAAATAAAATTTAAATTAGATAAAGAAAAAATTATCAATAAATTTTAATTTAATAATATTAGAATCATCTCTAAAAATACATATTTTTTAGCTCGAGTCTTAAAGGAAAATGTTCAATATAACATTAACACCTTATATATATATATATATATTCAAAAGACAACATTATAACATTAATTTTTAAAGGAAAGTGCTCAATATTTATAAATATTTAAATAAAATTGTTATTAGCAATTTTTCATTAATTTTTTAAATTAATTTTCAAATTAAAAATTTTAAAAGAAAAACACTAAAAATTTATGTTGTTGGCTCAAATGATTTGAAATCAGTTTAGAATAATAATAATAAAAAAATTGTATATGTTAATTTTTTTATCCGGTGGTTGACTCAAATATATTTAATTAAATTTTGTTGAAAAATTAAAATTTAATAACTTAATTATAATAAATTTATTTTTATTGTCATAATAAAACTTACCACCTAATTTAATGAATATTAATATAATTATCCATAATTTTCTATTTTTTAATATAATCTTTCTTCAAAATCAAGGCAATGCTGCCGCATTTTCTCTCTCTTCAGAATGAGTTGTTTCAGCTCATCGATTTATTTCATTTGAATCATAAATCAAGCACAACCTTAAGTTAAAAAAGTTAAACTTAACTAAACTAATTAATTAAATTTAAATTAAATGCAAAAATATTTACTTCCATAATTTTATTATTTTGTTTTTCTTTAGTTCGCAATAACTCAAGATTTAATCCCATAGAGATAATAAATCTTTTGTCTATATAGCTCTTTTACTATAATTTAAAGTCAACATATTTATTATTCAATAAAGCAGTAACATTTAGGGGTGAGCACTATTTAGTTTAAATCGAATAAATTAAACCACCCAAATTCGATAATTCGATTCAATTTTTTATAGCGTTTCGGTTCAGTTCGATTTTTTTTTTAAATTTTTTTTTATTTTAGTTCGGTTCGATTCGATTTTGAAAAGAAAAATTTTAGTTGAACAGAACCAAATTATGTCTAAAATAATGTGTTTTGATGCTTACGGCTTTAGGGTTGAACTTATAATAGCCAATACCTTTCTTTTATACTTTTCTTCAATCACCCAGCACAACCTGTAACGCTCTCACTTTAGGTAGTTCGTACATTCTACTGTTCTGACGATTAACGTCTATTCGAACAGTCAGGATGTCTGGAACTACACTTGAATTAGAGTGAGGAGTCATAAGATAGTTGAATAAAGACCAAGTAAAATCAAGGAAAAATAAAAGAAGCGAAGTGCAATTTGGTTAAAGGAGCCAGAGTCACGGCGATGGGTGACCCTAATGGCAAGCAACTATGAAGATAATTGTCAATCCCATACTCATGGAGAAACCCTGTAAAATAAATATTGGAACTTAATTGAAGGAATTATGAAGTCTAAATAACAATAAAAATATCAAAGAAAATTCAAGAAAATTTAGCCAATTGGTAAGGATATGTAACACCCCTATGTTCGGTAGTGCGTACTACTGTTCCGGTGATCAGTGTTGTCCGGACAGCTAGGATTTCTAGAACTACACTTCGATATGAGTGAGGAGATATAAAATAATGAAATACAAGAAAATAAAATACAAGAAAAATAAAGGAAAAATAATAGTAAAGAAATGCAATCAAGTTAAGCGAGCCGAGAACCCTAGCGATGGGTGACCGCACCGGGAAGTCACGGCGTGGACCGTTGACTAGCCCTGGACTGCGGGGAACCCTGGAAAATATTTTTAGGACTTAAATAGACCCCTATTGAAGTATAAATATCATTAGAAATATTAAATAAAAATTAAATAATTAGTACAAAGAAAAGTGGGAAATCGAAAAACGGACAAAACCCGGTGTTACCGAAAAATCGGGAATACAACCCGAACAGGGGCATTGTGGTCATTTGACATCCCGAATTGTCTTTTGACCTAAATTTTCATTAAAAATACATGATATTACACTTGAAAAATGTAATGAAAAATTAAATTAGGGGTATCTAATGTAAATAGCCAAAAGTGGAGTGAAATTTGGGTAATTAGCACTTAAATAATATTAAATCAATTTCTTATGTGAGTGGACCACTAAGGGATTATAATATGCATTAAGTGGGCAGATTACTCCACTAAAAATTCATCTTCAACCTTTGAAGACCACCATTGCCGTAAAGAAAGCTTTAGAAACCACCATTGTTGTCCCATTTGTGAGCTTCATGCATCCATGATCCAAGCTTCAAGTGGTTAGGGTTTCTTCACTAAAAGTAACTACCACACCTTGGGCAGCATTTAGGGAGTGAGAAAGGTAAGTTTTCATGAGTTTTTAAGAAGCTTCAAAATAGGTAAGTTTGTATTTTTGAATATTGCTTTGTTAAAGTTTGTAAGGATATTATGGGTGTTTGATTTATGGAGAAATTTTTGAGTTTTGATGTTGAATGGGAATGTGCACTTTTGGCAGCCATGGAAGCACCTTGAAGGCAGTTTACTTGTGCTTGTAAATGGTGAATTAAATAATTGATTAAATGTATATTGTGTAGGAAATTGTTTGGGTGATGTATACTTAGTATATGTAAATGTAAAATGAAATTTAAAGCTTGGAAAGTAATGGAATGTAAGTGTACCATTGTGGCAGTTTGCTAACCCCCTTGAGGAATGCTGGAATTCATGCTTGGTTTATGGGATAATGATGTTAAAATGTGTTGGTTGTTATGGCAGTTTGAGTACATGTATGATGGTGTAAAGTTGGACATGAAAATGAGCATGAATTGGTGATTGAATTGTTGTAAATTGAATTGGAAAAATTTTGCACTTGTTGGTGCACATTGAATGTAATTGTAAGCTGCCAAAATGACCTATAATATGTTGTAAATTATGTTTAGGTTGTGGTACAACCAGAATTGGTTTGAATGTTAAGTTTGGTGAGTATTAAAAGTGATGCTTGATGTGTATACAAGAATTGCAATAAGGCAGTTTGTATTTTAGGCCTATAACTTTAAGTGTGTGGCTCCAATTGGTATGAGACCAATTGGAGGTGAAACTAGGCACAAAATGTGCCAACTTTCATGAAGAAAGCTTACCAAAATTCTGCTTGCAAGGTAGCTTGAAAAATGACCAAATCCGGATTGAGTGCAATTGAGGCTTGAAAATTGACCATTTGGGTAGTAGTTAGTGTTTAGGCCATAACTCACTCAAAATAGGTCCAATTGACCTGAAAATTTAACCATTAATAGTTAAGACCCATATCTACAAGTCTTCTGAAGACACTAAAGCCCAGAAATGACCATAAGCAAGTCAAACAGCTTGCACAAGTTCAGGTCCAAAAACTAGCGGAACTTAAAATGACCTAAAATGACCTAAAGTGACCAATTTTGGTGCAATTTGATCAGCAATAGTAAAATGACCATAACTTGGTTTACATAACTCAGAATGACCTAAAATTTTACCCCGCGTTCCATAAGACATAGATATACAAGTTTGTAGTTTAGACCGAAACCCAAAAACCGAGGGAACTAGGTCGTCCGGCAAGGTCAAACTAGTATCCCGGAATCCAGCAAATTGCAAGAAAATGCAGTATACACGGAAATAAACTTGGTAACATGTACCAACCCTAAAATACTATCGAATGTGACATATTAATAACATTAAAACCTAATTTACCTAGAATGCATTGAGGGTTGACATCTTAGATTGACTAAAGAAATAATAGAATTCGATAAATTAATTATTAAACCTTATTCTTAGAGACAGTTTAAATGAGTACTGAAACACTTCAAATTGTGTTTCTCAGTTAGCAAAGACTCAGGGAAGGGGAAGGAAACACTGAGTCAGAGCCAAGAGACAGTTATCAGAGGTTTGTGCACAGTTAGTTTTTAACTGATTTTGTTTTGAATATTTCATATGATTAAATGACATATTTTCTTATGTATTATGTTTAACAAGCATTGGATTTAATTCAATGATTATTGAAATTGTTATAGTATGTATGAATTTAGCTTTGTGAAATGGTATTTCCACAAGTATTAAGCATTGTTATGGATTGAATAAATTATGTTTTGGAAAATTGTGATAGAACATGTTTTGAATTATGATGGTAATTTTCATAGAAAAATGCAAATTTATGATTTGAATTGTGATGAGCATAAAAAATTATTGGATATTGGAATTGACTTTGAATCGAATTATATTGTGATTTATGCTCACTAAAAGGATTGTGATATTGTTTTATATCTCACTATAGATGCTTGACTAGGTTATTACTCGTCTCTCTCATTTGTTGAGAAGACAATGGAGTTAGTTGTGTTTTGATTACCATGGTACGTGCACAAGCTTAGATTTTCCTCTGATTTGTGGTTAGATCTAAGTTTATTTTATCGTTATGGCCCTTGAGGAAGATTCATTATTGTGATGGTACTGTGCACGATGATTCGACCTCCCCGACCATAGGGAGTTAGAATCTGATTCGACCTCCCCGACCATAGGGAGTTAGAATCACATCGAATATGGCCCTTTCGGATTAGTCTTGCATAGTTAGTGAGATAAAGAATGATTTTTGAGATACAAAATGGCTTTTGAATGGTAAAGAATTGTGATTTCAATTATGATTTATATATAATTGATTTTGTTGGAATTACCTAAATGGTTAGTTATGATTTGATAAATTGAATTTCATGATTAAAGTCATTTTATACAAATGATTTACATTATTGGCAATGAATATTTTGAGTTTTAGAATTTGATGAGTATTCAGATTTCCAAATTACTTACTGTAAATTTTGTCAATGTATATTGTACTATGTTTTAAATTATAGTTGTGCACCACTTAGTTCACCACTCAGCGATAGCCTTGAATGCTGTGGCAGGTAAGAAGAGCATAGAGCAGTGATTAAGTTTCTTTGAAGACACTTTCAGTTCAGCTCCAGGTATATCATATGAATACCCATGCACATAGGTTTTGATGTATGCATGTAATAATATGTATATAAATTATTTGAGCAGTTGTATAAAAACTCTTGTAAAATATTTTGGTATGTAATTAAATGTAAATTATTGTAAATGTAAATTTGAGATTTCATTTACTTGAATAGTTTTGTAATATAAATTTTGAGTCTTATAATCAATGAAATATTTCTTCATGATGAGATTAGTTTGAAAATGAATTGATTGTGTATTGAGAATTGAATTGTGAATTGAAATAAAGTTTATTGGAGTTGTATTTGAGAAAACATATTGGGAGCATTTTCTTTTGCAGGATTGAAGAATTATTTTCTCAAAATACAGCTGGCACTTTGCCGAAATTTTGAAAAAAAAAAAAATTTATAACACCAGATTTTAATCTATGACTTAAATTTCCCGAAAATTGTTTTAAAATCTCTTGTAGTATATTTAATGGATTATCGGTAGGAGAAGTACGATAATTCATTAGGTATACTACGGGATCATGTTACATCTTATAGGGAAGTAGGGTGTGACATGTTTTGTGGTATCAGAGCAATGGTTTTAAAGTAAATTTTAAACTGTGAATTTGAAATCTTTTTGTCGGTAACTACAACTGCTCAAATGTTTGATACATATAGTACATTTACATCATAAATATGAACTAATGGAGAGGAATCTCCTTGTGTTGGTTGTACAGGAATAGAAAATCCTATGAAAAGATATGGAAGAGAAGAATGAGACAATAGAACAGTCCGTGATGGCGTATACAAGTTGAGGCCCCACTCCACAAAGTGTCGAAGGCGACTGTACCAGTTTTACCAGTACAAATTACTGCACAAATGGCCCAGTAAATGGCCACTTTCTTCCAACAAATGGCTGATAATCTGTCAGCCCAAGCCCAAGTACAGACCCAACCCCCACAAGGGCAGTGTGAAATAAAAAAGAGGGAGAAATCTACAGGTCAGAACTCGAGCAGTAATTTGGGGAAGAGAAAAGAATTTGAGGAACCCCGAGCTCAGAGATATGATGGAGGCAGATCATCAGGGCAGAGAACACCAAGATCTAGTCGTCGAACAACCAGAAGTTCTTATTCTGCCCATTTCTGCCATGTTTGTGGTAAGCTACATGGAGGTATTTGTCGAAGGGCCTCTGGAGCCTGCTACAATTGTGGAAAACTTGGATACTTTGCTAAAAATTGTACTAAAGCACCTCGATCTACTTTCCAGAGTTCACAGACCGTCAGTCAGAGTTGAGATAGAAATAGAGTTGGTACTCCTCACCACTATAACATAGTGAATCAACCCGAATATAGTAGTGCACCAATCAGAGCGTCCACTATGCGCCAAGGAGAAAGAGCAGAAACTTCAGATGTAGCTGCTGGTAAGTTCTTAATTTTTGAAAGAAACAATTAGTTATTATTTGATCCCAGCACTACTTAGTTGTGTGTTAGTGTCAGAACTATATGTTTTGTTGCTATTCCTTTACAGGGGAATAAATTTTGATGCGTTAGTGACTAGTCTTTTAGGATTAAAACTACAATAACAAGTATGATTGACATTAATTTTGGAAGAATTGTTAGCTAAAAGTATTTTCTAACATACTATAAATTATAAAGCTAATTGGCAAGCCTACTTAATGTAAGGCAAGAGGACCTAAAAGTAAGTTACAGTAATAGAATTGCTCTATATGAGGGCAAAGATGTTACTGTTAGTAATTATTAATGGATATTGAAATCAAAATCGGATTAGGATATTAGTGGATTCGAGAAAGATAAGATGTTAGACAACCTAGTCCATGAGGTTATTACGTAGTGACTATATAATGTTCTCGTTATTTGTATTATAAGCTGCAGATTATAGTATCGACACGGGATTATTGTGTAGAGCTACATGCTTCCTCGTGGTATAATAAATTAAGAATATTTGTAAGTAATCTATAAATTGATACAGTTGCACCCGAATAGAGTACTATTACTGGAAATAAATGTGAAAATTTTAGTCAGAAATTTAAAACTTCAGAACTAGCCTATCAAAAGACTACACTTGTAAAGTAGCTGGAGTCAGTGACTCAGTTACATTAATGTGAACTACCTGTACCACAGTAATTGCTATAAGCTTAGAGATATCAGTATGACTTATCATCCTCAGACGGATGGACAGTTGAAACAAGTGATTCAGGTAAATTTTGAATCTCATTGAGTTTCTATAAATAATGAAATGAAATGATAATAATAACCTGTAAAATGTAATAAGCCCTCAAGAATATACTGAGAACTTGTGTCCTTGAATCCAAGGGGAGATGGGACAGATACCTCCCACTAACAGAATTTGTATACATTAATAAGTGTCAAGCTAGCATACAAATGGCACCCTATGAAACATTGTAAGGGAATAGATAACTATGGATTTTGTGATGAGATTTCCGAGGACACAGAATAGTCATGATGCAGTATAGGTTATAGTTGATAGACTAACCAAGTCTACTCACTTTTTGCCACTTCGGATGGACTATAGCCTGGAAAGATTGGCCAGATTGTACATATATGAAATTGTAAAATTGCATGGAGTGCCAGTATCGATTGTATCTAACAGAGATCCTAGGTTCACTTCTAGATTCTGGGGTAGTCTTCAGAGAGCCCTAGGAACTAGATTGAACTTCAGCACAGCATTCCACCCGCAGACAGATGGCCAGTCTGAGTGGGTTATTCAGATATTGGAGGATATGCTACGGGCTTGTGTGATTGAATTTGAAGGTAGTTGGGATACACACTTGCCTTTGATTGAGTTTGCTTATAACAACAGCTACCAATCAAGCATTGGAATGCCTCCATATGAAGCTTTGTATGGCAAAAAGTACAGAACTCCCTTATGTTGGGATGAAGTAGGTGAAAGGAAGATGATTGGGCCAAAAATTGTTTAGCAGACAGAGGAAAAGATCAGATTGATCAGAGATAGACTCAAGGCTGCATCAGACCGTCAAAAGTCCTATGTTGATCTGAAGAGAAGAGATATTGAATATGCAGTGGGTGATAAGGTATTCCTCAAAGTTTCTCCTTGGAAGAGGATTATGAGATTTGGCAAAAAGGGAAAACTGAGTCCTCGTTTCATCGGACCATATGAGATTCTGGAAAGAGTGGGTCCTTTAGCATATCGGTTGGCATTACCTCCAGAGCTAGCAAGGATACATAGTGTCTTCCATGTGACCATGTTAAGGAGGTACAGATTTGACCCATCTCATGTACTATTAGTTGAAGAGATTGAAGTAAATCCAAACCTCTCATATGAGGAAGAACCCATAAAAATTCTGGCTTATGAGGTGAAGCAGCTGAGGAATAAACAGATACATCTGGTTAAAGTGCTGTGGAACTATCATTCAGGCCAGGAAGCTACTTGGAAACGTGAAGAGGATATGAGGAGAAAACACCCAAAGCTATTCAGAGACTAATGCCAGGTAAAATTTCGAGATGAAATTTATTTAAGAGGGGGAGAATTGTAACACCCCTATGTTCGGTAGTGCGTACTACTGTTCCGGTGACCAGTGTTGTCCGGACAGCTAGGATGCCTAGAACTACACTTCGATATGAGTGAGGAGACATAAAATAATGAAATACAAGAAAAGAAAATATAAGAAAAATAAAGGAAAAATAATAGTAAAGAAATGCAATCAAGTTAAGCGAGCCGAGAACCCTAGCGATGGGTGACCACACCGGGAAGTCACGGCGTGGACCGTTGACTAGCCCTGGACTGCGGGGAACCCTGAAAAATATTTCTAGGACTTAAATAGACCCCTATTGAAGTATAAATATCATTAGAAATATTAAATAAAAATTAAATAATTAGTACAAAGAAAAGTGGGAAATCGAAAAACGGACAAAATCTGGTGTTACCGAAAAATCGGGAATACAACCCGAACAGAGGCATTGTAGTCATTTGACATCCCGAATTGTCTTTTGACCTAAATGTCCATTAAAAATACATGATATTACACTTGAAAAATATAATAAAAAATTAAATTAGGGGTACCTAATGTAAATAGCCAAAAGTGGAGTGAAATTTGGGTAATTAGCACTTAAATAATATTAAATCAATTTCTTATGTGAGTGGACCACTAAGGAATTATAATATGCATTAAGTGGGCAGATTACTCCACTAAAAATTCATCTTGAACCTTTGAAGACCACCATTGCCATAAAGAAAGCTTTAGAAACCACCATTATTGTCCCATTTGTGAGCTTCATACATCCATGATCCAAGCTTCAAGTGGTTAGGGTTTCTTCACTAAAAGTAACCACCACACCTTGGGTAGCATTTAGGGAGTGAGAAAGGTAAGTTTTGATGAGTTTTTAAGAAGCTTCAAAATAGGTAAGTTTGTATTTTTGAATATTGCTTTGTTAAAGTTTGTAAGGATATTATGGGTGTTTGATTTATGGAGAAATTTTTGAGTTTTGATGTTGAATGGGAATGTGCACTTTTGGCAGCCATGGAAGCACCTTGAAGGCAGTTTACTTGTGCTTGTAAATGGTGAATTAAATGATTGATTAAATGTATATTGTGTAGGAAGTTGTTTGGGTGATGTATACTTAGTATATGTAAATGTAAAATGAAATTTAAAGCTTGGAAAGTAATGGAATGTAAGTGTACCATTGTGGCAGTTTGCTAACCCCCTTGAGGAATGCTGGAATTCATGCTTGGTTTATGGGATAATGATGTTAAAATGTGTTGGTTGTTATGGCAGTTTGAGTGCATGTATGATGGTGTAAAGTTGGACATGAAAATGAGCATGAATTGGTGATTGAATTGTTGTAAATTGAATTGAACAAATTCTGCACTTGTTGGTGCACATTGAATGTAATTGTAAGCTACCAAAATGACCTATAATATGTTGTAAATTATGTTTAGGTTGTGGTACAACCAGAATTGGTTTGAATGTTAAGTTTGGTGAGTATTAAATGTGATGCTTGATGTGTATACAAGAATTACAATAAGGCAGTTTGTATTTTAGGCCTATAACTTTAAGTGTGTGGCTCCAATTGGTATGAGACCAATTGGAGGTGAAACTAGGCACAAAATGTGCCAACTTTTATGAAGAAAGCTTACCAAAATTCTGCTTGCAAGGTAGCTTGAAAAATGACCAAATCCGGATTGAGTGCAATTGAGGCCTGAAAATTGACCATTTGGGCAGCAGTTAGTTTTTAGGCCATAACTCACACAAAACAGGTCCAATTGACCTGAAATTTTAACCATGAATAGATAAGACCCATATCTACAAGTCTTATGAAGACACCAAAGCCCAGAAATGACCATAAGAAAGTCAAACAGCTTGCACAAGTTCGGGTCCAAAAACTGGCCGAACCTAAAATGACCTAAAGTGACTAATTTTGGTCCAATTTGACCAGCAATAGTAAAATGACCATAACTTGGTCTACATAACTCAGAATGACCTAAAATTTTGCCCCGCGTTCCATAAGATATAGATCTACAAGTTTGTAGTTTAGACCGAAACTCGAAAATCGAGGAAACTAGGTCGTCCGGCTAGGTCAAACTAGTATCCCGGAATCCAGCAAATTGCAAGAAAATGCAGTATACACGGAAATAAACTTGGTAACATGTACCAACCCTAAAATACTATCGAATGTGACATATTAATAACATTAAAACCTAATTTACCTAGAATGCATCGAGGGTCGACATCTTAGATTGACTAAAGAAATAATAGAATTCGATAAATTAATTATTAAACCTTATTCTTGGAGACAGTTTAAATGAGTACTAAAACACTTCAAATTGTGTTTCTTAGTTAGCAAAGACTCAGGGAAGGGGAAGGAAACACTGAGTCAGAGCCAAGAGACAGTTATCAGAGGTTTGTGCACAGCTAGTTTTTAACTGATTTTGTTTTGAATATTTCATATGATTAAATGACATATTTTCTTATGTATTATGTTTAACAAGCATTGGATTTAATTCAATGATTATTGAAATTGTTATAGTATGTATGAATTTAGCTTTGTGAAATGGTATTTCCACAAGTATTAAGCATTGTTATGGATTGAATAAATTATGTTTTGGAAAATTGTGATAGAACATGTTTTGAATTATGATGGTAATTTTCATAGAAAAATGCAAATTTATGATTTGAATTGTGATGAGCATAAAAAATTATTGGATATTGGAATTGACTTTGAATCGAATTATATTGTGATTTATGCTCACTAAAAGGATTGTGATATTGTTTTATATCTCACTATAGGTGCTTGACTAGGTTATTACCCGTCTCTCTCATTTGTTGAGAAGACAATGGAGTTAGTTGTGTTTTGAATACCATGGTACGTGCACAGGCTTAGATTTTCCTCTGATTTGAGGTTAGATCTAAGTTTATTTTATCGTTATGGCCCTTGCGGAAGATTCATTATTGTGATGGTACTGTGCACGATGATTCGACCTCCCCGACCATAGGGAGTTAGAATCTGATTCGACCTCCCCGACCATAGGGAGTTGGAATCACATCGAATATGGCCCTTTCGGATTAGTCTTGCATAGTTAGTGAGATAAAGAATGATTTTTGAGATACAGAATGATTTTTGAGATACAAAATGGCTTTTGAATGGTAAAGAATTGTGATTTCAATTATGATTTATGTATAATTGATTTTTTTGGAATTACCTAAATGGTTAGTTATGATTTGATAAATTGAATTTCATGATCGAAGTCATTTTATACAAATGATTTACATTATTGGCAATGAATATTTTGAGTTTTAGAATTTGATGAGTATTCAGATTTCCAAATTACTTACTGTAAATTTTGTCAATGTATATTGTACTATGTTTTAAATTATAGTTGTGCACCACTGAGTTCACCACTCAGCGATAGCTTTGTATGCTGTCGCAGGTAAGAAGAGCATAGAGCAGTGAGTAAGTTTCTTTGAAGACACTTTCAGTTCAGCTCCAGGTATATCATAGGAATACCCATGTTCATAGGTTTTGATGTATGCATGTAATAATATGTATGTAAATTATTTGAGTAGTTGTATAAAAACTCTTGTAAAATATTTTGGTATGTAATTAAATGTAAATTATTGTAATTGTAAATTTGAGATTTCATTTACTTGAATAGTTTTGTAATATAAATTTTGAGTCTTATAATCAATGAAATATTTCTTCATGATGAGATTAGTTTGAAAATGTATTGATTGTGTATTGAGAATTGAATTGTGAATTGAAATAAAGTTTATTGGAGTTGTATTTGAGAAAACATATTGGGAGCATTTTCTTTTGCAGGATTGAAGAACTATTTTCTCAAAATACAGCCGGCACTTTGCCGAAATTTTGAAAAAAAAAAATTTTATAACACCAGATTTTAATCTATGACTTAAATTTCTCGAAAATTGTTTTAAAATCCCTTGTAGTATATTTAATGGATTATCGGTAGGAGAAGTACGGTAATTCATTAGGTATACTACGGGATCATGTTACATCTTATAGGGGAGTAGGGTGTGACAGGATAGTTATAACTCGATAAGTCCAACGAATGACATTTTGGTCATTTCAACTTCAGTGTTGAATTTTGACCTAAATGTCAATTAAAGTGAGAGAGATTAAAACACATAAAATAAATTAAAATTATGAATTTATTTATGAAAATGAGAAAAGAAAGAAGAAAGGAAAAGAAGAAAAAGAAAAAAAAGAAATTAATTATGATGTAAGCATGACATAAGATGACATAATTAAAATTTAAGCCCAATTAAATTAAAACATGTATGCATATAAGATAATTTCATTTAAATTTATCTTATCTCATTTTGGTCTTCATCTTCTTCTTTTTGCAGCCTTGGTCGAGCTTCCATGGAAGTCTTCTTCCATGTTTCTTCAAGCTTTCAAACTTGAATTCCCATGCTATTCCACCATAAAATCCCTAAGCCCTTTCACAAAAAATTGTCTCCACACCTTGAGGAAGCTAGTTGTAGCAACAAGAAGAGAAAGAATTGAAGTTTAGCAAGTCCAAGTTGGACACAATCAAGGTTAGTGCATTATATGAGTTTTCTTTTTCCTTTTATAGTTGTTAACATGTAAAACTAGGTCAAAATTTCATGAAATCAAAATGAATACCATGAGTAGGGGAAACCCTAATTTCGGCAGCTATAGGAAGTGTGATAAATTGATGGTTTTGATGGTTTTGAATTGGTTAGTGATGGCATGTAATAAGTATAAAGAAGTGAGATTCTATATTACATGTATTATGTATGAGATTGTGATTTTGAGTTAGGGTTTTGACCTAACTTTGGGGCTTGTCACACCCTACCTCTCTGTAAGGCATAACATGATCCCGTAGTATACCTAATGAATTATCAACTTCGTCTAATGATAACCCATTAAATACACTACAAGGGATTTTAAAACTTTTCTTGCTTCTTTTTACAGTGGTGGGCACAATTTATAGGTGTTAAAATTTTTTTTGAACTAAAGTGAAACAGCTAACATATTTGAATTATTAGTAATTTCTGTTAAAATTTTGGCGGAGTGCCATCTGTATTTTGAATAAAACATTTCTTAAAAAACCTGTAAAAAGCACTTCAAATATATTTCTCAATCTCAAATTCCAACATTTAATCAACACAATATGTTTCTCAACATTTGTCAACTCAAATTCACAATAATTTTTCAGTGTTTTCAAAGGCTAGGATAAAAGAAATATATATCACAATATTTACAAACCAAAATAATTTATAATTTATTTTACAACTTCAATGTACAATTTTAATTTACAACTGCTCAAAACCAAGGATACTATATACATACAGTGAACATACATTACAATATAAAATGCAAAATATGGTATACTCAATATACCCGATGATCTCTCAGTGTAGTACTAGCAGCCTAGTCTGCTGCCCTGTCAGTCTGTCTACCTGCGACAGTAATGAAAAGCTATCGCTGAGCCATTGTCTCTGTGGTGCACAACATTAACCAAATACAACTTTAAATCACAAATCACAAGTCATATAAATAGTGGATACTTAAAACCATAGTTAAATTCAAAGACAATGAATGTCATAAAGAATTTAAACTCCATTTCACAATATCACAATAAATATCAATAAATCACACACACAGCTTAATTATGTTGCTAAAGTTCAATTCGTCCCAAAAGCCAATGGCTAGTGAGGAATTCAATTCATCCCAAAAGCCGATGGCTAATGAGGAATAACATAGCTAGCTAGCAATAATATGAGTACTCATTCTATTCATCCTCAACAGGCACACACATCAACACTTCAGCCAAAGAGGAAATTCAATTCATCCCATTAGACAAGCTAGCGAGGAATTTAATCAATATACATGATAGCTGTGGTTTTAAACCATTTACAATGCTCTTCAATCAATAAGTATCCATCAAATATCAATCAAACAATTTTTCACAATTTAAAATAATGATATACAAATAGTCATAATTTATTTCAATTGAAAATTCAAAAGAAATAACTATAGTGCACAAACCTCTGATAAATGTCTCTTGGCTCTGACTCAGTGTTTCCTTCCCCTTCCCTAAGTCTTTGCTAACTGAAACACACAATTTGAAGTGTTTCAATACTCATTTAAACTGTCTCTAAGAATAAAGCTTAATACTTAATTTATTGAATTCTATTATTTCCTTAGTCAACCTAAGATATTGACCCTTGATGCACTCTAGGTGAATTAGGTTTTAATGTTACCAATGTGTCATATTTAATAGCCTTTTATTGTTGGTACATATTACCCAATTCATTTTCATATATATTGCATTTTATTGCAATTTGCTGGATTCTAGTATACTAATTTCACCTAACCGGATGACCTAGTTCTCTCGATTTTCGAGTTTCGGTCAAAACTACAAACTTGTAGGTCTATGTCTTATTGCACCCGAAGAAAAATTTCAGGTCATTCTAAGTTATGTAGACCAAGTTATGGTCAATCTACCAATGCTGGTCAGAATGCATCAAAATGGTCACTTTAGGTCATTTTTAGGTCACTTTTGGTTCGGCCAGTTTTTGGACCTGAACTTGTGAAAGCTATTTAGCTTGGTTCTGGCCATTTCTGGGCTTTGATGTCTTCATAAGAATTGTAGATATATGTCTCAAATATTCATGCTAAAAATTTCAGGTCAATTGGACCTGTTTTGAGTGAGTTATGGCCAAAATACTAACTACTGCCCAAATGGTCAATTTTCAGGCTTTCAAGTCACTAATCCGGATTTGGTCATTTTTCAAGTCACCTTCTAGGTAGAATTTTGGTAAGCTTCCTTCATGAAAGTTGGCACATTTTGTGCCTAGTTTCACCTTCAATTGGTCTTATACCAATTGGAGTCACACACTTAAGGTTCTAAGCCAAAACACACACTGCCCTGCAACATACTCTTCATCACATACCAAAGGACACATTCAACACTTACCAAGTCACTTCCTTCATGCCATTTTTGTTTTGTACCATAACATAAACACATTTAGCAACTCATTTTTGGTCATTTTGGCAGCTTATAATCACACTCAATATGCTCATTATAGTCCAGAATTTTCCAAGTCCAAATTACACACAATTTAACAACATGACAAGCTCATTTACATGTCCAAACTCAAACCTCTATACACATATACATGCTGCCATAACAAGCACCATAATTCAATAATATAATTCCATAAACCAAACCATGAAATAACATATTTTGATTCACACTTCAAGTTTGCTAAATTGTACATCCCTTTCAATTAACTTCCAAGCTTCCAAAATCAAGTGTACTATCACATACATCTAGTATACATTATCCAATTTATTCCTACACACATAAATACTTATATCAACACTTTAATCTACCATTTACATGCAAGGATAAACTGCTCTTATTGAAGTTCCATGGCTGCCAAAAATGTACCTCTCCCTTAACTCATCAAACTTCAAAAATCCTTCCACAATTCAACTACCCATAACATCCATTCAAGGTTTAATGAAACAAGGATAAAAAATACATACTTACCACTTTTGAAATTCTTCAAAACCTCACCAAAACTTGATTTTCTTGCTGCCTATCTACTACCCAAGTTATGTAGAACAATTTTAGTGAAGGAAAATGCAAGGAAATTGGCTTGGATCATGGGAGAATGGAGCTTGGCCATGGACGGCCATGGAGGATTCTTTCAAGGGAAATTTCGGTTGGTTTTTGGCAAGGTGAGGAAGATGAAGTTTCTGCTGTCCACATGGTGATTAAGTGTCCACTTTATGGAGTTAGTGGAGCACTAAGTAAGGGTTTAATGTTTGTTTATACGAAAGTTTTCATATTCCCACATTTAACTCCTATCTTTTGCTATTTAAACTATGTACCACCAATTTAATTTTTCATGACATTTTCCAAGTGTAACATCATTTATTTTTAATGGACATTTAGGTCAAAAGACAACTCGGGGTGTCAAATGACCACAATGCCCCTGTTCGGGTTGCATTCCTGATTTTTCAATAACACCGAGTTTTATCATTTTCTCGATTTCTCGTCTTTCTTTGTACTAATTATTTAATTTTTCTTTGATATTTCTGATGATATTTATACTTCAATAGGTCTTTAATTATGTCTTAAAAATATTTTCCATAGTTCCCCGCGGTCCAGGGCTAGTCAATGGTCCACGCCGCAACTTCTCGGTGCGGTCACCCATTGCTAGGGTTCTTGGCTCGTTTAACTTGATTACATTTCATTGCTATTACTTTTCCTTTGTTTTTCTCATATTTTCTTTTCTTGTATTTCATTATTTTATGTTTCCTCACCAATATCTAAGGGTAGTTCTAGGCATCCTAGCTGTCTGGACAACACTGGTCATCGGAATAGTAGAACGCACTACCGAACATAGGGGTGTTACAGGGCTTTTGTGTTATGACTTGAAATTAGCATTTTTGAGATGATTTGTTGACCATTAGAAGTGCCATGTATGTCAAATGAAGTTTGGGAGTTAGAGGAATTGAAATTGGGAGTGTTACATTTTCATGCAGGTTTTGGAACCTATGAGTCCAACATGTTTGAACAGTCATAAGTTAAAATGTATTGCTCCAATTGGTATGAGGCTAATTGAAGATGAAACTAGGGTCAAAATGCCCTATTTTTCATGAAGAGACCATGCCCAAAAACTATCTCTAACTTGACCTAAAAACTGGTTGAATCCGGGCAACCTTAATCTAGACCAAGGAAAATGATCAAATAAACAGTAAATGTTCAAATAGCCATAACTTACTTTAGAAAGGTTAGAATGACATGATTTTTAAACCATTGGAAAGCTTAGACATAGGAGTACATTTTTCATGAAGAAAACATAGCCTAATTCTGCCTCTAACCCAACCAAATTTCTAGCACATTAGATCACCAATTCTGTCCAGAACCAAACTAACTTGAAATTTTGAACTTGGGCCTATCCGGCTAGTTTTGGCAAAAATACCATAAATTGGTCCACAAAACCGAAAATGCAGTGAAACCAAAGCCCAAATTTCCATAAGACCTAGATCTACAACTTTGGTATTTTGACCAAAACTCAGAACCTAATGGAACTTGGTCAAATTGCTAAATAACTACTCGACCCTAGAGCAGTATTTATAGCATAACTTTTAGTAGAAAACTCCAATTATGATGAGCCAAACTGTTCTGGAACCCTAAGAAACAGGGCTCCAACTTTTTTTAGAAAGCTACATCAAATTTTGAGTGTAAGAACTCTAAAATGGGAGCCAAATCTACTGACCTGAACCTGGAATCCTAAAGGTATAGGGTACACGAGTCCAGGCTAGTTAATTTGCTATAATTAATTCTTAAAAACATGAAAAATTGAAATTCTTAAATCTGAGTGATCCTAATGAAGGAGCCAAAGCATGAAAATTGTTCATTAGAGAATTGAATTACAAAAATTTTCTTCTAGGGTTACATGCATCATACCACATACTTTATGTGCCTAATTAATTTTAATGCTTAATTGCATATTAAAACACTTTTAATATATATTAGGATCTATCTTTGCCATTCAAGATTGTGAATTAATAAATTAATTCATTTAAACCCTAGTTTAAAAGAGGAATTAGAGCACTAACCTCTTTGATGCACAATGGATGTGATTAGCACCTTTAGATAGCACCTAGGACCCCAATTGTTGTCCCTCTAGCTTGTCCACACCAAGATCACCAATGAGCAGCCCCCAATTTGCTTCTTAAGCCTTTGCTAACCAATTCTAAATTAGGTTCTTAACTTTAGAGAGGTTGTATGTATGTATAGGACACTAGAAGCAATTTCTAGCAATTTTAATTCAAAGGGAATGGAGTGATTCTCTTTCTTTGAATTGATGAGAAAAGATGAAGAGAGGAGAGGGAGGAAGAGGTGCCGCCGCACATAAGAGAGAATAAGAGAGTGAGTGTTTCTTCTTTTCTTTTCCCTTTTATAATTAGGTCATCACTTAAACCTTATGCCACATGTCACCTCCACATTGCATCTTATTTTTTAATTGACCTAATCATATTAAGCCAAGTGTCAAAACTAGACTTAATCTTGACTTTGATCATCTTACATGATAGGAAGACAAATGGCAAGCTTATATGGTGCCATGTGTCATCTCATGGTGTCACATGTCACCTTGTGAAATGACCAAATTACCCTTATGTTTTAATTTTGAGTTCTCAACCCAAAATCATTATTTCTCCTCTTTAAATCAATTTATATCAAATATAAATTAATTAATTAATCTCCATTAATTAATTTCTCATAATTATATTCATATTTAAACACTTTAAATATAAATTTAACTTGTATTATACATCCAATAACCTCGATTTAGTTTCAAGCTAAGTTAAAGACTTTGCAATCTTATTGTAAACCAAACCTATTTAATTAATCAATTAAACTCTTTAATTAATCAATTAAATCACATTTAACTTGGTGATTAACTTGTGTATGTGTGTGACTCACTAGGCTTATCACTAATTGGCAATGAGATATGATATTAACTCTTAATATCATCAGAACTCTTTCTTACCATAAATGATTTCTCTAAATCATTTTAGGCACCTCATAGACCATGGTTAACAGCTAGTATAGCATGCCATGGCCACCCAATCAGTAATAAGGAGTACCTTAAATGAGCCTATAATCATATGTTACCATGCACTAGAATCTCTCTGTTATAAATCCCAATTCGAGTTGGAGTCATGGTTTATGTCAAACTCCATTTGCTATGAATATTATGTTCTCTTTTAATTCCAGTTCTTGATTAATTAGATTTTCTTGTTATAAACTCTTTTCTGATTAAATCTGTCTGTCCTGGCCAAGAACTTTAAACATCAAGAATAATTAAATGAACATAAGACTTTATTCCTATTTGCTTAGGGTAATAGATTCCATCTTGATCAATACCTACCTCCATATATAACTAGTAGGAGCCAACACATGCCCATATACCTATACACAGTACAAGTATGAAAGCAGTATCAAACTCAAACCACCTATATATAAGATAACTATGTTATCTCAAGTCTAAAGATTATATGCACTAATATGATATATGACAATGCATTGACAAGAGTAAACTCCATGTGCTTGTCATATACGTCACTGGTTCGGCCTACTTATCATGTATAAGTGCCTATCATGTTTGTTATATGGCATGAGACTTACCATTCTATCTTATTTATATCTCATATATATACCCTGGGAACAAACATGATTACAATCTTTCTGGATAAGTTATGTCCTTATTGTGAAGTATCCTCAATTATGAACCAATTTATGATACTTTGTGCTAGAAATACTGTCACTCATATTCTTAACAACTTAAGAATAGAATTTCTAACAAAATATCAATGGACATTTTCTATTACACATAAATACATTATGTAAACTGAAAAGTGAAATTGCCTTTTATTAATAAAATATGTGCATGATACATACTAAATGATATGCTCTAGCGCATACTACTAACAATCTCCCACTAGCACTAGAGCCATTCATTACATTATCTTAGACCCATCTTCTCAAGATGTCAGTCTAACTAAGCTTGTGACAAAGGCTTTGTGAATGGATCAGTTAGATTTTTAGCTGATGCTATTTTCTACATGGCTACATCGCCTTGCCTAACTATCTCTCTGATAATGTGGTAGCGCCTTTCTATGTGTTTGGATTTCTGGTGAGACCGGGGTTCGTTATATCTAAACAACCTCTTTTGCAGCATATGATGCAGTAATGTACTCAACCTCTGTAATGGAATCAGCAGTTGTACTCTGTTTGGAACTCTTCCAATTGACTGCACCTCCATTACAAATGAACACAAACCCAGAGGTAGACTTTCTATCATCGATATCTGATTGGAAATCAGAATCAGTATAACCATCCAATTGCAAGTCACCACCTCCATAAATAAAGAATAAATCCTTATTTCTTCTCAAGTACTTAAGAATGTTCTTGATAACTATCCAGTGTTCCAAACCTGGATTGGATTGAAACCTGCTAGTCAAACTAACAACATGTGCGATATTTGGCCTGGTACACGTCATTGCATACATCAAACTTCCAGTAGCCAAAGCATATGGAATCCTAGCTATTTTATCTTTTTCAGGTGTCTTTGGAGACATCTCTTTAGAAAGGTGGATACCATGTCTCACTAGTAACAATCCTCTCTTGGAATCAATCATGTTAAACCTCTTTAACACTTTTTCCAAGTATAGACTTTGGGATAAACCAGTTATTCTTTTCGCTCTGTCTCGATAGATATGAATTCCAAGAATATAGATTGCCTCCCCTAAGTTTTTCATGGAGAATGTATTTGACAACC
The DNA here is from genome assembly GCF_030052815.1 of Hevea brasiliensis. Lineage (NCBI taxonomy): Eukaryota > Viridiplantae > Streptophyta > Magnoliopsida > Malpighiales > Euphorbiaceae > Hevea > Hevea brasiliensis. The sequence continues at coordinate 20,679,755 of NC_079499.1, read as the reverse complement.
GTACCTTTACAGCTGTCAACATACCTATGTCATTACCTAACAAGAGAATATCATCCACATATAAGACAAGAAAAGTGATAGCATTATCACTAACTTTCTTATATACACATGGTTCATCCTCATTTTTGATAAAACCAAATGACTTAATGGCTTTATCAAAACGGATGTTCTAACTCCTTGAAGCTTGTTTCAACCCATAAATGGAGTACTTTAGCATACATACCTTGGAACCATCTTGGGATTCAAAACCCCTAGGTTGTTCCATGAAAATGTTTTCTTCAATGTATCCATTGAGGAAAGCTGTTTTGACATCCATATACCAAATCTCATAATCATAGTATGCAGCTATTGCTAATAGAATCCTAATTGATTTACGCATGGCAACAGGCGAGAAAGTCTCCTCATAGTCAATTCCTTGCCTTTGGCGAAACCCTTTCGCTACTAGCCTTACTTTATACGTTTTTACCTTTCCATCACAACCAATTTTCTTCTTGAAAACTCATTTATTCCCTATAGGTACAATACCTTCAGGTGGGTCAATAAGGTCCCAAACTTGATTCTTATACATGGAATCAATTTCGGATTTCATAGCTTTAATCGTTTATATCTGATATAGCTTCTTCATAGGTAAGTGGATCATCTACATGATTTACTTCTTCATGAGTAAACAACTCTTGTTCATCTTCATGAAGGAAACCATATCTCACTAGTGAGTGAGATATCCTGGTTGATCTGTGAGGAATTACTGTAGATATTTTATCAATAGGTGTAGGTTAACTAGATGGATCTATATCCATTTGATCTGTTGGTTGGTTAGAATTCTCCAATTCAAACTCTATTTGCCTTCCTTTGCCTCCTTCTTGAATAAACTGTTGTTCAAGAAAAGTGGCATCTCTACTTACCACAACCTTTTGTGATGTAGGCAAATAAAAATAGTATCCAAAACTCTCTTTTGGATATCCAACAAATCGGCCTTTTTCTGATCTGGTTTCCAATTTATCAGTGTTTAGCTTTTTGATATAAGCTGGACAACTCCAAATCTTAACATGCTTAAGACTTGGTTTTCTTCCATGCCATATCTCATAAGGTGTGGAAGAAACTGATTTTGATGGAATCCTATTCAGAATATGCAAAGCTGATTCTAATGCAAATCCCCAAAAGGAGATTGGCATATCAATATAACTCATCATACTACGTACCATATCTAATAGGGTACGATTTCTCCTTTCAAATACACCATTCAGCTGTGGCATTCCTGGAGGAGTCAGCTGGGAAACAATGTTATGCTCTTTCAAGTATTCATCAAATTCAGAACTTAAGTATTTACCTCCACGATCTGATCGAAGAGTTTTAATACTTTTTTCTGTTTGATTTTCTACTTTAGATTTAAATTCTTTAAACTTTTCAAAGGATTCATGTTTGTATTTCATCAAATACAAAATACCCAAACCTTGATTTATCATTAGTAAAGGTAATAAAGTAATGAAACCGCCTCTAGCCATTTCCTTAAATGGACCACATACATCACTATGTATTAGCTCCAAAATATTTTCAGCTCTTAGTCCTTGTCCAACAAAGGGTGATTTAGTCATTTTGTTCTGAATGCAAGATTCACAAGTTGAAGTAGGTTCAGAACCAAATAAGGATAAAATCCCCATTTTCTCAAGTTTTGCAATCCTATCTTCTGTAACGTGACTTAATCTTAAGTGCCAAATGTATTTTGAACTTGAGTTGATTTTCACCATGGCATTGCATTCTTTTAGATTGCTTGCATTCTTTTAGATTTCTTGCATTCATTTTGTGTTTATCATTATTATCCAAATAATAAAGACCATCATGCATATAACCCGAGCCAACATATTTATTTCCAAAATAAATATTGCAAACATCATCTATGAACTGAAATTCATAACTATTTCTAGTCAAACTAGATATAGAAATGATGTTCTTAAAAGCATCAGGCACATACAAAATATTATGCAAATGCAAAACATGTTCCCACATGTAAAAAGATTTAGATCCTATGGCTAAAGCTTCAATAGTTGAGCCATCGCCAATCCAGAGTCTAACATCTCTAGCATGCAAGCTGCTACTGTTTGCTAGTTCCTGCATATTATAAGAAATGTGAGAACTGGCACCAGTATCTAAAACCCAAGCTATAGATGAACCATGAGTATCATCAGCATCTAAATAACAAGATATAGACATACCTTTTGAAGGTGTATCCTTCTTGTCCTTTAAAGAAGCAAGATACTCTGGGCAGCTCCTTTTTCAGTGCCCATCCTTCTGGCAGTGGAAACACTTTCCTTTGCCTCCATCAGCTTTAGCCTTCCCTTTCTGTTTGGCTATCTTCTTGGAAGGTCCTGGAACTTGAGGTTTCTTTTTCTTATTGCCCTTCTTCTTGTTGGACTTTCCAGCAGAAGAATATGCAATCAAAGCTACCTCTTTTCCTTTATTGCCTAGCATATTCTTTTGGGCAATAACAAGCATGTTAAGTAAACTAGCCAAGGTGTATTCTTGCTTAGTCATATGGAAATTTGTCACAAAATTCTCAAATGACTCAGGTAGGGACTGAAGGATCAAATCCGTCTGCAGTTGGAAATCCATGTTAAAGTCAAGATGTTCCAGCTGCTCAATAAACCGAATCATCTTGTGGACATGATCTCCTACATTCTGTCCCTCAGACATCCTCATGCGGAATAGCTGCCTAGATATCTCATACCTAGCATTCCTGTTATGCTTACCATACAAATCTTGTAGGTGAAGGAGGATCTCACTTGCACTCTGTATGTTCTCATGCTGCTTCTGTAACTCATTACTCATAGAAGCAATCATGTAACACTTGGCTCTCATATCATGCTCCTTCCATTTGTCCAAAGTGTTATGTTCCTCTTGAGTGGCCTCTGGAGGTAAGGGACCAGGAACATTTGAGTCTAGAACATATCCAATACGTTCTATGTTCAGGACAAGTTTTAAATTTCTTAGCCAATCAGAAAGATTAGGTCCTGTCAACCTATTGTGATCAAGTATGCTTGCAAGGATATTGGATGGTGGTGGTTGTTGAGTGCTCATTATTATGAGAAGAATAATTGCAGAAAATAACTAGATTAATTAGTAAATATATCATGTAATTAACCAAAGTGATTATGGTCTTTTAATCAAATTGGTCCTCCCACTAACTTAGCGAATCCTACACTTCCAAAGTAGGAAACAGAAATCATAGTTGGATGAATTTCTAGTGGGTGAATGAATTCTTATAGTCTTATTGATCGTCCTCAGGCACATCCATTATTGGAATTACAATAAACTATAAGTGAGCAACTTCTTGTTAGTTGTATGCCCTAGAGCATATCATTTAGTGTGTATCTTGTACATGTTTTATTAATAAAAGGCATTTTCACTTTTCCATTTACATAATATATTTATGTATAATAGAAAAGGTCCATTGATATTTTGTTAGAAATTTTATTCTTAAGTTGTTAAGAATATGAGTGACAGTATTTTTAGCACAAAGTATCATAAATTAGTTCACAATTGAGGATACTCCACAATAAGGGCATGACTTATCCAGAAAGATTGTAATCATGTTTATTCCCAAGTTATTTATATGAGATGTAAATAAGATGGAATGATGAGTCTCATGCCATATAACAAACATGATAGGTACTTATGCATGATAAGTAGGCCGAACCAGAGACATTTACGACAAGCATATGGAGTTTACTTTTGTCAATGTATTGTCATAAATCATATCAGTGCGTATAATCTTTAGACTTGAGATAGCATAGTTATCTTGTATATAGGTGGTTTGAGTTTGATACTACTTTCATACTTGTACTGTGTATAGGTATATGGGCATGTGTTGGCTCCTACTAGTTATATATGGAGGTAGGTGTTAATCAAGATGGAATCTGTTACCCTAAGTAAATAGGGATAAAATCCTATGTTCATTTAATTATTATTGATGTTTTAAGTTCCTGGCGAGGACATATAAATTTAGTCAGAAAAGAGTTTCTGATGAGAAAATCGTTTTAATCAAGAATTGGAATTAAAAGAGAAGATAATATTCATAGCAAATGGAGTTTAACATAAACCATGACTCCAGCTCGAATTGGGATTTTGTAACAGAGAGATTCTAGTGCATGATAACATATGATTAAAGGTTCATTTAAGGTATTCCTTATTACTAATTAGGTGGCCATGGCATGCTATGCTAGGTGTTAACCATAGTCTATGAGGTGCCTAAAATGATTTAGAGAAATCATTTATAGTAAGAAAGAGTTCTGATGATATTAAGAGTTAATATCATATCTCATTGCCAATTAGTGATGAGCCTAGTGAGTCACATACATACACAAGTAATCACCAAGTTAAATGTCATTTAATTAATTATTTAAAGACTTTAATTGATTAATTAAATAGGTTTGGTTTGCAATTAGATTGCAAAGTCCCTAGCATGGCTTGAAACTAAATCTAGGTTATTGGATGTATAGTGTAAGTTAAATTTATATTTGAAGTGTTAAATATGAATTTAATTATGAGAAATTAATTAATAGAGATTAATTAATTAATTTATATTTGATATAAATTAATTAAAAGAGGAGAAATAATTATTTTGGGTTGAGAACTCAAAATTACAACACAAGGGTAATTTGATCATTTCACAGGGTGACCTGTGGCACCATGAGATGGTGACACATGGCACCATATAAGCTTGCCATTTGTCTTCCAATCATGTAAGATGATCAAAGTCAAGATTAAACCTAGCTTTGACACTTGGTTTAATGTGATTAGGTAAATTAAAATTAAGGTGCAATCAGAAGATAACATGTGGTAAGGATTTTAAGTAATGACCTAATTATATAATGTGATGTTATGAAAGAATAAAAATACAATCTGATTATTCTCTTATATGTGCTGCCACCTCTAAGCCTCTCTTCCTCTCTTCTTCTTCATCTCTCATCAATTCAAAGAGAGTTGCCAATATTCTCTTGAATTAAAATTGCCAGAAATTGTTTCTAGTGTCCAATATACATCTACAATCTCTCTAAAGGCAAATCCATATTTTTTAATTGGTTGATAAGGCTTTAGAACCTGTTCAAGGGGCTGCCATTGGTGATCTTGGTGTGGAAAAACTAGAGGGATAACATTTGGGGTCCTAGGTGCTTCCCAAAGGTACCAAACACATCTACAGTGCATCAAAAGGTTAGTGCACATGTTCTCGAATTAATTTAGGGTTCTAATGAATTAATTTATTAATTCTAAAATCTTAAATGGTAAATGTAGATCCAAATACATATTAAAAGTATTTTAATATGCAATTGAACATTGAAATCAATAGGTAAATAATGAATCTTGCATGATGCATGAGACCCTAGAAGAAAATTTTTGAATTCAATGTTCGAATCTAATAATTTTCATGCTTCCGCACCTTCAATTGATATCAGAGCCATCATATTTTCCATTTAGATTTTTTAATATATGATTTAATTGTGTGATTTGATTATAAGATGATTGATCATTGCTGGTTGGATGTCCATGTGTGGCGGTACACATGGTGGAGTCACCATAGGTGGCGAATTGAAGAGCACCTCAATGGTGCGCTTGGTATGGCCTTCAATTGTGCAATTGTTGTATGTTTGATGCCCATAATTATGTCTATGTCTAATTAAATTGTTTAATTAGAATTATAATCACATAATTAAATTTATTTGAATGTGATTCAAATCTAAATTTTTAAATTTCTTTGAATAAGATTCAAATCTAGATTTTTAAGTTGAATATGAGATATTTAATTTAATTTTAGTGTATATGTTTTATTTAATTGTTAAATGGTGATATGCATGATGGATGATCATGGACAATAAAAGACCAATGTAATTGGATTTATTTCTTTTATATTTCTTTGGGTTGTAAATTAATTAATTTATTTTAGTGGCATGTATTATAAATGTTGTAATATTTTTGGATTGTATTTTCATTTATTTGGTTCTTGTAAATTCGCCTTGGTATGCCAAGGATTACAATGTAATGGATTGCAAGAAGATCAAGGAGGTCAAGAGCATTGGTGTGACTAGTGGAAGGAATTCAAGATCAAGTGTTGATTATGTACTCTTTCAGCAACTCTTGTAATATGAATGAATGAAATGTACCTAGGAATGCCCTGATTCAATTCTTGGTGGCTCAGAATTGAATCCCTTAGAAAGTCCATGATCATACCATATTTATATGTTTATCCATGAATGCATGAGATTTATGGGAATGTATGCAAGTATATGATATATGCATGCTAATCGGATAATGTGCAAAGTGAGACTATAATAGTAATTAGGCCGACCACAAAATCTTCCAAATAAATAATTAAGTTGGAAATGGTATAATTAAAGGTAATTATATCATGGGCCCTCCATTGAGGCAATTATTTTAAGAAATTTTGAATACTTGCATATGATGCAATTAATTTAAGAGATTTTCTTAAGAATAATTGTTAAACATGAGATGTTGTAAATATGTAAATGGTTTGGTGGCCTATAATGGATGTGCCTGAGGACATTAAAATTATTTGCATGTTTACTGGCTTAATGGGATCAACTTAACTAATCCAAGATAAGTCAATAATGGATGTGCGTGAGATTTTGAGCATTAGGGGCTAAGTAAAGGATTGAACCTCACATGAGATGTGATGGGCAAGGAGTTGCTCACTTATAGTTTATTATAATTCCAATAATGGATGTGCCTGAGGATGATCAATAAGATTATAAGAATTCAAATTCCCACTAGAAATCCATCCAACTAGGATTTCCATTTTCTACTTTGGAAGTGTAGGATTCGCTAAGTTAGTGGGAGGACCAATTTGATTAAAAGACCATAATCATTTTGGTTAAATACATGATACATTTACTAATTAATCTGGTTATTTTCTGCAATTAATTTTCTGATAATAATGAGCACACCACAACCACCACCATCCAATATCCTTGCTAGCATACTAGATCACAATAGGTTGACAGGACCTAATCTTTCTGATTGGCTAAGAAATTTAAAACTTGTCCTGAACCTTGAACATATAGGATATGTTCTAGACTCATAGGTTCCTGGTCCCTTAAGGAGCATGATATGAGAACTAAGTGTTACATGCTTGCTTTTATGAGTAATGAGTTACAGAAGCAACATGAGAACATGTAATATGCAAGTGAGATCCTCCTTAACTATAAGAGTTGTATGGTGAACATAGTAGGAATGCTAGGTATGAGATATCTAGGCAGCTATTTCGCATGAGAATATCTGAGGGATAAAATGTTGGAGATCATGTCCACAAGATGATTCGGCTTATTGAGCAATTGAAACATCTTGACTTTAACATGGATTTCCAACTGTAGATGGATTTGATCCTTCAGTCCCTTCCTGAGTCATTTGAAAATTTTGTGACAAATTTCCATATGACTAAGTAGGAATACACCTTGGCTGGTCTACTTAACATGCTGGTTATTGCCTAAAAGAATATGCTGGGCAATAAAGGAAAAGAGGTAGCTTTGATTGCATCTTCTTCTACTGGAAAGTCCAACAAGAAGAAGGGCAATAAGAAAAAGAAACCTCAAGTTCCTGGTCCTTCCAAGAAGATAGCTAAAAAGAAAGGGAAGACCAAAGCTGATGGAGGCAAAGAAAAGTTTTTCACTGCTAGAAAGATGGGCACTGGAAAAGGAACTGCCCAAAGTATCTTGCTTCTCTGAAGGACAAGAAGGATACACCTTCAGAAGGTATGTCTATATCTTGTTATTTAGATGTTGATGATGCTCATAGTTCATCTACAGCTTGGGTCTTAGATACTGGTGCCATTTCTCATATTTCTTATGATATGCAGGAACTAGTAAATAATAGCAGCTTGCGTTCTCGAGATGTTAGACTATGGATTGGCGATGGCTCAACTGTTGAAGCTTTAGCCAAAGGATCTAAATCTTTTTACATGTCTGGACATGTTTTGTGTTTGAATAATATTTTATATGTACCTGATGCTTTTAAGAACATCATTTCTATATCTAGTTTGACTAGAAATGGCTATGAATTTCAGTTGACAGATGATGTTTGTAATATTTATTTTGAAAATAAATATGTTGGCTTGGGTTATATACATGATGGTCTTTATTATTTGGATAATAATGACAAACACAAACTGAATGCAAGTGATCTAAATAAGTGCAATGCCATGGTGAAAATCAACTCAAGTTCAAAATATATTTGGCACTTAAGATTAGGTCATTTTGCAGAAGATAGGATTGCAAAACTGGAGAAAATGGGGATTCTATCATCATTGGGTTCTGAACCTACTCCAACTTGTGAATCCTGCCTTCAAGGAAAAATAACCAAAACACCCTTTGCTGGACAAGGGCTAAGAGCTGAAAATATTTTGGAGCTAATACATAGTGATGTATGTGGCCCATTTAGAGAAATGGCTAGAGGTAGTTTTCATTATTTTATTACCTTTACTATTGATAAATCAAGGTTTGGGTATTTGTATTTGATGAAATACAAACATGAATCCTTTGAAAAGTTCAAATAATTTAAATCTGAAGTAGAAAATCAAACAGGAAAAAATATTAAAGCTCTTTGATCAGATCGTGGAGGTGAATACTTGAATACTTGAATACTGAATTTGATGAATACTTGAAAGAGCATGGCATTGTTTCCCAGCTGACTCCTCCAGGAACACCACAGCTGAATGGTGTATCTGAAAGGAGAAATCATATCCTATTAGATATGGTATGTAGTATGATGAGCTATACTGATATGCCAATCTCCTTTTGGGGATTTGCATTAGAATCAGCTTTGCATATTATGAATAGGATTCCATCAAAATCAGTATCTTCCACACCTTATGAGATATGGCATGGAAGAAAACCAAGTCTTAAGCATGTTAAGATTTGGGGTTGTCCAGCTTATATCAAAAAGCTAAACACTGTTACATTGGAAACTAGATAAAAAAAGGGTCGATTTGTTGGATATCCAAAAGAGAGTTTTAGATATTATTTTTATTTGCCTACATCACAAAAGGTTGTGGTAAGTAGAGATGTCACATCTCTTGAACAACAGTTTGTTCAAGAAGGAGGCAAAGGAAGGCATATAGAGTTAGAATTGGAGAATTCTGACCAACCAACAGATCAGATAGATATGGATCCATCTAGTCAACCTACACCTATTGATGAAACATCTACAACTATTCCTCACAGATCAACCAGGATATCTTACCCACCAGTGAGATATGGATTTCTTCATGAAGAAGAACAAGAGTTGTATACTTATGAAGAAGTAGATCATGGAGATGATTCACTTAACTATGAAGAAGCTATATCAGATATAGACTCTTTAAAATGGATTGATGCTATGAAATCCAAGATTGATTCCATGTATAAGAATCAAGTTTGGGATCTTGTTGACCCACTTGAAGGTATTGTACCTATAGGGAACAAATGGGTTTTCAAGAAGAAAATTGGTTCTGATGGAAAGGTAGAGACCTATAAAGCAAGGTTAGTAGAAAAAGGGTTTCACTAAAGGCAAGGAATTGACTATGAGGAGACTTTCTCACTTGTTGCCATGCTTAAATCAATTAGGATTCTATTAGTAATAGCTGCATATTATGATTATAAGATTTAGCAAATGGATGTCAAAACAGCTTTTCTCAATGGATACATTGAAGAAAACATTTTCATGGAACAGCCTAGGGGTTTTGAATCCCAAGATGGTTCCAAGGTATGCAAGCTAAAGCGATTCATTTATTGGTTGAAACAAGCTTCGAGGAGTTGGAACATCCATTTTGATAAAGCCATTAAGTCATTTGGTTTTATAAAAAATGAGGATGAGCCATGTGTATATAAGAAGGTTAGTGATAGTGCTGTCACTTTTCTTGTCTTATATGTGGGTAACATTTTATTGATGGGTAATGACACAGGTATGTTGACAACTGTAAAGGTATGATTTTCAAATACATTCTCTATGAAAGACTTAGGAGAGGCAACCTATATTCTTGGGATTCGCATATATAGAGATAGAGCAAAAAGAATAATTGGTTTATCCCAAAGTCTATACTTGGAAAAGGTGTTAAAGAGGTTTAACATGCTTGATTCCAAGAGAGGATTGTTACCAGTGAGACATGGTATCCACCTTTCTAAAGAGATGTCTCTAAAGACACCTGAAGAAAGAGATAAAATGGCCACGATTCCATATGCGTCGGCTATTGGAAGTTTGATGTATGCAATGTTGTGTACTAGGCCAGATATAGCATATGCTATTAGTTTGACTAGCAGGTATCAATCTAATCAAGGTTTGGAATACTGGATAGCTGTCAAGAATATCCTTAAGTACTTGAGAAGAACTAAGGATTTATTCTTGATATATGGAGGTGGTGACTTGCAATTGGATGGTTATACTGATTCTGATTTCTAATCAGATATCGATGATAGAAAGTCTACCTCTAGTTATGTGTTCATTTGTAATGGAGGTGCAGTCAATTGGAAGAGTTCCAAACAGAGTACGACTACAGATTCCACTACCGAGGCTGAGCATATTGCTACATCAGATGCTACAAAGGAAGCTGTTTGGACAAAGAAGTTCGTGACAGAACTTGCAGTAGTTCCTTCCATTGAGTCAGCAGTTCCACTCCACTGTGACAATAATGGAGCAGTCTTACAGGCTAAGGAACCCCGGTCTCACTAGAAATCCAAACACATAGAAGGCACTACCACATTATCAGAGAGATAGTTGGGCGATGTGATGTAGCCATGCAGAAAATAGCATCAGCTGAAAATCCAGCTGATCCATTCACTAAGCCTATTTCACAAGCTCAGTTAGACCGATATCTTGAGAAGATGTGTCTAAGATATTGTAATGAATGGCTCTAGTGCTAGTGGGAGATTGTTAGCAGTATGCCCTAGAGCATATCATTTAGTATGTATCTTGTACATGTTTTATTAATAAAAGGCATTTTCACTTTTCTGTTTACATAATATATTTATGTGTAATAGAAAAGGTCCATTGATATTTTGTTAGAAATTATATTCTTAAGTTATTAAGAATATAAGTGATAGTATTTCTAGCACAAAGTATCATAAATTGGTTCATAATCGAGGATACTTCACAATAAGGACATGACTTATCCAGAAAGATGGTAATCATGTTTGTTCCCAAGTTATTTATATGAGATGTAAATAAGATGGAATGGTGAGTCTCATGCCATATAACAAACATGATTGGCACTTATGCATGATAAGTAGGCCGAACCAGTGACATTTATAACAAGCACATGAAGTTTACTCTTATCAATGCATTGTCATAAATCATATCAGTGCATATAATCTTTAGACCTGATATAGAATAGTTATCTTGTATATAGGTGGTTTGAATTTGATAATGCTTTCATACTTGTACTGTGTATGGGTAAATGGGCATGTGTTGGCTCCTACTAATTATATATGGAGGTAGGTGTTGATCAAGATGGAATTTGTTACCCTAAGTAAATAGGGATAAAATCCTATGTTCATTTAATTGTTCTTGATGTTTCAAGTTCCTGACCAGGACAAATAAATATAATCAGAAAAGAGTTTCTGATGAGAAAATCTTTTTAATGAAGAATTGGAATTAAAAGGGAACATAATATTCATAGCAAATGGAGTTTGACATAAACCATGACTCCAGCTCGAATTAGGATTTTGTAATAGAGAGATTCTAGTGCATGATAACATATGATTAAATGTTCATTTAAGGTATTCCTTATTACTAATTGGGCGGCCATGACATACTGTGCTAGGTGTTAACCATGGTCTATGAGGTGCTTAAAATGATTTAGAAAAATCATTTATGGTAAGAAAGAGTTCTGATGATATTAAGAGTTAATATCATATCTCATTGCCAATTTGTGATGAGCCTAGTGAGTTACACACATACACAAGTAATCACCAAGTTAAATGTCATTTTATTAATTAGTTAAAGAGTTTAATTGATTAATTATATAGGTTTGGTTTGTAATTAGATTGCAAAGTCCCTAGCATAGCTTGAAACCAAATCTAGGTTTATTAGATGTATAGTGTAAGTTAAATTTATTTTTAAAGTGTTTACATATGAATTTAATTATGAGAAATTAATTAATAGAGATAAATTAATTAATTTATATTTGATATAAATTGATTATAAGAGGAGAAATAATTATTTTGGGTTGAGAACTCAAAATTACAACACAAGTGTAACACCTTTCACCCAACTACAACGTAGCCTAGCAAGGCATGCTACAATCGGTGTCGGAGCACCATAACTTATCCTACTTTATTTTTTTTTAAATAATTTTGAATTCATTTAATTTAATATCAATTAGTTTTCGATGGAGAATCCAGCGGAGTTTCCCCTATTTTATTATCGTTTGGCGTATTTTAATATTCACCTGTTTGAAATTCAACAATATTTCTAAGATACAATCTTATCCATGCTAATCATAATTATCTCATCAATCATTCTCATAATTTTCTCATATTTCAAATCTCATCCATACATTTCAATTTCATAATCATTTCCATTCATACTCAATTCATGTGTAAACATTCTCAAATTACATAAGCAAAATTTTCAAATTTCCTTAATTTACATAATTTACAAAATAATTACAAAATTTCATAATTTACATGATATATAAATTAATTACATATGAAAAAGCTAATTAATTAATTTACATCGCATTCCTATTAATTACCTGTTCATAATATACATTACAATACAATATCTAAGCATTTTACACAAAATATAAAATATGATCTATATGGGCCCTATCTACATGCATTGCTGAGGAGGTGACCAACTTTGACACTCTGCAGATCAAAACTCCCAAAATTCCCAGTCAAACGTCCATTGGCTTCTAGCTTGATTACTGCGAGGAAACAATTCCATCGCGCTAAGCATTCTTTGCTTAGTGGTGCAATAATATAACAAGGAAATAATATACAAATAAAGATAGAAATAAAACATAATTCAAATAATTAAGATTTATTTATACTTCACATGCGGTTTCTAAAATTTAATATGTTTTATCCTAATTTAATCTTCTTTGAAAGTGTTTATTTCGCCAATGTACAGTAATAATGTACAAAGGAAAATGATCTAAAAATAATAAATTTATGCTTATATTATTATATAAGTCACATTTGCAATATTTATTTATGTTATAATTTTCTTTGCTAATCTTTTAGCATTTCCTCTATACTTGCTAGGTTGTCTCAGATTGTTTCATAATAAGTAAATTTTGATATCGGTCCAGTTCATTTCGATTCTTTCTAATAAATAACTATTCTAATTTATTTTAAGACACATCTTACTCATTTATTTTATTTATTTTCTAATATTTTTAATTGCTAATATTCTTAACTTATCTCAATAAATTTCACTGCCCAAGTAACCTATGACAGGCTGACTAAACTGGATAACGGGTCATTGGCACTGGACACCGCAGTGCCTCGGGCCGTCATACCATGGGACGCAGAACGTCAACCACGTATGCAGTCAGTATGGCTAAAAAGCCATGATAACACATAATCGGGCATAAAAGCCATGAATGTTGGCATAAAGCCATGAATACGGGCATAAAGCCTTGAATACAGGCATAAAGCCTTTCACAGTACTGCTAAAACAATACCCTATTGGCATGCCAAACTATCCAATCTGACACACATGTCTAGGCAATACAAGGGCACATAATATCATTAAATGTTAATATATTGTATTTTATGACTTCATTATTTCGTGATAAATTTCAATTATAATTCATACATTCATTTGATCATTTATATGATTACAATTCACATCAATTATCCTTTTATACCATTGTACTCAAAATACTTCTCCTCTCTACAATAATGAGAACTAATGTCTCATTCATACATTAATATGGTTCATTTATTCATTCATTATGTTATTCATATTGATCACAATTCTAAACAATGGTTCACATTTACCATTGTATTCAAAACATTTTTCCTTTCTCATTTATACATTCAAGAATCTACTTATGTAATTACAAATTTTATATTTCAAGTTGAGTTACTAATATTTTATGAATTCCATTTGTGATAGGCATATAAGCCCTAACTATCTATTCACATCAATTAGGTGACTTATTTTTCATGTTTCAAGTAATCCATGAATATTTCATGGATTTCAAATTTGTGGCCTTAATTTCCTTTTAACAATTTTGACTAGGATGCATAGTCCACATTTGTCATACAATTCTAAGCATTTAAGCTTAGAATTGGTTCTAAGTCTTTATCTTAGTTTGCTAATCATTTTGATTACTATTCACCTTACTAGTCAACCAAAATGTTGACTTTTTAGTACATAATAATTTTATTGAACCTAAGTTCTCCAAGATACCACATTTTGCATTTAAAATTTGTTGGTATTGGTTGCCAATACCATTTCCAAGTTTAAAACAAAGGGAGCAGAATTTTCAGTTTTTGTACCTAAACTTCACTGTTCCATTAGTGACTGTTACAGTGGGAATTTGAGAAAATGGTAAACATGAAAGTTGTTCCTTATTCTGTCTAGTTGAATTTCCTTGTTTGAATCACTCCATTTGGAGTTTTGTAGCTCCAGATATGGTCCAAAAACCACAGCTGGCCGGATTGCAAATCTGCAGAATTTACCAAATCTACAGTACCATGAACAGTGACTGTGACTGCCATTTGGGTTAGGTTCTGGTCATAATTTGGGGTAGGTTTCTTCATGAAAGTTGTTTGTATATGTCTTAACTTGTTGATGTAAAAATTTCAGGTCAATTGACCATATCTACAGTGAGTTATGGCCAATGAACAGTTACTGTTCATTTGGTCATTCTGCAGAATTGGCTTGCAGGGTACCCGGATTGGGGCCAATTTTTGGTCCTCTTGCTTTGGTCTTTTGGGCATGGTTTCTTCAGCAAAAAATGTGCTATTATAAGTCTAGTTTCATGTCCAATTGGCCAAACACCAATTGGACCAACACAGCCAAAGATATGGTAGTCCAAGTGGGCTGGAATCACAGCCATCCTGCTGCACTCACTAGGCAGCATACTCATTCACTTTGCCATGCTATATTTCAGTCCAAATTATGGTAAAATTTCCTAAAATAGTCACTAATTGACCATTAGAATGTTCTTTAACAATTTCATAAGTCAAGTCAAATTTTCACCCCCAAACCCTAGCCCAAATTCAAGGTTCACCCATATTACCTTAGTTTAACTCACTAATTCATTATCCACATGTATATATTCTTTAATCATGATATTTAGTCCACTTTAAGTCCATCAAAACAATCACTCTTATCCCTTCCTTAGGGCTGCCAAAATTCAGGGCATGCATACACATAAATTTCATTCATTTGGCTTTCAAATTCTTACTCCCTTTTAAGTCTTTAACATGAAAATAAAGAGTTCTAAGTATATATGTGCACTAACCTTTAAGTGGCACTTCTTGGACTTGTATTCTCCTTAGAATTTCTCCTCTTTTTGGCTGCCTAGAGCTTCCTTAGGGTGTGTGGATAAGTTTTAGTGAAGGTGACTTAGGGTTTTGGGGTGAGGAAAGCATGGAAATTGAAGCTTTAGAAAGTTTGTTAATGGAGGAGTGAGGGAGGAGGTGTAAAACGTTTTGAAGAAGAAGGAAAAGGGCTGCTGTTTTTTTCACTTCAATTTTCTGCCCATTTGACTCATTTTAATTGGTTTATGGACATGTGTCACAAGGTGATTTGGTGAGAGTGCTTAGTGACATAAGCATGAGGTCAAAATTATAATTTTAATTCATTTTCTTTTCTTTTCTTTGCTACTCATTTTCAATTCAATTTTTTGCAATATTTATTCACATTTTATGTCATAATAATTATTTACTCAACTGGACAAGTTGGCCAAAAATCGTCTCTGAAGGCGAAATGACCAAAATGCCCTCCGTTTGGCTTAACGGGTCAAAATTGTTTGTACCGATTGAAAAATTTTTCTAAATATTTTCTTGGCATTCTAATGCCATAGGAACCTCAATGACCCTTTTCTGGAGTCCCAAAAATTATTTTATGAATTTTCTCTTGGGTCTAGGGCTCCTAGTTGCGAGAACCGCAACTTCCCTCTGGTTACCCATCGCTTGGGCACCGGCTCATTTAACTTGGTTGTATTTTATTTCTAAAATTTTTACTAAATTTTTCTTATTAATATTTGAGTTATTTATGACTCCTCACTCTAGTCTAATTATTTTTCCAGACGTTCTAGCTGTCCGGACCGTCACCGGTCACAGGAACAGTAGAATATGCAGAATTATTACAGTGAGGGTGTTACAATTCTTCCCCTCTAATTTAAATTTCGTACTCGAAATTTACTGGGTGTTTTGGATTATGAGATAATTCTTTTACCTTTCTATTGCTCCCTCTGTCTACTTCTTTTATATATATGGTACTATTTAGTCTTTTCGAATCTATCATTATACACTTAGGCATATCATAAAAGAAATATTTTACCTCAAATTCACATATGGGGCTTCTTGCTGCTCTCCGGCTTGGGTGACATTTGGAAGTGGTGTTACTATTGTATTTGGTCCTTCCACGACCTCTGTCTTGGTCCGTGGTAAATTCCTCTTAGGACAATCTTTCAGACGATGGTCTATGGCCCCACATCTATAACAGGCTCCAGTCAATCCCCTACATTCACCTTTATGCCACTTATTACAATGACCACATTTTCTTGCTAGTCCTGACACACTCACTACTAGTGTTTCTGGTTGATCTCTTCTGGGTATAGGCACAGTGCGGATCTCCTACTTTGATCAGATGTCTGACTTACCTGTTCTCTCAGCCTCTTATTACTAGACTGTCCAAATTTCCTCTTTTGCTGATCACCACTCCTCTTCTGTTCCTCTTCATGAACACAGCTAATATATTTCTTTCTGAACTCTATCAGAAAGAATTTCCAAGTTACGTCGGCTGGTGGCACTACCTTGGTTACGACATCCCACCATCGATATGCAGCTTCTTGTAACAACGAAACTGCACACTCCAAACTCTGTTCTGGTGTACAATGGAGCTGCTGCAGGACTCTTTCAGTCCTTTCTAACCAATACTCAGCCGCTGAAGAATCGTCTTCCTTTCTACCATTGAAATCTACAGCTCCATATTTCCTAATTTTTCCTAGAGGTGATTTCTGCTGAGACAGTGGTGGAATAACTTGATCATCTGTCGAAAGAATCCAGTCATCTGCTCAAACAAGGCCTGTTGGGGTTGTACAGGCACCTCTTGCACTAGTGGAGCAGGATCTCCCCGATTTCCAATATCACTCCCAGTCGGAATACGGATTACTACTTCTTCTTCTACTGCCCTCTGCGATTCTGAGTCCATACCTTAACCTAAAATAACCAAGAAAACAGATCTGTATTAGTGTCACCTCAACTCATATGAATGCAATGCATGTTATGCACACTATCCCTTTCCGTCTATCTATGCCTAGGAACGCCTAAACCGTGCTCTGATACCAATAAATGTAACACCCCTCATCCGACTACAGTGTAGCCTAGCAAGGCATGCTACAATCGGTGTCGGAGCACCATAACTTATCTTACTTTATTTTTTTTATAAAGTAACTCTTTGCTTAAGGCTAGATATTTACTATATGTGGTTCCTTATAAGCTCTTGTGGTTTTTCTCCAAGCTATACTTGGTGAAGTATTCTTGCAAGACGAGCAATTTTAGAGTGGGATCTTTGATGGTAGATTAGTGATGGGACCCAGGTGCTTATTTGGTTCTACTATTGGATTCCTTAATAGAATTTATTTCGGATCATTACTTTAGTTAGGGTGTTACCCTTAGAAGCCACTATGTCTCATTTGATTGATGGAGAGAATAGAGTGTGGAGATGGGATTCAATCTCTCAAATTTTTTTTGTCAGTTGATGTTGAGTGGATTAAAGTTATCCCTTTGGGAACAAGTATTTGCTATGATTCATTAGTTTGGCATTTCTCTTCTTTGGGTATGTTCTTGCTTAAGAGTGGTTATTGAGCAGTATTGGATTATATATCAAGGAATGATGATGAAATGTCACTAACACATAATAGGAACATATATGGAGGGTTATTTGGCAATTCAAAGCTCCTCCAAAGGTCATTAATTTTGTTTGGCAAGTAACTTTGGGTATCTTGCCTTGTTGAGCTGTCTTACATCAGTGTATACATAAGCTTCAACCTACATGTCTATTTTTTAATGCTCTACAGATCCCATTTGTAACACCCCTATTTGTATAGCCCGGTACATTTCACTGTTCCGGTGACCGGTGTCGGTCCGGACAATTAAGGGGATTAGAACTACATTTAAGACAACTAGAGAAGCTATAAACACAAATAATTAGTAATTGCCAATTGGTTAAGTATAAATAAGAAAAACAGAACATAAGAAGTTAAACGAGTCGAGAGTCACAGCGATGGGTGACCTTCTTGAGAACGAATGCGAAGTCAATTTAATCTCAAATTTCGAACTGTAAAATGTAACACTGTGGTCCTTAAGACCATTACAAACACAGTGGAAAAGAGAAAATCACGAAAAAAGATTGTTAAGCCAGTCAAATAATTAGGTCAGGGAGCCGGAAGAAATATTGAATTATTTGCAAACCGGATTGAACCGGCGAGGGGCAATTTGGTCAATTGACCCCGAGAGCTGAGTCTTGACCTAACTGTCAAATAAAATCGGAGAAAACAAAATTTTGGAGTCGGGAATTAAATTAAAGAACTAATAGAAAAATAAATAAAAAAAAATAAAAAAGTGAAGGGAGATGACATCATGCATGATGCCATAAATATTATAATTAATAAATTTAATTAAATTGATTTATGGTCTTCCTAATACATAAAAAAAAAAGAAAAGAAAAGAAAAAAAAAGTCATCTTCTTCTTTCCCTAAGTTGCCACCCTCACTCTCTCTCTCCCTCTCCATTTCTAAAACTCCATTAAAGCTTGCTTTAAGCTTTTAAATCCCTACTATAACTCCAATTTCTCCCATAATTGCTTCATAAAACCTTACCACCCTCACTGGAGAAGGAGATTTAGCAAAGAAAGAAGGAAGAAAAAGAGGAAATTGAAGAAGGGAACATCCAAATTAAAGTTAGTGATTTAAGTTTAAAAAATTCAATTTATACTTTGTCTGTTTAGCTCAACTAACTTAGAAATAAACTTAAAATGAAATAAAAATATTTGTAGAGGACCAAATTGAAAATTTGGCCAGCTAGGGTTACTATGCATATGCTTGTGTTTGATTGAATTTAATATGTTAGGCAAGCTTGTATGAATGTGGTAGTGAGATTGATATGCATTGAATTGGTTAAATGCAAAGAATTGGTGAACTAGGGTTTTGGACACTTAGGGTTTAGAGACAAAAATGTGGAGAAATGGTGAAATGATGTGGTTGACCTAGTTTGAGGTGAGAAATGGTCATTTTTGACTAAATGAAGTGTGTTGGAAGTGTTGGAGTTGAGGTTAAATTTGGATTCCATGTGGTCATGCTGCTGGAAGCAGGACCAAGGTCCCTTTGAGGGACCAAAACTGAAAATTTACAAACGCAATTAGTGTGAGGCCAATTAGGAATGAAATTAGACACAAAATGACACATTTTTCATTTAGGAATCATGCCCAGAAAGTGACCATAGCATAGTGAACAAATTGACAAAATCCGAAATTAGGTATGCTGCCCTATACAAAAATGACCAAATGAACAATGTTTGTTCATTTGGCCATAACTTGGGCTAGGCAGGTCTAAATGACCTGAAATTTTACCAATAGAAAGCTAAGATATAGACCTAAAACTTTTATGAAGAACACAAGCCAAAATTATGCCTTTAACCAAGTCATTTAGCCACCTAAATTTGGTGACCTAAAATGGCTAGAACCTAGAAATTTGCCCAGAAATCTGGGTAAGTCCAATCTGGTAGCCATGATTCAAATGGCTATAACTTGAGCTACAAAACTCCAATTGAAGTGATTCAAAAAGGAGAATAAATTTAAAACAATAAAAAACAATTTCTATGAAGAAAACTTAGCCAAATTCTAACCGCAACATGACCAATGAAACAGTGCAACATAGGACACAAAAACTGAAAATTTGAAATTTTGCCTAAAAGACTTGAGTTTTGAGAAAATAACCAAAACCAACAAATTAGGTAACCAAAATGTGGTATGTGGGTGAAATTAGAATTCCCATACCTATTAAGCCTTAGAAAGTCAACAAATTGACTTGAATAGTATCATGAATAGTAACCCCGAAATACAAATTTTAGAGAACGTCAAGTTTAGCATATTAAAGCTAGGTATAAGTAAATTCGAATTTATTTTTGGGTTTATGATAAGTTATGATACTGAAACATTGTGAAACTGTGTGTTTCAGTGAAAAAGAATACCCAGAAAGAACCCGAGGTGTCGAGTCAAGGCCAAGAGGCGACTCGTATAAGGTTTGTGCACAACATAGAATTTCTATAAATTTTCTTCTACACATCGTTTTGAATGAATTGAAATATTGAATTGTGATATCATTGTCTTGAAATGTTTATTATGCTTTTAATTTAAATTGTTGAAAGTTTAATTGTATATATTCGAAATGGCATCAAATGTTTAGTAAATTGTTAAGATAGTTTTGAAACCACAGTGTCATGACCATATATTTGAATACCTCACTAGCATGACTAGTGGGGGAAATCAGTTTCGAATTTTGATTCCTTCTCTAGCTGAAGTGTTGAGGTGTGTGCCAGTAGAAGAAGAAAAAGAATGGGTTCCCATATATTTGAGCTAGCTAGCCTTGTGATGTGACTTCTCCTTAGCCTCTGGCTATTGAGATTATATTTGTTTCGAATGGCATGATATAACTATGGGTTTTATGAAATGTGTTTTGGCACTTCGAAATGAACTTGTTTGGATTAAAATCTCATATTTCATGTTTTGTATTTAATTCTCATGTTCGGTCCAATTTTTTAATAAATGTGATTTAAATTCTACATAAAGATTATTTTAGTATGTTGTGCACCACTGAGTCCCAGTACTTAGCAATGGCTGTATTTGCTGTCGCAGATTTAGAGACTAGAGAAGCAATAGATTGAGCTGCTGAGGACGGAGGAGCTACCTGCTTGAAGTTATATCGGGTATATTTTATACCCTGATTGTAGAAATTGATTTTAATGTATGCAATGTACGTAATTGTATGGACATGTAAAATCGGTCTTGAGCTGTGACATCCCTTACCCGTGTACAGTATACCCGAGTAAGCAATGTCACACGGTGTATCAGCACACTCTAATATACCTTAATTAATTTTTAACATAGTTTTGAATATAACTTGTGAAATATGGTTCATTTAAGTCATTTATTGAAATTGAAATTTATTTGAGGTTCAGAAAATTTTAAAGAAAATCCGGCAGAATACCGGCTAAAAATGGAGAAAACAGTTCTTCGAAACCTGTGAAAAACACTTCCAATAATTGTATTCAATCATCTCAAACTCCAATATTCAAATCTCAATATGATTCTCAACAACTTTTTCATTTCTCAAACATTCATTTCTCATAATACTCATATACAAACAATAAATAAATGCTCAAATTTTGCATTCATAACCATAACTTTCATTAATTACATGAACATCAAAATACATTACATAAATCCAAATACAAATGAGAAAATAAAAATTTAGTTACAAAATGACAAAATGACACCTAGTGTCCTACCAATACACTGCAGAAGTTGAGGTGACACGGACACTGTGCAGAACTGCAGGATGGACTCACCCAGTCTGCGGTTTACTGGGCTCACGATCTGTATCTCCAGTACCTACGCATGGCAAAAGCAAAGCGCTAAGCAATAATGCTTAGTAGTGCAATAATAAAATAAAAGAAATAGCAAGAAAATAAATATGTAGTGAATTTATATGTTTTATTTGTTTTGAATTTATATATCATTAACTTTGTCCACTTTTATTCATTTGGTTGCCCCAAGTAACCTATCTTTGACGAATTTGGATAAACGTAAACCGCACTTTGGGTATCAAGTACCTCGGGCCGTCACACCATCGGTCACATATGTATCTCCCGGTGTGCAACAGAACAGCTAACAAGCTGTAAATAATATTAGGCACAAGGCCACATCTTAGTACAAGATCATAATGGCTAAAAGCCATGAAATCACAGAATGGCATATTGCCATGTGCAGTACTGCTAACTGAACCCTATTGGCATGCCAAACTATCCAAACCAATCTTGTTAGGTGTATTAGGGCATTTGATACTTTTGAATTCTTCAAATTTTGAATTTCAAGTTTTGGTGTCACTATTCGCCTCATTGGTCAACAAAAATGTTGACTTTTTGATAGAAAATAGGTACATTGGTTTTAACACTCCCAATGTACCACATTTTACATTTAAAACTTGTTGGAATTGAGCACCCATACCATTTCTAAACTTAAAACCAAGAGGGCAGAATTTTCAGTTTTTGAAGCCTAACTTTACTGTTATATTAAGCACTGTTTCAGTGGGAATTTGAGGAAATGGTAAACATGAAAGTTGTTTCTTATTTTTTATAGTTGAATTTATTTTTTTGAATCACTCCATTTGGAGTTTTGTAGCTCCAGATATGGTCCAAAAACCACAGCTGGCCGGATTGCCAAAACTGCAGAATTACCAAATCTACAGTACCATGAACAGTGACTGTGACTGCCATTTGGGTTAGGTTCTGGTCATAATTTGGGGTAGGTTTCTTCATGAAAGTTGTTTGTCTATGTCTTAACTTGTTTCTGTAAACATTTCAGGTCAATTGACCATTTCTACAGTGAGTTATGGCCAAATGAACAGTTACTGTTCATTTGATCATTTCTGCAGGTGCTGTTGCAGGGTATCCGGATTGGGGCCAACTTTTGGTCCACTTGCTTTGGTCTTTTGGGCATGGTTTCTTCAGCAAAAATGTGCCATTATAAGTCTAGTTTCATGTCCAATTGGCCAAATACCAATTGGACCTACACAGCCAAAGTTATGGCTGTCTAAGTGGGCTGGAATCTCAGCCTCATTTCTGCTGTCTTTAGGCAGCCTTCCATTTCAATTTTGTCATGCATTAACTCACTTAAAATTATGATTAACTTGCCTTAAATGGACACTAATTGACCATTAGAAGGTCCATTAATCAATTCAAATGCCAAGTCCAATTTTCACCCTTAAAACCCTAGTTCCCATTATAGGTTTTCACAACACACCTTAATTACTAACCCATTCACTAACCACATGCATAGATGGTTTAAACATAACCTCTAATCCACCTTAAGTCCATCAAAACACTCCATTTCTATTCCTTCAATAGGACAGCTGAAATTTATGGTGGCCATACACACAACTTTTATTCATTTAAACTATAATTTCTCCCTAAATTCAAGTCCTTAATCATGAAAGTAAGGAGTTTTAGGTGTATAAATGCACTAACCTTTAAGTGGTAGATTTTTCCCAAGTTAAATCTTCACTTTCTTTCCTTTTCTAGGCTGCCAAATACTCTCCCAAGAGATGTGGTCAAGTTTTAATGAAAGGGGTTTAGGGTTTAGTGGTGTAACAATGGGAGAAAGGGAGCTTGCTTGAAGCTTTAATGGAGGTTGGGTATTGCAAGGGTTTCGGCTGGTTTTTGGGGAGGGAGATGGCTGCTGTATTTTTGGTTATTTTGGTCTTCATTTAGTCTCTTTTATTAGTTAGTTAATTAGTTGTTTAAAGGTGATTGGTTATAGCTTTTAATGACATCACCATGATGTCATAAATAAGCCTTTTTCCTCATTTTCTTTTCTTTTCTTCACTACTCATTTTCAATTTAATTTCTAGCAATGTTTATTCATATTTTATGTCATATTAATTATTTAATCAACTGGACAAGTCGGCCAAAAATCACCTCTGAAGGCGAAATGACCAAAATGCCCTCCGTTTGGCTTAACGGGTCAAAATTGTCTGTACCGATTGAAAAATTTTTCTAGGTATTTTCTTGGCATTCTAATGCCATGGGAACCTCAATAACCCTTCTCTGGAGTCCCAAAAATTATTTTATAAATTTTCCCCTGGGTCTAGGGCTCCTAGTTGCGAGAACCGCAACTTCTCACTAGGTTACCCATCGCTTGGGCACCGGCTCATTTGACTTGTATTTTATTTCTAAAATTTTTGCTAAATTTTTCTTATTAATATTTGAGTTAATTATGGTTCCTCACTTTAGTTTAAATATTTTTCCGGACGTTCTAGCTGTCCGGACCGACACTGGTCACCGGAACAGTAGAATGTACGGAGTCGCTACCGGGAGGGTGTTACAACTCTTCCCCTCTAATTTAAATTTCGTCCTCGAAATTTACCTGATGCAAACAGTTGAGGGAACTATTGCCTCATCGTCTCTTCACTTTCACAAGTTGCCTCCTCGGTGTTGTGGTGCCTCCAAAGCACTTTCACAAGTGGAATCTATTTGTTCCTCAATTCTTTTACTTCCTGAGCCAGGATCCGTAGAGGTTCTTCTTTATATGTCAAATCTGGTTGTATTTCAATTTCTTCCCTGGAGATGACATGTGAAGGATCTGAGCGGTATCTTCTTAGCATAGACACGTGGAACACATTGTGGATCTTGTCCAGCTCTGGTGGTAAAGCTAGCCTATAGGCCACTGGACCCACACGTTCAATGACTTCATATGGGCCAATGAACCTAGGGCTTAACTTACCTTTTCTTCCAAACCTCAATACCTTCTTCCACGGTGACACCTTGAGGAATACTTTATCGCCAACCGCATATTCTATTTCTTTTCTCTTCAGGTCGGCATAAGATTTATGTCTGTCTGAGGCAACCTTCAGATTAGCTTTGATTAGTTTTACTTTCTCCTCAGTCTGTTTCACAGTGCAGCCCCACCGGTTGTCTTCGCCCAATTCAGTCCAGCACACTGGAGTTCTACATTTTCTCCCATACAGTGCTTCATATGGGACCATTTGGATGCTAGCTTGGTAGCTATTGTTGTACGCAAATTCTGCCAGTGGGAGGTATCTATCCCAACTTCCCTCAAACTCAATGACACAACTCCTCAGCATATCCTCAAGGACCTGGATTACTCTTTCGGATTGCCCATCCGTCTGAGGATGGAAAACTGTGCTGAAGTGGAGTTGTGTACCCAAGGACTCATGCAACTTCTTCCAAAATCTAAATGTAAACCTTGGGTCTCGATCAGATATGATGGAAAGTGGGATTCCATGCAGTCTAACTATCTCACTAATATACAATTCTGCTAACTTCTCCAGTGAGTAGTCAGTCCTAACTGGCAGAAAGTGTGCTGACTTTGTCAATCTGTCAACTATCACCCATACTGCATCATGTTTCTTCTGGGTGAGAGGTAGACCACTTACAAAATCCATGGTGACCCGATCCCATTTCCATTCAGGTATGCGTATAGGCTGTAGTAAACCTGATGCAACTTGATGTTCTGCCTTGACTTGCTGACATGTCAAGCACTTAGTCACGTAGTCAGCTATGTCTTTCTTCATACCAGGCCACCAATACTGAAGCTTCAAATCATGATACATCTTTGTACTTCCTGGGTGCATAGCATATACACTGGTGTGTGCCTCTTTTAGAATACTGGCCTTTAATTCCCCATTATCTGGTACACACAGTCTTCCTTTGTAATACAGACACTCATCTGCTTTCATCTCATAGTCAGTTGCTTTTCCTTCTGGGATTTTGCTCATAATAGCCATTAGCTTCTCATCTACCTTCTGCCCATTTAAAATCTGCTGTAACAGGTTTGGCCTCAATTGCAACTCAGCCAAAATAGCTCCATCTCGAATCAAAGATAGACGGGCATTCAATAATCTCAAAGTTGTCATGGATTTTCTGCTCAAAGCATCAGCAACTACATTTGCCTTCCCAGGATGGTAGTCAATCACACAATCATAATCCTTCATGAACTCAATCCATCGTCTCTGTCTAAGGTTGAGCTCCTTCTGGGTTGGCAAGTATTTTAAGCTTTTGTGGTCCGTGTAAATGTAACACTTTTCACCATACAAGTAGTGCCTCCATATCTTCAGTGCGAAGATAATTGCTGCAAGCTCTAGATCATGGGTGGGGTAATTTTGTTCATGTGGCCTTAGCTGTCTGGAAGCATAGGCGACCACCTTCCCCTCTTGCATCAATACACACCCTAACCCATTATGTGAGGCATCACTGTAGACTACAAAGTCCTTTCACGACCTTGGTGTGCTGCTGGTGCCTCTGTCAACATAGCCTTCAACTTCTCAAAACTGGTCTGACACTTGTCGTTCCAGTCAAATTTGACATTCTTGTGTAACAGCTTGGTCATTGGAGCAGCTATTAAGGAAAATCCTTTCACAAATCTCCTGTAATACCCAGCTAGTCCCAAGAAGCTTCTGACCTTAGTTGTGTTTCTGGGAGGCTTCCATTCCATCACTGCTTCTATTTTCTTGGGATCCACCCTAATCCCATCAGCTGACACTATGTGTCCAAGGAATGCAATCTCATTCAACCAAAAGTCACACTTGGACAACTTAGCATACAGCTCCTTTTCTCTCAGGGTTTACAGAATAATCCTCAACTGCTCATCATGTTCTTCACTAGTCTTAGAATACACCAGAATATCATCAATAAAGACCACTATGAACCGATCTAAGTATGGATGGAAGATACGGTTCATAAGGTCCATGAATGCCGCTGGTGCATTTGTTAGGCCAAAGGGCATTACCAGAAACTCATAATGCCCATACCGGGTCCTGAATGCAGTCTTGGGCACATCTACATCCTTCACCCTCAACTGATGATACCCCGATCTGAGATCAATTTTGGAAAATACTCCTGCTCCCTTCAACTGATCAAACAGATCATCAATTCTAGGCAATGGATATTTATTCTTCACAGTCACTTTATTCAACTGCCGGTAATCGATGCAAAGCCTCAAAGTCCCATCCTTCTTCTTTACAAGCGACCTGGAGCTCCCCATGGTGACACCTTTGGGGTGTATGAACCCCTTATCAAGTAACTCTTGCAATCGAAGTTTTCAACTCCCTCAATTAGTGGGTGCCATCCTATAAGGAGCAATGGAAATGGGTCTTTGTGCAGTAGTGTCTCAATAGCAAATTTGACTTCCCTTTACGGTGGCAAACCGGGCAATTCTTCAGAAATACCTGCAGGAAGTCTCTTACTGTGGGTATATCACTCAGGTTTGGCTTAGCCTGCCTAGTATCCACCACATGTGCTAGGTAGGCTTCACAGCCTTTTCTCATCATTCTTCTTGCAACTGTAGCTGAGATGACATTGGATAAGAAATCTATCCTTTCCCCCACAACTGTGATCTCATTCCCCTCAGAAGTTTTCAAAGAAATCCTCTTCAATTTGTAATCAACCATTGCCTGATGACGTGACAACCAGTCCATTCCCAAAATCACGTCAAACTTGTGGAAGGGCAACTCAATCAGGTCTGCCAAGAATTCATACCCCTAAATCCTTAACGGGCAACCCTTGTATACTTTGTTCACCACTACGCTGTGGCCCAATGGATTAGTGACCAGAATGTCTTGGTCACTCTCCCCTACTAGTATCCCCCTTTCTACGGGTAGGTTGATGCAGATATATGAATGAGTGGATCCTGGATCCACCAATGCATGCACAGGTGTATTGTAGAGGGAGAACGTACCCCTGATGACGTCCGGGGCATCTTGCTCCTCCTGAGCTCTAATAGCATAAGCTCTTGCAGGTGAGTGGTGTCGCCGCCTCTCTGCGGCTCGGATGTAGGCCTTCTGTGATGGTCCTGACCTCAGACTTGCCAGATTTTCTACCCCTCTGTGGTGCAGGAGCAGGTCTGTCTGCTTGTGTTGGAGCAGCTGTAGTAGTTCTACGTGGGCAGTTCCTTAACTGATGCTCTGTCGACCCACATCTTAAGCAGGCACCAGTTACTCTCCAACATTCCCCCTTGTGCCATTTCAGACAGTGTGGACATGCAGAAGATGTTGGGGCTGGTCCTCACCCCATCCTCGAGAGCTGTCCACCGATGGTGTGGACCGCCTCTCCTAGGGGTGAATCGTGGCACTGGCCCCCGAGACCGACTCGACCTTGTAGCTGACCCGAACTTTGTGCAGATGGACCTCTGAACTTCTTCCTGTGTGCGGGAGATGAGCTAGACCGACGGCCCTCTTCTCGCTTCTATCCCTTCCAGTCCGCTCACCGATTCTCACTTTTTCAACCTTTATTGCAGCTTCCACTAACTTGGTAAATTTCGTGATTCCCAAGGCGTTGAGCTGGATCTTTATGTTGTCATTTAGTCCCTCTTCAAATCTCTTACATCTTTCAGCTTCATTAGGGACTATCTCCTTCCATAACGGCTTAATCGAACAAATTCCTTCTCATACTCGGCACCGATAGTCGCCGCCTCGATTAATGAACTCTCTTCTTCTCTCTTCCGTATACAAGATCCACATATTTCTTCTTGAATTCGAGAGAAAGAAGTCCCAAGTTATAGCTTCCGCTGCACTTCATCGACACAAGATCCCACCATTCGTAGGCATCATCTTGCAACAGGATATGGCAGCTTCTAGGTTTTGCTCAAAAGTGCGGTGGAGTTGTTTTAGAACTCGCCTGCCTGCTCAACCAATTCTACCGCAACAGAGTCATCTTCTCTTACCAAAAAGTCCACCGCTCCAAACTTTCTTAGCATTTCCAGTGTGATTTACTGTGGAGGTGGAGGTGGTGGTGGTGCCGCATTACTCGCCATTTGTCTAAAGAAATCGGCCATTTCTTTGGAACATGGCTCGTGGAGGCCGAGGTGCTCGCTTGAGCTGGTGGAGTAGGTTCTCCCCGACCCCCAGTCTCAGCTGCTATAGGTGGATCATGACTCTCCACTTCCTTCTCGACTGCTCTTTGAGATAAAGGGTCCATATCCTATTTAACAAAGACAAACAGATCTGCATTAGTGTCACCTCGACTCTTACAAATGTAATGCATGGTATGGACTCAATCTAGGCCCAGAAACGCCTAAACCGTGCTCTGATACCACTAAATGTGACACCCCTTACCCGTGTACAGTATACCAGAGTAAGCAATGTCACACGGTGTACCGGCACACTCTAATATACCTTAATTAATTTTTATCATAGTTTTGAATATAACTTGTGAAATATGGTTCATTTAAGTCATTTATTGAAATTGAAATTTATTTGAGGTTCCGAAAATTTTAAAGAAAATCCGGCAGAGTACTAGCTAAAAATGGAGAAAACAGTTCTTCGGAACCTGTGAAAAACACTTCCAATAATTGTATTCAATCATCTCAAACTCCAATATTCAAATCTCAATATGATTCTCAACAACTTTTTCATTTCTCAAACATTCATTTCTCATAATACTCATATACAAACAATAAATAAATGCTCAAATTTTGCATTCATAACCATAACTTTCATTAATTACACGAACATCAAAATACATTACATAAATCTAAATACAAATGAGAAAATAAAAATTTAGTTACAAAATGACAAAATGACACCTAGTGTCCTACCAATGCACTGCAGAAGTTGAGGTGACACGGACACTGTGCAGAACTGCAGGATGGACTCACCCAGTCTGCGGTTTACTGGGCTCACGATCTGTATCTCCAGTACCTACGCGTGGCAAAAGCAATGCGCTAAGCAATAATGCTTAGTGGTGCAATAATAAAATAAAAGAAATAGCAAGAAAATAAATATGTAGTGAATGTATATGTTTTCTTTGTTTGGAATTTATATATCATTAACTTTGTCCACTTTTATTCATTTGGTTGCCCCAAGTAACCTATACTGGACGACTGGACTGGATAAACGGGTAAACTGGCACTGGGTATCAAGTACCTCGGGCCATCACACCATTGGTCACATATGTATCTCCCGGTGTGCAACAGAACAGCTAACAAGCTGTAAATAATATTAGGCACAAGGCCACATCTCAATACAAGATCATAATGGCTAAAAGCCATGAAATCACAGAATGGCATATTGCCATGTGCAGTACTGCTAACTGAACCCTATTGGCATGCCAAACTATCCAAACCAATCTTGTTAGGTGTACTAGGGCATTTGATACTTTTGAATTCTTCAAATTTTGAATTTCAAGTTTTGGCGTCACTATTCACCTCATTGATCAACAAAAATGTTAACTTTTTGATATAAAATAGGTACATTGGTTTTAACACTCCCAATGTACCACATTTTACATTTAAAACTTGTTGGAATTGAGCACCCATACCATTTCTAAACTTAAAACCAAGAGGGCAGAATTTTCAGTTTTTGAAGCCTAACTTTACTATTCTATTAAGCACTGTTGCAGTGGGAATTTGGGGAAATGGTAAACATGAAAGTTGTTCCTTATTTTGTCTAGTTGAATTTCGTTTTTTGAATCACTCCATTTGGAGTTTTGTAACTCCAGATATGGTCCAAAAACCACAGCTGGCCGGATTGCCAAAACTGCAGAATTATCAAATCTACAGTACCATGAACAGTAACTATGACTGCCATTTGGATTAGGTTCTGGTCATAATTTGGGGTAGGTTTCTTCATGAAAGTTGTTTTTCTGTGTCTTAGCTTGTTGCTATAAAAATTTCAGGTCAATTGACCATTTCTACAGTGAGTTATGGCCAAATGAACAGTTACTGTTCATTTGGTCATTTCTGCAGGTGCTTTTGCAGGGTATCCGGATTGGGGCCAACTTTTGGTCCACTTGCTTTGGTCTTTTGGGCATGGTTTCTTCAGCAAAAATGTTCCATTATAAGTCTAGTTTCATGTCCAATTGGCTAAACAACAATTGGACCTACACAGCCAAAGTTATGGCTGTCTAAGTGGGCTGGAATCTCAGCCTCATTTCTGCTGTCTTTAGGCAGCCTTCCATTTCAGTTTTGCCATGCATTAACTCACTTCAAATTATGATTAACTTGCCTTAAATGGTCACTAATTGACCATTAGAAGGTCCATTAATCAATTCAAATGCCAAGTCCAATTTTCACCCTTAAAACCCTAGTTCCCATTATAGGTTTTCA
The DNA here is from genome assembly GCF_030052815.1 of Hevea brasiliensis. Lineage (NCBI taxonomy): Eukaryota > Viridiplantae > Streptophyta > Magnoliopsida > Malpighiales > Euphorbiaceae > Hevea > Hevea brasiliensis. Next base: position 20,648,693 of record NC_079499.1, on the reverse strand, counting down.
CAACACACCTTAATTACTAACCCATTCACTAACCACATGCATAGATGGTTTAAACATAAACTCTAATCCACCTTAAGTCCATCAAAACACTCCATTTCTATTCCTTCAATAGGACAGCTGAAATTTATGGTGGCCATACACACAACTTTTATTCATTTAAACTATAATTTCTCCCTAAATTCAAGTCCTTAATCATGAAAGTAAGGAGTTTTAGGTGTATAGATGCACTAACCTTTAAGTGGCAGATTTTTCCCAAGTTAAATCTTCACTTTCTTTCCTTTTCTAGGCTGCCAAACACTCTCCCAAGAGATGTGGTCAAGTTTTAATGAAAGGGGTTTAGGGTTTAGTGGTGTAACAATGGGAGAAAGGGAGCTTGCTTGAAGCTTTAATGGAGGTTGGGTATTGCAAGGGTTTCGGCTGGTTTTTGGGGAGGGAGATGGCTGCTGTATTTTTAGTTATTTTGGTCTTCATTTAGTCTCTTTTATTAGTTGGTTAATTAGTTGTTTAAAGGTGATTGGTTATAGCTTTTAATGACATCACCATGATGTCATAAATAAGCCTTTTTCCTCATTTTCTTTTCTTTTCTTCACTACTCATTTTCAATTTACTTTCTAGCAATGTTTATTCATATTTTATGTCATATTAATTATTTACTCAACTGTACAAGTCAGCCAAAAATCACCTCTGAAGGCGAAATGACCAAAATGCCCTCTGTTTGGCTTAACGGGTCAAAATTGTCTGTACCGATTGAAAAATTTTTCTAGGTATTTTCTTGGCATTCTAATGCCATGGGAACCTCAATAAACCTTCTCTGGAGTCCCAAAAATTATTTTATAAATTTTCCCCTAGGTCTAGGGCTCCTAGTTGCGAGAACCGCAACTTCTCACTAGGTTACCCATCGCTTGGGCACCGGCTCATTTGACTTAGTTGTATTTTATTTCTAAAATTTTTGCTAAATTTTTCTTATTAATATTTGAGTTAATTATGGTTCCTCACTTTAGTTTAAATATTTTTCCAGACGTTCTAGCTGTCCGGACCGACACTGGTCACCGGAACAGTAGAATGTACGGAGTCGCTACCGGGAGGGTGTTACATGAGTAGCTTGTACAAAGTTTGTAATAAAATTAAGTTTGAATTTATTTTAATGTAAATTTTTGCAATGATATATATAAATTACTTTGTCATTAATGAAATATGAATGGTAGTATTTTATTTTGAATTGAATGAAATTCATTAATAGTATTTTGATGATTGTTGGATTTGGAAAGGGTGGATTTGAATTTTGGAAGTTGATAAATGTGTTGAAACTGATTGAGATGGTTGTGCATTTGAAGAAGTTGTTGAGAAAAATTATTGGAAGTGCTTTTTATTTTTTTTTTTCAGGTATTTGAAGAACTGTTTTCTCAAAATATAGACGGAACTCTGCCAAAATTTTTATAAAATTTGCGGAAAAATAAAATGGGCAAAAAATTTTAACTAGTTTTTAACTTTAATTAAATGTTTTAACACCTATTAGAAAATGCTCACCACTTATCAAAAGTAAGAAAATTGTTTTAAAATCCCTTGTAGGGTACTTAATGAGTTATCGGTTGGTGAAGTTCGATAGTTCATTAGGTATTCTACAGGATCATATTATGCCTTACAGAGGGGTAAGGTGTGACATGTTTTTGTGGTATCAGTGCAAATTTTTAAAGTATGTTTTAACTTGTGAATTTGTGTCTTTCTTTGTTAAGTACAACTGCTCAATGTCCTTATTTGTTACATACAATGCATTACATCATAAATATGAACTAACGGAGGGAATCTCCTTGTGTTATTTGTTCAGGAGATATCCTAACTTCAGACCGAAATGGCAGAAGGGGATCACTCTGTTGAGCAATCTGTTGAAGCTGAGGCATAAGGGGAAGCCCCAGCTCTATAGAATGTCAGTGGGTCAGTGGCATTAGCCGCACAAATGCCACAGTTTCCTACCCATTTCGCACAGCAGATGGCTGCGATGTTCCAATAAATAGCTGGGGGTATGCTTGCTCAAGCTCCACTTCAGACACCTGTGGTACAACCACAGCCTCCAGTCAGACAGCATGACAAGCTATTAAAGTATGGGGCTACAGAATTTAAGGGTACAGTAGACCCTTTAGAGGCAGAGCAGTGGCTAGAGAGAATAAACAGAGTATTCAAGACGCTGCACTGCCCAGATGAGTTGAAATTTGAATACTCCTTGTCACTACTGCAAGGGGATGCGTATGATTAGTGGAAGACCATCCCCCATAGCTTGGCTGAACTACTAGTACCGACTTGGGATGACTTCATCAGAGAGTTCAGACAGAAATATGTCCTAGATGCATATGTTGATCAGAAACTACAAGAATTTCTAAGTTTGAAACAAGGCAACAGAATAGTGGCACAGTATGAGTGGGAGTTCTCCCGCTTAAGCCATTATACTGGGAGTCTCCTGTCTACCAGCAAGGAAAGGTGCAAGAGATTTGAGACGGGTTTGAAGCCCAGCATATGGATGCAAGTAGTGGGATTCAGACACAGTAATTTCTCAGAGCTCATCTCTCAGGCACTTGAGTTGGAAAGAATTGAATCAGAAGAGACCCTAGCAAAAGAGAAATCAGAGAAAGCTGAGAAATCAGAGAAAGATAAGGGGAAAAAGTCAATAGAGAAAATCCTAGTGGTACTTCTGGGAAGAGAAAGAAATTTGGTGGACCTAGCAGAGGTCGAGGTGGAAGGTTTGGAAGGGGCAGATTCTCTAGAAAGAGACCCCCTAGGTCTAGTCAGCAGTCGAGCAGGGGTTCACAACCTCCCCGCCCCTGTGAGACTTGTGGCAAAATTCATGGGGGAGAATGCTATTGGGTAACATGAGCCTACTTTAATTGAGGAGGCAAAGGTCATATTGCAAAAGACTGCACTAGTGCTCCTAGATTTGGTCCAGCTCCTACTACTGCAGAAGGATCCATTCAGAGTCCTGCTCCTAGAGGTTCACAACTAATTGGCAGAGGAAGAGGCAGAGGTAAAGGCCATACTTTGGGCAGTCAGGGTACTGTTGGTCAGTCAGCACAAGGAAGTGCTTCAGCCAGGGTTTATAAGATGAGACAGTGAGAAGAGGCTGAGACTTCTGACATTATGGCCGGTACATTCTCCATCTCTGATCAAGATGTATTTGTGCTGTTTGATCTGAGTTCAACCCACTCATATGTTAGTGCTAGCATAGTCAGTTCACTTGCTGTTTCGTGTGTCAAAATGGGTTTTGAAGTGCTAGTAACTAGTCCATTAGGACAAGAGGTTCGGGTCAACAGAATCTATAGAGACTGTCCTTTGGTGATCCAAGGACATGTTTTTCTATTAGATTTGATTGAAATGCCCTTCAGAGATTATGATATTATCTTGGGCATGGATTGGTTAGCCAGGCATCACGCCATGATTGACTGTAGACTAAAGACAGTCACTTTTGGTCTCCCTCTGTACAGTGATGTGGTAATACATGGAGAGAGACATTTACTGCCATCAAACATCATTTCGGCTGCACTAGCCAGAAGGATGATCAGAAAGGGGTGTGAAGCATATTTGGCACATGTGATAGACACCCAAGTGGGGAGTCCAACACTCAGGGACATCCCTACGGTATGTGACTTTCCAGATGTGTTTTCTGATGAATTGTCAGGATTGCCTCCAGAAAGGGAAGTGCAGTTTGAGATTGATGTTATGCCTGGTGTGGACCCAATCTCCATAACCCCATATAGAATGGCTCCAGCAGAATTGAAAGAGTTGAAAGTGTAGTTGCAAGAGATGCTTGACAAGGGCTTTATCCACCCTAGTGTGTCACCTTGGGGAGCGCCAGTGTTGTTTGATAAGAAAAAAGATGGCACTCTCCTTTTATGTATTGACTATCGGTAGTTGAATAAGGTGACAATAAAGAATAGATACCCATTGCCCCGCATTGATGACTTGTTTGATCAGTTAAGGGGTGCAGCTGTGTTCTCTAAAATTGACCTGAGATCAGGTTATTATCAGCTGAAAGTACAAAAGCAGAGTATTCCTAAAACTGCCTTTAGAACCCGCTATGGCCATTATGAGTTCTTGGTCATGCCATTCGGGTTAACTAATGCTCTGGCTGCTTTTATGGATCTGATGAACACTATCTTCAGACCATACCTCGATCAGTTTGTTGTGGTATTCATAGATGATATATTGGTCTATTCGAAGAGTGTAGAAGAGCATGATAGACATATGCAGATTGTACTACAGACTTTGAGGGAGAAACAGCTATACGCCAAATTATCGAAGTGTGAATTTTTGCTGAAAGAAATATCTTTCTTGGGGCATGTAGTATTGGTAGAAGGCATCAAGGTAGATCCAAGTAAGATAAAAGCTGTCCTTAATTAGAGGCCACCCAGAAATATCATGGAGATTCACAATTTTCTGGGTTTAGCTGGATACTACTGTCGATTTATGAAAGGATTCTCCATGTTGGCATCTCCATTGACCAAGCTACTTAGGAAAGATGTGAAATTTTAGTGGACGGACAAATGCCAGCAGAGTTTTGATGAATTGAAGAAATGTTTGACTGAAGCTCCAATCCTGACTTTACCTACCCCGAGTAAAGAATACACAGTATATAGTGATGCTTCTCACAATGGGTTAGGCTGTGTATTGATGCAAGATCGAAATGTCATTGCCTATACATCACGCCAGCTAAAACCGCATGAGAGGAATTATCCAACACATGACTTGGAGCTTGCAGCTATTGTGTTTGCTCTTAAGATTTGGAGACATTATTTGTATGGAGAGAAATGCTATATCTACACTGATCATAAGAGTTTGAAGTATTTGGACACTTAGAAGGAGTTGAATTTGAGACAGAGGAGATAGTTAGAGTTGATGAAAGACTATGATTGTCTGATAGACTATCAGCCAGGGAAAGCTAATGTTGTGGCTGACGCCTTAAGTCGCAAGACTATGGCAAGTCTATGGGTTACTCCTTTGTCTATGGTACATGAGTTGAGATCATTACATGCCAGCTTAGAGATTAATGATGAGGGGTAGACAGCAGTTGCATGGCATGTACAACCAGTGTTGATTGATCAGATCAGAATGGCTACTCAGAATGATCAGAAGTATCAGAAGTTGTTAGAAGAAGTCAGACAAAGCAAGAAACCAGAATTCTCAATAAGAGATGACGTTCTACTACTACACCAGGGCAGAATGTGTGTTCTTAATGATGTTAATTTGAGGAAGATCATTTTGAAGGAAGCACATGAGTCTCCTTTTGCCATGCACCCTGGTGGCACAAAAATGTATAGAGGGCTAAAGGAGCATTACTGGTGGATGGGCTTGAAAGAGATGTGGCAGAATTTGTTTCCAAATGCCTAACTTATCAGCAGGTGAAGGCAGAGCATCAAGTACCCATTGGGTTATTACATCCACTACCAGTACCAGAATGGAAATGGGAGAGAATAACAATGGATTTTGTGATGGGACTTCTGAGGATACAGAAGAGTTATGATATAGTATGGGTCATTATTGACAGACTAACCAAGTCTTCTCATTTTTTGCTAGTCCGGATGGATTACAGTTTAGAAAGATTGGCCAAGTTGTACATTGATGAGATAGTAAGACTGCATGGAGTGCCAGTATTCATCGTATCTGACAAAGATCCTAGGTTCACTTCTAGATTCTGGGGTAGTCTTCAGAGAGCCCTAGGAACTAGATTGAACTTCAGTACGGCATTCCACCCACAGACATATGGCCTGTCTGAGAGGGTAATTCAGATCTTGGAGGACATGCTACGGGCTTGTGTAATGGAGTTTGAGGGTTGATTGAGTTTGCTTACAACAATAGCTACCAATTAAGCATTGGGATGCCTCCATATGAAGCTTTGTATGGTAGAAAATGTAGAACCCCGTTGTGTTGGGATGACATGGGTGAAAGAAAGATGATTGGACCCAAAATTATTCAGCAGACTGAAGAGAAGATCAGGTTGCTCAGAGATTGACTTAAGACTGCATCAGACCGTTAGAAGTCCTACATTGATCTGAAGAGAAGGGATATTGAGTATGTAGTGGGTAAGAAAGTATTCCTCAAGGTTTCTCCTTGGAAGAGAATTATGAGATTTGGCAGAAAGGGGAAACTAAGTCCTCGTTTTATCGAGCCATATGAGGTTCTGGAAAGAGTGGGTCCCTTGGCATATCGTTTGGCACTACCTCCAGAGTTGGAGAAGATACATAATGTCTTCCATGTGTCTATGTTGAGGAGGTATTGATCAGACCCATCTCATGTATTACCAGTAGAAGAAATTGAAGTGAATCCAAACCTCACATATGAAGAACAACCCATAGAGATTCTGGATTATGAGGTGAAGCAGCTACGGAACAAACAGATCCTGTTAGTAAAAGTGCTGTGGAACCATCATTCGGGCCAGGAGGCTACTTGGGAACGAGAGGAGGACATGAGGAGACAACACCCACAGCTGTTCAGAGATTGATGCTAGGTAAAATTTCGAGAAGAAATTTATTTTAAAGGGGGGGGGGGAGAATTGTAACACCCCTATTTGTATAGCCTAGTACATTTCACTGTTTTGGAGACCGGTGTCGGTCCAGACAATTAAGGGGATTAGAACTACACTTAAGACAATTAGAGAAGCTATAAACACAAATAATTAGTAATTGCCAATTAGTTAAGTATAAATAAGAAAAACAGAACATAAGAAGTTAAACGAGCCGAGAGTCACAGCGATGGGTGACCTTCTCGGGAATGACTGCGAAGTCAATTTAAACTCAAATTTCGAACCGTAAAATATGACGCCGCGGTCCTTAAGACCATTATGAACATAGTGGAAAAGAGAAAATCACGGAAAAAGGTTGTTAAGCCAGTCAAATAATTAGGTCAGGGAGCCGAAAGAAATATTGAATTATTTGCAAACCGGGTTGAACCGGCGAGGGGCAATTTCGTCAATTGACCCTGAGAGCTGACTCCTGACCTAACAGTCAAATAAAATTGGGGAAAAGAAAATTTTGGAGTCGGGAATTAAACTAAAGAACTAATAGAAAAATAAATAAAAAAAAATAAAAAAGTGAAGGGAGATGACATCATGCATGACATCATGCATGATGCCATAAATATTATAATTAATAAATTTAATTAAATTGATTTATGGTCTTCCTAAGACATAAAAAAAAGAAAGAAAAGAAAATAAAAAAAAATTAAAAGTCTTCTTCTTCTTTCCCTAAGTTGCCGCCCTCACTCTTTCTCTCCCTCTCCATTTCTAAAACTCCATTAAAGCTTGCTTTAAGCTTTTAAATCCCTACTAAACCCCAATTTCTCCCATAATTACTTCATAAAACCTTACCACCCTCACTGGAGAAGGAGATTTAGCAAAGAAAGAAGGAAGAAAAAGAGGAAATTGAAGAAGGGAACATCCAAATTAAGGTTAGTGATTTAAGTTTAAAAAATTCAATTTATACTTTCTGTGTTTAGCTCAACTAACTTAGAAATAAACTTAAAATGAAATAAAAACATTTGTAGAGGACCAAACTGAAAATTTGGCTAGCTAGGGTTACTATGCATATGCTTGTGTTTGATTGAATTTAATATGTTAGGCAAGCTTGTATGAATGTGGTAGTGAGATTGATATGCATTGAATTGGTTAAATGCAAAGAATTGGTGAACTAGGGTTTTGGACACTTAGGGTTTAGAGACAAAAATGTGGAGAAATGGTGAAATGATGTGGTTGACCTAGTTTGAGGTGAGAAATGGTCATTTTTGACCAAATGAAGTGTGTTGGAAGTGTTGGAGTTGAGGTTAAATTCGGATTCCATGTGGTCATGCTACTGGCAAAAGGACCAAGGTCCCTTTAAGGGACCAAAACTGAAAATTTACAAATGCAATTAGTGTGAGGCCAATTAGGAATGAAATTAGACACAAAATGACACATTTTTCATTTAGGAATCATGCCCAGAAAGTGACCATAGCATAGTGAACAAATTGACCAAATCTGAAATTAGGTATGCTGCCCTGTACAAAAATGACCAAATGAACAGTGTTTGTTCATTTAGCCATAAATTGGGCTAGGCAGGTCTAAATGACTTGAAATTTTACCAGTAGAAAGCTGAGATATAGACCTAAAACTTTTATGAAGAACATAAACCAAAATTATGCCCTTAACCAAGTCATTTAGCCACCTAAATTTGGTGACCTAAAACTGCCAGAACCCAGAAATTTGCCCAGAAATCTGGGTAAGTCCAATCCGGTAGCCATGATTCAAATGGCTATAACTTGAGCTAAAACACTCCAATTGAAGTGATTCAAAAAGGAGAATAAAGTTAAGACAATAAGAACAATTTCTATGAAAAAACTTAGCCAAATTCTAACAGCAACATGACTAATGAAACAGTGCAACATAGGACACCAAAACTGAAAATTTAAAATTTTGCCTAAAAGACTTGAGTTTTGAGAAAATAACCAAAACCAACAAATTAGGTAACCAAAATGTGGTATGTGGGTGAAATTAGAATTCCCATACCTATTAAGCCTTAGAAAGTCAACAAATTGACTTGAATAGTATCATGAATAGTAACCCCGAAATACAAATTTTAGAGAACGTCAAGTTTAGCATATTAAAGCTAGGTATAAGTAAATTTGAATTTATTTTTGGATTTATGATAAGTTATGATACTGAAACATTGTGAAACTGTGTGTTTCAGTGAAAAAGAATACCCGGAAAGAACCCGAGGTATCGAATCAAGGCCAAGAGGCGACTCGTATAAGGTTTGTGCACAACATAGAATTTCTGTAAATTTTCTTCTACACATCGTTTTGAATGAATTGAAATATTGAATTGTGATATCATTATCTTGAAATGTTTATTATGCTTTTAATTTAAATTGTTGAAAGTTTAATTGTATATATTTGAAATGGCATCAAATGTTTAGTAAATTGTTAAGATAGTTTTGAAACCACAGTGTCATGACCATATATTTGAATACCTCACTAGCATGACTAGTGGGGGAAATCAGTTTCGAATTTTGATTCCTTCTCTGGCTGAAGTGTTGAGGTGTGTGCCAGTAAAAGAAGAAAAAGAATGGGTTCCCATATATTTGAGCTAGCTAGCCTTGTGATGTGACTTCTCCTTAGCCTCTGGCTATTGAGATTATATTTGTTTCGAATGGCATGATATAATTGTGGGTTTTATGAAATGTGTTTTGGTACTTTGAAATGAACTTGTTTGGATTAAAATCTCATATTTCATGTTTTGTATTTAATTCTCATGTTCGGTCCAATTTTTGAATAAATATGATTTAAATTCTGCATAAAGATTATTTTAGTATGTTGTGCACCACTGAGTCCTATTACTTAGCGATGGCTATATTTGCTGTCACAGATTTAGAGACTAGAGGAGCAGCAGATTGAGCTGCTGAGGACGGAGGAGCTACCTGCTTGAAGTTATATCGAGTATATTTTATACGCTGATTGTAGAAATTTATTTTGATGTATGCAATGTATGTAATTGTATGGACATGTAAAATCGGTCTTGAGCAGCTTGTACAAAGTTTGTATAAAGTTTGTAATAAAATTTAGTTTAAATTTCTTTTAATGTAAATTTTTGCAATGATATATATAAATTAATTTGTCATTAATGAAATATGAATGGTAGTATTTTATTTTGAATTGAATGAAATTCATTAATGGTATTTTGATGATTGTTGGATTTGGAAAGGGTGGATTTGAATTTTGGAAGTTGATAAATGTGTTGAAACTGATTGAGATGGTTGTGAATTTGAAGAAGTTGTTGAGAAAAATTATTGAAAGTGCTTTTTTTTTTTTCAGGCATTTAAAGAACTGTTTTCTTAAAATATAGACGGAACTCTGCCAAAATTTTTATAAAATTTGCGGAAAAATAAAATGGGCAAAAAATTTTAACTAGTTTTCAACTTTAATTAAATGTTTTAACACCTATTAGAAAATGCTCACCACTTATCAAAAGTAAGAAAATTGTTTTAAAATCCCTTGTAGGGTACTTAATGAGTTATCGGTAGGTGAAGTTCGGTAGTTCATTAGGTATTCTATGGGATCATGTTATGCCTTACAGAGGGGTAAGGTGTGACACCATTGCATCTATGTGTGTAGAGATTATTTTATAGTGAAGCTCTATGGCATTTGTTACAACTATCCTAAGTGTGTACTGTTGATGCTATGTCTTTTCAAATTTTATTTGTTGGAAGTTTCTAATTTGCTCTCTCCTAAGAATCTATGTTTATTTATTTATGCTTGCTATCAGATTTGGAATGCTAAAATTAAGTTTTTGTTTGAGGGGAAAAATGTACAAGTGCAGGCAGTTGTGGCTAGTGTTACGCTTATTGTTAGTGAGTTCTTTAGCTCATGTGACCCATCAACTATAGTTGCTACTACATCGCTACCCTCTTTACACTAGCAACTGAATTGGTCCTTGCTAGCTCCAAGGTGTTATTAGATTAAACTCTGATGCTAGCCCCATGGTTGATGGGAAGGTTGGTTTTAGGGTGGTGTTTTGTGATGAAAAGGGTGAGGTTTTAACATATGCATCGAACTATCTTAAGGGCAATGGGGGTCTGAAAGCTTTTGAGGCTATGGCTTTACCATATGGGCGTTAGCTTATAGCAAATTTGCGTGTCATGCATCTAGTTGTAGAGACTAATTGTACAGTTGTCATTGACAAGGGAGATGCTCAACATAATAATAACATCCGAATTACTTTGGCTACTATCTTCTTATTTCTTTTCCAATGTCCCGAAGGATGGAAACTTAGTTGTTCATTATCTAGCTTAGTACTCTAAGAAAGTGGTTTTAGAATTTATTTAAATGAAAATTGGTTTAATCATTGATATACTGGTATTATATAGGTATTTTAAGGCACTTTTTATTACATTTCATTAGCAATTTATTAGTTAATTGCGTAATTTCTAGTTAGTTTAATTGCTTTTTAGGATTAGTTACTATGGCTTTATTTCTTGATTTCTATGTTTAATCAGGTGATTTTATACAGTCACAAGGCCTAGAGCACAATTGGACAAGTTAAGAAATCAAAATGGATAAGTCAGGCACTGAGGAAAAAAGCACAGGCCATGCACTGGGTAGCCCTGCCCCATGTAACAAGTTGCCAAGAGTGTGCCAAGAAAAAGCACTTACACGGCCCGTGTAAAGGACACTGTGTAATGGCCCTTGGCCCATGCAATCTTCTACCACCCCAATTGATGAAGGCTTCCAAGGCTCTAGAGAGTTACATGGCCTGCCTCATGTAATGATACACGGGCTGTGTCAATTGCCTTAGCTCAGACTCCAATCAAATCCAACTCTATTTTGCTTAACTCGAAAAGACTTTTAAGGCCTCTAGGACTTGGAATTGAGGGTTTTTGTGTTAGATATAAATACAAGAAGTCACAAACAAGATAGGGATCACATCTTTTATATTCTAACTTAGATTTTCAACAATTTAGAGAGATTTTCACCAAGATTCTTAGGAGAGATTTATAGCTGAAGTTTCAAAAGTTCAAAGCTGTAGAATCTTCTATCTGGGTTTAATTGTTTTATATCTTCATGTGTTTTGCTATTGTTATTTTATTTTTATTTTGATTGTTGAACTCACCATGAGTGAGTAGTTTTCATAATTCTAGAATTAGAGATGTAGCACTTTCAATTCTATTATAGGTTCACATTGATTTTATTTTATAAATTTAGAGATTTGTTCTTTGATTCAATTTCTTATGATCTTAATGCATGCTATGTGTAGAGCTCCACTTAGTTATGATTTTAGATATTAATTAAAGGACTAAAAGGTAAAGATTAATATTGGAACATCAAGATATTGAACTTAAGCTTTTTGACTTACAGATAGGCTGAGATCCTATGTGGAGTTCATAATTAATCAAAGAGATTAAAGCATCTTAATTAAGGTTGATTGCCATAAAAGTTGGGTTTAGGTTAATTAGGATACACCTTGAGTGCCTTGAGAGAGGATTTAAGATAGATTAGGTTTAATTTCCATCAAAGTGACAACTTTTTAACTTATTGAATAAATGAGATTAGATCTATAATAGGTTTAAGTGTGAGCTCCTAATTCTAGAATTGCTTTTATTAATTGATTACCTTAGTTTAATTATTTAGCTTTCCTTTATTTTATTAGTTTAGAATAACTTAGTTAGATTTTCATTGCTGTAATTGGTAGTCTAGATAGTTATAATTTCTGTTTAGTTGAGCACTCACCAAGTTCCTTGTGGAAACAATACTCACTCACTACTATATTACTTATTAACGATTCGTGCACTTGCAGGATTTTGCACAATAAGTTTTTGTTATCATTGCTAGGTAACTTGTATTGATATTAGATGATAGGCAATTTAGCTAATTCAGACTTTTTTTTATTTTATTTGTATTAGTTATTTATTTCTATTTTCTTTATTTCTATTTCAAGCTTTCTATTTAGTTTATGACCATAACAAAACCTAAAGATATATGTAACACCCCTCACCCATCTACAGTGTATCTGAGTAAAGCGTGCCACATTCGGTGCCAGAGCATCCTATCTTATCCTGTCGTGTCCTGATACACTTGAATTGTATAGATGCTTTTAAGAACATTTATATTCTAAATCATAGAATTTAGACAAGTATTTTCATGCATAAGATTGATTTCATTAGTTTTCATAAATTATATTACCAAGCCCTTAATTCCATGTTTTCTGCATTAGTTCAGGTGTTTTGGTGAAGCCCCAAAGGATGGATGTGCAAAGGAAAGCCTGGAGAGGTAAAAAGACAAAGAATTGCTGCTGATACAAAGTACGCGGGTCATGTAAACCAAGCACTAGACCCGTGTAACTCCCTGCCAGAAGAAAGCCAACAGAATCGATGAGAAACACAAGTACACGGGTTATGTAAGTAGACCCGTGTAATCTACAGGGACTCGTGTAAGTCTCTGCCAGGTGCAAGCTTGAAGAACCTTATGGGAACAAAAGTACATGGCCTGTGTAATCAGGCCCGTGTAGTTGGCACAGACCCGTGTAACATTCTGTGCCAAAACAAGACCACGCGATTCTCCTCCTGCAAGTTACACGGCCCTACTTTACGGGACTCGTGTAGTGACACACGGGCTATGTACTATGCTAAAGCCTATTTCCTGACTCGAATTCCCCTCCTGTTTTCTAGTTCGAAGGAGACTCCTAAAGTTTTTCAGACTCAAAATGACCTAACCCTAGGGCAACCAATATAAATAGAAAAGAAAACACCAGGAAAGAGGTTGGCCACTGTCGTCGGGAATGCTGCTAAAGGTTACTGTTGTCGTGCTCTACATCAGTACCAAAAGAAGTCTTTCAGCTGAAGCTTTATAAGATCAAAGCTGAAACTCTCTTTGGTTCCTTCGTTTCATCTCCTTAGACAGAATTTTATTACTTTATTTCTTTTGCATAACTCTCACTTTTTATTATTTTTTTACTTTTTATCATGACATTTGCTGAACTCACCATGAGTGAGTAGTTTTCTTATTCTGGATTTGGGAGAGTAGCTCTTGTAATTATTATTATGGATGAACACTGAGTTTTAGTTATTGGATTTGAGATTCGTTTCTTGATTTAATTTCTTGTGATCTTAATGCATGCTATGTGTTGGTACCCACTAGTTATGATTATAGCTGTTAATTGAAGGACTAAAAGGTGAAGATTAACATTAGAAAATTGAGATCTTAAACCTAGGAATTTTGACCTAGACATAGGCTAATACCTTTGTGGAACCTAAAAATTGGTCAAAGGTCTTAAAGGATTTTAATTGATTTGATCACCACGAAAGTAGGGTTCGAGTTAATTAGAATACACCCTAGATGCCTTGAGAGAGGATCTAGGATAGCTTAGGACTGATTTCCATCAAGGAAAACGATCCTCAATTTAGTAAATAAATGAGAAAACAACCCTAGTATGATTCAAGTGTGAAATCTTAATTCCATAATTGTTTCAAATAAATCATTTCATTTTAAGTTTACCATTTTACTGTTTAAAGTTAACAAACTTCATTCCCTAAGTATTCGATAGCCTAGACAGTTAAGATTTCTGTGTAGATTGGTACTTGCTAAACAAAATTCCTCGTGAGAATGACACTCTACTTATCACTTTATTACTTGTTAGCGATACGTGCACTTGCGGTAATTGTAAAATAGCGAAACAAGTTTTTGGCACCGTTGCCGGGAAATTTTATTTTTAGTAATATGAGGTGATAGGCGATTTAGCTGATTTAGGTAATTATATTTATTATTTTATTTTATTTTACTGGTTGTATTTCTTTTCTTTTCTCTCAGGTACCCGATCTGGTATATGACTAGAACAAAGCCAGAAGAAATTTTGAACTGTGATCCAGAAATAGACAGAACTCTTAAAGCCATCAGCAAGGAAAGGAAACATCAAGAGCACGGTCAAGGAGATCCCGAAATCCCAACCATGGCCAATAATAATGATAGACCAAGACTCTTGAGAGATTACGGAGCTCCATTTGTCCAAGGATTTCAGCCCAGTGTCACTAGACCCACAGTAGAAGCCAACAACTTTGAATTAAAACCAGCATGGCTCCAAATGATTCAACAAACCCAGTTTGTAGGTTCACCAACAGAGGACCCACACTACCACTTCCATTGTTTTATTGCCTTATGTGATACATTCAAGATGAATGGAGTGTCTGATCAAGCAATAAGACTCAGAGCATTCCCATTCTCTCTTCAAGACAAGGCAAGGAAGTGATTACTTTCTCAACTGGTTGGAACATTCACTACCTGGGAAAACCTCTCAAGCTTTTCTAGCAAGGTATTTCCCACCTGCAAAGACTGTAAAGTTGAGACTTGAGCTCAACAGCTTCAGACAAAAGGAGGGAGAATCACTCTATGATGCATGGGAAAGATATAAAGACTTACAGAGGGAATGTCCACACCATGGCATAGAAGATTGGCTATTGGTGCAAAATTTCTATAATGGATTACTACCCTCTACAAGGAGCACAGTTGATTCAGCTGTAGAGGGTGATCTAATGGAGAAAACAATGCCACAAGCACTTGAACTCCTAGAAAGGGTTGCATACCATAATTATGAGTGGTCAAACGAAAGAGGAAATGCAAGAATAACTGCAGGAGTCCTGGAAGTAAATGCCCTGAGCATGATAAATGCCCAGTTTGATCAGCTCATAAAGAAACTCGAAAGAATGCAAGCCAACGCAGTTGGTACAAATAGTCAACATGAAAGCAGCTACGAAGGAGGGTACATGAATTCAGAATACAACAATTTTAACGAACCTACAGAATAGATGAACTATGTGAATAATGGAGGAAACTTCAACCAGAGGCAGCCAAATAATCCGTATTCAAATACTTACAACCCTGGATGGAGAAACCACCCAAACTTCTCATGGTCCAGTCAGCAGAACCAGCCAATAAACAAGTAACAAGGGTACAAACCTCCAGCACCCCCTGGATTTCAGAACAGAGGTTAGAACTTTGCACAGCTATCACTACCTCTCCAACCTCAACAACCTGAACCGAAAATGACCATGGAAACCATGATGGAAGGATTCCTAGTAGCTCAACAACAAAAAACTGAATTGAATAAACAGTTGACTTCCAGAATGGACCAACTTGCTACCCATAACAAGATGCTAGAGAATCAAATTGCTCAGCAGGCAAGTTCTTCAAGTAAGGTTGCTGGCAAACTTCCCAGTCAACTATAAATGAACCCAAGGGAGCATTGTAAGGCAGTTGCACTGAGGAGTGGGAAAACTCTAGTACAACTAGAGGTAGAATCAACAGAGGAAACCATAGAAAAATCTAAAGACCAAGAAGAGAAAAAGGAGGAAGAAGCTAAGAAAGATCGAAAGAGGAAGCAAGGAAGACAAAGAAATTACCAGAACCATACCAGCCTCCCCTACCTTTTCCTCAGAGATTTCACAAAGCCAAATTGGACAAGCAGTTTGGGAAGTTTTTGGAAGTTTTACAGAAACTTTACATTAACATCCCCTTCACTGAAGCACTTTCTCAGATGCCATCTTATGCCAAATTTCTTAAGAAAATTCTGTCAAAGAAAAGGAAGCTAGAGGACTATGGAACAATAGCTCTAACAGAGGAATGTAGTGCTATTCTGCAAAACAAACTGCCTCTAAAGTTGAAGGATCCAGGAAGCTTCTCCATACCCTGTATCATTGGTAACAAGTAAATAGAAAAGGCCCTTTGCGATCTTGGAGCAAGCGTCAGCTTAATGCCTTTATTAATATGCAAAAAGCTATAAATCGGGGAATTGAAACCCACAACAATCTCATTGCAATTGGCTGATCGATCCATTAAATATCCTGTTGGGATACTTGAAAACATCCCTATCAAAGTGAGCAAATTCTTTATTCTAGTGGAATTTGTTGTCCTTGAGATGGAAGAAGATGTCCAAATTCCCATCATCTTGGGAAGACCATTCTTGGCAACCGCCGAAGCCATCATAGATGTCAAAAATGGACCATTAACCCTCAAGGTAGGAGAAGAAGAAGTAGAGTTCAACTTGTTCGACACAATGAAACACAAATTTGAACCTGATGAATGCTTCAAGGTTGACATAATTAATGAACAAGTTAAAGAGGAATTTTATAAGACACATCCTAAAGATCCTCTTGAAGCATGTATTGTGCGCAGCCACATAGTGGATGATGAAAATACTGAAATAGTAGCATGTGCACAATAGTTGGCAGCTCCTCCACCCCTACCTTTAGCTAAGGCTTCCGAGATGGAGGATTTGAAGGAGGAACAAACCGAAGGTAAGCTCCAGGAAAATGCTGAATAGGTAGAGCTTAAACCTCTCCTGTCTTCATTAAGGTATGCATTTCTAGACTCAAATTCTAAATATCCTGTTATAATCAATGCTAGCTTATCTAAGTTAGAAGAGGAAAAATTGTTAAGAAAACTTAGGATCCATAGCAAAGCATTAGGGTATAAAATAGAAGACTTGAAGGGAATCAACCCTTCGATTTGCATGCATAGGATACCCATGGAAGAAAACAGTAAACCCACAATCGAACACCAAAGAAGACTTAACCCAAACATGAAAGAGGTAGTGAAGAAAGAAATTTTAAAACTTCTAGATGCAGGTATCATATACCCAATTTTTGATAGTAAATGGGTTAGTCCAGTACATGTAGTTCCTAAGAAAGGTGGGACAACTGTTATCCGTAATGCAAGAAATGAACTAATCCCTACTAGAGTAGTCACTGGTTGGCGAATGTGCATAGATTATAGAAAATTGAATGGTGCCACCAGAAAAGACCATTTCCCCCTCCCCTTCATTGACTAAATGCTAGAAAGATTAGCGAAACACTCTTATTTCTGTTACCTGGATGGGTATTTGGGATTCTTTCAAATTCCTATTAATGCAGAAGACTAAGAAAAGATAACATTCACTTGTCCCTATGGAAAATTTACATATAGGAGAATGCCTTTTGGTCTTTATAATGCCCCTGCTACCTTTCAAAGATGCATGATGGCTATCTTTTCTGATTATATTGAAGATATAATGGAAGTTTTTATGGATGATTTTTCTATCTATGGAACTACTTTTGATGATTGCCTAGCTAATTTATCTAAGATGTTGCAAAGATGTGAAGAATTAAACCTAGTCCAAAGTTGGGAAAAATGCCACTTTATGGTAAGGGAAGGTATAATTCTGGGACATTTGATATCAGAAAGAGGAATTGAAGTAGATAAGGCAAAAATTGAGATCATTGAAAACATGCCACCACCAATGTCAGTTAAGGGAGTGCGAAGCTTTTTGGGACATGCAGGATTCTACAGAAGATTTATTAATGACTTTTCCAAAATAGCTAAGCCACTTACTAACTTGTTAAACCAAGATGTTCCCTTTGATTTTGATGAAAATTGCCTTGTCTCCTTTAACAGAATCAAAGAGGCCCTAATATCAGCACTAATAATGCAGCCACTCAATTAGGAGCTACCATTCGAGGTTATGTGTGACGCGAGCGATTTTGCAGTTGGAGCAGCGCTCGGGCAAAGAAAAGATAAAAAGCTCCATGCTATTTATTATGCTAACAAGACACTCGATGATGCACAAATCAATTATGCTACCATAGAAAAGGAATTCCTAGCAGTGGTATTTGCAATGGACAAATTCAGATCTTACCTCATCGAGTCAAAAGTCATTGTATTCACAGACCATGCTGCAATCCGGTACCTTATCAATAAAAAGGAAGTAAAACAAAGACTGATTCGATGGATTCTACTCCTGCAAGAATTTGACCTTGAAATAAAGGACAAAAAGGGATCTGAAAATGTAGTAGCTGACCATCTTTCTACACTAAAACTGGAGTACATGGAAGATTTTAAAGATTTGCCAATTGACGATTCATTTCCTGATGAGCAATTACTTGCATTCTCCAAAGCTCCATGGTACGCTGACTTTGTTAATTTTCTTATATGCAGGGTACTACCTCCAAACATGACTTATCAGCAAAGAAAAAAAATTCCTACATGATGTGAGATATTACTTATGGGAAGAACCATTACTGTACAAGAGATGTAATGATGGGCTGATAAGAAGGTGCATACCAGAGAAAGATATGGAAAGTATCATTTATCACTGCTATTCATCACTATATGAAGGACATTTAGGCACTTCAAAGACTGCAGCCAAGATTTTACAAGCAGGGTTTTACTGGCCACATTTATTTAAAGATGTAGGATCCTTTGTGCTAGCTTGTGATCAATGCCAAATAACAGGTAACAGTTCAAGAAGGAATGAAATGCCATTGCATGGTATACTTGAGATATTGTTTGATGTATGGGGAATAGACTTCATGGGACCATTTCCCTCTTCCCATGGAAACAAGTATATCCTGGTTGGAGTTGATTATGTGTCAAAATGGGTAGAAGCTATTGCAACGCCAACCAACGATGCAAGAGTGGTCACTAAGTTCCTTAAGAAGAACATCTTCACAAGATTTGGCATACCATAAGCGATAATCAGTGATCGAAGAAGCCACTTTTGCAACCAACAATTCGAAACACTACTGAAAAGGTATGGAGTGACTCACAAGGTGGCCACACCTTATCATCCTCAAACCAGTGGTCAAGTAGAAATATCAAACAGGGAACTAAAGCAGATTCTGGAGAAAACTGTAAATAGATCTAGGAAGGACTGGTGCATGAAGCTAGATGATGCACTATGGGTATACCACACTGCATATAAAACCTCAATTGGCACAACACCCTTCTGACTGGTTTATGGAAAATCATGCCATCTCCCTGTTGAAATTGAGCATAAAGCCTACTGGGCAATTTAGGTACTAAACTTTGACCTCAAGGCTGCTGGTGAAAAAAGGCTCTTACAACTAAATGAGCTGGAAGAAATCTAACAAGATGCATACGAAAATGCCAAAATCTTTAAGGATAAAACCAAAAGATGGCATGACAGGCGCATAACAAGGAAAGAGATAAAAGAAGGAGATCTTGTCCTCTTATTCAACTCTAGATTGAAACTCTTTCCAGGGAAGCTAAAATCAAGATGGTCCGGACCTTTCAAGGTCACCCAAGTCTTCCCGCATGGAGTAGTAGAGGTATGGAGCAAAACCTCAGGTGCATTCAAGGTCAATGGGCAAAGGTTGAAGCCTTACTTTCAGGGAGAACCCATAGAAACAGGAGTAAATTGCACTCTCAGTCCTCCTACTGACAGACCATAAACGAGCAAAGTCTAGCTAAAGACTATAAACAAGCGCTCTTTGGGAGGCAACCCAAAACTTTTCTGAACTTTTCTTCTTTTCTTTTTATTCAATATTAAATTTTTGTTTCGTATTCATTAGCATTTCATTTTATAGGATTCTTAAAAAGGGGAATAGAGATCAAAAAAGGAAGGGAATCACCAAGTCAAAACCACAAAAGGGAAAATTGAACAAAACCGAGGAAGTAAATCTACTGCTAATCTTTGCATCCATTTCATGTGTTAGAATTATAAACTTTTCATTTGCCAAAGATTTGAGAAACCAGAAACTTACACGGGTCGTGTACTGATAGTACATGCACAGTGTAACTTTCTGAAAGTCTATAAATTTCATGCAATCTCAACCCTTCGAGAGGTAAAAAATTACACGGGTCTATATCCCAAATTACACGGACCGTGTAATGTCTCTAGTAGAATAACTAAGAGACAGAAGGTTACACGGGGCTCCTTGAATTTTACATGGGCCGTGTAACATATCCAGTAAAGAAATCCGAGAGACAGGAAGTTACACGAGTCCCATAGCTAATTTACACGGGCCGTGTACTACGATGGATTTCGAAAATTCCAGGCAGAAATTTACACGGCCCTACATGTCAGGACCCGTGTAGTGATACATGACCCGTGAATCTCGTCGCAGACGTGACTCCTGGGGCACAAAACAAAGAGTCCTAACAGCTCTTTAAATACACCCCTAGCATTAAAACCCTTCATAAACACAAAACCCTTCGCCTACTCCCTTCAAAGCCTATAAAAACCTCTCAAATCTCATCTCCTTTCAGCAAAATCATACTCTTCTCCTCCCCAGAAACACACCCACAGCTCCTGCAAAGAGATCTGTAAGAAGAATTAGCTCTTCTTCATGACAAAGAGGAGAATCCTCACCTTCTCCACCCCAACCTCTAACCCAACGCCCAAGAACGAGGGAAACCACTTAACAACCATCTCAACAA
Organism: Hevea brasiliensis; assembly: GCF_030052815.1. Classification (NCBI taxonomy): domain Eukaryota; kingdom Viridiplantae; phylum Streptophyta; class Magnoliopsida; order Malpighiales; family Euphorbiaceae; genus Hevea; species Hevea brasiliensis. Next base: position 20,627,981 of record NC_079499.1, on the reverse strand, counting down.
GCCCCACCCCACCACAACCACAGCAACAACCCGCTCCACAACCCGAAATCTCTATTCCTTGGGGATTTCGAGATGATGCTCACAAAGCAATTTGCACCCGACTTCATTCACAAAAAATATCCTCCACTAAATGCATAGATTTTCCGCTTTTAGAGCAAATCGGGTTGCAAAAAGAAATCAATGGGCTATTTGACAGCATTGGGTGGACAAGGTTCACCCAACTCCAATTTTTGGCCTACAAAGACACAACGTTGGAATTTTTGAGCAGCGTCAAGGCCAACTTATGGCCCACAGATAGGGAAAACAGGGGCAGAATCGAGTTTCGCCTACTTGGTGCAGACCGGGTAATGAATATGGACGAGTTCAATGCCATCTTTGGCTTTGATAGTACCAGCCACCAAGAAATCCCAAGGAACCGCATGCTGTACAACAACATCAACTTTTGAGATTCCATTGCACCAAACACAAAGCCCTACAACTCTAGCAAATCCAAATCAATGGGCATCACTAGTCCGGCATTGCGATACATGCATCGGTTTGCCGCCCACACCATAATGGGCCGTGGCGACAGCCTCAGCATTGTCAACGCCAGTGAGTTATTTTTCCTATGGTGCATGGTCACCGGGCAGCGGTGCAGCACTGGCTTTTTCCTGTGCAACCATCTCCAACGCCTTTGCCATTAGCCTATCGGGCACATAGTGCTTGGAGGCCTTGTCACCACCGTTGTCCTCCACTTCGGCTTTGTTCCAGGACATCACAGACTGCACTTTGTTACTGGAATATCGAGAATTGATTAGACTATTTGCATATCCATGGGGATATGTAAGAAGGTGGGTAATAAATGTTACTTGGTGGACGCCAAAGGAAATACCATCCCTTGGAGAGACGAGGTAAGGGAAGGACTCGATGAGACTTCACAACCCCAAGAAGAAAGGTAAGAGCGGATGTTCGAAGAGTCTCCTGTTCAAGTGCCTCCATACACACCACCATCGACAGACCCGGTCCTTGCATACCTGCAGCACATGGAGAACACAATATACGGTAGGATGGGAGCTATCGAGGACAGCCTCCAGGAAGCACATAACAAGCTGGACATTCTAATGGACAAACTAAATGAGGAAGATGAGGAGGAAGAGGAGCAAGGATCACCATCATCATCATCAGAGGCCTTTTAGAGATAGGACTATAGGATATGATCTTCATTGTAATATCTTACATGCCTTAGTCCTAACTTAAAACCATAGGTCTCTTTTATTTGCTTTATGTTCAAAAATTTTCCATGCTTAATAAATATTATGCTTCCTTAAAATTTTTGTACGCATCATCCAATCTTGCACATTATATTGACACCGAGGACAATGTCTGATTTGAGTTTGGAGGGGGGGGGGGGGGGGGGATACATTTGCACTTGCATATCATTACATGCAAATCATTGCATTGTTTAAATTCAGCCACATTATTCTTGTGTATCAAATTTAGCTACATGAAAATTTTTGGATTGTAAATTATGAAACTTAGCACTATAACCAAAATTTTTGTAAGCTAATAATTGGACTCCACGGGATAGAGGAATGAACGTATCAAGATGGGCAAAAAGGGATTCTAACATGTTGTTTGTGAAGAAGCTAATCTCTTTTATGGAACTAGACTAGCTAAACCTCTTCATAACTATTAATTTATCATATTAAACTTGTAAAATTAGGAGAACAAATTTTGAAACACAAGCAAACTCAAAAATTGCTTCACTAACTCTAGAACATATCTCTCAGACCTATCAAGGCAAAATTCTAGCATACGTTTGATGAAGAGATGATTAAGACATTCTTTGATATAACCTCACTAAGCCTTAGCCACCCCTAATTAAAATATATCCCTCATAACCTACTTGAAGCCTATATTTATCCCCTAAAATTTATTACTTACCCATATTATTTACCTAGCCCCTAACCTAAACACCTACCATACCCTTTTGAGGAAGCAAAATGCATAAAGAAAATGAAGAGAGGATGTGGAACTCAAGAAAGAATGTGAGTGTGCAATTGAAGCCAAAGAAAAAAAAAATTTTTTTTACCTTTCCAACCCAGCAAAAGCAATGAGTTTGGGCGAAAGGACAAAACAAAAAGGAAAAAAAGAAAAGAAGTCCCAAGATAAGTGTCATGGAAGCATGCTTGACAATATAAAAAGCCAAAAGCCCTTCCTTTCCACATAAAATATGTAGAAATAAACTCAGTATACTTAGATTTTATGCATACATGCTATCCTCATATTTGCATTCCCTAAAATCCTTTCATTGGCAGCCAAGTCATTACCCCCTTAGCTCCATCACAACCCTTTTAAAGACAGTTTGATCTTTTGAAAAGCACATGCTACATTAGGGAGATAGAAAATTGAGATATGCCTATGGAGTTGGAATTGAAACACTTCATCTCAATTACTTACGAAAGAGGCAGAATTGGGGGAGTTAGTGTTTCTTAATTCTATCCCGATAAAACAGGTTGTTTGTGGTTTATTAATGGTCTTGTATAGAGGAATAATTAGTCGAAATACCATAAAACGAGTTGAAGTTCCAAACGGGCAGCTGTTAGAAACCTTATGCCTTGAAAGAGGGAATTCGGTATGAAGGTTGGAGGAGTTCAATTCTATGCTTATTAAATTGATGGTTGTATTCCTAAGTATCCCATGAAATATGCCTTAAACCAGAGTTTTATTTTGCTTGAGGACAAGCAAAAGTTTAAGTTTGGGGGTATTTGATACACTTCAATTGTATAGATATTTTTAAGCACATTTGTATTCTAAATCATAGCATTTAGACAAGTATTTTCATGCATAATAGTGATTTCATTAGTTTTCATAAATTCTATTGCCAAGCCCTTAATTCCATGTTTTCTGCATTATTTTAGGTGTTTTGGTGAAGCCCTAAAGGATGGATGTGCAAAGGAAAGCCTGGAGAGGTAAAAAGACAAAGAATTACTGCTGATATAAAGTACATGGATCATGTAAACCAAGCACTAGACCCGTGTAACTCCCTGCCAGAAGAAAGCCAAGAGAATCGATGAGAAACACAAGTACACGGGTCTTGACCCGTGTAATCTGCAGGGACCCGCGTAAGTCTCTGTCGGGCGCAAGTTTGAAGAACCTTATGGGAACAAAAGTATACGGCCCGTGTAATTAGGCCCGTGTAGTTGGCACAGACCCATGTAACTTTCTGTGCCAAAACAAGACCACGCGATTCTCCTTCAGTAAGTTACACGGCCCTACTTTGTAGGACCCGTATAGTGACACACGGGCCGTGTACTATGCTACAGCCTGTTTTCTGACTCGAATTCCCCTCCTATTTTCTGGTTTGAAGGAGACTCCTAAAGCTTTTCGGACTCCTAACCCTAGGGCAACCAATATAAATAGAAAAGAAAACACCAGGAAAGAGGTCGGCCATTATCGTCGGGAATGCTTCTGAAGGTTGCTGTTGTCGTGCTCTACATTAGTATCAAAAGAAGTCTTTCAGCTGAAGCTCCATAAGATCAAAGCTGAAACTCTCTTTGGTTCCTTCGTTTCATCTCCTTAGATAGAATTATATTACTTTATTTCTTTTGCATAACTCTCCCTTTTTATTGTTTTTTTTACTTTTTATCAAAACATTTGCTAAACTCACCATGAGTGAGTAGTTTTCTTATTATAGATTTGGGAGAGTAGCTCTTTGTAATTATTATTATGGATGAACATTGAGTTTTATTTATTGGATTTGAGATTCATTTCTTGATTTAATTTCTTGTGATCTTAATGCATGCTATGTGTTGGTACCACTTAGTTGTGATTATAGATGTTAATTGAAGGACTAAAAGGTGAAGATTAACATTAGAAAATCGAGATCTTAAACCTATGAATTCTAACCTAAACATAGGCTGATACCTTTGTGGAACATAAAAATTGGTCAAAGGTCTTAAAGGATTTTAATTGATTTGATCACCACGAAAGTAGGGTTCGAGTTAATTAGAATACACCCTAGATGCCTTGAGAGAGGATCTAGGATAGCTTAGGGCTGATTTCCATCAAGGAAGATGATCCTCAATTCAGTAAATAAACGAGATAACATCCCTAGTATGATTCAAGTGTGAAATCTTAATTCTAGAATTGCTTCAAATAAATCATTTCATTTTAAGTTTACCATTTTAGTGTCTAAAGTTAACAAACTTCATTCCCTAAGTATTCGATAGCCTAGACAGTCAAGATTTCTGTGTAGATTGGTACTTGCTAAACAAAATTCCTCGTGGGAACGATACTCTACTTATCACTTTATTACTTGTTAGTGATACGTGCACTTGCGGTAATTGCAAAATAGCGAAACATGTCCATTGTTAATTTTTAAACTTTGTAGAAAATATGTGGCAATATTTTTTTTTTATCACAATTTATCTCTGTGGAAACCCGGGTAGAGCCTCCTCTGTCTTATTGGCCTCTGGCGGGTTCTAATAGTTACCTGTCAAAAATAATTTCATATCATATCTATTCTATTTATCTTGTCATATAACATATCATATCATATTTGTTCATTCAATTTCAAGAAAATAATATTTTTCATTCATTCATACATATGGAAATTATACACAAAAGCTCATAAGTTTATTTTACAGTCTCAAAAATATCAATACAATTTATTACATCATCAACTATAATTACATGAACCAAAATACTAGTCTATGCATAGGCCCTACCAAAATATTATAACTGATGAGGTGACTCTGGACTCTGGAATGTAGCAGATCTGGACAATTGTAATCAGAGTACTACTGTGGTGGCTGCTGCTATGGTGGCTGCTGTGTCTGGTCTCCAGTACCTATGCGATGGAAAATTCAACGTGCTGAGCAAATTGCTTAGTGGTGCATAATCTTAAAGAAATTCAACTAAATAATTATAAATAATAATGCTGTGTAAACTTTTGCAATTTTAGGTCACTTGCATATTTTACTGCACTTTGGGAATAAATTAATTAGCAGTATCTTTTTTATATATTTATTTCATTCTCTATCTTTTTAAACTCATGTCAGAGTCTTTAAAATTACTTCAGTGTCTTTCATGTCATATCAGTATATTTTATGTCACATCAGTGTATTTGTGCCCAAGTAACCTATAACAAACTATAATGCTAGATACACAAGAGTATACGGGTTAGACCTCCATATGTCTACCCTGTATACAACTGTTATATGAGGCACAAGGCCAGCGGGTAGGCTGTTAAAGCCAGAAATATAATTATGCACAATGGCATCTGTCATGTCAAGCACAAGGCCAGCGGGCAGGCATATAGCCTATAGAACAATCATATCAGACATATATTGTTAGTCCATGATTTTCCATGTAGGCAGTACTGCTATCTGTAATCCGTAATTGGTATACTAATCGATCCAACTATATACATAAGTCTAGGTATACTTTGGGCAAATTAGTACTATTAAGCACTTATAGTTTTATTATTTCATGCTATGTACTATTAAGGGTTCATAACATATTGTTATTTCACTTCATGTACTTTCTATGCTTTATACCATTTTCATGTCATTATAATGGGAACATAGGTCCCAAGTACATATTCATATAACTTATGTATTTATCACTCTCATTATTTTATGTCATGTACTATACATATTTATAGAATTGTTATTTCATACATGATGGAAACATAGGTTCCAAGGTATTTTCCTATGACTTATGTGTTTAGTAAACTATTTAGGTAATTTTACATTTTACGTATCAACTGATTTCATGTTACCTTGTAGTGGGAAATTGGGAAAAGTGTGTCCCATATACCTATTTCATGTAATTTAGCATGTAGTGACTTATTAGAGATAAGTCAATCATTTATTTCAAGAACCTTTTTTTAGGTTTAGCTTTACTGTCTTGTTTTTTCATATCAAATTGAGCAATTTGTGGAAATTGTTTGGCCATACTTCCTGAAAGGAAGTTGTTCCTCTATGTCTTATCTTTATTTTCCTTTTTGAATCATGTCATTTGGATTTGTATAACTTAAGTTATAGTTAAATAACCATAACTAAGTTAATTCTGAATTTTGGTTCCCTTACTAGGCAAGTTTGATGTTGAAATTAACCAATTTATTTGGACAGCTTATAGTGACATTTAGGCCTAGTGTTCTTCATAGGATTTGTTTCCCTATGTCTTATGGTCACTTTGAAATTTTAATTATAAATTTTCAAGTCTTTTGGAATTTATTATAGCTACATTATTGGATTGGACTCAAGTATCTTGTAGCAATAGGATTTCAATTAGGTCAGTAGCTTTGACCCAATATTTAAGCTTCTTTCATTTAGAAGTTGAGGAAGATGTCTAAAACAAAGTTGAAGATTTTTTTTTTAGGTTTCCAGAATGCTATTCATCATTTCAATTGAAGATTTCTAGTGGAAGATATGCTTAAAAGACTATGTTGGAGTCAATAGTTACTTATGCACATTTCCAGAATTTATGCACTAGATTAACTGAGCCAATTAACCTATTTCTCTTAATTTATGGGTTTTGGTCAAAACCAATCTTGTAGGTCTATGTCTTATTAAATCTTGGCACTGGTTTCAGGGCATTTGAAGTTCTATGAACCAAGTTATGGCTTCTTTGCCAAAACTAGTCAAGTAGCCTATTTTAGCAATTCTGGGCAATTTTCATTCTGGACAGTTTTGGTACCCCATCTTGAGCAAGCAATTTGACTTAGTTAATGACATTTTTGGGTTCTATGATCTTCACAAAAGTTGTAGCCCTATGTCTAAGCTTTCTAATGGTATATATTTTAGGTCATTTGGACCTGTCTACTATGACTTATGGCCATTTACGTGAATACTGTTCATATGGTTAAATTCTGGGTTTCACATTGCCAATCCGAATTTGGTCACTTTTTAAGTCACTTTCTGGACAAATTTTTGGTAAGGTTTCTACATGAAACTTAGTCTAATTTAGGTCTAGTTTTACCTCTAATTAGCCTCATACCAATTAGGGTCACACACTTAAGGTTATAACTCAAATTACATACTGCCCTCTATAATTACTCAACTCACATACACATTTACACTTCTAATTAAATTTCTCCAACTTCCAAACATTCAATTGCATACATAGCACTTCTAAATTACCATCAAATAAATCCCAATTGGCCATTTCCCAGTAGTTTACATAAGTTCTCAATATCCAATACACATTGCTAAATCAAATGGTCAAAGTCAACCTAGTACACATGGAAATAATTTGCTAATACATGAGAATTTACCCACCAACATATAATTCACTTCTACTTATCTTTCAACACCATTAATCAAAAATTACATACATAAAAGTATCAATCTCCTAAGGTAACCAAGGCTGCCGAATTCATTACCTTTCCAAGATCTTTAATAGTTCTTCCAAACCCTAATTCAATTTGATACTTCAAGCACACACATGCCAATTAAGGTCTAATACACATGTTCACCTTAAACAACATTCCTAATCATCATTATAAATAGAAAATTCATCCAATTATCAAAGAACTAAGGCTGCCAACTTGACAATTATACAATTCTTTAATACTTCTTTCAAAAACCTCATTCAAATTCCCAATTTCAACTTACACATGAAATCAATTTTCTAAAACATCTAATTACCCCAATCAATATCATTACCCATCCATTACATATCAAAATAAATTAAAGTTCCTTAATTCCCATTGCTACCAAATTTATGGCTCCCCAATACTCAACCATTTCCTCAATTTTTCTTTGCAAATCAACTCAACTCAAGCTCAAAACAAAATTTAATGAAGGAAAAAGGGAAGATTAGGCACTAACCTCAACTTGAGCAAGATCAAACTTCACAAAATCCTCTTCCTTTTGCTCCCTATATACTATCCAAGATGTGTAGACCACTTTTAATGAAAGAAGATGTAACACCCTCCCGGTAACAACTCCGTACATTCTACTGTTCCGGTGACCGGTGTCGGTCCGGACAGCTAGAACGTTTGGAAAAATATTTAAACTAAAGTGAAGAACCAAAATCAACTCAAATATTAATAAGAAAAATTTAGTAAAAATTTTAGAAATAAAATACAACCAAGTAAAACGAGCCGATGCCCAAGCAATGGGTAACCGGAGGGAAGTTGCGGTTCTCACAACGAGGAGCCCTAGACCAGGGGGAAAAATTATAAAATAATTTTTGGGACTCCAGAGAAGGGTTACTGAGGTTCCCATAGCATTAGAATGCCAAGAAAATACCTAGAAAAATTTTTCAATCGGTACAGACAATTTTGACCATTAAGCCAAACGGAGGGCATTTTGGTCATTTCGCCTTCAGTGGTGATTTTTGGCCGACTTGCCCAGTTGAGTAAATAATTAATATGACATAAAATATGAAGAAACATTACTAAAAATGAAATTGGAAATGAGTAGTGGAGGAAAGAAAAGAAAGTGAGGAAAAAGCTTGTTTATGACATCATTGTGATGTCATTTAAAACTCACCAACCAATCACAAGCTAATAAACTTTCTTAAATACTTAAAAGAGACAAAATGAAGACCAAAATAATTAAATTGCAGCTGCCTTCTTCTTCTCCAATTCCAGCCGAAATCTCTCTCTCTCTCAACCTCCATTAAACCTCACTTCCCAAGCTCCCTTTCTCCTTTGTTTCCACCACTAAACCCTAAACCTCTTCATTAAAACTTAACCACACCTCTTAGGGAAGTGTTTGGCAGCCTAGAAAGTGAAGGAAAGTGAAGTTTTAAGTGGGGAAAAATCTGTCCTATTCAAGGTTAGTGCATATATATACTTAAATCTCCTTTATTCCATGATAAAGCCTTAAAGTGAGCAAGAATTTGTAACTTAAATGAATGAAATTTATGTTTATGCATGCCTTGAATTTCGACAGCCCTAATGAGGGAACAATAATGGAGTGGCTTGATGGTTTTAATGGACTTAGAATGAATGGGAGATTATGTTTAAGCTATATATCTACATAGATAATGATTTAGTGTGCTTAACCAAGGTGTATGGGTAAATTGGAATGGAAACTAGGGTTTTGAGGGTGAAAATGTGGACTTGGCTTATGAAATTGTTAAAGGACATTCTAATGGTCAATTAGTGACCATTTGAGGAAATTTAACCATAATTTGGACTGAAAAATAGCTTGGCAAAGAGAGTGAATATGCTGCCTAGGGACAGCAGTAATGGTGACTGAAATTTCAGTCCAATTACACAGCCATAACTTTGGCTGTGTTAGTCCAATTGATGTTTGGCCAATTGGACATGAAACTAGGCTTATAATGGCACATTTTTTCTGAAGAAACCATGCCTAAAAGACCAAAGCAAGAGGACCAAAACTTGGCCCCAATCCGGACACACTGCAACAGCCCCTGCAGAATTGACCAAATGAACAGTAACTGTTCATTTGGCCATAATTCACTGTAGATTTGGTCAATTGACCTGAAATATTTACAGCAACAAGTTAAGACATAGAAAAACAACTTTCATGAAGGAACCTACCCCAAATTATAGCCAGAACCTAACCCAAATGGCAGTGGCAGTCACTGTTCATGTTACTGTAGATATGGTAATTTCTGCAGAATGGAAATCCGGCCAGCTGGGGTTTTTGGACCATATTTGGAGCTGCAAAACTCCAAATGGAGTGATTCAAAAAATTAAATTCAACTAGAAAAAATAAAGAACAACTTTCATGTTTGTCATTTCTTCAAATTCTCAACAAAGGCTTAATGGAACAGATAAACATATGCTTCAAAAGCGAAATTTTACGCCTCTTGGTTTTAAGTTAGAAATGGTAATGGTGACCAATTCTAACAAGTTTTAAATGTAAAATGTGGTATGTTGGGAGTGCCAAAGTCAATGTACATATTTTCTATCCAAAAGTCAACATTTTTGTTAACCAATGAGGTGAATAGTGACACCAAAACTTGAAATGCACAAATTGAAGAATTTAAAAGTTTCAAATGCCCTAGTATACCTAACATGATTGGTTTGGATAGTTTGGCATGCCAATAGGGTTCAATTAGCGATCGCATATGGCAATATGCCATTCTGTGATTTCATGGCTTTTAGCCATTCGACTTTGCATTGAGACTTGGCCTTGTGCACGAGATTATTCTGACTTGGTAGTCGTACATTACACCGGGTGATGCATATGCGGCCGATGGTGTGACGGCCGAGGTATTAGATACCCGGTGCGGTTTACCCATTATCCAGTCCAGTCGTCTAGTGTAGGTTACTTGGGGCAACCAAATGAATAAAAGTGGACAAAGTAAATGATATACAAATACCAAACAAATAAAACATATACATTCACTACACATTTAATTTCTTGCTATTTTCTTTTATTATATTATTGCACCACTAAGCATTATTGCTTAGCGCGTTGCTTTGCCACGCGTAGTCTTGGAGATACAGATCGTGAGCCCAGTAGACCGCAGATAGGTGAGTCCATCCTGCGATCTGCCACGATGTCCGTGTCACCTCAACTTCTGCAGTGCATTGGTAGGACATTAGGTGTCATTTTGACATTTTGTAACTTAACTTTGTTTTTCTCATATGTAATTAAACTTGTGTAATGTATATTGATGTTTATGTAAATTATGAAAATTGTACTTGTGAATGGAAATGCAAATGTTTACTTGTGATTTATATGTGATCATCACATGTAATGGATGATTGAGAACTGGAATTGAAATGATGTTGAGATCTTAATATTGAGATTTTGTTGATAAATTGAAGTTGGGATTGTTTGGAAATTATTTGGAAGTGTTTTTAACAGGTTCCGAAGAACTGTTTTCTCCATTTTTAGCCGGTACTCCGCCGGATTTTCTTTAAAATTTTCGGAACCCCCAAATAAATAATAATTTTGATAAATGGCTTAAATAAATCATATTTCATAAATTAGCTTCAAAAGCATGACACAAATTAAGTAAGGTATATTAGAGTGTGCCAGTACACTGTGTGGCATTACTTACTCGGGTATACTGTACACGGGTAAGGGGTGTCACATTTAATTGGTATCAGAGCACGGTTTAGGCGTTTCTGGGCCTAGATTGAGTCCATACCATGCATTGCATTTGTAAGAGTCGAGGTGACACTAACGCAGATCTGTTTGTCTTTGTTAAATAGGATATGGACCCTTCATCTCAGAGGGCAGTCGAGGAGGAAGTGGAGAGTCATGCTCCATCTGCAGCAGCTGAGACTGGGGGCATGAGAGAATCTGCTCCGCCAGCTCAAGCAGAGCCTGTTCAGCCTCCACAGGCCATGTTCCAACAAATGGCCGACTTCTTTAAACAAATGGCCGGAGTAATGCCACCACCACCACCACCAGATCCACAGCAGAAATCACACCTGGAAAGACTAAGAAAGTTTGGGGCAGTGGATTTTTATGGCAAGAGAGAAGATGACTCTATTGCAGCCGAGAATTGGTTGAACAGAACAGGCAGAGTACTAAAACAACTCCACTGCACTCCAGAGCAAAACCTGGAAGCTGCCATATCTTTGTTGCAAGATGATGCTTATGAGTGGTGGGACACGGTGTCCAGTGAAGTGCAGCCAGAAGCTGTAACTTAGGACTTCTTCCTCTCTGAATTCAAGAAGAAATATGTGGGTACTGTATACCTGGAAGAGAGAAGAAGAGAGTTTATTAACTGAGGCGAGGACAGTATCGGTGGCGAATATGAGAAGGAATTCGTAAGATTAAGCCGCTATGGAAGGGAGATAGTCCCTAATGAAGCTGAAAGATGTAAGAGATTTGAAGAGGGACTAAATGACAACATCAAGATCCAGCTCACTGCCTTAGGAATCACAGAATTTACCAAGTTAGTGGAAGCTGCAATAAAGGTTGAAAAAGTAAGAATCAGTGAGTAGACTAGAAGGGAAAGACAGCAGAAAAGGGGCCCAGGTCAGTCTAGTTCAGCTCCTGCATTTGGGAAGAAGTTCAAGGGTCCTCCTGCACAGAGTTCAGCTCAGCCACGGTCGTGGTCGTCTCGGGGCCCGGGCCACGATTCACCCCTAGGAGAGGTCGGTCCACACCATTAGTGGGCGCTCTCCGAGGATGGGGTTCAGGACCAGCCCGGCATCTTCTCGCATGTCCACCGCACTGAAGTGGCATAAGAGGGAGTGTTGGAGAGTAACTGGTGCCTGCTTGAGGTGTGGGTCAACAGAGCATTAGTTAAGGAACTGTCCACGCAGAACTACTACAGCTGCTCCAACACAAGCGAGCATGCACACTCTGCACCACGTAGAGGTAGAAAATGCGTAAATCTAAAGTCGTTGGACCATCACGAGGCTGCATCGAGCCAGCGAGAGAGGTCGACGAGAGACCACCAGCAAGGGCTTATGCTATTAGAGCTCGGGAGGAGCAAGATGCCGGGCGTCATCGAGTGCGTTCTTCCTCTACACTACACCTGTGCATGCATTGGTGGATCCAGGATCCACTCATTCCTACATTTGCATCAACCTACCCGTAGAAAGGGGGAGACTGGTAGGGGAGAGTGACCAAGACATTCTGGTCACTAATCCATTGGGCCACAGTGTGGTAGTGAACAAAGTATACAAGGGTTGCCCGTTAAGGATTCAGGGGTATGAATTCTTGGCAGACTTGATTGAATTGCCTTTTCATGAATTTGACGTGATTTTGGGAATGGACTGGTTGTCACGCCATCAGGCAATAGTTGATTGCAAATTAAAGAGAATTTCTTTGAAAACCCCTGAGGGTAATGAGATCACAGTTGTGGGTGAAAGGACAGATTTCCTGTCCAATGTCATCTCAGCCACAGTTGCAAGAAGAATGATGAGAAAAGGCTGTGAAGCCTACCTAGCACATGTGGTGGATACTAGGCAGGCTAAGCCAAACCTGAGTGACATACCCACAGTAAGAGACTTCCCAGAGGTATTTCCTGAAGGATTGCCTGGTTTGCCACCAAAAAGGGAAGTTGAATTTGCTATTGAGACACTGTCGGGTACAACACCCATTTCCATTGCTCCTTATAGGATGGCACCCACGGAATTGAGGGAGTTGAAAACTCAGTTGCAAGAGTTGCTGGATAAGGGGTTCATACGCCCCAGTGTGTCACCATGGGGAGCTCCAGTGCTGTTTGTGAAAAAGAAGGATGGGACATTGAGGCTTTGCATTGATTCTGGCGATTGAATAAAGTGACGTGAAGAACAAATATCCGTTGCCTAGAATTGATGATCTGTTTGATCGGTTGAAGGGAGCAGAGTATTTTCTAAGATTGATCTCGCATCGAGGTATCATCGATTGAGGGAGAAAGATGCAGATGTGCCAAAGACTGCATTCAGGACCCGATATGGGCATTATGAGTTCCTAGTGATGCCCTTTGGCCTAACAAATGCACCAGCGGCATTCATGGACCTTATGAACCGTATCTTCCATCCATACCTAGATCGGTTCGTAGTGATCTTTATTGATGATATTTTGGTGTATTCCAAGACCAGGGAAGAACATGATGAGCATTTGAGGATTGTTCTGCAAACCCTGAAAGAAAAGGAACTGTATGCTAAGTTGTCCAAGTGTGACTTTTGGCTGAATGAAATTGCATTCCTTGGACACATAGTATCAGCTGATGGGATTAGGGTGGATCCCAAGAAAATAGAAGCAGTGATGGAATGGAAGCCTCCCAGGAATACAACTGAGGTCAAAAGCTTCTTGGGGCTAGCTGGGTATTACAGAAGATTTGTGAAGGGATTTTCCCTAATAGCTGCTCCAATGACCAAGTTATTACACAAGAATGTCAGATTTGACAGGAATGACAAGTGTCAGACCAGTTTTGAGAAGTTGAAGGCTATGTTGACAAAGGCACCAGTGTTAACACAGCCAGTGTCAGGAAAGGACTTTGTGGTCTACAGTGATGCCTCACATAATGGGCTAGGGTGTGTATTGATGCAAGAGGGGAAGGTGGTCGCTTATGCTTCCAGGCAGCTAAGGCCACATGAACAGAATTACCCTACCCATGATCTAGAACTTGCAGCAATTATCTTCGCACTGAAGATATGGAGGCATTACTTGTATGGTGAAAAGTGCTACATTTACACAGACCACAAGAGCCTGAAATATTTGCCAACCCAGAAGGAGCTCAACCTTAGACAGAGGCTATGGATTGAGTTCCTGAAGGACTATGATTGTGTAATTGACTATCATCCTGGGAAGGCAAATGTAGTTGCTGATGCTTTGAGCAGAAAATCCATGACAGCTTTGAGATCATTGAATGCCCGTCTATCTTTGGTTCGAGATGGAGCTATTTTGGCTGAGTTGCAAGTGAGGCCAAACCTGCTACAGCAGATTTTAGATGGGCAGAAGGTAGATGAGAAGCTAATGGCCATTATGAGCAAGATCTCAGAGGGAAAAGCAACTGACTATGAGATGAAAGCAGATGGGTGTCTGTACTATAAAGGAAGACTGTGTGTACCAGATGATGGGGAATTGAAGACCAGTATTCTAAAAGAGGCACACACCAGTGTATATGCTATGCACCCAGGAAGTACAAAGATGTATCATGATCCAAGCTTGATATTGGTGGCACAGTATGAAAAAGGACATAGCTGACTATGTGACTAAATGCTTGACATGTCAGCAAGTCAAGGCAGAACACCAAGTTCCATCGGGTTTGCTACAGCCTATACGCATACCTGAATGGAAGTGGGATCGGGTCACCATGGATTTTGTAAGTGTTCTACCTCTCACCCAAAAGAAACATGATGCAGCATGGGTAATAGTGGATAGATTGACCAAGTCAGCACACTTTCTGCCAGTTAGGACTGACTACTCACTGGAGAAGTTAGCAGAATTGTATATTAGTGAGATAGTTAGACTGCATGGAATTCCACTTTCCATCATATCTGATCGAGACCCAAGGTTCACATCGAGATTTTGGAAGAAGTTGCATGAATCCTTGGGTACACAACTCCATTTCAGCACAGCTTTCCATCCTCAGACGGATGGGCAATCAGAAAGAGTAATCCAGGTAAACAATTGAAACCCATGAAATTGATACAAATGTTGAACTGAAATGATAATAATAACATGAAATATATGTCAGGTCCTTGAGGATATGCTGAGGAGTTGTGTCATTGAATTCGAGGGAAGTTGGGATAGATATCTCCCATTGGCAGAATTTGCATACAACAATAGCTACCAAGCTAGTATTCAAATGGCCCCATATGAAGCACTGTATGGGAGAAAATGTAGAACTCCAGTGTGCTGGACTGAATTGGGCGAAGACAAACTGGTGGGGCCAGACCTGGTGAAACAGACTGAGGAGAAAGTGAAACAAATCAAAGCCAACCTGAAGGTTGCCTCAGACAGATAGAAATCTTATACTGACCTGAAGAGAAAAGAAATAGAATATGTGGTTGGCGACAAAGTGTTCCTCAAGGTGTCACCGTGGAAGAAAGTGCTGAGGTTTGGAAGAAAAGGTAAGTTAAGCCCTAGGTTCATTGGCCCATATGAAGTCATTGAACGTGTGGGTCCAGTGACCTATAGGCTAGCTTTACCACCAGAGCTGGACAAGATCCACAATGTGTTCCACGTGTCCATGCTCAGAAGATACCGCTCAGACCCTTCACATGTCATCTCCAGGGAAGAAATTGAAATACAATCGGATTTGACATATGAAGAAGAACCTCTACGGATCCTGGCTCGGGAAGTAAAAGAATTGAGGAACAAGCAAATTCCATTGGTGAAAGTGCTTTGGAGGCACCACAACACCGAGGAGGCAACTTGGGAAAGTGAAGAGACGATGAGGCAACAGTTCCCTCAATTGTTTGCATCAGGTAAATTTCGAGGACGAAATTTAAATTAGAGGGGAAGAGTTGTAACACCCTCCCGGTAACAACTCCGTACATTCTCATCGTTCCTGACCTGTCGGTCCCGGATGACAGAACGTCTGGAAAAATATTTAAACTAAAGTGAAGAACCAAAATCAACTCAAATATTAATAAGAAAAATTTAGTAAAAATTTTAGAAATAAAATACAACCAAGTAAAACGAGCCGGTGCCCAAGCAATGGGTAACCGGAGGGAAGTTGCGGTTCTCGCAACGAGGAGCCCTAGAAGGGTTACTGAGGTTCCCATAGCATTAGAATGCCAAGAAAATACCTAGAAAAATTTTTCAATCGGTACAGACAATTTTGACCCGTTAAGCCAAACGGAGGGCATTTTGGTCATTTCACCTTCAGAGGTGATTTTTGGCCGACTTGCCCAGTTGAGTAAATAATTAATATGACATAAAATATGAAGAAACATTACTAAAAATGAAATTGGAAATGAGTAGTGGAGGAAAGAAAAGAAAGTGAGGAAAAAGCTTGTTTATGACATCATTGTGATGTCATTTAAAACTCACCAACCAATTACAAGCTAATAAACTTTCTTAAATACTTAAAAGAGACAAAATGAAGACCAAAATAATTAAATTGCAGCTGCCTTCTTCTTCTCCAATTCCAACCGAAATCTCTCTCTCTCTTAACCTCCATTAAACCTCACTTCCCAAGCTCCCTTTCTCCTTTGTTTCCACCACTAAACCCTAAACCTCTTCATTAAAACTTAACCACACCTCTTAGGGAAGTGTTTGGCAGCCTAGAAAGTGAAGGAAAGTGAAGTTTTAAGTGGGGAAAAATCTGCCCTATTCAAGGTTAGTGCATATATATACTTAAATCTCCTTTATTCCATGATAAAGCCTTAAAGTGAGCAAGAATTTGTAACTTAAATGAATGAAATTTATGTTTATGCATGCCTTGAATTTCGACAGCCCTAATGAGGGAACAATAATGGAGTGGCTTGATGGTTTTAATGGACTTAGAATGAATGGGAGATTATGTTTAAGCTATATATCTACATAGATAATGATTTAGTGTGCTTAACCAAGGTGTATGGGTAAATTGGAATGGAAACTAGGGTTTTGAGGGTGAAAATGTGGACTTGGCTTATGAAATTGTTAAAGGACATTCTAATGGTCAATTAGTGACCATTTGAGGAAATTTAACCATAATTTGGACTGAAAAATAGCTTGGCAAAGAGAGTGACTATGCTGCCTAGGGACAGCAGTAATGGTGACTGAAATTTCAGTCCAATTACACAGCCATAACTTTGGCTGTGTTAGTCCAATTGATGTTTGGCCAATTGGACATGAAACTAGGCTTATAATGGCACATTTTTGCTGAAGAAACCATGCCCAAAAGACCAAAGCAAGAGGACCAAAACTTGGCCCCAATCCAGACACACTGCAACAGCCCCTGCAGAATTGACCAAATGAACAGTAACTGTTCATTTGGCCATAACTCACTGTAGATTTGGTCAATTGACCTGAAAGTTTTACAGCAACAAGTTAAGACATAGACAAACAACTTTCATGAAGGAACCTACCCCAAATTATGGCCAGAACCTAACCCAAATGCCAGTGGCAGTCACTGTTTATGTTACTGTAGATATGGTAATTTCTGCAGAATGGAAATCCGGCCAGCTGGGGTTTTTGGACCATATCTGGAGCTACAAAACTCCAAATGGAGTGATTCAAAAAAGGAAATTCAACTAGACAAAATAAGGAACAACTTTCATGTTTGTCATTTCTTCAAATTCTCACTGCAACAGTGCTTAATGGGACAGTAAATATATGCTTCAAAAACTGAAATTTTCTGCCCTCTTGGTTTTAAGTTAGAAATGGTAATGGTGACCAATTCTAACAAGTTTTAAATGTAAAATGTGGTATGTTGGGAGTGCCAAAGTCAATGTACATATTTTCTATCCAAAAGTCAACATTTTTGTTAACCAATGAGGTGAATAGTGACACCAAAACTTGAAATGCACAAATTGAAGAATTTAAAAGTTTCAAATGCCCTAGTATACCTAACATGATTGGTTTGGATAGTTTGGCATGCCAATAGGGTTCAATTAGCAGTACTGCATATGGCAATATGCCATTCTGTGATTTCATGGCTTTTAGCCATTATGACTTTGCATTGAGACTTGGCCTTGTGCTCGATTATTTACTGACTTGGTGCTCACATGCACACCGGGTGATGCATATGCGACCGATGGTGTGACGGCCCGAGGTATTAGATACCCAGTGCCAGTTTACCCGTTATCCAGTCCAGTCTCTAGTGTAGGTTACTTGGGGCAACCAAATGAATAAAAGTGGACAAAGTAAATGATATACAAATACCAAACAAATAAAACATATACATTCACTACACATTTAATTTCTTGCTATTTTCTTTTATTATATTATTGCACCACTAAGCATTATTGCTTAGCGCGTTGCTTTTGCCACGCGTAGGTACTGGAGATACAGATCGTGAGCCCAGAGACGCAGATGGGTGAGTCCATCCTGCATCTGCCCCGCAGTGTCCGTGTCACCTCAACTTCTGCAGTGCATTGGTAGGACATTAGGTGTCATTTTGACATTTTGTAACTTAACTTTGTTTTTCTCATATGTAATTAAACTTGTGTAATGTATATTGATGTTTATGTAAATTATGAAAATTGTACTTGTGAATGGAAATGCAAATGTTTACTTGTGATTTATATGTGATCATCACATGTAATGGATGATTGAGAACTGGAATTGAAATGATGTTGAGATCTTAATATTGAGATTTTGTTGATAAATTGAAGTTGGGATTGTTTGGAAATTATTTGGAAGTGTTTTTAACAGGTTCCGAAGAACTGTTTTCTCCATTTTTAGCCGGTACTCCGTCGGATTTTCTTTAAAATTTTCGGAACCCCCAAATAAATAATAATTTTGATAAATGGCTTAAATAAATCATATTTCATAAATTAGCTTCAAAAGCATGACACAAATTAAGTAAGGTATATTAGAGTGTGCCAGTACACCGTGTGACATTACTTACTCGGGTATACTGTACACGGGTAAGGGGTGTCACAGAAGATGTGCAGAAGCATGGCTTGATCATGGAGGAATGGAGCTCTTGCATGGACGGCCATAGAGGAAAATGGGAGCATTTCAATTCGGCAAGGTGAGTGATATGAAGAAGAAGATGATGAAATGGCTAGTTTTTGTCTTCAAATGGCTTTATATATGTCCACTAATGCTCCAATAATTGACATTAAACATTATAATAATCCAAGGTTTTCATAATTGCACTAATGCCCTCATAATTTTTTTAATTACATTACTTGTAAAATTTCTTATTTTTATGGCATTTTCAAATTTTAATACTACTTATTTTTAATGGATATTTAGGTCAAAAGCCAACTCTAGGTGTCAAATGACCAAAATGCCCCTCTTCAGGTTGTATTTCAAATTTTTCGATAACACCAATTTAATCCTTGATCCGTTGATTTCTTAAATTTTCGTTTTTGTTTGTACAGACTTACTAAATTTTCTTTGACATTTTCAATATCAATTGTACCTCAGTAGGCCTTTAATTATGTCCCAAAAATTATTTCTTAGGGTTCCCCGCAGTCCTGGTGTCATCAATTGTCTTCGCTGTAACTTCCCTGTGTGGTCACCCATCTCTATGGTTCCGACACGCTTAACCTAGTTACATTTATTCTCTTTTATTTTTTCTTAATTTTTCTTGTATTTTCTTATCATTTATTCCATCATTTCATGTCTCCTCACTATCATTTAAATATAATTTCAGATATCTTGACTATCCGGGTAGGCATCAGTCGTCGGTATAGTAGAATGTACGGACTACCGACGGTGAGGGCATTACAATTCTTTCCCTCTAAATAAAATTTCATCCTCGAAATTTATCCAGTGTAAATAATCAAGGAACTGCTATCTCCTTGTCTTTCTGACTTTTTGTATTATAATACTTCACTTTCTCTTTAGTCCATCTTACTCGACCTAATTTTACAATTTTATCCTTATCTCGATTTATTATCAGAAATACGTAGCTCTTGTTAGAACTTAATTCAAACAGGATTAATTTAGTCTTCATAATATCCTTCAAGATTTTAGGAATAATAGCTTTTAAGGTTGTTGCATTTCAATTTTTAAAATAATGATCTAATCTTGACAAAGTGTTGAGATTTATGTGGGATTTTATTTTATTTAGTTAGACTTTTGCTATATAAATAGCACATTTAATAGTCTTTGAATCAATAGAGTTGTGCAGATTATTTGTAACACCCTCACTGTAGCAATTCCATACATTTTACTGTTCCGGTGACCGATGTCGGTCCGGACAGCTAGAACGTCTGGAAAAATAATTAGACTAAAGTGAGGAACCATAAATAACTCAAATATTGATAAGAAAAATTTAGTAAAAATTTTAGAAATAAAATACAACCAAGTTAAATGAGCCAGTGCCCTAGCGATGGGTAACCCAGCGGGAAGTTGCGGTTTTCGCAACTAGGAGCCCTAGACCTGGGGAAAAAATTCATAAAATAATTTTTGGGACTCCAGAGAAGGGTCATTGAGGTTCCTATGGCATTAGAATGCTAAGAAAATATTTAGAAAAATTTTTCAATCAGTACAGACAATTTTGACCCGTTAAGCCAAACGGAGGGCATTTTGGTCATTTCGCCTTCAGAGGTGATTTTTGGCCGACTTGTCCAGTTGAGTAAATAATTAATATGACATAAAATATGAATAAACATTACTAAAAATTGAATTAAAAATGAGTAGAGAAAAGAAGAAAAGAAAATAAAGGAAAATGCTTAATTATGACATATGATGATGTCATTTAAAAGCCCCCTCCAATCACCATTTGACAAACCAATAAAAAGAGATAAAAATGACTTAAAATGAGATAAAAAAAACAAAGGAAACCAGCAGTTTCCTTCTTCATACGGGCTGGAATAAGAAAGAAAGAGAAAGAAAAAAAGAAAGAGACCTCCATTGAAGCTCTTGTCTCAAGCTTGATTCCCT
Organism: Hevea brasiliensis; assembly: GCF_030052815.1. Lineage (NCBI taxonomy): Eukaryota > Viridiplantae > Streptophyta > Magnoliopsida > Malpighiales > Euphorbiaceae > Hevea > Hevea brasiliensis. The sequence continues at coordinate 20,607,123 of NC_079499.1, read as the reverse complement.
TCACTCCCCACCATAAAATCCCTTCTTCTCTTCATTAAAACTTGTCCACTCATCTTGGGAAAGTGTTTGGCAGCCTAGAAAAGGAAAGAAAAAGAAGTTTGAGCTTGGGAAAATCTGCCCTACAATAGGTTAGTGCACATATATACCTTAAACCCTTTATTTCTATGTTAGAAACTTGAAATAGGTAAGAATTTATGAATTAAATGAACCAAATATATGTGTATGTCCACCATGAATTTCGGCAGCCCTAAGGAAGGAACAATGATGGAGTGTTTTTGATGGTTTTAATGGACTTAAAATGAATTAGAGATTATGTTTAAGGTGTATGTACACATATATAATGAATGAAAGTGCTTAACTAGTTGCATGGGTAAATTGAAAAGGGAAAATTAGGGTTTTGGGAGTGAAAAATTGGACTTGGCTTATGAATTGATTAATGGACATTCTAATGGTCAATTAGTGACCATTTGAGGCAAGTTAATCATAATTTGAAGTGAGTTAATGCATGGCAAACTGAAATGGGAAGGCTGCCTAAAGACAGCAGAAATGAGGCTGTGAGTCCAGCCTGTTTGGACTGCCATATCTTTGGCTGTGTTGGTTCAATTGGTGTTTGTCAAATTGGACATGAAACTAGACTTATAATGACACATTTTTGCTGAAGAAACCATGCCCAAAAGACCAAAGCAAGAGGACCAAAAATTGGCCCCAATCCGGGTACCCTGCAAGCCAATTCTGCAGAATGACCAAATGAACAGTACTCACTGTAGATATGGTCAATTGACCTGAAAGTTTTACAGCAACAAGTTAAGACATAGACAAACAACTTTCATGAAGAAACCTACCCCAAATTATGACCAGAACCTAACCGAAATGGCAGTCACAATCACTGTTCATGGTACTGTAGATTTGGTAAATTCTGCAGATTTGCAATCCGGCCAGCTGTGGTTTTTGGACCATATCTGAAGCTACAAAACTCCAAATGGAGTGATTCAAAAAAATAAATTCAACTAGACAAAACAAGGAACAACTTTCATGTTTACCATTTCCTCAAATTTCCACTGTAACAGTCCCTAATAGAACAGTAAACTTATGGTACAAAAACTGAAAATTCTGCCACTTAGTGTTAAGCTTAGAAATGGTAATGGTGATCACTTCCAACAAGTTTTAAATGCAAAATGTGGTATGTTTGGAGTGTCAAAACCAATGTACCTATTTTCTATCCAAAAGTCAACATTTTTGTTGACCAATGAGGTGAATAGTGACACCAAAACTTGAAATTCAAATGTGAAATTAGAAATGCATTTAGGGGACTTTAAATTGCAATTGGCAATTAATACTAGCAAATGTAAAACTCAAAATGTGGGATCTTAGTGTAACTAGAATTAATATATCCATTAAGTATAAAAAAGTCAACATTTTGGTTGACTAGTAAGGTGAATAGTAATCAAAATGATTAGTAAATTAAGATGAAGACCTAGAACCAATTCTAAGCTTAAATGCTTAGAATTGTATGACAAATGTGGACTATGCATCCTAGTCAAAATTGTTAAAAAGAAATTAAAGCCATAAATTTGAAATCCATGAAATATTTATGGATTACTTGAAACATGAAAAATAAGTCACCTAATTGATATGAATAGATAGTTAGGGCTTATATGCCCATCACAAATGGAATTCATAAAATATTAATAACTCAACTTGAAATATAAAATTTGCAATTACATAAGTAGATTCTTGAATGTATAAATGAGAAAAGGAAAAATGTTTTGAATACAATGGTACATGTGAACCATTGTTTAGAATTGTGATTAATATGAATAACATAAAGAATGAATAAATGAACCATATTAATGTATGAATGAGACATTAGTTCTCATTATTGTAGAAAGGAGAAGTATTTTGAGTACAATGGTATAAAAAGGATAATTGATGTGAATTGTGATCATATAAATAATCAAATGAATGTATGAATTATAATTGAAATTTATTATGAAATAATGAAGTCATAAAACACAATATATTAATGGTTAATGATATTATGTGCCCTTGTATTGCCTAGACATGTGTGTCAGATTGGATAGTTTGGCATGCCAATAGGGTATTGTTTTAGCAGTACTGCGAAAGGCTTTATGCCTGTATTCATGGCTTTATGCCCGTATTCATGGCTTTATGCTCGCATTCATGACATTATGCCAACATTCATGGCTTCTACGCCCGATTATGTGTTATTATGGCTTTCTAGCCATACTGACTGCATACGTGGTTGACGTTCTGCGTCCCATGGTATGACGGCCCGAGGCACCAAGGTGTCCAGTGCCAATGACCCGTTATCCAGTTTAGTCAGCCTGTCATAGGTTACTTGGGCAGTGAAATTTATTGAGATAAGTTAAGAATATTAGCAATTTAAAATATTAGAAATTAAATAAAATAAATGAGTAAGATGACCTAAAATAAATTAGAATAGTTATTTATTAGAAAGAATCGAAATGAACTGGACAGATATTAAAATTTACTTATTATGAGATAATCTAAGACAACCTAGCAAGTATTGGGAAAATGCTAAAAGATTAGCAAAGAAAATTATAAAATAAATAAATATTGCAAATGAGACTTATATAATAATATAAGCATAAATTTATTATTTTCAGATCATTTTTTTTCTTGTACATTATTACTGTACATTGGCGAAATAAACGCTTCCAAAGAAGACTAAATTAGGATAAAACATATTAAATTTTAGAAACCGCATGTGAAGTATAAATAGATCTTAATTATTTGAATGATGTTTTATTTATATCTTTATTTGTATATTATTTCCTTGTTATATTATTGCACCACTAAGCAGCAATGCTTAGCGCGATGGAATTGTTTCCTCGCGTAGGTACTGAAGCTAGAACCCACTGGACGTTTGACTGGAAATTTTGAGAGTTCAGATCTGCAGAGTGTCAAAGGTTGTCACCTCCTCAGCAATGCATGTAGATAGGGCTCACATTAAGCATACCATGTATTTTGTGTATGTTAATTATTTCTTATAATGTAATATAAATTAGCAAATTGTAATTAATTTGTATATCATGTAAATTATGAAATTTTGTAATTATTTGTAAATTAAGGAAATTTGAAAATTTTGCTTATGTAAATTGAGAATGTTTACATATGAATTGAGTACGAATCGAAATGTATGGAAATGATTATGAAATTGAGTTATATGAATGAGATGTGAATTATGAGATGAATGATTGAGAAATGAAATTGAAAAATGTTGAGATTTGATATTGGAGTTTGAGAGTGATGAGATATAAATATTGGAAGTGTTTTTCACAGGTTCCGAAGAACTGTTTTCTCCATTTTTAGCCGGTACTCCGCCGGATTTTCTTTAACATTTTCGGAACCTCAAATAAATAATAATTTTGATAAATGGCTTAAATAAATTATATTCCATAAACTATATTCAAAACTATGACAAAAAAATTAATTAAGGAAAAAAAATAGAGTGTGCCGGTACACCGTGTGACATATCTTACCCGGATATACTGTAGACGGGTAAGGGGTGTCACATTTATACTGGGGCAAACCTCAGCGAGGACGTTGAGTCTCGAAAGGGGGGGAGAAAGGTCCCTTAGGCAAATCCCACATCGGCAAAGCACGGAGATGGTCTTGGGCTCAAAAGTGATGATATATAAGATGGGGGAACTAATCACTAGAGGCGCCTTTTGGTGGAATGGCCTGGAGAGTTGGAAGAACTCCAGGGTTAAACGTGCTCGTTTGAGAGAAATCCTAGGATGGGTGACCTCCTGGGAAGTTCTCCATTCCACCTATGGGACAAAACCGTGAGGCTTATGGCCAAAGCGGACAATTCCTCTAGTGGCTGGTTCCCGATCGTTACAATTGGTATCAGAGCCGCTCTCGTGTCCTCTTGGGCGATGGTGGGGCAAACCTCAGCGAGGACGCTGAGTCCTGAAAGGGGGGGAGAAAGGTCCCTTAGGCAAATCCCACATCGGCAAAGCACGGAGATGGTCTTGGGCTCAAAAGTAATGATATATAAGATGGGGGAACTAATCACTAGAGGCGCCTTTTGGTGGAATGGCCTGGAGAGTTGGAAGAACTCCAGGGTTAAACGTGCTCGTTTGAGAGAAATTCTAGGATGGGTGACCTCCTGGGAAGTTCTCCATTCCACCTATGGGACAAAACCGTGAGACTTATGGCCAAAGCGGACAATTCCTCTAGTGGCTGGTTCCCGATCGTTACATTATTTCTTCCTATTCAATAAAAATGTTCTTTATTTTTCTATATTTATTTTTGTTCTAACAGTGGTATCAGAGCCTTAGTTATCCTATGGGCAAACCTTTAAGTTCTTGATTCACCAATGGCCTCAACCAATTTCTCCTTGTCTTCACCCCCTATATTTTTGTCACACCTTACCCCTCTGTAAGGCATAACATGATCCCGTAGAATACCTAATGAACTACCGAACTTCACCTACCGATAACTCATTAAGTACCCTACAAGGGATTTTAAAACAATTTTCTTATCTTTGACAAGTGGTGAGCATTTCAAATAAGTATTTAAAACATTTAGTTGAAATTAAAACTAATTAATATTTTTGGCCATTTTAGTTTTCCGCAAATTTTATAAAAATTTTGACAGAGTTTCCTCTGTATTTTGAGAAAACCGTTCTTCGAATACCTGTAAAAAGCACTTCTAAAAGTTTTTCTCAACCACTACTTCAATTTCAAACTCAATCTCAATCAATTTCTCAAATTCACAAGTTCAATAATTTCTTCAAAATACTGTCCATCAATATCATTTATTCATATTCCATTCAAGATAAACAATTTATATATTCATCATACTAAAATTTACATTCAGGAAGTCCAAACTAAAATTTATTACAACTTTTATACAAACTTTGTACAAGCTGCTCAAGACCCATGTACATGTCCATACATTTATGTGCAATATATACATCAAAAGAAATATTTACAGTTAGGGTATAAATTATACCCGAAGACTTCAAGCTGATGACTTCACACACCTCAGCAGCTCAGTCTGCTGCTCCTCTAATCTCTGTATCTGCGACAGCAATAAAAGCTATCGCTGAGTACTAAGACTCAGTGGTGCACAATATACTAAAATAATCTTTATGCAAAACTTAAAGCACATTCATTCAAAAATTTGACTAAACATGAAAATTAAATACAATCATGCATTGTAAGATTTTACATGTAAACCGAGTTTATTTCAAAGTATCAAAACACATTTCACAAAACCCACAGTTAAATCATGCCATTCGAAACAAATAGAATCTCAATAGCTAGAGGCTAAGAGAAATCATGTCACAAGGCTAGCTAGCTCAAATATATGGATATCCATTCACATCCTCTTCTACTGGCACACCTCAACACTTCTCCAGAGAAGGAATCAAAATTCGAAACTAATTACCCCCACTAGTCGTGCTAGTGAGGTGTTCAAACATATGGTCATGATACTGTGGTTTTAAAACTTATCTTAACAATTTGCTAAACATTGTCATTTCAAATATACACAATAAATTTCACAATTTGAATCAAAACATCATAAATAAGGTCACAATACTTTCAACAATTCAAAGAAACAATAATATGCATATTTCATTCATTTAATCAATGAATTTTTTTTTTTTAAAGCATAGTAATATTGTGCACAAACCTCAAACGAGTCGTCCTTTAGCCTCGACTCGGTTCCTCGGGTTCCTTCCCGATATTCTTTTCAACTGAAACACACAATTTTACAATGTTTCAATACTAGAACTTAAAATAAATTCAAAATAAACTTAGCTTCACATTTACCTAACTCTAACGTGTTAAATTCGACGTTCTCGAAATTTTGTGTTTCGGGTTACTATTCACTGCACTATTCAAGTCAAATTATTGACTTTCTAAGGCTTAATAGGTATGGGAACTCCAACTTCACCCACATACCACATTTTGGTCACCAAACTTGTTGGTTTTGGTCATTTGTTTAAAGCTTAGGTCATTTTGGCAAAATTGCCAATTTTCGGTTTTGGTTTTCCGAAGTTGCACTATTCCATTGGTCGATCTACTGTTGGAATTTGACAAAACTTCCTTCATAGAAAATGTTCCTTATTGTCTTAAGTGTATTCTCATTTTTGGATCACCTCAATCGGAGTTTTGTAGCTCAAGTTATGGCCAAAATAAGTTTACTGTTCACGTGCACTGTTCATACTGCAATTTAGGTGCTGGCAGGTTTTTGGTCCAACTTTGGTCAATTATTTGATCAAGTTAAGTTCATAATTTGGTCTCACTTTCTTCATATGAAATGTTGTACTATGTCTTAGGTTTCCATCGGTTCAAGAATCGCCTAAATCCGAGTTTTCTAGAGAGAGTTATAGCTATCCAAACTTTGCTGCTCAACTAAAAATCTGCAGAATTTCAGTACAGAAATTTTAACTTTGCTCAATGATTTGAATGAGTTAATGGCCTAATTTGGGTTGGTGTTCTTCATGAAAGTTTTAGGTCTATATCATATCTAATTGCTGGTAAAATTTCAGGTCAATTTGACCTACCTAGCTCGAGTTATGACCAAATGAACAGTTACTGTTCATTTGGTCAGTTTAGTGCAGTGGCAGCCTGCTATCAACTCACTTTGGTCAATTGTTTCACCAAGTTTTGGTCAGTTTTTGGCAATGGTTCCTTAATGAAAATTGTGCTCTTTATGTCTATTTTCATCTCCAATTGGTGGCATATCCATTAGGCTTGTAAAATTTGAGTTTTGGTCCTTCAGTGGGTTTGGTCATGCTGCCAGCAGCATGACCATTGGACCTCCGAATTTAACTTAGTTTCCTATCATTCCCACACAAGTTATTTGGTCATAATTGACCATTATTTCACTTCACAATAGGTCCAACATGCCATTTATATATTTCTCCAAATTTTGGTTCACAAACCCTAGCCTACAAACCCTAATCTTACTAACTCTTGCATTTAACCACAAGTAGTGCACTTAGTCCTAACCATTCAACTAATCAAAGCTTTTAAACTCATTTTAATGCATCAAACCATTCAATTTCATACTCCACTCAACTAGGCTGAATTTCAGTTTGGTCCTTCTCCCATGTTTTTATTTCATTTCATAAATCCTAAGCTCATGTCAACCATTGCATATGCATTTAAAGAAGTGAAATAACAAGTTAACACACTAACCTTTCTTAAATCTTCAAAACCCTAACTTTTGCTCTCTTTTTTCCTTGTAATCTCCTTCTTAGTAGTAATAACAAGCTTTAGTAGGGTATTTTAGGGGAGTTATGAGAATTGAGTGGAAGAATTAAAGCTTGTATGCAAGCTTTAATGGTGGCTATTAATGGAAATGAGAGGGAGAGGAGAGAGCTACGGGAAAGAGGGAAAAAAGAAGAAGAAGAAGTAAAAAAATTGGCTTTTCAATTTTGTTTTTAGTCTTTAATTTGACTTAGTCAATTAGTTAATTAAATTAAAATTAATTATGAGGTCATAGTTACATCATCATGATGATGTCATCAACTTTTCAACTTTTTCATTTTCTCTTCTTTTTTTTTTTTAATTTTTCTATTAGTTCTTTAATTTAATTCCCGATTCCGAAATTTTCTTTTCTCCGATTTTATTTGTGATTAGGTCGAGTCACTCTCGGTCAATTGACCAAATTGCCCCTCGCCGTTCATCCCGGTTTGCAAATAATTCCATATTTCTTCCGGCCTCGACCTAATTATTTGGTACCGCTTAACAGTTCTTCTTCGTGATTTTCTCTTTCCACTATGTTCATAAGGGTCCTAAGGACCGCAGTCACTTTACGGTTCGAAATTTGAGTTTAAAACGACTTCAGCTGCTCCGAGGAGGTCACTCATCGTGACTCTCGGCTGCTTAACCTCTTATGTTCTGTTTTTCTTATTTATAGTTAACTAATTAAACATTACTAATTATTTGTGTTTATGGCTTCTCAAGTTGTCTTAAGTGTGGCCCTAATCCCATTAATTGTCCGGACCGACACCGGTCACCAGAACAGTGAAATATACCAGGCTATACCAATAGGGGTGTTACAATTTTCAGGAGAAAATTATCAAATATGGGCTATCAAAATGAAGTCCTATTTACAAGCTTTTGATTTATGGGATTCAATAGAAAATAATACTGATGCTACCCCACGGCCAGAAAATCCAACTCTTGCTCAAATCAAAATTCACAATGAGGAGAGAGCTAAGAAATACAAGGCAAAAAATTGTATAGAATCTTCAGTTTCTGAAACCATTTTCATAAAGATTATGGCTTGTGAAAATGCAAAAGAAGCTTGGGATTTGCTCAGGGAGGAGTATGAAGGCAATGATCAAACAAGGTTCATGCAAATTTTAAATCTCAAAAGAGAATTTGAGATTCAAAAAATGAAAGAGTCTGAAAATGTCAAAGACTATTGCACCAGGCTCGTGTCCCTAGCCAACAAAATTAGACTGCTTGGTGAAGAATTTCTTGACAAAAGAATTGTAGAAAAAATATTTGTTAGCCTCCCTGAGAAGTTTGAGCCAAAAATTTCTTCACTTGAGGTTCATGCAAATTTTTCACAAATAACTGTTACAGAATTAATCGATGCTTTGCAGGCTATGGAGCAAAGAAGAGCAATCAGACAAGAAGGAACAATTGAGGGAGCCTTTCTAGCAGCAAAGTCATTCACAAAGAAAAAATTTCCACAATGTGGTATTTGCAAAAGGTTTAACCATGAGGAAAAAAATTGTTGGCATAAAGGCAAACCACAATGTTTTAATTGCAAAAAATTTGGACATTTGTTAAAAGATTGCAGGTTTAAAAATGAAGAAGCAAATTTAGCACAAGAGGAAGAATCTTTTTTTTTGAAGTTTGGAGAGAAGTGCTCCAAGTAGATCAAAAGCAAAGGTTGGTGAGAAGTGCATCAACAAATGGTGAGAAGTGCACCAAAATTGTCAGTTGGAAAGAAGTGCTCTAACACATAAATTTATTGACTGGAGAGAAGTGCTCCAAGACTCAAATTGCTAGATGGAGAGAAGTGTTCCATTCGAAAAAAAAAAATAAATTGTTTTAAGTCCATGTTTGAATTAAGGGAGAGAATGTTAGAACTTAATTCAAACAGGATTGATTTAGTCTTCATAATATCCTTCAAGATTTTAGGAATAATAGCTTTTAAAGTTGTTGCATTTTAATTTTTAAAATAATGATCTAATTTTGACTAAGTGTTGAGATTTATGTGGGATTTTATTTTATTTAGTTAGACTTTTGCTATATAAATAGCACATTTAATAGTCTTTAAATCAAGAGAGTTGTGCAGATTATTTCTTCCTATTCAATAAAAATGTTCTTTATTTTTCTACATTTATTTTTGTTCTAACAGCTCTACACAGTAGTCCTAAGTCGGTACTGTAATCTGTAGCTTACAGCACAAACATCGAGAACATTGTGTAGTTACCACGGTATATCCCGATATATCAGGTTTTTCCTATACCTATCCTCAATCAGTTATGCATTCATCCTCTTTCATCTCATATACAGTCTCTTTCTTATTTCCATTCATTATCTTTAATACGATCCTTTTTTGTTGATAATCTATCATTACCTTATGACCTAAATGGTTGGTGACAAGTATATCATCTTCTAACCCATCTATCGGTCTAGGAGACCCGTGCTCTAAAGGATCAGATGCCATCAATCCTATAAAACAGACAAAAAACATATCTGCATTAGTGTCACCTTAACTATATTTAAAGGCCCATGCATGTAATGCACTCTATCTATTTCTCTCTTTCTAGGTCTAGGACAGCCTAAACCTTTGCTCTGATACCACTAAATGTAACACCTCTCACCCGTCTACAGTGTATCCGTGTAAAGCGTGCCACATTTAGTGTCGGAGCACCCTATCTTATCCTGTCGTGTCCATTGTTAATTTTCAAACACTGTAGAAAATATGTGGTAATATTTTTTTTATCACAATTTATCTCTGTGGAAACCCGGGCAGAGCCTCCTCTGTTTTATTGGCCTCTGTTGGGTTCCAATAGTTACCTGTCAAAAACAATTTCATATTGTAACGATCGAGCTCCAACCACTAGAGCAATTGTCCGCTTTGGCCATAAGCCTCACGGTTTTGTCCCATAGGTGGAATGGAGAACTTCCCAGGAGGTCACCCATCCTAGGATTTCTCCCTTAGGCAAATCCCACATCGGCAAAGCACGAAGATGGTCTTGGGTTCAAAAGGTAATGATATATAAAATGGGGAAACTAATCACTAGAGGCGTCTTTTGGTGGAATGGCCTGGAGAGTTGGAAGAACTCCAGGGTTAAGCGTGCTCGCTTGAGAGAAATCCTAGGATGGGTAACCTCCTGGGAAGTTCTACATTCCACCTATGGGACAAACATCAAATAAGTAAGCAAAAGGACTAGTCATATTATTAATTTTTGCCTCAAAATCTTCATCAAGTACATCAGAAATGGAAGTATCAGCATCACTACTATGAGCATTACAAAAGACAGATTCAAACTCAGAAGTGTAGTTTTAGGTTCTTGGCTTCCATGTAGTCTTTAGATCAGTGGTGTTAATTTTTTTGCTCTAGCTTTTTCACACATGGTAACCCCCAATCATATGTCCAAGTAATTGCCCCCTCTTTCAAAAACTTAGGAGGCTTTGGCTCTTCTTCCTCTTCACTTGGCTCATAGCCCAATCTATAACTCGTGATCTGCCCCTTCATCTTAAGAAAAGTCACAAGGCCATCTATACTTTTTTTCTTAGGCCTATGATAAGAAAAAACTTCATCACTTTCTTTATAGTAGCTACTTTTGGATCTATCTAGTTTTCATAGATCCCAACAACTTGAAAACCAGACACTAATGGAATTGAACCATCTAGTTGTAGTGCAACTACCTCCTCATCAGAATTGGTTTAAACATCCAAAGGACCCTCATCATTGCTAGAATTATCACAAATGTCAACAACCATTATAGACTGAGGTTCATTGAGCTTTTGGATGGGTTAGATAAAGTTAATAATTCTACTAGCATTTTTTAGGGTGGTGGAGATCATGAAAAGACCTAGTGGAGGTGGAAAATTTAATTAGGCATAGGGCTGGTATAGGTGTTTGGTCAATTTTTTAGGTTGGTTATCTTTTCGGCATCAATTAGGTCTTAGATATTAGGCTTAAGTTGGAAGCATCGGTCTGTGTCATGATCATGGGTTTGGTGGAACTGGCAATATTAGTTAATATCATAGCTAGGTGGGAATGGATTTGGTGGTGGTCTGGCTGCTAAGAGCTGTAAGAGGTTTTAGTTTTGAGTCGCTCAAAAACTTTGGATAAGGGTTGGTTGAATTGGGTAAATCTCCTTGGGGTGTGAGATATAATTTGAACCTTAATAACTTTAATGCCACTTAATTAGCCTACCTCAAGGCCTCTTTCCAAAGTTGACCATAATTTTCTCTTCCAGCTCAAATATCTTGGCATTCAAGGTTTCATCGAGCATGGCCATAATTTCTTTCATCTTAAGTAGTGTAGGTGAAATCCTTATTAATCTCTTCCCTTCCCTAACCCAAATAACCTGATTGAAAGTCTCTTTGGTGTATTTGATGCTATGTTTACTCAACAAAAAGAAAAGGATTTAAGGGTTAACCTAAATATGCTATGTACATGAATGCAATGCATAAATGGACCTTTTTTTTTTTTTTTTTACCTTTACCTTTACAAAACCAAAATTGAACAATACCAATAGAACCTAAACTGAACCAAGACTAAACCATATAAACTAAACTAAAATCGGACTAAAGACTGAATTAAAACTAAAAAGAACATCTCAAAAACTGAATCTTCGCTCCCTTATATCTCCAACTCTCACGTGTAGGGTAGGAAAAAATTTTCTATCCTAGGCTATGGTACATTGGACACACCAATAGGGGGTCGTTCAGGATGATCCTTCCTTCACAAACAAAGGATTTACATCCTTAATGTTTAACCATAAGTCAGCATCCTCTTGCTTAACACAGGTTTTGAAATGGACTTGGGCCTATACACACATTGGGTTTATGCACAGGCCTAGGATCATCTCAACTACCACTAAAACTTATGGTTTAAATAGTAAAGCTATAAATCCGGTATAACAAAAATCTATGGGGTACCTAGGGCTGAAATCTATGGCTTATAGGCTTCATCGGATAGGAAAAAGGTCACCCGTGTGAGAGCTTATCTATTAAGCACAACGGCCAGAGCTGTGAGTCTTTTATATACTCAAAGGTACAAGTATGGGGTGCTAGCATTCACTAATTCATCATAGCTCGAGTGGAACTATGGTCTCCTTAACAAGTACTAGCGGGGCTAAAAGGGTAAGGGTGATCCGTGTGATAGTGTAGTGCAATGCAAAAAGTTTAACAAAAGAATAATATTAGACTAATAGAAACATGTTAGAGTAACTATCTATTTAATCCCTAGTGGAGTCACCAAACTATAGGAAAGGGGGGGAGGGTGGGTCATAGTAAGGTGTGAGGAAAAATATCATCCACTAGAATTAAATAAAATGCATCAAGTAATGCCCAGGAAAGATGGTGGAGTCAAAATGGTCTCACTTAACTACCACCTCCTTAGACAGTATTTCCTAGACATGCACTTCATATAATCCTAATAGAATCGAACCACTGGTAAATACCGTCTTCCCAAAACACTACCACGGTACTAAGGATTTATCCCAAGAAGGCATAGATAAACAAGAGTCACCACCCGGGTAATAACCGGAACATATTTAGTGTTTCTTTCATGGGTCATAGATGGCAACTTACTCCTTACAGAGTTTTCACAACCGTCATTACCATAGCCTAATGTCTAGGTTTGAGATAGTGGGTACGTAAGAGAAAGGTGTTAGGCACCCCTTACGCCTTGTCTAACCTCGTTAATTTGAGTGTCAGTCTTCTACTAATATTTCTAGAAGTCTTGTTTATTATTCCTCAATTAAACATTATCCTAAAAATGCAATTCTAGTCCTACACACGCAAGTAATTCACAAAAGGGTTATTGATTACAAACAGTTTTCATGCACAAGTAATTCTTATTTATGGGGTTGCTAATTATTTAAATGATATTTACCGGATGACTAAAATTAATTTATTATTGAGAATTTAATTTACAAACAAATTTAATTTCAAACAACCCTAAGTTTTTATTTAACCTAATTAATTAATTTTTTACCAAGTTTTCCTAAGGATGATTAAACTAAATTAATTATGTTCATATGTAATTTATTCTAATATCACATAAGGCCCAAACAATCACAACCTAACAAAGATTTCAAACATGCAAACTTATTTTGTAATTACCAAGTATTAAATTAAATTTATTTTATATACCAAGGTTAGTTTAATTCACAAACAAGATTAATTTTAAATTACCAAGTATTTATTTAAATTAATTACATACAAAAGTTGGTTAGATTAAAAATAAAGTTAATTTTAATTTACCAAATAAAAATCTTATTATTACTACAATTTTAAGCCAATGGTTATTCTAAGAATTTAGGTTACTTACTTGTTAGTAATTACAGTTGCCATTGGGGCAAGCTACCCTTAAAAAATGGTATTCTCTTCTAGTATGACAATGATATCTCTAGCTTACTCCCGTTTAGCTCCATGTAAGCTCTAAGCAAATGCCCTCTTTGGTATTTACCTTAGGGCTACTTACCAATTTTTTTTGGAATAAAAAAATAAAGAAACCAAAGAAAATAAAGAAAATAAGAAAATACTAATAACAATTCACATTGGATTCTAATTCTAGTCTCCTAAAGGAGCTAAAATTCTTAATCAGTTACAACTACCTAATAGTCTAAGTCTTCTAACATGATCCAAACACTTCATAACACCTCTTGAATTAAAAGAACACAGAAAAATAGATCGAATATCAATTAGAACCTGAGAACACACAAGAACATGCATAAATATGCAATTATCAGATTTTAGCAGATTGATAGTAGTAAGAAATTTAATTTTTAAAAAATAGTTAGACATTCCTAAAAATCATAAAAAAAATTACAGAAGATAGATAAAACATCATACAAGGCCACAAAATTTATAGATCAAGCAAAATCCTAGCCAAATGGTCTACACAAATCATAAGTTTTCCTAGTGATAGAATAGCACTACTTTTTTGTAAAATTCATAACTCATCAACAACAATAGATATGAATGCAAACCTAATTGAAAAAGATTCACAAGATTTTGAACTTAATTTTAGACACTAGATTCACACAAAAATATTAAGAAACAAGGGAGACATGAGCTTCACAAATTGAATATTTTTCAAATTAGGTTTTACAGGAACCTTAAATTCAAATAGCGATAACTTATAAAATACAAAAGCTTTTTCAGTGATTCTTGATCCTAAAATTAATATAACTTCGTGCAGAATATGAATATAATTTTTCCAAAAGTTTTATAGATTCAGAAGATAACAAAAAATAATAAAAATATAGAAGATAGAAAACTGAGTATGTACAGAATTGTGTATCCCCTCAAATTAAATGTGATTATATGATCTATATGAACATGCAAGATAAATTAAAAAACAAGGAGCATAGAATTAAATATTACAGGGCATAAATCATGAAAAGAAAATGACAAAAATCAACATTTAGAAATCTGGCAAGAAAATCTTCTTAAAGAAAAGAAAGGAACCGAAAGAATATCTTTCTAAATCTCCTATAGCTCTAAGATATCTCTAAACAACTCTAAATTTTCTGAATATTTCTAAATCTCTTTTTTTTTTCCTTTCCTTTTTCTTTTTCCTTCTCTTTTTTCTATTTTTTTTCTTCTCTTTTTCTTTCTTCTTCCTTAGTGGGGTATTTATAAGGTTTTGGGAGAGAAGTGTAATAGGGTTTAGAGTTCTAGGGTGATAAGGTTCAGATAACTTAAATAACTAAGATTGAGGAATTTGGGTGAGATTAGGATATGGATGAGGTTATTCAACCAGTAGGAAGAGAGGGAAAGGGGAAGGCACCAATAGAGAGTGAGGAAGAGAGTGGGGCCAAATGAGAGAGAGAGAGTTTGTATGGGAGAGGGAGAGAGAAAAAGATTTTTTTTATTTTAATTTTTATAAAATAAATTAAATAGGTTCTATTTAAAATTTCTAACTAGGCTTTCTTAGGTCCATATAGCCCAATTAAACTTAATTAGACCCATGTAAGAACTATCCATATTAAATTTAAACAAAATAAAATTTTATTTAAATTTAATTAAATTAATTTCTCAAAAAAAATATATTTTTTTTCAATATCATGCCACAGAATTAATAATTTAACTTCATACCTCCAATTATATCTTACAGTCATACAATTTTTTCATCATTGGGTTCCCCACGGCCTCAATGCACATACTCATAATAAATCACAAAAAAGGGGTCTACAATGGCAATGGAAGTTAAATAGGGTATCATTGTGCATTTGAAGTGCTATTTTATAGAGTTTCCAATAGCTAGGCAATGAAACACAACTTAACACAACTAGAAGGACCAAGAAAACTTGAAAATCCTTAGTCTAGAAAGTTACATGGGGCACCCCATGCTTAAAAAGCATGCCCCATGCAACTTGGGAAGCTCAAAAGTACAAAGGTGAAAGCACTCCAAAAAGTTACACGGGGTACCCCATGCAAGCATGCACACCTTGTGTGACCATAGGTCAAAAAGCAAATTGAAAACACAGGTCCAGAAAGTTACACAAGTGACCCATGTAACCTTATGTGGGTCGTGTAACCAGTTGAGCCCAAAAGAAATAATAATAATAATAATAATATAAGGAGTCACATAGGGTGACCCATGTAATGTTACATGGCCCCATGTGAAATGTAACAACATGTTTTTAAATTTGCACCATTTCCGGCGAAAAGTTACACCTACCTACCAATCGACCCTAAAGTCCTAATTAAAGACCATAACCATTCCCAAAACACATAAACACACTTCTTTCTCTCCCAAAAATCGCTCAAATCCCTTTCCCTCATAAAAGCCTCTTCCAAACCCTAATTTTAGGAAACTAATTTCCTCTCTAATGGCTCCAGCAAAATGGGTAGTGTAACACCCCTATTTGTATAGCCTGGTATATTTCATTGTTCCGGTGACCGGTGTCGGTCCGGACAATTAAGGGGATTAGAACCACACTTAAGACAACTAGATAAGCCTTAAACCCAAATAATTAGTAATTGTCAATTAGTTAAGTATAAATAAGAAAAACAGAACATAAGAAGTTAAACGAGCCTAGAGTCACAGCGATGGGTGACCTTCTCAGGAAGGGTTGCAAAGTCAATTTAAACTCAAATTTTGAACCGTAAAATATGACACTGCAGTCCTTAGGACTATTGTGAACATAGTGGAAAAGAGAAAATCACAAAAAAGAATTGTTAAGCCAGTCAAATAATTAGGTCAGAGAGCCGAAAGAAATATTGAATTATTTGCAAACCAGGTCAAACCGGCGAGGGGCAATTTGGTCAATTGATCCCGAGAGCTGACGCCTGACTTGACTGTCAAATAAAATCAGAGAAAAGAAAATTTCAGAATCGGGAATTAAATTAACGAACTAATAGAAAAATAAATGAAAAAAAAAATGAAAATGAAAAAGTGAAAGGAGATGACATCATGCATGACATCATGCATGATGCCATAAATATTATAATTAATAAATTTAATTAATTTGATTTTTTGGTCTTCCATAAGACAAAAGACATAAAGAAAAAAAAAAAGAAAAAAGTTATCTTCCTCATATCCTTGCTGCCCCATCTCTCTCTTCCTTCTCACTCACCTTGTTCTACTATTTTTAAGAGATAGAAAGCTTGAATTTCCCTACTTTTTTCCACAAATTCACAAAGTCCTAACATTAAAAATTCTCTTTACATGTTGAGGAAGCATTAGAGAGCAAAAAGAAGAAGAAAGACTTGAAGAAAGGAAAGCTTAGAAACCCTCCAAGCAAGGTTAGTATTTATCCCTTAAATTTTTCTTTATATTAATGATTAAATACTTGTATTAAGTTGGAATTTGATGAAAGTTGAAACAAAATGATAAGATAAGGGATCATTAGGATTTTGGCCAGCCTATGAAAGGGGATGAATTGCATGAGTTTGATTGCATTAAACTTGTTAGAATGCTTAAATGAGATGTAAGAGTATGTTAAGATGTGTTGAATCAATCAAATGTAACAATTAGTGTGAATTAAGGTTTTGCACTTAGGGTTTAGGAGACAAAATTTGGAGAAATGGTGAGATGATGTGTTTGAACTAGTTTGAAGTAAGAAATGGTCATTTGGGACCAAATGAAGTTATTGGAAGTGTTTGAATTGAGGTTAAATTCGGATTCAATGTGGTCATGCTGCAGGTGGCAGGACCAAGGTTTTTTTGAGGGACCAAAACTGAAAATTTACAAGTCCAATTGGTATGAGACCAATTTGGAATGAAAATAGACACAAAATGACACAATTTTTATTTAGGAATCATGCCCAAAAAGTGAACAAAACCTAGTGAACAAATTAACCAAATCCAGAAATTCTCAGTCTGCCCTGTACAAACTGACCAAATGAATAGTATTTGTTCATTTGGCCATAACTTGAGCTAGTCAGGTCTAAATGACCTAAAATTTTACCAGTGGGCATTTGAGATATAGACCTAAAACTTTCATGAAGAACAAAAATCCAAATTATGCCATTAACTAAGTCATTTGGCCACCCCAATTTGGTAACCTAAAACTGCTAGAACCAAAATTTGCCTAGAAATCTGGGTTAAGTCCAATCCAGGAGTCATGGTTCAAATGGCTATAACTTGAGTTACAAAACTCCAATTGGAGTGATTCAAAAAGAAAAATAAACATAAGACAATAGGGAACATTTTCTATGAAGGAAGTTTTGCCAAATTCTAACAGAAAAATGACCAATGGAACAGTGCAACTTAAGACACCAAAACTGAAAATTTGCAAATTTGCCTAAAAGACCTAGAATTTGAGTAAACAACCAAAACCAACAAATTTAGTGACCAAAATGTGGTATGTGGGTGAAGTTGGAATTCCCATACCTATTAAGCCTTAGAAAGTCAATAAATTGACTTGAATAGTATAGTGAATAGTAACCCCAAAACACAAAATTTAAAGAACGTCGAGTTTAGCACATTAGAGCTAGGTAAAAGTGAATTTAAATTTATTTTTGGAATTATTCTAAGTTATGATTCTGAAACACTGTAAAACTATGTGTTTCAGTGGAAAAGAACACCGGGAAAGAACCCAAGCAATCGAGTCAAGGCCAAGAGGCGACTCGCTTAAGGTTTGTGCACAATGTATAATTTTTGTAAATTATCTTCTGCATATTGTTTTGAATAATTTGAAATAGTGAATTGTGACATCATTTATGATGCTTTGATTTAAATTGTTGAAAGCTATTGTGTATATTTGAAATGACAATGTTTAGTAAATTGTTAAGATAAGTTTTGAAACCAAAGTGTCATCACCATATATTTGAACACCTCACTAGCATGACTAGTGGGGGTAATCAGTTTCGAATTTTGATTCCTTCTCTGGCTAAAGTGTTGAAGTGTGTGCCAGTAGAAGAAGAAAAAGAATGGGTTCCCATATATTTGAGCTAGCTAGCCTTGTGATGTGACTTCTCCTTAGCCTCTGGCTATTGAGATTATATTTGTTTCGAATGGCATGATATAACTGTGGGTTTTATGAAATGTGTTTTGACACTTCAAAATGAACTTGTTTGGATTAAAATCTCATAATTCATGTTTTGTATTTAATTCTCATGTTCAGTCCAATTTTTGAATAAATGTGATTTAAATTCTGCATAAAGATTATTTTAGTATGTTGTGCACCACTAAGTCCTAGTACTCAACGATGGCTGTTATTACTGTCGCAGATATAGAGACTAGAAGAGCAGCAGAGTGAGCTGCTGAGGACAGAGAAACTACCTGCCTTGAAGCTATCAGGTATAATTTATACCCTGACTGTAAATATTTATTTTGATGTATGTAATGCACGTAAATGTATGGACATGTAAAATTGGTCTTGAGCAGCTTGTACAAAGTTTGTAATAAATTTTAGTTTGAATTTCTCTTAATGTAAATTTTTGCAATGATGTATATTAATTATTTTGTCATTAATGAAATATGAATGGTAGTATTTTATTTTAAATTGAATGAAATTCATTAATGGTATTTTGATAATTATTGGATATTGGAAAGGGTGGATTTGAATTTTGGAAGTTAATAATGTGTTGAAATTGATTGAGATGGTTGTGAATTTGAAGAAGTTGTTGAGAAAAATAATTGGAAGTATTTTTTTCAGGTATTTGAAGAACTGTTTTCTCAAAATACAGACGGAACTCTGTCAAAATTTTTATAAAATTTGTGGAAAAATAAAATGGGCCAAAAATTTCAACTAGCTTTCAACTTTAATTAAATGTTTTGATACCAACTAGAAAATGCTCATCACTTAACAAAAGTAAGAAAATTGTTTTAAAATCCCTTATAGGGTACTTAATGAGTTATCGGTAGGTGAAGTTCGGTAGTTCATTAGATATTATACGGGATCATATTATGCCTTACAGAGGGGTAAGGTGTGATAGGTAGCCCATCGCCCTTCATCTCCTTATGCAATAGATGATTCTCCCTCCCTTTTATTATGCCCAAGAACTCAACGAACTCATAGGGACAACCGCAACCGCCACCAAGAGCACTATTGCGCCAAGACTTTGAATTTGTAACACCCCTATTTGCATAGCCTGGTATATTTAACTGTTTCGATGACTGTGTCGGTCCGAAAAATTAAGGAGATTAGAATCACATCTAAGATACTTAGATAAGCCCTGAATACAAATAATTAGTAATTGCTAGATAGTTAAGTATAAATAAGAAAAACAGAACATAAAAAGTTAAATGAGCCGGGAGTCTCAGCGATGGGTGACCTTCCCTAGAAATGACTGCGAGGTTAGTCTTAACTCAAATTTCGAATAGAAAAATGTGACGCCGCGGTCCTTAGGACCATTGTGAACACAATTGAAAAAAGAAAATCATAGAAAAGAATTGTTAAGCAGGTCAAATAATTAGGTTAGGGATCCAGAAGAAATATTGAATTACTTGCAAATCGGATCGAACTGACGTGGGGTAATTTGGTCAATTCACCCCTAGAGCTGACTCATGACTTAACTGTTCAATAAAATCGGAGAAAAGAAAATTTTGGGATCAAGAATTAAATTAAAAAACTAGTAGAAAAATAAATACAAAAGAAAAGAAAAGTGAGGAAAATGAAATTATTACATCATATGATGACATCAATTATGATGTCAAAATTAATTTAATTTTTCTTGCAAACTTGGACTAAGTCAAATAGCTAATTAAAGACATAAATGACATAAAAAAAAAATCATTCTCATCTTCCTCACTAAACCAGCCGGCCACCCTCACCTCTCTCTCTCCTCCATTGCAAACCTCATTAAACCTCACTTTGTCCCTAAATTTCTCCATTAAAACTTGTTAGACCAACTTGAGAAAGCATTTGAAGAAGAAATAAGGAGTGAAATTGAAAAATTGAAATTCAAGTGGAGGTAAGTAATTGAATTTGAAAATCTTAGTTTATTTATTGTGTTTGTAGCTCAATTAAACTAGAAATCAACTTAAAAATCAAAACAAAATAATTATTGGGGGTTTAATTGGAATTTACGGCCAGCCTAAGGTTAGGTTTGAAATAAATGATTTTGATATGTTTGATTGGCTGTAAGGTTGAATGAAGTATATAGACATTAGAAGTACACTTTGATTTCATTGAATTATGTAAATATGTAATTAGGGTTTTGTGCATGTGAAAAATCGAAGAAAAAAAATTAAGAATTGGTCAATTGATGTAGTTGACCTTATTTGAGTTGAGAAATGGTCAATTGTGACCATTTGTGGTGTGTATGAATTGTTGGAACCAAGTTTCAATTCAGATAGGTTAGGGTCAGTATGTAGATAGCTTGACCTAGGTCCCTTTCAGGGACCAAAACTGAAAATTTACCAATCCAATTGGTGTGAGGCTAATTGGGAATGAAACTAGACACAAAATGGACCATTTTTCATCCAGGAATCATGCCTAGAAAATGACCATAACCTATTGAACAATTAGGCCAAATCTGGATTAGGGCACTTTGACCTGTACAAAAATGACCAAATGAATAGTAGTTACCTAAATGACCATAACTTTATCTAGGAAGGTCCAAATGACTTGAACTTTATACCGATAGAAAGCTGAGACATAGCCCTACAATTTTCTTGAAGAAAACAATCCCAAATTTTGACCATAACCTATCTGAAAAACCACTTGCAATCAACACATCAAAAATTGCTAATGTCCAGTAAATGCCCAGAATTTTGGACAATACCAAATCTGGCCAGCCATGTTCAAATAGCCACAACTTGGGCTACAAAACTCCAAATGGAGTGATTCAAAAAGATAAATAAAGTTAAGACAACAAGGAATAACTTCTATGAAGAAAACTTAGCCAAATTACCACAGCAACTTGACCAATAGAACAGTGTAAAACAGGACACCAAATCCGAAATTTTGAAATTTCACCTAAGAGACTTAAATTTTGAGGAAATAACCAAAACCAACAAAGTAGTTAATCAAAATGTGGTATGTGGGTGTAATTGAAATCCCTATACCTATTAAGCATGAGAAAGTCAATAAATTGACTTGAATAGTATCATGAATAGTAACCCCGAAATACAAATTTTAAAGAACGCTAGGTTAAGCATATTAAAGCTAGATATAAATAGATTTGAATTTATTTTTCGACTTATGATAAATTATGATACTGAAATACTGTAAAACTATGTGTTTCAATTGAAAAGAATACCGGAAAAGAATCCGAGGCATCGAGTCAAGGCCAAGAGGCGACTCGCATAAGGTTTGTGCACAACATAAATATTCTTTTAAATTCCTTTGCACAGTGCATGAAATGAATTGTGATATACTTACATTGCAAAATGGTGATTGAAATGTATATTATGCTTTTGACTTAAATGATTGAAAGTTTACTTGTATGTGTTTGAAATGGTAATAAATGTTTAGTAAATTGCTAAGACAGTTTTGAAAACCACAGTGTCATGACCATATATTTGAATGCCTCACTAGCATAACTAGTAGGAGGAATTAGTTTTGAATTTTGATTCCCTCTCTAGCTGAAGTGTTGAGGTGTGTGCCAGTAGAGGAAGAAATTGAATGGGTACTCATAGATTGAGCTAGCTAGCCTTGTGATTTCTCATAAGCCTTCAGCTTTTGAGATGAGTATTGTTCTGAATGGCATGATATAATTGTGTGTTTTTATAAAATTCGTTTTGAGACTTCCTAAACGAGATTGTTTGGATTAAAAATTTATAAATAATGTTTTGTATCTGTTTTTCATGTTCAGTACCATATCTGAATAAATGTGATTTGAATTATGCATAAACTATTATTTTAGTATGTTGTGCACCACTGAGTCATAGTACTCAGCGATGGCTATTATTGCTGTCACAGATAGAGAGACTAGAGGAGCAGCAGAGTGAGCTAATGAGGATCTTGGAGCTATATCCCTGAGATTTGGTAGGGCATAATTTTATACCCTGAATGTAATGTTTATTTTAATTTATGTAAATATATCTACATGTATAAACGGGTCTTGAGCAGTTGTATAGATTTTGTAATAATATTAGTTTGGATTTTCTAATGTAAATTTTGGGTTGATGAATGTAAATTGATTTTACTTTAATGAAAAATGAATAGAATTATTTAGTATTATTTTTTATGACAGTTGAATTGAGAATTGTTTTGAATTATGGAGTTGAGAGAAATGATGTTGATTTTGTTGTGTTAGTGTTTGATTTGATGAAATGAGATATTGGAAGTATTTTTTACAAGTATTTGAAGAATTATTTTTTCCAAAAATAAGCAGCACTCTGCCTAAATTTTTTCAAAATTTGCGTAAAAATAAAAATGGACAAAAATTTTAACTAGTTATTAAACTTCAATTAAATGTTTTTAATACCCGCTATAAAAGCTCACTACTTTCAAAAAGTAAGAAAATTGTTTTAAAATCCTTTGTAGTGTATTTTATGAGTTATCAGTAAACGGAGTTGGTAATTCATTAGGTATACTATGGGATCATGTTATGCCTTACAGAGGGGTAAGGTGTGACATGTTTTAGTGGTATCAGAGCAAATTTTTAATGTATATTTTTACTTGTGACTTTGTCTATTTCTTTGATAAGTACAACTGCTCAATGTCCTTATTTGTTACATACAATGCATTACATCATAAATATGAACTAATAGAGAGAAATTTCCTTGTATTATTTGTTCAGGAGATATCCTAACTCCAAATTGAAATGGAAGAAGGGGATCATTCAGTTAAGCAGTCAGTAGAGGCTGAGGCCCAAGAGGAAGCCCCAGCCCTCCAAAATATTAATGGGTCAGTGGCACCAGCCCCACAAATGCCACAGTTTCCGGTACAGTTCTCCCAATAAATGGCTGTGATGTTCCAATAGATGGCTGGGGGTATGCCTGCTCAAGCTCCACTCCAGACATCGGTGGTGCAACTTCAGGCTCCAGCTAGACAATATGACAAGCTATTGAAATATGAGGCGATAGAATTCAAGGGTACAGTAGACCCTCTGGAGGCAGAGCAATGGCTGGAGAGAATGGATAGAGTGTTCAAGAAACTACACTACCCAGATGAATTGAAATTTGAATATTCTATGTCATTACTTCAAAGGGATGCGTACGATTGGTGGAAGACCATCCCCCGCAGCTTGGCAGAACCACCAGTATTGACTTGGGACGACTTCATCAGAGAATTCAAACATAAATATGCACCAGATGCATATATGGACCAAAAATTGCAAGAATTTTTAAGTTTGAAACAAAGCAACAGATTAGTGGCAGACTATGAGAGGTAATTCTCTCATTTAAGCCATTATGCAGGGAGTCTCCTATCTACCAACAGAGAAAGGTGCAAGAGATTTTAAACTGGCTTGAAGCCTAGTTTAAGAGTACAAGTGGTTAGTTTTAAATACAGTAACTTCTCTGAACTCGTGTTTTAAGCACTGGAAGTGGAAAGAATTGAATTAAAAGCAACACTAGTGAAAGAGAAAATAGAAAAGATAGAGAAATCAGAAAAAGAAAAAGGTGAAAAATCAGTTGAGCAAAGTTCCAGCGGCAATACTGGAAAAAGAAAGAAATTTAGGGGATCAGGCAGAGGAGGAAGGTTTGGAAGGAGCAGATTCTCCGGACAGAGACTACCTAGGTCTGGTCAACAGTCGACCAGGGGTTCATATCTTCCCCGCCCCTGTGAGACATGTGGTAAGACTCATGGGGGAGAATGCTATTGGGCTACAGGAGCTTTCTTTAACTGTGGAGGCATGGGCCATCTTGCTAAGGACTGCACTAGTGCCCGTAGATTTGGGCCAACTCCTACTACTGCAGAAAGGTCTATTCAGAGTTCTTCTATTAGGGGTTCACAACCTGTTAACAGAGGTAGAGGCAATGCTTCTGGCAGTCAAGGTACCATTAATCAATCAGCACAAGGGAGTGCTCCAGCCAGAGTTTACACTATGAGATAGCGAGAAAGGCTGAGACTTTCGATATTGTAGCTGGTACTTTCTCTATCTCTGATCCGGATGTCTTTGTGTTGTTTGATCCGGGTTCAACCCATGGGTATGTTAGTGCTAGCATAGTTAGTTCCTTTGCAATTTCGTGTGCCAAAATGGATTTTGAAGTGCTAGTAACTAGTCCGTTAGGATAAGAGGTCCGGGTCAATAGAATGTATAGAAATTATCCTTTGGTGATCCAAGGACATGTTTTTCTATTAGCTTTGATTGAAATGCCCTTCAGAGATTATGATATCATCTTGGGCATGGATTGGTTAACCAGGCATCACGCCATGATTGACTGTAGACTGAAGACAGTCACTTTTGGTCTCGCTCTATATGGTGATGTGGTAATACATGGGGAGAGGCAGTTACTACCATCAAACATCATTTCAACTGCACTAGCCAGAAAGATGATCAGAAAGGGGTGTGAAACGTACT
The DNA here is from genome assembly GCF_030052815.1 of Hevea brasiliensis. NCBI lineage: Eukaryota > Viridiplantae > Streptophyta > Magnoliopsida > Malpighiales > Euphorbiaceae > Hevea > Hevea brasiliensis. Next base: position 20,582,042 of record NC_079499.1, on the reverse strand, counting down.
TGGCACATGTGATAGACACCCAAGTGGGGAGTCCAACACTGAGGGACATCCCTACCGTATGTGATTTTCCGGATGTGTTCCCTGATGAGTTGCCAGGACTACCTCCGGAAAGAGACGTGCAGTTTGAAATTGATGTTATACCTGGTGTGGACCCAATCTCTATAACGCCATATAGAATGGCACTAGCAAAACTGAAAGAATTGAAAGTGCAGTTGCAAGAGCTGTTTGACAAGGGCTTTATCCGCGCTAGTGTGTCACCTTGGGGAGCGCCAGTGTTGTTTGTTAAGAAGAACGATGGCACTCTCCACTTATGTATTGACTACCAGTAGTTAAATAAGGTGACAATAAAGAACAGATACCCATTACCCTGCATTGATGACTTGTTTGATCAGTTGAGGGGTGCAGCTATTTTCTCTAAAATTGACCTGAGATTAGGTTATTATCAGCTGAAAGTACAAGAACAGAGTATTCCTAAAACTACCTTTAGAACCCGCTATGGCCATTATGAATTCTTGGTCATGCTATTCGGCTTAACTAATGCTCTGGCTGCTTTTATGGATCTGATGAATACTATCTTCAGACCATACCTTGACCAGTTTGTTGTGGTGTTCATAGATGATATATTGGTTTATTCGAGGAATGCAGAAAAGCATGATAGACATCTGCGGATTGTACTGCAGACTTTGAGGGAGAAACAGTTGTACGCCAAATTGTCGAAGTGTGAATTTTGGTTAAAGGAAATATCCTTCTTGGGGCATATAGTATTGGCAGAGGGTATCAAGGTAGATCCAAGTAAGATAGAAGCTATCCTTAATTGGAGACCACCCAGAAATATCACGGAGATTTGCAGTTTTCTGGGTTTAGCTGGATACTACCGCCGATTTGTGAAATAGTTCTTTATGTTGGCATCTCCATTTACAAAATTACTTCGGAAAGATGTGAAATTTCAGTGGACGGATAAATGCCAACAGAGTTTTGATGAGTTGAAGAGGTGTTTGACTAAAGCTCCAATTCTTATTTTACCTACCCTGGGTAAAGAATATACAGTTTACAACGATGCTTCTCATAATGGGTTAGGCTGTCTACTGATACAAGAGCGGAATGTCATTGCCTATGCATCACGCCAGCTGAGACCGCATGAGATGAATTATCCAACACATGACTTAGAGCTAGCAGCTATTGTGTTCGCTGTTAAGATCTGGAGACATTATTTGTATGGGGAGAAGTGCCATATCTACATAGATCATAAGAGTTTAAAGTATCTGGGCACTCAGAAGGAGTTGAATTTAAGACAGAGGAGATGGTTAGAGTTGATAAAAGACTATGATTGTTTGATAGACTATCAGCCAAGGAAAGCTAATGTGGTGGCTGATGCCTTAAGTCGCAAGGCTATGGCAAGTCTACAGGTTACTCCTTTGTCTATGGTACATGAGTTGAGAGTATTGCATGCCAACTTATAGATTAATGATGAGGGGCAAACAGCAGTTGCATGGCATGTACAGCCAGTGTTGATTGATCAGATCAGAATGGCTGCTCAAAATGATCAGAAGTATCAGAAGCTGTTGGAAGAAGTTCGGTAGGGCAAGAAACCTGAATTCTCAGTGAGAGATGATGGCCTACTGCTTCACCAAGGCAGAATGTGTGTTCCTAATGATGTTAGTCTGAGACAGATCATTTTGAAGGAAGCACATGAGTCTCCTTTTGCTATGTACCCTGGTGGCATAAAAATGTATAGAGGGCTGAAAGAGCACTACTGGTGGATGGGTATGAAAAGAAATATAGCAGAATTTGTTTCCAAATGCCTAACTTATCAGCAAGTGAAGGCAGAACATCAAGTACCAGCTCGTTTGTTATATCCACTACCAGTACTAGAATGGAAATGGGAGAGAATAACTATGGATTTTGTGATGGGACTTCCGAGGACACAGAAAAGCCATGATGTAGTATGGGTTATTATTGACAGACTGACCAAGTCTACTCATTTTCTGCCTGTTCAGATAGACTATAGTTTAGAAAGAATGGTCCAGTTGTACATTGATAAGATAGTAAGACTGCATGGAGTGCCAGTATCCATCGTATCAGACAGAGATCCTAGGTTTACTTCTAGATTTTGGGGTAGTCTTCAGAGAGCCCTAGGAACTAGATTGAACTTCAACACGACATTCCATCCACAAACAGATGGCCAGTTTAAGGGAATAATACAGATCTTGGAGGACATGCTACAGGCTTGTGTGATTGAGTTTGAGGGCAGTTGGGACTTACACTTGCCTTTGATTGAGTTTGCTTACAACAACAGCTACCAATCAAGCATTGGAATGCCTCTATATGAAGCTTTATATGGTAAAAAATGTAGAACCCCATTGTGTTGGGATGACGTGAGTGAAAGAAAGATGATTGGGCCTGAAATAATTCAGCAAACTAAAGAGAAAATCAGATTAATCAGAGCTCAACTTAAGGCTGCATCAGATTGTCAGAAGTCCTATATTGATCTGAAGAGAAGGAATATTGAGTATGCAGTGGGTGAGAAAGTATTCCTCAAGGTTTCCCTTGGAAGAAAATTATGAGATTCGACAGAAATGGGAAACTGAGTCCTCATTTCATCGGGTTATATGAGGTTCTAGAAAGAGTGGGTCCTTTGGCATACTGTTTGGCACTACCTCCAGAGTTAGAAAAGATATATAACGTCTTCCATGTGTCCATGTTGAGGAGGTATAGATCAAACCCACCTCATGTACTACCAGTAAAAGAGATTGAAGTAAATCCAGACCTCACATATGAAGAAGAACCCATAGAGATTTTGGCTTATGAGGTGAAGCAGCTACAGAACAAGCAATACCGTTGGTAAAGGTGCTGTGGAACCATCATTCGGGCCAGGAAGCTACTTAGGAATGAGAGGAGGATATGAGGAGATAGCACCCACAGTTGTTCAGAGATTGATGCCAGGTAAAAAATTTCTAGACGGAATTTATTTTAAGGGGGGCAAAATTGTAACACCACTATTTGCATAGTCCAGTATATTTAACTGTTTCGATGACCATGTTGGTCCGGACAATTAAGGAGATTAGAATCACATCTAAGACACTTAGATAAGTCCTGAATACAAATAATTAGTAATTGCTAGATAGTTAAGTATAAATAAAAAAAAAAAACATAACATAAAAAGTTAAAAAAGCTGGGAGTCACAGCGATGGGTGACCTTCCCGGGAAATGACTACGAGGTCAGTCTTAACTCAAATTTCAAACAAAAAAATGTGACGCTGCGGTCCTTAGGACCATTACGAACACAATGGAAAAGAGAAAATCATAGAAAAGAATTGTTAAGCAGGTCAAATAATTAAGTCAGGGATCCAGAAGAAATATTAATTACTTGCAAACCGAATCGAACCAACGAGGGTTAATTTGGTCAAATTTACCCCTAGAGCTGACTCCTGACCTAACTGTTCAATAAAATCGGAGAAAAGAAAACTTTGGGATCAAGAATTAAATTAAAGAACTAGTGAAAAAATAAATGCAAAAGGAAAAAAAAAGGAAAATGAAATTATTACATCATGTGATGACATCAATTATGATGTCAAAATTAATTTACTTTTTGCTACAAATTTGGACTAAGTCAAATAGCTAATTAAAGACATAAATGACTTAAAAAAAAAAAAAAAAGAAAATCACTCTCATCTTCCTCACTAAACTATCCGGCCACCCTCACTCTCTCTCTCTCCTCCATTGCAAACCTCCATGGAAGCTTGAGTTCAAGCTTGCAAACCCCCATTAAACCTTACTTTGTCCCCAAATTTCCCCATTAAAACTTATTAGACCAATTTGAGAAAGCATTTGAAGAAGAAAGAAAGAAGAAACAAGTAGTGAAATTGAAAAATTGAAATTCAAGTGGAGGTAAGTAATTGAATTTGAAAATCTTAGTTTATTTGTTGTGTTTGTAGCTCAATTAAACTAGAAATCGACTTAAAAATCAAAATAAAACAATTGTTGGGGGATTAATTGGAATTTTCGGCCAGCCTTAAGTTAGGGTTGAAATAAATGATTTTGATATGTTTGATTGGCTGTAAGGTTGAATGAACTATATAGACATTAGAAGTACACTTTGATTTCATTGAATTATGAAAATATGTAATTAGGGTTTTGAGTATGTGAAAAATTGGAGAAAAAATTGAGAATTAGTCAATTGATGTAGTTGACCTTATTTGAGTTGAGAAATGGTTAATTGTGACCATTTGTGGTGTGTATGAATTGTTGGAACCAAGTTTCAATTCTGATAGGTTAGGGTCAGTATGCAGATAGCTTGACCTAGGTCCTTTTTGGGGACTAAAACTGAAAATTTACCAACCCAATTGGTGTGAGGCCAATTGGGAATGAAACTAGACACAAAATGAACCATTTTTCATTTAGGAATCATGTCCAGAAAATGACCATAACTTAGTGAACAATTAGGCCAAATCTGGATTAAGGCACACAGCCTTGTACAAAAATGACCAAATGAACAGTAGGTACCTAAATGACTATAACTTGGTCTAGGAAGGTCCAAATGACCTAAATTTTATATCGATAGAAAGCTAAGACACAGTCCTACAACTTTAATGAAAAAAAATCTAAATTTTGACTATAACCTATCTGAAAATCCACTTACAGTCAACACATCAAAAATTGCCAATGTCTAGTAAATGCCTAAAATTCTGGGTAAAACCAAATCTGAAAAATTTTTCTATGAGGATATCGTACACTAGAAAATTTTTCTACACAACCTAGGTCGAATTTATATTAGAGGTAAATTATATTTCAGTCTTTTTTCATATATTTTTAAAAGTTAAAGAGTTTATTTGTCTCTAAGAGATTATTTAATCTATTTAAAAATTTAAAAAACTTATTTAATCTTTTTAAAAATTAAAAAGCTTAATTGGATTTCAAAACACTTTAAGGACTACTGTGACTATTTGGCATAACTTAAAGAGTCTAAATAGGCCTTTTGTCTATAAATTATACCTCAATTAGTAATTTTTTTTTTAATTTTAAAATTAAATCATTTATAACATTAGCATTTTCTTTCAATTTGTGATTGAAAAATTTGTGGTATTACAATTGCTAATCTTCCTGTTTTATTTTCAAGGGTATAAATGATAATTAAACATCCACACGATACTATTATAGAAGCCGTCGGAAGAGATTGGATTTCAGTATATAAAAATTTATAGTTATACATATAATGGAAAAATGAAAATGGAAGAATTGAAAAAAAAATAGATAAATAAGCATCTTTAATTTATAAATTTTTATTTCAATAAAAGGAAAATAAAAAATAAAGAAGATAACTGAAAACTGAAAACATGTATACAACCTTCCTGAACCATTCTAGTAACCAAATGCAACTTATATATATATTACAAGTTATGCACTTTGTTTCAGTTCTGTACACCACAATTGAAGGTTGATATAAACATAACATACTAACTTTGAGAAAATGGGATTTACTTGAGCCTTAAAGAAGCAATCAAACAATCTTGTTTTGCAAAATTTTATAACTTTTACCTCCGTTTGTATTGTAGAAAATACATGAAAGAGATTTCCAAGTTCACAGAAAAATTACTGTTAATTGCCTGAAGTTTTTTTTTCTTGTAGAATATATTTTTATATTTTTTATTTTTTGGAGATATTTAATTATTTTTAAAGGAAATAACTTTCTTTTTTCAAAAGGGAAAGCCTTCCTCTAAATTTTAACAATTTTATTAAAATATAAAAATAATTATATATGTATGATATAAATACATACTATTAGTTTAACATTGCAACTAAATAGTGAATAATATTTTTATGTAAAACTTTTTTATCGATATAATTTTTATAAAAAATATTTTTCATATATAAATTATATTTTGGCAAAAGCAGATAAAACCTAGGCAAAATTTTATTTTCAAGTAGGTTAGGGTAATATGGATGTGGTGGTACTTTTCATACGTTTTATCTACACCTATTTCTCAAGGTATGATCTTGAATCTTTCTCTAAATTAACAATTTGCAGCTCAGTGTTTTGGGGCAATAGTTGTTTTTTTAATCGAAATTAAAAATACATAGATTTAGGAAAAAGGTATGCTACTTAACAAAATCAAGACAATTTTAGAAAAGAGTTAACTTTTATAAACTCAAATATACACCCATCAAAATCCATAAGAGATTTCAAAAGATCAACTCATTGATAGAAGTCATCGAGAGCTTCAACTTTCATCCTTATAAGCACAGTGATTTTCAATGTTAGCCCCTCTTTGATGCCTCTTTTAGGAACGATACCAATGCCAAGAGGCTGTATGTATCATGTGTCAGCAGAAGCAAGTATTATATTAGGTATTATATATATTTATTTACTTACTACATTATTTAATAAAAACATAGGGAAATGTAACTTTAAATTATTATTCTTATTATTATTATAAAAAAATAAAAAATTTATTAACATTATTTAATAAACACGTATAGACCTTCTGGAAAATAGTCATAGCCTCTAGTAGTAGTAATAACAGTTTGTTTGGAATATAAAAATTTGTAAGAAATAAATTTAATTTATTTATTTTATTGGAAACATAATCTAAAATTATTTGGTCCAACATATTTCTTCATTTAAAATAAAATATTTACAAGAAAAGAATTTAATTGAATTCTCTCGTAATCATATTTAATTTTAAATGAAAATTTTTTAAATTAAAGAAAATTAAATTCTTTTATTTCAAATATAATAATTGACCAAAGAGAAATCACTTAATTAAATTCTTGTAAAATTTTTAATTTTCAAACAAAGGAATTAAATGAAAGAATTTAATTATTTTAGCTTAAAAAAAGAAATCATTTTAAAAGAAATACAAGTCAAGCAAAAAATTGTATAATTATGTGAAAATTTAATTTAGTTCTTTTCATGTAAATAATTTATTCAAAAGAAATCTAACCAAGGGAAAAAGCTTAAGAAATTTTCCTTTGTAGAAAAGTGACTTCAAGTTGGCATTTAATTCCAGGCTATTTGTATGCATAAACAGAACTAAAAGAATTGCCTCAACCAAGTCCAATATCTCACCGGTACAAAATAAGCACAAGAATCACAAGAACTGGCGAAAAACAGGGATTTTTTTTTTTTTTTTCGTTATTTCAATGAACCACAAATCCTTGTTCAAGAAGATATCCGAACTCATGATGAACAAAAATGAACTTGCTTCAAGTTTGTGTGCATGTTGAACTTAATACCTTCGAAGTTGGAGATAATTATTCTTCATTTCTTTAACCAGCCGATTACGGGACATAATTATCCTTCAAATATATTTTTTATTCTTTTTTTTTTCTTTTTTATCTTAAAAAAAATTCAAAAAGGCTTTAAAATGTTATTAAGTTAAAAAGTTCATTAAAAACCAACTTTTACATTATAACTAAAATTTAATGGGCTTCAATATTTAATTTGACTCTTTTAATTAATTAAGCCATGAAAATATTAAATTAACTCTAATTAAATAATTTGATCTTTTAGTAAAAAAAAAAAAACTTTTATGCTCCGAATTAGCAAACAAAAATTAAATTGATTGAGTTGATTAATTAAAGATATTACTGTCATTTTAAAGTCTTCTGACTACTTTAAGATTTCTCATTCAATTATATTTTTATCACTAGACTCGTTATTGCCTTTACAAAGTATACACTGTAGGAGTTAAAAAAGTATGTGTCTACAATTATTATTTCTTATTTTTCTTAATCTATCCTTTCAACTCATAAATTTGACTTATTGTTACAACAATATTCTCAATTATATTTTATTTAAAATTAGAAATTAATTTCATCATTTGAATGAGCTAGTATAGAACTCCACTTCCTACTTTAGTCTAGAATATATATGATCTTATAATATTTGTTTTTTGTGATTTATATTTTAATAATTAAACATTGAATTTTTCAAATCATTTTTATATGTCAGGAACATAAAATTTTATTATTTTTAAGGAATAATTATTATTGAGTCTCTTTATTTTATAAAATTAATTACTTAATCCTCTTATTTTAAAAAATACATTAATTAGTCTATATATTTTTATTTTATTTATTTTTTAACCCGTCCTTCCAGTCTAAATCAAGTTTTTTTTTATTTAATGTATTTAAAGGATAAAGAAATTGCTATTATAGGGACTAAATAGTTTAAGACTTAAAAAGTAGGAAGATTATATAATTGTGTTTTTCAAAGTAAATAGAATAAAATTCAAACTAATATCTAAAATGATCTAAGAAACTAAAGAGTAAATAGAACAAAAATATACAAACTAACTAATATATTTTCTAAAATAAGAGAATCAAGTTAATTGCGTTAAAATAAAAAAAATAAATAATAATTTCCTATTTTCAAATACAAATATAAGTAAGTGTAATGTTGCACAAAACTATAATCAAGTTATATTTCATAATTAACATTCTTTTTCTCTTTCTTTTCATTAATGCATCATAATTAATTAGTGATAAGACTATATCAAATATATTATCCTTTGTTTCTCTCAATCTATTCATTCAACTCATATATTGTACTTAGTGTTATAATAATATATTCAGTTAATTTCTATTTAAAATTAAAAATTAATTTGTGAATACCGACACCTATGAAAAATAAAAGATTCAAAAACTTCTAACCAAAATTTGAATTTGGGTTCGCCATTAAAAATTTCACACTAATTTATTTTTTTTGTAATTATAAATTTAATTATTAGTATTAAATAATATTTAACTAAATAATTTTATCTTAAAATATATGATTATTTAAATTTAAAATGCAAGATAAAATAAAAGGGAATATATATAACGCCCCAGACTTTCTGTGCTTTGAACAGTACCACATTCCGTCAGTGAATACTACTGTTCAAAACTAGTCTGAGGACCAAGAATAAGATAAAAATAAAAATGAAATAGACAATA